>NC_081359.1:48302110-48902110 GCF_030684315.1 Stegostoma tigrinum | reverse complement strand
TCCAAATGTTGACTGGAAACGTTATAGTTTGAATACCTCAGACGGTTCAGTTTTTGTCCAATGTGTGCAGGTTTCCTGACACACTATGTAGATAGACCAACAGGAGGTGAGGCCACATTGGATTTGGGACTGGGTAACAAGCTAGGCCACGTGTTAGATATGGAGGTAGGTGAGCACTTTGGTGGTGGAGACCAGAATTCGGCGATGTTTACTTTAGTGATGGAAAGGTGTATACCACAGGGCAAGTGTTATAGCTGGGGGAAAGGCAATTATGAGGTGATTAGGGAAGATTTAGGTAGCACAGGATGGTGAAGGAAACTGCAGGGGCTGGGCACAATTGAAATGTAGAGGTTCTTCAAGAAACAGCTAATGCGTGTCCTTGATACGTATGTACCTGTCAGACAGGGAGGAAATTGTCGAGCGAGGGAACCGTGGTTTACTAAAAAAATTGAACCTCTTGTCAAGAGGAAGAAGGAGGCTTATGTAAAGATGAGGCACGAAGGCTCAGTTAGGGCACTTGAGAATTACAAGTTAGCCAGGAAGGACCTAAAGAGAAAGCTAAGAAGAGCCAGGAGGGGACATGAGAAGTCTTTGGCAGGTAGGATCAAGGAAAACCCTAAAGCTTTCTATAGGTATGTCAGGAATAAAAGAAATACTATAGTAAGATTAGGGCCAGTAGTAGGAAGTTGTGCGTGGAGTCCGAAGAGATAGGAGAGGCGCTAAATGAATATTTTTCATCAGTATTCACACAGTAAAAAGACAATGTTGTTGAGGAGAATATAGGCTATTATACCAGACAGGATTGAGGTTCATAAGGAGGACGTGTTAGCGATTCTGGAAAGTGTGAAAATAGATAAGTCCCCTGAGCTGGATAAGATTTATCCTTGGATTCTCTGTGAAGTTGAGAGGAGATTGCAGAGCCTTTGGCTTTGATTTTTATGTCATCATTGTCTTCAGAAATAGAGCCAGAAGGCTGGAGGATAGCAAATGTTGTTCCCTTGTTCAAGAAGAGGAGTAGAGACAACCCTGGTAATTATAGAGCAGTGAGCCTTACTTCAGTTGTGGGTAAAGTGTTGGAGAGGATTATAAGAGGCAGGATTTATAATCATCTAGAAAGGAATAATTTGATTAGGGATAGTCAACATGGTTTTTTGAGGGTGGGTCGTGCCTCACCAACATCATTGAGTTCTTTGAGAAAGTGACCAAACAGGTGGATGAGGGTAAAGCGATTGATGTGGTATATATGGATTTCAGTAAAGCATTTGATAAGGTTCCCCACGGTAGGCTATTGCAGAAAATACGAAGGCATGGGATTGAGGGTGATTTAGCAGTTTGGATCAGAAATTGGCTAGCTCTAAGAAGACAGAGGGTGGTGGTTGATAGGAAATGTTCATCCTGGAGTTCAGTTACTAGCGGTGTACCGCGAGGATCTGTTTTGGGGCCACTACTGTTTGTCATTTTTATAAATGACTTTAATGAGGGCGTAGAAGGATGGGTTAGTAAATTTGCAGACAACACTGAAGTCGGTGGAGTTGTGGATAGTGCGGAAGGATGTTGCAGGTTACAGAGGGACACAGATAAGCTGCGTAGCTGGGCTGAGAAGTGGCAAATAGAGTTTAATGCAGAAAGTGTGAGGTGATTCACTTTGAAAGGAGTAACAGGAATACAGATACTGGGCTAATGGTAAGATTCTTGGTAGTGTGGATGAGCAGAGAGATCTCTGTGTCCATGTGCATAGATCCCTGAAAGTTGCTGCCCAGGTTGATAGGGTTGTTAAGAAGGCATACGGTATGTTAGGTTTTTATTGGTAGAGGGATTGAGTTTCAGAGCCTTGACGTCATGTTGCAGCAGTACAAAACTCTGGCGCGGCCACACTTGGAGTATTGCGTACACTTCTGGTCGTTGCATTATAGGAAGGATGTGGAAGCACTGGAAAGGTTGCAGAGGAGATTTTCCAGGATGTTGCCTGGTGTGGAGGGAAGGTCTTATGAGGAAAGGCTGAGGGACTTGAGGCTGTTTTCATTAGAAAGAAGAAGGTTAAAAAGTGACTTAATAGAGACATACAAGATGATCAGAGGATTAGATGGGGTGGACAGTGAGAGCCTTTTTCCTTTGATAGTGATGGCTAGTATGAGGTGAATAAGCTTTAAATTGAGGGCTGACAGATATAGGACAGATGTCAGAGGTTGGTTTTTACTCAGAGAGTAGTAAGGGCCTGGAATGCCCTGCCTGAAACAGTAGTAGACTCCTCAAGTTTAAGGGCACCTAAATGGCCATTGGATAAAGATATGGATAATAATGGAATAGTGTAAGTTAGATGGGCTTCAGATTGGTTTCACAGGTCATCGCAACATCGAGGGCTGAAGGGTCTGTACTGCGTTGTAATGTTCTATATATCGCCAAAATTTTCTTTTTCAAGAAAAATGAGGTTCAATCTCTCCATGAAGTTTTCTGAAGAAAAGTCTCGACCCAAAATGTCAATTTTCCTGCTCCTCTGATACTGTCTGGCCTTCTATGCTCCTCCAGCTCCACACTGTGTTATCCCCAAACTCTCCATCCTGTCTTGATGTATATATCTTTGTATTTCCAGTATTATGCTTGTAAATCTTCTTTACATCTTCTTTGCTCTGTTATACTATGTATATGTGGCATTCAGAGCTGAATACGGCACTTTAATGAGCTGGAATATGCTGCCTGGGAAATCGGTGGAGTTGGATTACATAAGACGTTTTAAAGGATAGCAGCTTGTATATTTGGAAGGGCTGAAGTTAGAGGACTATGGAAATTGGGCTGGAGAACGGGACTAGCTTGGTGGCTCTTTCAGACATGGTGGGTCAAATGTCCTCCTTCAGTACAATAAAGTTCTGATCCTATGATATGTGAGATCCTAACAAGATTCAATTAAGTTTTAGAGATAATGGGAACTGCAGATGCTGGAGAATCTGAGATAACAAAGTGTGAAGCTGGATGAACACAGCAGCCCAAGCAGCATCTTTGGAGCACAAAATCTGACATTTCGGGCCTAGACACTTCATCAGAAAATGGGGAGGGGGAGAGGGTTCTGAAATAAATAGGGAGAGAGGGAGAGGAGGATTGAAGATGGATGGAGGAGAAGATACGTGGAGAGGAGACAGACAAGTTAAAGAGGCAGGGATGGAGCCAGTAGAGGCGAGTGTAGGTGGGGAGGTAGGGAGGGGATAAGTCAGTCAAGGGAGGACAGACAGGTCAAGGGGGTGGGATGAGGTTAGTAGGTAGGGAATGGGAGTGCGGCTTGAGGTGGGAGGAGGTGATGGGTGAGAGGAAGAACAGGTTCGGGAGGCGGGGACGAGCTGGGCTGGTTTTGGGATGCAGTAGAGAGAGGGGAGATTTTGAAGATTGTGAAATCCACAATGATACCATTGGGCTGCAGGGTTCCCAAGCGGAATATGAGTTGCTGTTACTGCAACCTTTGTGTGGCATCATTGTGGCACTGCAGGAGGCCCAGGATGGACATGTCATCTAAAGAATGGGAGGGGGGAGGTGAAATGGTTCGCAGCTGCGAGGTGCAGTTGATTATTGCGAACCGAGCGTAGGTGTTCTGCAAAGCAGTCCCCAAGCCTCCGCTTGGTTTCCCCAATGTAGAGAAGGCTTTTTTCCTGATGAAAGGTCTAGGCCCGAAACATCAGCTTCTGTGCTCCTGAGATGCTGCTTGGCCTGCTGTGTCCATCCAGCTCCACACTTTGTTAGCTTTGTTATTGTTTTAGTATGAGTTGCTCACTTTTTAATTCTATCCCTTTGAAATAAACCTTAGTACCATCTTATTTTTAATAACTTTGCTAATGTGTGACATAGCCTTTAGTGGTTGGCCTATGTACTTTCCAAGTTACTTCACTTTCTCTACATTCCCTTGATTACTTCGCTCCTCAATATGGCATCATTGACAAATTTAGAATCATAGTTGAAATTGATACTATAAATTTTGAACAGCAATTACCAGTTCATATCTCCTGTTATAGTGAAAATCTATCTGCTTCTCCAACTCTCTGCTACAGAGTTTCAGAACAGTTCTGAAGAGTCACATTGGGTTCAAGGTGTTAACTGTGCTTCTCTCCCCACAGGTGCTGCCAGACCTGCTGAGTTTCTTCAGAATTCACTGTCTGTTCAGATTTTTAGCATCCAGAGTATTTTGCCTTTATGTGAATAACCTAGCTATTCCGTAATACAATTTGTGTGGATAGCTGGACAGAAATGGGTGGTGCATTCTTTTACAGATTTTGATAAAATGCTATGAAGGATACTAACTTCAGAGGGTTGTGCACTGGGGGCAGCCCCCCTTCTTTTTCACTTATTGTCCCAGAACCCAACCCTCGAACATCCTCACCCACCTCTATGAGTTTTTCAATCTCTCCACACACAATGCACCAGGATTATCTGAGGCTAGATTCATATTTTCCTGCCTGTGGGCCTGCAGAACATGTCACTAAGCACATGAACTGCCAGGACTGCTGGAGCTGCCAACTAATCAGATTGGCTAACACATCCAGATGGAGGGACTTGCTCTGTCTAACACTTCAGCCTACCCTCGGTATGTTATGACTGGAGGGTGATCTTTCCAATCTAAGGGCTTGCCTTTGGCATTATATTGAATCCTCCATCTTTTTTACTAAAAAAAAAAATCAGTGAACAAGGAAAGCAATGCATTTGCTATGTTTTCCTGAAATTCATCTGAAATGCAAGAATGCATATTTATCCTTGACCTTGCCTGTACCTATCTCTGTAATCTTCTCCTGACTTATAGCTGTCAAAGACATCTGCAGTCCTCCAATTCTAATGTCTTAAGCATCACAGATTTTAGTTGCGCCACAATTTGTGGCCAAGTCTTCAGCTCTCTGTGTCCAAAGCTTTGGGATTCTGTCCCTACATCTGTCCATTTACCTTCGTACCTTCTCTACACTGCTCTTTTACCAAGCTTTTGGATACCTGTACTTAATATTGCCTTATACTGCGTGCTACAGCGAATAAATAATGTTTTGAGGATTACTTTTATATTTTGTATCGAAGTGAGAAAGGTGCCTTTGTTATTTTAATAATTATGAGAAAATAATAAGAGTTAGATTACTTCACTACTTCAGGCATTTTATTGATTGGCTCACTGTTAATTTAAGCCACCTAGTAGTCTATAAATGAAGGCAGGCTTTGATTATTTTTAGAGTGCCAGTTAATTAAAATCTTCCCAACTACCAATGTGAGATTCACCAGCTTATAGCTTCCAGGATTATTCCCATTTCCCTTCTTGAATAGAGGAACAGTATTAGCCACGCACCAGTTCTCTGGGACCTCACCATTGGCTAGAAAAGATACAAATATCTTGGTCAAGGCCCCAACAATCTCCTCACTTTCCTCTTTCAATAACCTGGTGCAAATACCATTAGGCCCAAGGGACTTATCCACCGTAATGCACTTCGAGAGACCCAATACCATTTCTTTCTTGATCTCAAATGCCTTAGCATATTAGCATGCTCCACACAAACCTCACTATTTTCCATAGACCTCTGCTGGGTGAATACCAACACTAAGTACTCATTTAGGGTCTCACCCACATCCTCTGCCTCCAAGCACAAGTTTCCTCTTTATTCCTGAGTGGTCGCACCTTCTCCGTAGTTATCCTTTTGTTTTTAATGTACATATAGAATGCCTCGGAATTCTCTTTAACCCTACTTGCCAAGGTCATTTCATGGCACCATCTGGCTCTCCTAATTCCCTGCTTGGGTTCTTTCATGCTTGCTTTATATTTTCCTCACAAATCCTGACTGATTTTAGTTTAAAAACCTCACATATGCTTCTTTTCTCCTTTTGACTAAATTCATTAACTCCCTTCTTATCCAAGGGTCCCTTATATTGCCATTCTTGTCCTTCCTCCATACTGAAACATGCTGGTCCTGAACTCTCATCAGGAATTTAAACAATTCCCACATGTCAAATGTGGAATTGCCTGATAACAGCTCCTCCTAATTAACACTCCCTGGCTCCTGCCCAATGTAATTTGCCTTCTGTCAATTTAGTACTTTAGCACTGGGCTTAGATGATGATTGGATTTAAGGTGGCGGTATTGGTTAGTGTGTGAGGGTGTTACAGATTTTAAACTTGAGTCTTGAGAACCAGAGATTGCTGCTGGGTAAGAATCTTTAATTTTGCTTCCAGTGTCAACTACAAGCCTATCTCAAATGGCTGGTAAAATTCAGCTGAGATAATGCGCACAAATGAAAATTGTTTTCATGTATCAAAAATTACATATCAATTATCAGCCTTAACCTGAATGTTGTTCTGGACTTACTGCATGTGAATGCAGGTTGCTTCAGTAAAAAGAAGTTACAAATGGCATATGATCCACAGTGAACATTCCTCCTTCGGACCCATTTCGATGGAAGGCCATTGAATTTAGAATTAGATTTTATTGTCCTGTGTACTCAAGTACAAAAGTACTGGAGTACAGTGAAAAGTGTTCAATGCCACCTTTGATGAAACTAGGTTCAGGCCTAAAACACTGCCATGAGGAACTCCTGCAGAAAAATCTTGAGTTTTACTTGATTAGCCTTCAACAAATATACCAGATCCTTTTGTGCTGTGTTTAACAAGTGAGAACTTCCTTTCTGATTCCCAGTGACTCCAATATTTCTAGGGTTTCTTGATGTCAAATACCATGGATAAAATGCTGTCTGATGTCAAAGACAATATTATTTATCTTGACTCTTGAATTCAACTCTTCTATCATGCTTGGACCAAAGTCATGACGCATTCTGAGCTGAGGGACCCAGATGAAACCCAAACTGAGAATCAAGGAACAAACTATTACTATAAAGTGCCATTTGATAGCACTGTTAACAACATCTTGTATTATTTTGCTGAAGATTGAGAGAAAACTAATGATGCATTACTTATCTGACAGGATCATTTCTGTTGTTTGTGGATATAGAACATAGAACATAGAACATTACAGCGCAGGACAGGCCCTTTGGCCCTCGATGTTGCATCGATCTGTGAAACCAATCTGAAGCCCATCTAACCTACACTATTAATTATCATCCATATGTTTATCCAATGATCATTTAAATGCCCTTAAACCTGGCGAGCCTACTGCTGTAGTGAAAAGCTGTGAACTGAGCTCATTGGCTATGGGTTGCTTAACTCTGCTTATAGAATAGTACTCCTTTTTAAAGCACATATTATGATCTGGTGTTGTGTCTTCCCCTGGTTTGCATCTTATTTTTAGGTAGCAGGTGCTGCTCTCTTGCCACTTCCTCAAGACTATATACCACTCAACTGTTACCTCTGATGCATCTGTCCTGCTGATGGATCAACACATATGCAGTAAAGTTGATGAGAAAGAAGGATTTGGGACAGGTCTCTATATTTAGGGAAATAAGACCATATCAGACTGTTGTTTTCTTTGTTTGTAGAACAGCTGTCTCAATCTTAGCACAAAACCCCAGGTGCCACTGCTTTACAAGGTCTCATCCCCTGTAAAAAAAAACTGCCAAGATGGCAGCAGAGTAGCAGTGCAGCATGACTGCTCCTGCCCAGGCTCATCTGTTCCATTTTCTTTTATTATTTTTTCTTCTTTCACTGCTTTCTTTTCTTACTTTCATCTACTCACCTTCTATAAAAAGTTTGTACAGCTCGGAGGAGATCTGTAGTGGCATCAAGAGCAGACAGCCTTAGGTGGTGATGAGAACAGGCATCCTGAGGTCTCCTGGCATCTGTGGCACTGTAGGATCAAACATACCTTCTGGAGAGAGCACAGTTATGTAGGCAGCTTCTGCAACAGCACCGCTGCTTCATCGGGGCCAGAGGTGGCTACAGTTGGGGGCCTTCGTTGGGATTTTGACAGTTGGAAATTGAGTCCAAAGTGGGAAGACTGAGCATAATGTGGCAGCAAAGGTGGTCCCCCAGCATCTGGAGCGATGGCAGAGCAACAGCCAATGGTCTCTGAGAGAGCGGGCCAGAATGGAGCAGATTGAATCCTTTTAGGGAGTGCAAGCTCAGCATGGCTAAGCACTTAAGAAATGCCATTTAACTATTAAGTTAATTTCCTTATATTTCTACTTTATACTAAGAGGGACTGTAATGTTTAACTTGTAACTTTGTTCATTTGTTTTTCTATTTTTGTCCCTAAAATAGAACCTGGAATGGCGATATTGCACATTTTTCATTCGTACCTCTGTACTTGGGTACACATGATAATTATTCTAATTTTAAATCTAATTCTAATTCAGTTGGGCTACTTACACATTTGTTGCATCAGTATCAAGATGAAAGCCAGGCCTTTCCAGTTTTTATTGCTATTCAAATTTTCTGTGGAGTTTTGCGATACCTGAGAGGCATATTAGGCCATTTCAGAGAGTAGTTAAGCATCATACAACATTTCAGTGAATCTGGAGCCATTATAAAATTCAGACTAGGCTACAGAAGTACCGTGCAAAGAAACTACAAGATCTGACAACTTTAAAAAGTTAAATGTCAATGAGGCTCGCAAAAAGATTTGGGTTAACCTAGAGTTTCCCTGTTAAGTGCACATTTTCTCTTCAGTCCTCATTCTAGATCATCAACAAGTCAAGACAAAAAGTTACCCAACTGACTCCATACCGAGCAAAGTTTTATAGATATTGGTTCTTAATGCCAACCCTGCTAAATGATTTGCTTGAAAATATTTACAATTTGTATCAGCAGAGCATTTATTTAAAGATATTACAACTGGGCAAAACCCTTCATACACATTGTTGACATTGAAGAAACTTTCAATGTATGTCATTGGATAGCAAGAGGGAGCTTTTGTTTCAGTCTTGTGTTATGCTGAGAAGGCACAAAACATTTTTTTCAAATGGCATTAACTTTTAAAGCATATATAATGGGGTGGATTTTCTGAGGAGTGCTAATCGCATGCAGGTTGCTAGGACCACCCCTTTTGTGAAAGAAACAAAATGCAGAGGTGCATCTCTGAGAGGAGATTTTGCCATGTGTCCTTCAGAAATGCAGAGCCATACATCAACTCTGACAGTTCTTTCATAGAGCAATATTTAGAGTAGTTGGGGTGTGTGGGAGAAATTGGTCTGATATCTGGGGTTAGAGGCTGGTGAGGAGATGGGCTTGAAGGGGGTGGGTGTTGAGTCTGGATGGTTTGGATTTAAAAGTGGAAGATTGGTTGCAAATGCCCAGCAAGTGGTGAGTGACAGGTTTGGTGGCAGGGGCATTCAGGTTGCATCTGGTGGTCAGGGTTTGATGTGTTCGGTTCAGTTCTGATGTGATTTTGTCCAGTCCGATGGTTGTTTGTGGTGGCGGGTAAGAGTCTGCATACTGAGTCCACTTTGGCTGGATTGTGGGAGTAGGGGGTTTCACATCGCAATGGATCTGATAAGATTGGGTGGGAGCTTAGATCTGATAAGGAGGCTGGATAAAGGTAGTTTTGGGGCTAAGCAGGGAAAGGAGATGGTCAGGTCCTGTCAAACTGTCAGGTTTGTGTCTTTGGGTTTTAGGGGTCTTGGGGTGAGGTAGTTCAGAATGTGTACGACAAGTATTTGATCAGTTAAATAGTTACTTGGGAGGATTTAGTAGTAAAATATTTCATGAACAATTATTTTACTTAATTTCATAGGTACTCTCCAAATTCTCTGGTTTAAATGGACACTTTCAGAGGGTTTCAGGAGTAAGGAATTTCCCATGAACTCCCTCCAGAGTCTGCTATTATGGGTATTCTGCAGAGCCCCTATGCCTAATTCCAGTCAATGCTGGAAAAATGTTTGTTTGGCCATTGGAAAATTCAGACCAATGTTACAACAATGGATTAGAACATCAAATTGTGTTCATTTTAACATGGTAATTCCAAAACATTTTTTAAAAAGCATATTGATACAATCCAAAATGGTTGTGGATGCAATTCAGGTGGCTAACTGGAGAGAGAGGGACAGTGACTGATCTATGGAATGTCACAGCTACAGATGCAAAGGGAAATTCAAACAACAGACTTCAAAGAAACAAATCAAAAGAAACTGGACTATGATCTCTTCTGACTACAAAGGTAATGAGCAAGTCAGAACTCTGACTCAAACGTAAGCCTCCACTGCACATTAAGTAGTCTGCACTTTTTGTTCTTTCCTTTGAATGATACACAAAGGCAGGAGTTAAAAAGTCAGTTTCAACACAACAGGAATGTGTTAGTGGGACTTAATATTTTCATTTGTACCAGTCTGGGTTTGAACTGTGAAGGTCACAGTTGAAGAACTATTCTCTTGTTATTTCAATGTAGTAAGTCAAGAAAGACTCCTCTTTCACCCGGAATGCTGCAAAGCAGACAATAAGAAACAGGATAACAAAAAGAATCTCTCTTATCCTGAATATAGGAATTCAACCAATTTACAAAACTTAGTATCGTAAAACTGGATGTTTCAACTATCAATGTCAATACACTATAGTAGCCATAATGCTCATCTATCAGTTTGTCACGAACAATTCTGAGACAGATCCAAACATCTGTTTTATTTCCAAACTTTATCTTTCTCGCCTCACCTATTATTTCTAAATTTGTTGGTATGTGTTTTGTATTACTGCCTTTTTGAATTTTGTGATTAATAAACTCACTTTCATTTGAATCTGAGAGAAAGGTATTCATAGGGGAAGGGATATTTTAGAATTAACCTTGCAGTAACCAATCAAGGAGGTGGGTGAATAAAGGCAGCCAGTTCAACCTTCCTCACCCCAAATTTAACAGTTTGGGATATCCTATCTGGAACCATAATGAATAGAATAACCTCACAAGGAGTTCAGTCATAATAATAATAATAATAGTTTAAACTCATCGATCATCATTCATTCATACCACACATAATATATTTATTCGAGAGAAACTTTTAAATTTTTATCATTCACTTTTCTATGAAGGTTTATCCAATAAAAGCCTCTTCAAAGATCAAAACGACTGAACAGGTTTTAAATCACATTAACAATAATAATTATACTTCTAATGCATGAGTCATTTTCCTGCTGAGCATGAACATTAATGATAAAGCTGTTTATTTGCAATAGTGTGTTGGCTTTGTTGTTCAAAATTAAAGAAAACCTCTGAAATTAAACTTATATTAAATTAATAATGGATATACTGCATTACATTAATTAGTAACAGTAAAAAAGAATAATAATCTATTTTGCTTCCATTGTCACCTTTAGAATTTCCATGCATAATAAATTTGCTTGCCTAGTTATTGCACAAGAGGCAAGTGATGTTATATAATGACCAAACTGCCCAGTCAGCTACAGCTGATTAAATAACAAGACAGTTTCCGTTGGAACAAAAACGTCTAGTTCATTCATTTATTCCTAATACATCTACCCAATGGAGCGGATTGGTTGTTTTTCAAATTGTATAATATTGTCTTCCTAAAAAGTGTCATGCTTAAAGTACATATCTGAAACAGTGAAATGTTGATTTTAAGCCATTCCACTCTCCCTGGTTCCCATCACTACCTGTCATTTTAAGACCCTAAAAAGGCACTACCCCACACAAAATCTGAATTTTAAAATTCAAAGACATATTTCAACTAAATCACAATCAAATCCTGAGATTGTGGATTTCTGCCTTAAATGTTGCCTTGCCCCTGTATCAATTTTCAAGGGTTCTTTGACATTTTTAATAACCCAACCATAGGGTGTGGGTGTTGCAGGTATGGGTCAGCATTTATTGTTTATCCCTAGATTGTAAGCTGCATTCTCCAATCACTGCTGTCCATTTGCTGTAAATAGACATAAGCATGTTGCTAGGAAGTGAGTTACAAAATTTTAATCCAGCATCACTGAATAAATGCCTATGTTTTCTGCATCAAGATCATGAATTGCTTGGAGGAGAATTACAGACAGTGGTATTTCTATGTTGCCCTAGTCCTTCTGGATGGGAGTGATAATGGGTTTGGAAGATTCTTACTAAGGATTCTTGCTACTGGATGTGAGTTCGCTCGCTGAGCTGGAAGGTTAGTTTTCAGACGTTTCGTCGGTGGCTCAGTGATGATGTTACCTAGAATGGTGACGAAACATCTGAAAACTAACCTTCCAGCTCAGTGAGCAAACTCACATCCAGTACCTCCAACCTGAGCTACAAATCTTCTCAAAACTCGCTAGATTCTTGGTACATTTCTCCAGCGCATCTTATAGCTCGTCACTGTAGGTATGAGTGTTGGAGGCAGAGGGACTGATTGTGGATATCCTTCCAATCAAGTAGGCTGCTTTGTCCTGGATTGTATCAAGATTTTTAAGTGGTGATGAAGCTGTACTCGTTTTGATCTCAAGATTTGTACCTTGTAGATGGTGCATAGATTTTCAGGAGTTAGGAGGTGAGCTTCTTGCTGCAAGAATCTTAGCTTCTGACCAGCTCTTATTGACACTGTAGCCATATGGCCAGTCCAATTCAGTTTCAAGTCAATGGTAACTGCCACAATGTTGATAATGGGGAATTCAGTGTTGGAGATGCTAGTTAATGTCAAGAGAAAATGGTTAGCATTCTGATAAAGATTCACCAGGCTTGAAACATCTTTCTTTCTGCAGATGCTGCCAGAGTTACTGAGTTTTGGCAGCAATTACTTTTTTTTTTGTTTTTGGTTTATTTTTAGAGATGGTCATTGCTTGATACTTATGTGGCATGAATGCTGGCCATTTGTTAGTCCAAATCTGGATATTATCCAAGCCTTGGTGCATTTGATTGTGAACTGCTTCAGTCTTTAAGGAACTACGAGTGATGCTGAGCATTGTGCAATCATTGGCAAACATCCCCACTTCTGATCTATGATGGAGGGAAGATCATTGCTGAAGCAGCTGAAGATGGTTAGGCCAAAGATACTACCCTGACAAACTCCTGCAGAGATAGCCTGCAGTTGAGTTGATTGACTTCAAACACCAACAACTAACTTCCTTTATACTAATTATAATTCCAACTAGGAGAGATATTTTCCCCTTATTCCTATTGACTCCTTGATGCCACATTAGGTCACCTGCAGCTTTTGTGTCACTTGCATCTCACGTGTTGAATTAATCTCTTTTGTCTGTGTTTGGGCCAAGGCTGTAATGAGTACATCCAGCGTGATCCAACCTGGGCACTGGTGAACAGGTTATTGCTAAGCAAGTGCTGCTTAATAGCAGTGTTGATGACACCTCCCATCACTCTACTGATAATTGAGAATTGATTTATGGAAAGGAAATTGATGGGCTGGATTTGGCTTGCTTTTTGTTTACAGAATATATTTGGACAATTTTACACGTGCTTTATAGATACCAGTGTTGTAGCTATGCTGGAACAACATGGATAGTATTGTGGCTAGTTCTTTAGCACAAGTCTTTAGTGCTGCTGCCAGAATGTTGTCAAGCCCAGGGCCTTTGCAATATCCAGCTCCTCCAATCATTTCTTGATATCACATCAAGTGAATCAAACAGACTAAAATCTGGCATCAGCGAGGCTGGGGACCTCTGGAGGAGACTGCAACAGCTCATCCACTTGATATTTCTGGCTGAAGATTTTTGCAAATGCTTCAATACTATCTTTTGCACCGATGTGATGAGTTTCCCCATTATTGAAGTTCAGGTGTTTGTGGGACATCCTTCTCCAGTGTGTTGCTTATTTGTCCAATACCATTTATGAATAGATGCAGCAGGACAGCAGAGTTTAAATTCATCCATTAGTTGTGGAATTGCTTAGCACTGTTTGGCAAGTGAATAGTCCTGTTTTGTTGTTTTACCAGGCTGTCACTCCATTTATTATATATTTCTGATGCTGTTCCTGGTATGGCCTCCTTTTCATTGAGGCATGTTTGATCATCTAGCTTGATGGCAATGGTAGAGTTTGAGATATGCTTTATCACGATGTTACAAATTGTGTTGGCGTGCAATTTGATTGCTGCTGATGTCCCACAGTGCTTTGTGGATGCCCAGATTTATGTTGCTACATCTGTTCCAACTTTATCCCATTTAGCCTTGCAACAATTCCACACAACACATTGCAGGGTATTGTCAATGTGAAGATGGGACATTGCTACCATAAGGACTGTGCAGTGGCCAATCTTACTTATAAGCTTATGGATAGATGCATTTGCAACTGGGGGCTTGGTGAGCATGAGGTCAAATATGTTTTCCCCTTTTGTTGGTTATACTTTCAGCTAATGCTTTTAGGAACACAGGCCCAGTTCTGCCTGAAGAGTGTTCAACTTCCATATCAAGATTACCACAATTATTTTTCCCCCTGTGTACTAGCTTCCCTATGGTTTTATATAGATTTGTTGTTCAAAATGGAGGAAAACATGGAAAAAAAGGTAGCAACTGAAACAACATCAGAGTGTCTGAATAGAAGTAGGTCAGAAGCCAAAAGTCTCAAATAATACTACCACCTGAATTTGAGAGATGTGTTAGGAGTTATGATCTTGTATGATCTCCAGTAAGCTTTGCTTTGCTGTTTAACTGAGCTACAAAGTAATGTCTCTAGCTTTCTGACTCTGTCAGATGTCAGGCAAGATGACATGCAAAATTTGTCAAAAGAAAGATTTCTAAGTAAAAAGATCTTGAGATTCAGAAAGGCCAAAGTGAACATAGATACCTGAGGCTACAGCAACGGGAAATGGAAAAGAGACAAGGGAAGGCCAGTTATCACCATTGTCCTATCCCACAAGTCCCACCACCATGCCTGGCTCTTGGTTTCCAAAACTTACCTGAATATCCTACAATGGAATCTGAGTATCTGCAGTTAACTGATGTTTTTCAAAGACGGGAGAAAGAGGTTAAGTCAATCAATTCAAATAGGCATGGAGTAAGCAAGGAAGTGAGCAGCAGAAGTGTGGTCCCTTTAATCTAGACAATATACATCGAGAGGTGCAAGTACTTCAGAAGGATCAGAAAAGTATGTCTGTTAACACTTTCATGTCATGTGATGAAATGTCCTGGAATGCCCCCAGCCAGAGTTGCCAGCCTGAACCTGCTGATTTTGTATTGTTTCAGGTGGAAGTGCAATGTTTCACCAACATTTTTTTGGTTGTAATAAAAACAAAAATACTGGAAATAGTCATCACATCAGGCAAAATATATGGAGAGAAACACAGTTTACATCTCAGTTTGAGATTGCCTTTGATCAGAGCTGAAGAAAAATTGGTTTTATTCCAGATTTCCAGAATCCTTCATATTTTGCCTTTCCACGAGTCCCTTGACTAAATTTTGCTCTGTGGTCCCTATTCACCGTCTGTTGAAAATTAAAAATCACAATGCGATATTATGAAAAAAGCAAGAAATGTTCTTGGTCTCTTTTGCAAAATGTTCTCCAGTCAACATTCCCTTACAAACACCACCCAAAAATCTTGAATAGTTAGCTGAATCATTCATATTGTAATTGTTTGTAGATCTTGTGCATAAAATTAATACCATTTTTCACTGAAGAATGAAAGCCTTTAGCTTCAGAATAAATAATTGTGTACATTGAAATATTATTGAGATATATAAAAATAAATGAATATTATTCATCTTAGTACATTAAAAATTTGTTATTCCCTGTGCACATAAAAAAGAAAAAAGGTCACTTTTCTAAACTGAGGAATTTATTATGAGGAAATCATAACTGAAATCTAAAAGGATTCTATAATGCTAATGTCGTTTAAGAATTCAATCATAATTACAGCAGTTTTTCTCTAATTAAAAAAGAAATATTAATCAAATGTGGAAAAATCTCCACAGTAACTCTCAATATACTCGATAAATGTTTGTAATTTGGAACATATTCACTGCTTTACATTTTAACTCACCAACAAAACCTATGAGCATTCCTTTGAATCCTTCTGATGCATCAAAATAGTTTACATAAAAGTACATAGTCAGAAAGTAAAATGTTCATTAACATAACAAGAAGGCACAACAATGCTGCTTCTTCCTCAGGTGGCTCAGGAAGTTTGGCATGTCCAGAAGGTGCCTCATCAACTTCTACACATGCACCATTGAAAGCATCCATCTGGGTTCATAACAGCCTGGTATGAAAAATGCTCTGCCCAGGATGGTAAGATACTAGTGAAGGTGGTGTGCACAGCCCATCCCATCACAGAAGCCAACCTCCATCCATGGACTGTATTTACATGACCCATGGTCGCAGAAAGGTGGCCAACATTATCAAAGACCCAGCTCACCGTGATAATGACCTCCTACAACCTCTTCCATCAGAAAGAAGGTACAGAAGCCTGAATACATGTGCAAGCAGTTTGAGGAACAACTTCTTTCCAGCTGTTATCAGTCTGTTGAATGGACTGTAGCCTCAAATAACATAACCTGCAATGCAATCTGTATGTCTTTAAGTCTTTTTGATCTGTACATTCTTTGCTTGCTGTGATCTGCCTGTACCATTCATAAACAAAGCCTTTCACTGTGTTACATGTGACAATAAAATCAAAATCTAAAGACATCGGGTTGGCACGGTGGCTCAGTGGTTAGCACTGCAGCCTCACAGCGCCAGGGACCCGGGTTCAATTGCAGCCTCAGGTAACTGTCTGTGCAGAGTTTGCACATTCTCCCTGTGTCTGCGTGGGTTTTCTCCGGGTGCTCTGGTTTCCTCCCACAGTCCAAAGATGTAGGTTAGGTGGATTGGCCATGCTAAATTGTCCATAGTGTTCAGGGGTGTGTGGGTTATACGGGGATGGGTGTGGGTGGGATGGTCCAAGAGGCGGTGTGGACTTGTTGGGCCAAAGGGCCTGTTTCCACACTGTAGGAAATCTAATCTAATCTAATCATAACAACTGCAGTGAACTCTATTTCTAAATGCCTAATTCTTTAAAGGAAAAACTTTGAAGATAAAGTTTGCTTTCCTGTCTTTGAAATAGTTGTTATTCGATTTTAAAGTCTGAGAAATACTGCCCGTGTTGGTAAATAGTGTAGGAAGGGGTGGTTGAACCCCTCTGATAATTAAAATTGAAACACAAATCCCCAATTTGTTATGGTGGGACATTCATCTCAGATCACCTAATTTGTTAAAAAGGAGTGGTTAAATGAAAGAAAATCTCTGATATTCAATTTATAATAAACAAGTAACAATTTATTTAAGTAACAGTGAACAAATTAACTGAACTACTAACACATGAACAATTGCCCTTTAATTACTAATTGTCCCCAATCAGAACTAAATTCTAATGGTATCCTGTGCCAATAAATACAAGTTTCACTTATAAAAACCCAAGTAATAATAAAAATAAATTAAAACTTAGAAAAGTACCAGCCCAGCTTGTCCCCGCCTCCCTAACCTGTTCTTCCTCTCTCACCTACCCCTCCTCCCACCTCAAGCCGCACCTCCATTTCCCACCACCTAACCTCATCCCGCCTCCTTGACCTGTCCGTCCTCCCTGGACTGACCTATCCCCTCTCCACCTAACTTCTCCTCTATCCATCTTCGGTCCGCCTCCCCCTCTCTCCCTATTTATTTCAGAACCCTCACCCCATCCCCCTCTCTGATGAAGGATCTAGGCCTGAAACGTCAGCTTTTGTGCTCCTGAGATGCTGCTTGGCCTGCTGTGTTCATCCAGTTTCACACTTTGTTATCTTGGATTCTCCAGCATCTGTAGTTCCCATTATCTCTGATCTCAAAAATACAGCTAGGTTATATCTTTCAGAATTAATGGGAACTGCAGATGCTGGAGAATCCAAGAAAATGAAGTGTGAAGCTGGATGAACACAGCAGGCCAAGCAGCATCTCAGGAGGGGTCTAGGCCCGAAACGTCAGCTTTTGTGCTCCTGAGATGCTGCTTGGCCTGCTGTGTTCATCCAGCTTCACACTTTGTTATCTTATATCTTTCAGAATGTTCTTTGGCTTCTCAGCTGATCTTTCTGTCAGGAATGTTTTCTCTATAAATTCTTCTTTGAGAACTTTTAGCTAGAAGTACCGTTGTACCTTTATGACTAGATTATGCTTTCTCAGGAAGCTTGGAGATTTATGCGAAAGTCAAATATTTACTCTTCACATGGCAGTTGCTCTCACACAGATTTTCAAAAACCGTCCTCTTATATACCAACGATGACCTGTCAATTTTCTTATCATAGGATTGGTCCAAGGTTGTCGAAACCATCAGATTTAAATTCAATTGGTTTACAATCTCTAAGTGTTAGATTTAAATTACTTAGCAGATCTTCAGGCTAGTTGCCAAAACATCAAAACAAGCCTAAGGTTTCCAGTCACACAGTCAACTGGGACATATTTCAATTTCAAAACTGTCTACACCTCTTCAGCTGCTTACAGACACACTTTCATTTAAATTTCCAAACTTAACAGCCCATCACCTCTTAAAGGGACTACACATTCACCCCCCTGTCATTTTTACAAATAAATTCTAAATTCCTGCTTTCCAATTCACAAGTACTCTATATAACACAAACCTTGATCAATCCTCTCTTCTTCACGAGAAGAGTAAAAAAAACATTAAATTATGTCTTAGATGCCTGTCTTTTGTTTTCTTTTTTCCATTTTTCAACATTTTGAAACAAGTTTTGCTTCCAATATTTACCTTTCTTTCAGCTTCTCTGACACTTTCTTTCTCTTTTGTTCTTTGACTTTTCTGTCTACATTTCTGGAGAAAAGCTACTATTAAGCCCACTCACTCTTACCACTGCTTTGATTACACTTACTCACACTCTGATTCCTACAAGGAAACCAGTCTATTCTCCAAAATGTTCATTCTCTGCATCTTTTCCAAAGTTATTACTTTCAATAATGGTGTTTCTGACATACTTTTCTTTTTCCTCAACTGAGTATTCCCTCTCTGTTACCTGGAGTAGTTGCCAAAGCCTTCATCCATGTCATACTTATATCCTGCACTTCGGACGTTATCATACACTCTTCCTCCCAGTAACAATATTAGAATTCCCATTGTCCTCACTATCGACCCCTCTATATTAACAGGATCATCCTCCTTTGTTTCTGCTATATTTAATGTGATGAAACCACAAAAAATGTATTCCCCTGTCCTTCTCTATTAGTATTATGGGGTCTATTCCCCCCATGAAACATTGGTCCTCTAATCTCTTACACCTAGCACATTACCCTCTTTACATAGCACCTTACCATGCAATTGCAGAAGGTGTGAAATCTAATATTTTGATTCCACTCCTCACTGTCTGAAACATCAAACACTCCTTCCAGTTGAAAAAACAATTTATTTCAATGTAGCATACTGTATTCAGTACATACAATACAAACACGGAGTATGTGATCACCTGGAGGAAGAACATTTATCCAACAAGCATGACACAAAACCTTAATTGGCAACACCTTCAAGGTAACTTCCTTGCAAGGCAGTCGGGGGTTGCCAATTGAGGGGATTATTGTGAAAAGCATAAAAGATAGAGTGATATGTATCCAATGTTGGAATAGGACTCGTCAGACATCGCATCTAATTCTGACACAAATCTTGCCATTGACCACCTCACTCAGACACCTATAAGATTCCATCCTAAGTGGTGATATCAAATTTAATACCATTTTGACTCAATTGATATGAACTGAGTGAAGAGTCCCAGCACTGGTCCCTTGGGAATCCCACTGATCTCAAGTTGCCAACCTCAAAGAGAACCCATTGTCCCTACTCAGTGTTTCCTGCCCATTAACCAATTTTCTACTCAAGCAAATATACTACATCTAATACCATGGTGTCTTAACTTATGAGTTAACTTTTGTGAGATATCTTGTCAAATGTTTTCTGGAAGTCCAAATGCAACACATCTGCTGGTTCTCCTCTATCCAATCTGGTTGAGAATTCCTGGCAAAGCTCTAATAATTTGGTCAAACATTATTTTCCTTTCATGAAACCATACTGAACCTGTTTTAGTAGATTACGATTTTCTAAATGTTATACTGTGACTTATTTAATAATTGATTCCAATGCTTTTCAAACAATAGATGTTAAGCTAATCAGCTTACAGTTACCTGCTTTTTGTCTCTCTCTCTCTCTTTTCGAATATGGTGTCACTTCAGCAGTTTTCCAATCCCCGATACCTCTCTAGAATCCAAAGATTTTTAGAATATTACAACCAATACATACACAACCTCTTTTAGGGTCCTGGTTGCAAGACATCAAACTCAGAAGACTTATCTGTCTTTAGCTTCATTAATTTGCCTAATACTTATTGTCTTGTTGTGGGGATGGTACTTTATTCCTCCCTGCATTCATTAGTATTAATGGATGTTCAAAGAAACTTCCACCATAAAGATTGATGCAAAACATCTGTTTAACTCCTTTACCATTTCCTTTTTCTGATAACAATCACCCCAGCTTCATTCTCTAAATGGCCAACATTCACCTTGATCTCTGTCTTCCTTTTTGTATATTTTAAGTTCTTATTGTCAGTTTTATATTCCTCGCTAATTTGCAGTCATAATTTATTCTCTCTATGTTTATTAACCCTTTTGTCATCCTTTGCTGGATTCTAAATTTATCTCAGTCTTTGAAGCTATCACTAACTTTGGTCTGTTTATAAGCTTCGTTTTCAAGCTAATGCTTTCCTTAACTTCCTTGGTTGGACATGGTTGGTTTATTTCTCTTTTAATATGCTTCCACCTTACTAAGATATACTTTTGCTGAGATTCATGAATTACCTCTTTAAACATGCTTGCTGATATTCCTGCTAAAATATCCACCCAGTTTACTTCTGCTAACTCTATTCTCATTCCTTTTAATTAAGTTAATCACAGCTGTTTCTGACCAAGTTTCTCAGTCTTGAATTGAATATTAAGTTCTATCATGTTATAATCACTACTTACTTAGGAATCATTTACTATGGGTCATTTATTAAACTAACTCATTACCTACTGCCAGATTCAAGATAGTCAACTCATTACTTCTGAGAAAGGGCACCAGACCCCAAAACATTAACACTGTTTATCCCTTCACAGATGCTGCCAGGCCGGCTGAGCATCTCCAGCAACCGTGCTTTTGTTCCTGATTTACAGCATCTGCAGTTCTTTCAGTTTTTATTTAGCCTATTCACTAGTTGGCTCGATGATAAAATGCTCTAGAAAACTTTTCAAAAATATTTGAAGCAATTCCAATCGTTCGCCTTCTTTTATATCGGTCTTTCTAAAACAAATTACTATTATTGATTGACTTCATACACATTTAGTAGTTTCCTTTAGAGGTTGAACTGTGCCATCACTACAAATTTTAAAAGTTTCTGTTGTTAAACCCTTACAAACTCAGCCATATAGAATTGTAGCACAAAACGTTAACACATGCAAAATTGATGGCTGTAATGTAGCACACAGGTATTATGGACAGGAAGTATACTAAGCATAAGATATTTTACAGTTTTTTTATTCATTTATGGGATGACAGCTGGCTAGGCCAGCATTTATTGGCCATCCCTAATTGCCCAGAGGGCAGTTAAGAGTCAACAACATTGCATTGGATCTAGAGTGACATGTGGGCAAAATCAGACATGGACAGCAATTTCTTTCTCTAAAGGGATTTTGCGACAGTTGTTAAATGATTCAGCCATCATTAGACTCTCAATTCCAGATGTTTGCTGTATTTAAATTCCACCAACTGCTGTGGTGAGATTCAAACCCAGGTGTCCAAAACACTATTTGGTAATAATACCACTAGGCTGCCACCTTCCCAATTAGAAAAGCCAATTTTTTATTCTGCATGAACGAAGTCTGATCAGTTATCTAACTGTTGGTGCAAAGTATTTGAGTCATTGATCACATATGCTACTGATGAGATGACTTGTCAATAGCAATGTGTTTCTGGGTAATGTAAAAGTTTTAGGAGCGGTTAACCAAATACCAATATTTTGTGGATATTTCTTCTATCTTCGAAATGGATAACATGACCCAAGAAGGAAAATACAGAAAGCATTTTAATTGCAAATTTTAAGACAGCAATTATCTGTCTTTTGATACACAGGATGAAGAAGATTTTTCTTGTGCACTATTTGTAACTATTTCATAAAAACATTCATTTACAGGTTTATGAAATTGTGTTTCCAATTCCAGAAGCTGTTTGAGAATCCCACAGGGCTATTTGTTCCCGTTCTATTTTAAATATTTTACCATTCAGTACATAATTCCTTCTTCTTCCCCCTAACTGTAACATCTCATGGTCTCCACACTAAATTTAGCTTGCTTCCTCATTGCATGATCACATTGTCTACATCCTCCTAAAGATTCCTATCAATATTTATAAATGCAAAATAGAAGAAATTTTCTTTGTAAGGAAAATAATTTTGCTTTCTGCTTTCAAACTGAAACTGTAGATTTTTTTCTAGTGCCTCCTCCGTCAACAAATTCGTGATGATGTCATATACGCGCCAGTCAAAAACAACTACCGAACAATTCCAAATTCATTTCACAACACTTCATCAAAAATCTTGAAAGCCTTGGCACTTCTTAAATAATACAAGGTTTTCTTTTCCACCACCCTGACAGGCAGTGAGCTCTAGATTCCCACTGCCCCCAGGTCAAAAAGCTTTTCCTGACATCTCCTCTAAACCTTCACCCTCTTCCCTTAACTCAGTGCCCCCTGTTCACTGATCTCTCCAATATGGTGAAAAGTTTCTCCCTATCTAGCTATCTATGCTCCTCAAAATTTTAAAAAGCTCAATCGTGTCATCTCTCAATTTCATCTGCTCTCAGGAAAACAACGCCGCCTGTCCAATTTCTTGTCATAACTGAAACTCTCCACCCCAAGCAACTTCCTGGTAAATGTCCTCCACGCCAAACTCATTGAAGTAAATCCAAATTGAGATCGAAATGTGTACTAACACTCAGTTCCATTTAGCAAAGCATGTAGTCTACTTTCACTGGCCAGATACGGGGATTGATGGAAACAGAGACACTCCTACCACAGCTTTTTCACATACAATGGCATTACTCTCCATAAATTTATTGTTATTAATACCTTTGGCACTACCTTATATTGGCCAGAAAGTGAACTAGGCCAGCTACTAAAGACTGTGGTAAAAAGCAGGTAAAATGCTGGGAGTTCTGTAGCACCTACATCATCTGTCTACTTGCAAAACCTTTCCAGAATCGACAAGACACAAATCAGCGGCACTGTAACTAAAAAGGCCAAAATATCACTGGACAATTACTAAAAGGCAATGGAAATTAATCAAAGTTAAATTAAAACGTAATTTTCAGTGGTAATGATGCAAGTTTGATCTTGCCATGCCGATTTATCATTGAAATTTGTGTTTCTATCCCTGGTCTACAGGCGTGTTTGAGTAACAATGATGCAGAATGACCAATAACGGGTGCTTGTCCAAATCATACAATGCAATTTATTACATAATAGCGACAGGTAGAAGTTACATTGGGTAAGTTAGGTATAATCACTAAACACCATCTGGAGCCAGATATGACAAAATTAATTCTATTGGGACCTCAAAATAAGTGTCCACACAAGACAGTATAACATCATCAGATTGTTTGCAGCTTAATGCAGTCTCCAATGTTAACCATTTCAGAATAATTAATTTATACAACTCAGCAACATTCAGGAGGTTGGACACCATCCAGCACAAAGGAACCCATTTGATCACCCTATGTGCTTTCATAAACATTTACGCAGTCAAATGGCAGTGTACTGTGACAGTAGTGTGTACCATCCATAAATGTACTGCAACAATTCAACTTTGTTAAATTTGTACTATCTGGAATATGTATAAATTACAACATATGACAGGCTACTTAAGGTAATTGTCTCAGGAGTTTTGAGTCAGTACAATTCAAGCTTTCTGACTCGCTTGTAACAGGAAGGCCAGGAGTATGTAGGAAACTTGAAAAAGTCAGATGTTTTTTAATAAAACCTTTCTTTAATGCAATCATTTCATTTTCATTTGATATTCAGTTTTTCAGCCAATTAGAGCAAAATGACGTGATGACAATGTGCATCAGTCTGCTTTAACTCTACAGTTATCAGACTTAAAGTTTTGCAAAGGACTTACGTTAGAGCCAAAACGTAAAGCTGTGAAGACACCATGTAGCAAGGTAGCACTATGCATCAACCATGGAAATAACGCTGTGAGGGCTATAAAGATTCAAAGGCAGATTATGTTCTCTTCAGATGGTAACAAGAACATTATTGCAGAGAAGAAGAAGGCATTTTTGGGCGCCTGGGATGGCAAAAGCCAATGCAATCCTATGCTTCTGGATAAGTGCGAGCAGAGGTATGATGACCTGACCAGGGCAGGAAAGACAAGTGACATGATATATGCAATTATTTACTGATAGTTGTCTTACTCAAACCACACACTCTGCCTTCCCAAAATCTGTCCTGTACCTATTCCTCATACCTATACAACTTGAGTGCAGTATCACACCTCTGCTTTACTGTGAACCTCTATAACCGTTCGTCTTTGATCATCTCAGCATATTCTTCTGCCCACACTCACAGGTTTCCCTTTTGCTTCCTTGCTGAAGAGAAAACAGAACACCAGGGTAAGGAAAAAATATACAGCTAGCCTTTAAGTCACCCCAATTTTGGATAACAGCAGAGAAGGAAGTGATAGAGAAAAGCCAAGTCTGAATATGCCTGGCCATTGGTCACTCATACTACCTGGTAAAAGAAATAATATGCAGCACCATGTATTTACTTGATTTCAGCAGCTAATGAAAAATATTAATGTCTACATTGATGACTTTTATCATGACAGCTTTGATTTGTGTGTCTAACCTCCAAAAGATCCATCCACTGTGCCACAAAGAGGTGATACAGTCATAGAGATCTACAGCATGAAAACAAGACCTTCAGCCCAACTTTCCCATGCCATCTAGTTTTCACAATTTAAATCAGTCCAATTTGCATGCATTTGGTTCATATCCTCCAGACCCATCCATGTACCTGTCTAAATGATTTTTAAATGATGAAATTGTACTTGCTTCCACCTCTACCTCTGGTGGCCGGTTCCAGACACTCACCACCTACTGTGCGAAAAAATTGCCCCCCTGGGAATTTTTGTATCTCTCTCCTCTCAACTTAAACTTATGTGGTGTAGTTTTAGACTCCCCTATTATGGGGAAAAGCTGTCTGCTATATATCTTCCTAAGCCTCTCGTGATTCTCTATACCTTTGTAAGGTCACCCCTCAGTCTCCGACGATCCAGAGAAAGGAATCCCGCCCTATCCAACCGCTACTTATAATACAAATCTTCCAGTCCAGGTAGCATCCCAGTAAATCTTTTCTGGACTCTTTCTAGTTTAATAATATCCTTTCTATAGTAGGGTGACCAAATATGTACGCAAATGTGGTCTTACCAACATCTTATACAGTTGCAACAAGGCATCCCATCTCCTATACTCATTGCTCTGACCGATAAAAGCTAATATGCCAAAAACCTTCTTCCCACCCTGTCTATCTGTGACTCCATTTTCAAAGAGATATGAACTTGTACCCCTAGACCTCTTTGTTCTATAACACTCCCAAGGACACTACTGTTGACTGTGTTAGCTCTACACTGGTTTGGTTTACCAAAATGCAGCACGTTGAATTCATCTAAATTAAACTCCACGATGACAGAAGATGGTGGAAAGGTCACTCAGCCTGAGAATTCAGTATCACAAGACACATACACACTGTTCACTAACTCAGATATATACATTTCAGAGGGACCACTGTGACAGAACATTGGGCACTTACAAATTCTACTGTACATTTTTAACAAGCAGGAGTTGGTGGTAGAGGGACATGCAAAAGTAGAGAATGTCATGTGGGGGTACAAGACCCTCCAAATTCTGCTTCACTACTGACAGATGCTGAATGGCATGGGTCATCAATGATGAGGTCAATTTTAGTGCAGAACAAAAACTCTGCAAGGTTTTGTCAGTCTTTAAAGCCAGGTTGCATTAGATTCAAGAGGAATTGGAGGACTCAGTCACTAATATAGCTTGTGTGATATCTCAAACTTTCACTAATTTCTTCATTCGTGGTTGTAGACGTTCCTTGACTCTCTCCAACAAGTACATGCTCAGAATGTCTCTTTAAGCAGGAATGAGAGGAAAAAAAATCTTGCTTCGACCATTCAATGCAGAATGGAAGTGCAGAAAAGGTCTGGCTTAACAGGGAAGTGTTGACAAGCATGAGAGGAAAATGGAGAAAGGAAGTTGGGATTTTGCTCTGACACTTTTGAACCCTTAGTCCTGCACCCCAAGCTTCCCCAGTTCAGAGACTCATTGTTTACCTCTTATTCTGATGATTGATTCTGCATTTGCACAAGCGTATGTGTCTATGCCCTCATGGTCCTCAAATGCTGACAAAGAATGTCAGCCAAGGCCATCTAAGTCAGGGCAATGAATGAGAATTCTGACTCTAGGTCTGCTGAACAGGCATTGTACTATGTAAAAATTGTCAAGAAGAAAGATAAAAGATTTATAGTTTCATACAAATAAATGTTTGAGCACTCACCACAATGTTACATTTCATATTTCTGTTTTCCATTTCTGTTTAACATTTGGGCAATATCACATTTGTTTGATTGCCCCTTTCCATGATCTTACCATTTTTGCCTGCTGCCTGTAAAGTGGTCTTCCGTATTGTGAAGAATACTAAAATGAAAATTAATGGGTAACTGAGAAAGGGATGGATAGGAGAGGAAGATAATGGGAACTGCAGATGCTGGAGAATCCAAGATAACAAAGTGTGGGGCTGGATGAACACAGCAGGCCAAGCAGCATCTTAAGAGCACAAATCTGACGTTTCGGGCCTAGACCCTTCATCAGAAAAACCCTTTTTCTGATGAAGGGTCTAGGCCTGAAGCGTCAGTTTTTGTGCTCCTAAGATGCTGCTTGGCCTGCTGTGTTCATTCAGCCCCATGCTTTGTTATATTATAACGGATGGATGGGAACTAATTTATGCAATTTGTTCAGAATTTGTTTGTCAAATGCCTGCTGCCCAATTCTGAGGGTATCCCTGTGTGTTCTTCTGATGATGTCCTTGCCACATTACTCTTCTCCTTCTCATGTTGCTCCTCTGCGAAAACAGAAACAGTGTTCTCAACACCCCCATTCTCCGCTTACAACTATGGTCCTCGCTGTTACACTTGCTTGTGAAAAGTGCAGTAGACCTTATTATTTTGGTCCCTTGGCTAGTGTATGCTGAAGGGCCTACCAAACCTGTACAAGCTCTAAAGTCTATCTTCAGAATCCACGTAAGGTCTGGTGGCCAGATGACATCTACTACTGCTTTCTCAGAATCATAGTCTAAAGTCCTCACTGATGTCACCAGTCATATCTCAGAGGATAACCCTTATCTCTTCAAAGTGTGAAGAATTCAGGGAGCTTGAATGGAACAGGATGATAGGATTGTGGCAGTTCATATGATTCTTGGGCAGAAATGTACTTCTTGCAGTTGCATATGAGCTTCACATTGATGGAGAGAGATTCTCTTTGGTTAATGAACTCTGCACGGAACATGCGAGGGGTCAGCCAGTGTGGCAAATCCAAATTCCTGCTCACCCTGAATGGCTTCATAAATTGGACAAAAAGTCCTACCTTTGGAATAAATGACTTGGTCACCATGGGATGCACTTGTGGCAACAGATGTGAATGCAGAAATATCTTCTGCCGATCACAGGAAGCAGCCAGAAATGAAAGTGTTAATTAGAGTCATGAAGATTATGACAGCTACTGCATATGTGTGCCAACCAGAATCTCCTACCAAGGGGTAATCATCTGAAGTAAAACTGTGAGCCTCCTGAGGAACTTGCTTATTCCCAGAAAGCTTGGCCTTTGCTTGTGAAGTCTATATTGGAAGCATTTTCCTCTGTGTGTTGTTGATTTGTAGACACCCCCTATGACCTGTGAAGTAACAGATGGTTGAAGAGAATGCTGTAGCTGCTCTCAGTGAGGGTGTTAATGTTGTTGCTGTTGCTTGTCTTATTCCTCATCTGAGGACCAAAGTGAAGCTGCATAGATAATCTTATGTTGAACCGAAGGTTACAAGTTAGGATTTGTAGATATGCTTATGTAGAATTCGCGGTATAAGTAGAGTGCCTGAAAACTGGAGGTATCTGAAAATTTTGACCTTTTTATTATATTCAATGCACAATTTTAGAGATTTTTTTAAAAAATGTCTTCTGAATAATTTGGTTAGGTGTTGCATTGGCTCAGATTTAGGAACCCACTTCACTACCCTTAACCCCACTTTAGCCCAAACAGTCTGACCAAAATGTGGAAATATCTAAAATTTGGTATGGCTTTTTTTCCCCAAGGGTGCTGTATTGTGCCAGTTTTGGAAATCAGCGACAAAACACTGAAAGCAACTTGCAGGACAAATCTTGTGAGCCAAATAATGTTATAGAGACAAAGAAACAGAAATGAGGCCTCTACAGTTAAAGTGTTTCTTGCTTGTCAGCTGATTGCTCTCCTTAGGGCATGACTATCTCATCATTTTGATTTTCCTGGTGAGTTCCACAAAATCCAGTACATTCATGCATATACCATTTACATCAGAAATCAAGTTATAGAAGCAAATAACAACATTTAACAAATAATAATTGCAAACTGTCTGCACCATGGGAGTTCCTTGCATATAGCAGATGACACTGAGGTTACAGGTAGAAGTTAAGGACATTGTACATCAATGGTTCTCATAGCCCTTTGACAGTCTGCTTGTACAATTAATTCTGGTAGTGAATTCTGTGGTGTTACAACTTCCTCTGTAAAAATTATCCTCCTGCCTTCTGTTCAAAATCTTTTTCATAACAACCGTAGACACTGGATCAGTGAGGATCATAATCACTGAAATTTGGGAAAATGAAGGGGAATTTCCTAAAAGCCTACACAATTCTAACAGAACCGGACAGGGTAATTGGAGGAAGGACTGTATTGTGGTGGGAGATTTTAGCTTCCTCTGTATTATCTGGGACTTACTTTGTGCTAAGGGCTCGGACAGTGAGAATTTGTAAGCACCATTCAAGAGGATTTCTTGACACAGTATATAAACAGTTCAACCAGGGAAGGGGTTATACTGGACCTGGCCTTCGGAAATGAGCCCCAACCACGAGTGAAGTTTCAGTAGGAGAGCATTTTGGGAGTAGTGACCATAATATTGTGAGTTTTAAGATACTCATGGAAAGGAATAGCAGCAGTCCTCATGTGAAGATGTTAAATTGGTGGAAGATGAACTACAACAATATTAGGCAGGAAGTGGAGAATTTTGATTGGAGCCAAGCTGTTTGAGTGTAAATCCACATCGGATATAGCTCTTAAAGATAAAGGGACAAAAGGGTATGGGGAGAAAGCGGGAACAGAGAACTGAGTTGGATTATCAGGTATGATAGTTTTGAACAAAAACAGAAGTTGCCAGAAAGGCTCAGCAGGTCTGGCAGCAAACGTGAAGAAAAAAAAAAATCAGTTAATGTTTTGGGTCTAGTCACCCTTCCTCAGAAATGTTAACTCTGATATTTTTTTCCACAGGTGCTCCCAGACCTGCCAAACTTTTCCAGCAACTTCTGTTTTTGTTTCTGATTTGCAGCATCCGCAGTTCTTTTGGTTTTTATAGAACATAGAACACAGCACAGCACAGGCCCTTCGGCCCTCGATGTTGTGCTGACCTGTCATACCGATCTCAAGCCCATCTAACCTATGCTATTCCATGTACGTCCATATGCTTATCCAATAACGACTTAAATGTACCTAAAGTTGGCGAATCTACTACCGTTGCAGGCAAAGCGTTCCATTCCCTTACTACTCTCTGAGTAAAGAAACTACCTCTGACATCTGTCCCATATCTTTCACCCCTCAATTTAAAGCTATACCCTCTCGTGCTCGCCGTCACCATCCTAGGAAAAAGGCTCTCCCTATCCACCCTATCTAACCCTCTGATTATTTTATATGTTTCAATTAAGTCACCTCTCAACCTTCTTCTCTCTAATGAAAACAGCCTCAAGTCCCTCAACCTTTCCTCATAAGACCTTCCCTCCAGACCAGGCAACATCCTAGTAAATCTCCTCTGCACCCTTCCCAAAGCTTCCACATCCTTCTTATAATGCGGTGACCAGAACTGTACACAATACTCCAAGTGCGGCCGCACCAGAGTTTTGTACAGCTGCAGCATAACCTCTTGGTTCCGGAACTCGATCCCTCTATTAATAAAAGCTAAAACACTGTATGCCTTCTTAACAGCCCTGTCAACCAGGCTGGCAACTTTCAAGGATCTGTGTACATGGACACAGAGATCTCTCTGCTCATCTACACTACTAAGAATCTTACCATTAGCCCTGTACTTTGCCTTCCAGTTACTCCTACCAAAGTGCATCACCTCACACTTGTCTGCATGAAACTCCATTTGCCACCTCTCAGCCCAGCTCTGCAGCTTATCTATGTCTCTCTGCAACCTACAGCATCCCTCGTCACTATCCACAACTCCACCGACCTTAGTGTCATCTGCAAATTTACCAACCCATCCTTCTATGCCCTCATCCAGGTCATTTATAAAAATGACAAACAGCAGTGGACCCAACACCGACCCTTGTGGTACACCACTAGTAACTGGTCTCCAGGATGAACGTTTCCCATCAACTACCACTCTCTGTCTGTCTTCCTTCAGCGAGCCAATTTCGGATCCAAACTGCTATATCCCCCACAATTCTATTCCTCTGCATTTTGTACAATAGCCTACTGTGGGGAACGTTATCGAACACCTTGCTGAAATCCATATACACCACATCAACCGGTTTACTCTCATCTACCTGTTTGGTCACTATTTCATAGTTTTGAATGTTGAAGCTAGATCAAAAGGCTAAATAGCTAAATAGCCAACTCCTTCTCATAGTTTTTATGTTTCTATGTTATGCTTGATTATTCTATACATCAGTCAATGCAAATGGTTTGCTTTTATTCATTTTCTCCCATCAAGCCATAATTTTAATACTCAATATCAACTAACTTACTCTGCTCATCTCATGGAAGCAAACTTTTTTTTCTATTTATTCTTTCTATTTGCATTTCCTCATTTCAAGCCGCATCTCATTCACCATGAAAGCATAACAGTGCAGATGCCCCATGCTGGAAATATTCAGCAAATGTGACCTCAGCTGTACAGAGAGAATCAATTGTAAATTTTTCTGGCTACAAACTCACCAATTCCAAAGAAATGTCATTAACCTGAACGAAGATTAGTTAGTGGTTGTTCATCCATCGCTGTAAACCAAATAGGCCCTTATCTCAGTCAAGGATAAAGGAGTGGTGACAATATGCTTTTACCCACAAATACCACAGTAAACATGAGAAAATTCCAAACCCTTCCAGGATCTGATTACTCAATTGTTGCTAAGAAGTAGACATTGCAATCACTTTGTAAGAATGCATTGTAAGTTGCCATTTTTAAACCAATAGCGAAAATAACTTATTCCATTCACCAAGTAGCCAAAACACCTTGAAGTGCTTCTGACAGCTGCATGACTTCAAGTGAGTTTATCGACTGACAGGAAGACAAATGAAGCCAAGTTTGACTTATTCAAAGTTTAGCCCTTCAATTCAAGTAAATACATACGTGTCAAGGAAATTTACACTGGGGAAATTAGGTAACTTTAACAATCAGGCTTTGGGTTCCAACATTCCTGGGCCAAATTCAATGTCACATAATAATTCATTACTTTCTATACTTTTCTGAGGTACATATCATTAAACTAAATGTCAGTACAAGGAATATGGCAACCTCATTTAAACACAAGAAATGGTAGTTATAACCAATGATTTAAACAATTCATTACATAATGATCTGTTAACCTCCTTATTTCTCTGTTGTCAGTATTTGGTTTTTTTTAAAGCATATAGAATCCCTACAGTGCAGAAAGAGGCCATGTTGGTAGCTCTGACTTACCCATGATTCCTATTTCTTCATAGAATTGCTATTGGAATCAATGTCTGTTGTTAGGTCAGCAAATATTGCACTCATTATGCACCAGCCAAGTCCTGCAAATGTCAACAAGATGGATGACCAATAATCTATTTTCCACAGCAGTCATTGCAGTTGCCAGTCTTTTTAGGGGTAAATGTTGATTCTGTTTGTTTAACCATTTTTTCTCTCATTCTCTTGCAGGTAACATGTTTGTTGTAAGCTTGGCATTTGCTGATCTTGTCGTGGCTGTGTACCCATATCCATTAGTGCTCTTTGCAATTTTTCAGAATGGATGGTTCCTTGGTGACATTCACTGTAAAGTGAGTGGCTTTTTGATGGGTCTAAGCGTGATAGGTTCGATTTTCAATGTCACAGCGATTGCAATAAACAGATATTGCTACATCTGTCACAGTCTGACATATGACAGATTATTCAGTTGTCGAAACACAATGATCTTTTTGTTTCTGATTTGGGCATTCACAGTACTTGCAATAGTACCAAATTTTTTTGTTGGATCCTTACAGTACGACGCTCGTGTCTATTCCTGTACATTCACTCAGACAGTTAGTTCTTTTTATACTGTTGCTGTGGTGGTGGTTCACTTCTTAGTTCCTATCACAGTGGTGTCATTTTGTTACCTGCGAATCTGGATTTTAGTTATTCAAGTAAGGAGGCGAGTCAAAACAGATGTAAAACTGAAGTATAGTGACTTCAGAAACTTTCTGACTATGTTTTTAGTATTTGTGCTGTTTGCATTTTGCTGGGCACCCCTGAACTTCATTGGTCTAGCTGTGGCCATCAATCCAAAGAAAATCGGACCAAAAATTCCAGAGTGGCTCTTTGTCCTTAGTTACTTCATAGCCTACTTTAACAGTTGCCTTAATGCAATTATATACGGAATGTTAAATCGAAACTTCAGAAAAGAATATAAAAGAATAGTAATGGCTTTGTGGACTCCACGCTATTTGTTTCAAGAAACATCTAAAGGTGGAACTGAGGCAATGAAGACGAAACCATCACCTGCAATAAATATTAATAATCAGGTTAAAGCAAACTCATTGTAAAATTATCCATTTACTTAAGTATATTAGAATGCAGTTTTTTGATTGCTTGTGTGTAGAAGTTCTCAGTTCTTGTAGATAGAAATAAACTCTTTCTTGACAGTCTCTTATTTTAATTATCTTTCCGTAAAATTATGATCATACAATTTTGTTTTTCTTGTCAATACCAAAATGTTGATAGTTGTTGGAGTTCAACATGGAGTAATACCTGAATTGACATGCAGGACACATCAATACGGTTAGCATAATATTTAAAAACCTGGCTGATAAGCTTTCCCTCACATAAGGGAAAAATTCCATTCTTCATTCAATTATTGCTTCAATCTTGAAACACTGTAAATTTACCCTTTATTGTACTTCACAGGCACATTAGTTCCAGAACATTCCAGATTCCCACCACCCTCTGAAAAGAAAAGTTTTCCCTCACATCTCCTCTAAACCTCTGTCACTTACCTTATATCTTGCTTTGCCTCCCCCCACCCCACCACCAGTGATTAATCCCTCCATTGTGGTGAAAAGATTCTTCCTGTCTATGCTATCTATCCGGCTCATAATTTCATACATCTAAGTCATGTCCCCTTGCAATCTCCCCTGCTCTGAAGAAAAAAACCCAAGTCTGCCCAATCTCTCTTCATTTCTGAAACTCTCCAACTCAGGTGACATCTTGGTAAATCTGGTCTGCACCCTCTCTGGTGCTATCAAAGTGGCTGTATGGGATATTGATTAGGCCACTTTTCGTCTCTCTGCCATAGGAAAGCTGTGAAACTTGAAAGGGATCAGAAAGGATTTACAAGAATGTTTCCAGGGTTGGAGCATTTGAGCTATAAGGATAGGCTGAATGGGTTGGGGCGATTTTCCCTGGAGTGTCAGAGGCTGAGGGATGACCTTATGGAGATTTATAACATCATGAAGAGCATGGATGGGGTGAATAATCAGGGCCTTTTCCCTGGTGTGGGGGAGTCCATAACTAGGGGGCATTTAGGTTGGGAGGAGAATGATTTAGGAAGGACCTAAGGGGCAACATTTCCATGCAGAAGGTGGTGTGCATATGGAATGAGCTACCACAAGAGGTGGTGGAGGTTGGTGCAATTGTAATATTTGGGGGGCATCTGGATGGGTATATGAATGGGTAATAAAATGTGAGGCTGGATGAACACAGCAGGCCAAGCAGCATCTCAGGAGCACAAAAGCTGACGTTTCGAACCTAGACCCTTCATCAGAGCTCTGATGAAGGGTCTAGGCCCGAAACGTCAGCTTTTGTGCTCCTGAGATGCTGCTTGGCCTGCTGTGTTCATCCAGCCTCACATTTTATTATCTTGGAATCTCCAGCATCTGCAGTTCCCATTATCTCGGGTATATGAATGGGAATGGTTTGGGGAGATATGGTCCAAATGTTGGCAAGTGGGACTGGATTGATTTGGGATATCTGGTCAGCATGGGCAGGATGGACTGGAGGGTCTGTTTCTGTGCTGTATAACTCTATAATTCTATAAAAAAAAAGCTGCTCACAGTATTCCAGCAGCGACCTAATCAACTTTTTACACAGTTCCAGCATAACCTCTCCTTTAAACTCTATGCCTTGAAAAATAAAGGCAATTGTATTACGTACCTTCTTAACTACTTGATCCACTGGTTCCGCTACTTCAGGGACCAATTTGCATGTATACCAAGGTTCTTCCAATCCTTGATGCTTCCCAGAGTCTTGCTCTTCATTATGTATTCTAGTACCTTATTTGTCCTGTCCAAGTGCCTCATATTTATATGCACTGAATTCCATTTATCACTGAACAGGACATCTGACAGTCCTTTTCCATCCTCTTGTGATCTAAGGCTATCCACGTCACTACTTATCATCCCACCATTTTTAAAATCATCTGCAAAGCCACAATTAGATCACTTATGAGCTTACTCAATGTAGAGCATACACCAGGGGCCAAATGTACCTAATTTTTGTGTTCATTCCTGGTTTCAGCAGGAGTGACTGTATTTTAGTCAAATTCCTACTTAAACCCCATCTCTAGCAGGAAGTCCTATCTCTTGATTATTGTTTAGATTTATCAATAAATGCAAAAAACTACAAGTCTACAAATTTCACCTGAAACATCTATTATTCTGCAATAAATCAGATCAAAATTAAGTTAACCAGTGCAATGATAAAACCAATCTTCATCTACATATGAGCACAAGAACACACACACCCACACATGCTTTAAGGTTATGATCCATTTGTTTTATAATAATCCAACAGCAGCAGATCTGCTCTGGATTGCAAAATGCTGAAAATTCTCTTTAGACATTCATTTCCTGTTCCCTTCAGCATAGGAGAGACTGGCAGGTTTTGATTTTTCCTGAGCTTTCAGTATCGATCTGTAAGAGGATTACAAACCCACATATATATGGATAGGCTTATATGTAATCTTGTCTTGATTTAACCATTTTACTGTCATAATGAACTTAAGTTTGAAAATCTATTTTACGACATTCTCAAATTGAAATTTACTTTTAGTCATGATGTCCAACACACACAATTGAATTTATAAAATATTTTATAAAATATTTTGCTGTCCAAAAGAAGTTGAAAACATCGTACCTTAAATATTATTCCATAATTGTTGATACATACAGCAAAGTGTTGCATAGCACAACTGTTCACATGTTTATTCAGGTCAAGCTCTGCATAAGACTTCAGTTATGTAACAAAAATAAACTTTGTGATGTACTTGCCACATCACAGAAACCTGGCATTCTAGTTCGTTTTTGTTACACGTACAACTGGTTAGTGTTGATTTTCCTTAAATCTTTTTTGTGCAAAGAAACCCGATCTGTCAAAGACCAATGTCACATATGCCATGGTACCGTAGACTGTAGTGGCTACACAATATGTCTACTGTATGTCTTGCAACTGTATCTATTTAATATCACATTCAATTTCCATCTGTTCATTCACAGCAAATTCTAGCATGCAAAATACGGACATAAAATGTGCTACTGTGCTGTATCAGAAAACTAGATACAGAGGTCACAACTGTGAACTTTAAAAATTGTTGAAGTTCCTGTTTCTTCGATAAAAGTTTACATTTTAGAGACGACTTCAGAATCAAACAAGTTGTTACTACATCAAAAATGGCAAATTCTGTTGGTTTTGTTTAATTATAATTTTCAAAGTGTTGGAACAATTCTGCGATTATATAAGAATTCTATACTGTTAGCTTATGCAATCAATGCTCTTACATCAGATAGAAAATGTGCCCATGTACATAAAACAAAATATAAATTGTTGACTTGTATTTAGATGTCATTTAATAAAGTATAGTTAGAAAAAAAAATTAAAATGAACATTTCCAAGGCTGACTGACTTCAGATACTGGATTTGATTAACAACTTTTTGTTATTGTGAGATATAAATTCACGTGCTCACAATCAGAAATTCCACAGAGACAAAGTCTTGGAAACAAGTAACTCAAAATTTATTATGAGTCTGCAGAATCGGGTGCCTCCCCGAGGCGAGAGACACACCGACGGTTCAACTTCCAGTTTTTTCATACATTCTTTTGTTCAGCCGGTCCCTCCCCCTGGTGGGTCCTTCCAATCAATGCCTCCAGGGTTCACATTCTCTGTACTCCGCCCTGTTCATACATTGTATGTTATGCTAATTACATCTTTTCATCAGCATGGGCGTGAGAATTAATATGCATTAGCCTATTAAGCATGCTCTTTAGCTATTTCCATTGCCCACTTTTAACATTTTACCCACTAGGCGTTATATCAGTGGTTCAGAACTAGTTTCATCCAGTTCTAATTGTATCTTGCAGACCACCACCTGCACCGTCTTCACATCCTAGTTCACTTATTTCTGCAGTTTAATCAACTCGTCCTTATCTCTCACAGTTATGTTGTTGGAAACTGCATTCAATAAACAGCTGTTTTGGAGGCAATTTTAACTTGTCAGCACAGATGGGTTTGTGATTGGATTACAGGTTAAAAGGGCTAAAAATTTCTGGTGCATCAGCGCACAGCAGGACCCTTTTGATTTCCACCCTTAACCCCAGATGGGCTTGGGAAACCACTTTGGGGCAGGTGGCTTGGTCATTTAGATATTAAAAAGATCTTTAACTATGATTTCTGTCTTTAATGATGTATCTATGGATTTCCCAGGCTTCAAGGAACTTGTCAGGGAAATTGAAGCAAGAAGGCAGTGATATTTCAGGGGCTGATCAATGACAAGGAATAAATCTTTTAAATTCTGAGGTCTCACTCCAGCTTTCTTGCCCAAGTGATGGACTGTTGATCACAGGGCTTGTGCTTAAAATGTGCTTTTGCTGCAACTAGGCTGATTTTCAAAACTAATACTCCCAAAATAAAATTTGCAGCAAGAGAAAAAAAATCCTGGACATAAGTAATGGCAGTGCCTCTGAAGTACTAGGGCTTCACATCAGATGGTCACTGGCATTGCAGATTTATAGAGGAAGACTTTCCCCTTGGGCTAGAGGAGTAATCATTGCCAATGACTATCAAAATCACCACAGCATTTTGTTTGACCTCGGGCTCTTTCCAGGGCTCAGCATGTTGTATTTGTGGAACCCACAATTTTCTCCTTAAGATACATCTCACAGCTGACCAATGTCAAGTTTGCCTCTGTAATAGACCTGTTGCTCTTTGTCTTACTTTGCATTTTCCAAGGAACCCTTTCAATGCAGAAAGAGTTAGACAGTTTAGGAGAGTGGTCCAGGAAATGGCTGATGAAATTCAAAGTGAGTAAATGTGAGGTTTTGCACTTTGGAAAAAAGAATACAGGCATGGACTATATTCTAAATGGTGAGAAAATTCGCAAAGCAGAAGTACAAAGGGATCTGGGAGTGTTGGTCCAGGATTCTCTAAAGGTTAACTTGCAGGTAGAGTCTGTAATTAAGAAAGCGAATGTAATGTTGTCGTTTATCTCAAGAGGGTTGGAATATAAAAGCAGCGATGTGCTTCTGAGGCTTTATAAAGCTCTAGTTAGGCCCCATTTAGAATACTGTGTCCAATTTTGGGACCCACACCTCAGGAAGGACATACTAGCCCTGGACCGTGTCCAGTGGAGATCCACACGGATGATCCCTGGAATGGTAGGTTTAACATATGATGAATGGCTATGGATCCTGGGATTGTACTCATTAGAGTTTAGAAGGTTGAGGGGAGATCTAATAGAAACTTACAAGATAGTGTATGGTTTAGAAGGGGTGGACACTAGGAAGTTGTTTCCGTTAGGCGGGGAGATTAGGACCCGTGGGCACAGCCTTAAAATTAGAGGGGGTAAATTTAAAACGGAAATGAGACGGCATTTCTTCAGCCAGAGAGTGGTAGGCTTGTGGAATTCATTGTCACGGAGTGCAGTGGAGGCTGGGACGTTGGATGCCTCCAAGGCAGAGATCGACAAATTCTTGATCTCAGAAGGAATCAAGGGCTATGGGGAGAGTGCAGGGAAGTGGAGTTGAAATGTTCATCAGCCATGATTTAAATGGCAGAGTGGATTTGATGGGCCGAATGGTCTTTCTTCCACTCCTATGTCTTATGGTCTTATGGTCAATCACTAATTTTGCTATGAAAGAGCAATCTCTCACTGACCATCCCACTAACTACAATGGCATGAGTGAATCATTCCAATCTCGTCAATTTCCAATTTTCCCTTATCAATTCTAAACAGGTGGGGTCAGTCAGTGAGTCAGTTGTCACTGCCTCTCACTGTATCTCCTTGCAGAATGTTTATTTCTTCATGAACAAAGTTCCTGCAATCCGGAAGCTTATTAACTGCATAAATATCATGCCAAGACAGAAAGATGAATGAGAACTTCCTCCGAGTTGAATTCTCCCTCCCTGCCTGTATCTTTCAATGTTTAACTTGCCCGCACTATTACAGATTTGGTTTGTTTCTTATAATTAAATTATAATTCTCCCTGTGACTATGCCATTTCTCTTCCTTTGAGTATCTCAGGCTTTAGGAGCCCTCTCACCAGTCATTTAAAGCCCTGGATCTTCACTTGTGTCCGATGATGATGCCAATTTTCACAATAATTTACCTTCATTGCTTCATCTTGCCAGTTTCTGCACCACAAAATTTCTCAGTAAAGGTGATTTAAACTTCTATCTTTTTCTCCTCTGAGTCCATGGCCCCCTTATCCTCACCTTCCTTTTAAATCCACAATCCTCATTCACAGTCAGGGTTAGGGAGAAAAATATTTGGACTTGGGATTTCTTCCCTTTATATGGTCCTTATTCACACCTCACCCAATGAAACCCTCCTGCTCACAGCCTTTGAATATACAAAATTGACAACCGTAGTCACAATGTGTTCATAGTGGCATTGAATTGTTTTATTTAGGCATAGAAAACTTCAGTGCTTTTGTACTCTAACCTTCATTTACAAACTCCATCAAAAGCTCAGATTTTGGAATGATACTTGTTATAACCATTACTTTGTTTGGTATTTACACATGACTCAGTCATTCATATTACTTAACTAACCCCACTTTTTTGAACTGGGCTGTTATATTTTCAAAATACCATAAAACCATATGACATAGGATCTGCTGATTGAATCTGCTCCAACATTCAATGGGATCATGGCTGTCAATCCTCAATGACACATTCCTGCCTTTTCATCAGAACACTGTCCTGTCCTAAAAATGTTCTAAAAGTCTGTCCAACTCAGCCTTGAATATTATTAATGAACCAGCATTATATAGCTCTCAGAGGTAAATAATTTCTGATTTATAACTTCTGAGAGATGAAATCCCCACACAAATCTGTTTTAGGTTGGTGCCTTACTCTGAGATAATGCACACTGGTCCTGAACTCACCGATAAGCAGAAACAATCCTTTCAAATTTATCCTCTCAATCTGTCTGAGAATCTTACATATTTCAATAGGGTTGCCTTTAATTCTTCTAAACGCCAATGAGTACAAGTCCAACTTACCTAAACTTTTCTTAGGAGAAAATCCTTCCATACTTAGGATCAAATTAGTGAACCTTCTCTGGACTGTTTCCATTCTTTCCTTCAATGTCTTACAATATCTTTCCTGAGATAAAGGGACCAAAACTGTGCACAATATTGTATGTGTATTGGCACCAGCATGTTGTACTCTGGTTTGGGAAGTTTACAGCCCCAATCCTCATTTCTCTATCCTGATTCTAGGCTCTGCCTAGCTATCAGTGGTAGAGGATAAATCACAGATGAATTGAAGCAAAAGAGACAGTGGTATTAAATATCAAGGCAGTTTACTGTTAGTAGCTTTTGAAACATAGAACACAGAAATATAGAAAATAGAAGCAAGTATAGGTCATTCAGCCCTTTGGAGCTGCTCCACCACTCAACATGATCAGGGCTGATTAGTCAACTCAGTATCCTGTTTCCACTTTGTACTGACACTCTTTAGACTGAAGAAATATACTTAAATCTGACTAGAAAAACATTCAAAACTTGGTCTCTGTGGCAAGAATTTCATAAGCTGTCTGGGTGAATATATTTCTGCTCATCCAAATCTCGAATGGCCTGCTCCATATCCAGGATTGAAACCTCTGGTCAGGACACTCCGATCAATGGCAACATACTTTCTGTGTTTACCTGTCTAGTCCTGTTAGAATTTTATAGGTTTCTATGAGATCCCCCATGAAGTAAACCCAGACAAATATGGTCATAACCAATCTAATCTCTTTTCAGTCACCAGCCCCGAAATCACAGGATTCCCAGGATTTATCCACTCCAAATTCACTTCAGGAGAGAGCATTAAATTCTGCCCACAAAGTTGTAGAACATTGAAATGTTCTATCCAAGTAAATCCTGGGTGATATGGTGGTACGTTGGCTAGCAATGCTGTCTCACAGCGCCAAGGACCTGGGCTTGATTCCAGCCATGAGTAACTGTCTGTATGGAGTTTGCACATTCTCTCTGTTTGAACAGGATTTCTGCTGAGTCATAGAATTCCTACAGTGTGGAAACAAGCCCTTTGACCCAACAAGTCCACACCGGTCCTCAGAGCATCCCATCCAGACCCATCTACCTATAACCCACCTAATCTAAACATGCCTGAACACTATGAGCAATTTATGGCCAATGGCCAATTCACCCAGCCTGCACATCTTTGGACTGTAGGAGGAAACCAGACCACCCGTAGGAAACACACGCAGGCATGGGGGAATGCGCAAACTCCACAGAGACAGTCACTCGAGGGTGGAATTGGGCCCGGGTCCCTGGCAATGTGAGGCAGCATTGCTAAGCACTGAGCCACTGTGCTGCCCCTGCTAAATGCTCTAGTTTCCTCCCACAGTCCAAAGATGTGCAGGTTAGGTTGATTCACCATCCTAAATTGTCCCCAACTTAGTGTCCAGGGATATGCCTGTTAGGTGCTAGCGAGTTTTGAGAAGATTTGTAGCTCAGGTTGAGGTTCTGGATGTGAGTTTGCTCGCTGAGCTGGAAGGTTCGTTTTCAGACGTTTCGTCACCTTTTTTTTATTTGAAAAAATATACTTTATTCATAGAATGTACAAAAAATAAAACATTTATACACCTACCCAGTCATGCAAGCCACTCCGGGTTACCCAGGGGGTACGTACACCAACTAAAGGGAAAAAAAAACAAAACAGAGAAAAAAAAACAAAGCAAAGAAACCGCCCCGGCAGTCGTCACCCCGCACAGTCCCAGTTGGCCCCCTGACCAGTTGGGGAAGGCGCCAGCTGGGCCCAGTTACCAGATAGGATTCTTTTCCCTTTTCTGGACGAGGGGGCTCATACGGTGGTCTTTCCCCACCGCGCCTTGGCGGCGGCTGCCCCAAGCTTTAGCGCGTCCCTCAGCACGTAGCCCTGGACCTTGGAGTGCGCCAGTCTGCAACACTCGGTCGGGGGCAGTTCTTTCAGCTGGCAGGCCAGCAAGTTGCGGGCAGACCAAAGAGCGTCTTTCACCGCATTGATGGTCCTCCAGGCGCAGTTGATGTTGGTCTCGGTGTGCGTCCCCGGAAACAGCCCGTAGAGCACGGAGTCCTGCTTCACGGAGCTGCTCGGGACGAACCTCGACAAATACCACTGCATCCCCCTCCAGACCTCCTGCACATAGGCACACTCCAGAAGGAGGTGATCAACAGTCTCGTCCCCCCCGCAGCCACCTCGAGGGCAGCGTGCGGTGGTGCAGAGATTCCGGGCATGCATAAAGGATCTCACTGGCAGAGCCCCTCTCACCGCCAGCCAAGCAATGTCCTTGTGCTTATTTGAAAGTTCTGGCGATGAGGCATTCTGCCAAACGACTTTGGCAGTCTGCATGGGGAACCACACGACGGGATCCACCCTCTCCTTTTCCCGAAGGGTCCTGAGGATACTACGTGCTGACCACTGCCTGACGGCCTTGTGGTCAAAGGTGTTTCCTTTCAAAAATTTCTCCACGAAGGACAGGTGGTACGGAACGGTCCAACTACTCGGAGCGTTCCGCGGCAACGAGGCCAGGCCCATCCTTCGCAACACCGGGGACAGGTAGAACCTCAGTAAGTAGTGACACTTGGTGTTTGCGTACTGAGGGTCTACGCACAGCTTGATGCAGCCACACACAAAGGTAGCCGTCAGGGCGAGGGTGGCGTTCGGTACGCCCTTTCCCCCATTTCCCAGGTCTTTGTACATGGTATCTCTGCGGACCCGGTCCATCCTCGACCCCCAAATGAAGTGGAAGATGGCCCGGGTGACCGCAGCGGCGCAGGTCCAGGTAATAGGCCAGGCCTGCGCCACATACAACAGTACCGAAAGCCCCTCGCACCTGACAACCAGGTTCTTACCCGCGATGGAGAGGGACCGGAGCGTCCACCTGCCCAGCTTCTGCTTAAATTTGGAGATACACTCCTCCCAAGTCTTAGTGCATGCCCCAGCTCCACCAAACCAAACACCCAGCACCTTCAGGTAGTCTGTCCTGACGGTGAAGGGGATGAAGGAGCGGTCGTCCCAGTTCCCGAAGAACATGACCTCGCTCTTACCCCTATTGACTTTGGCACCCGAGGCCAGTTCAAACTGGCCGCAGATGTCCAACAGCCTACTCACCGACCGACGATCGGTGCAGAAGACGGCGACATCATCCATGTACAGGGAGGTCTTGACCTGAAGGCCTCCGCTGCCTGGGATAGTCACGCCCTTCAGGCTCACGTCCTTCCTGACGGAGGCGGCGAAGGGCTCCACACAGCACACGAACAAGGCAGGAGAGAGCGGGCAGCCCTGCCTGACTCCAGATCTAACAGGAAAACTGTCTGATTCCCACCCGTTGATCGAGACTGCGCTAACGATGTTGGCGTAGAGCAGCCGGATCCAATTGCGGATGCCCTCCCAAAACCCCAATTTGGAGAGGACATCCCTCATGTAAGCATGAGAGACCCTGTCGAAGGCCTTCTCCTGGTCCAGGCTGACGAGGCAGGTGTCCACCCGCCTGTCCTGTACGTAGGCGATCGTATCCCTGATGAGCGCGAGGCTCTCAGCGATCTTCCTGCCCGGCACAGCACAGGTTTGGTCAGGGTGAATCACCGACTCCAGGACAGACCTGACCCGGTTGGCAATGACCTTGGCCAGGATTTTGTAGTCCACGTTCAAAAGTGAAATGGGACGCCAATTCTTAATTTCTTCCCTCTCCCCCTTCCTCTTGTAAATGAGGGTGATGATGCCCTTCCTCATGGACTTGCACATTTCCCCTGCCCGAAGTGCACTATCGTACACCTCCAGCAGGTCCTGGCCGACCAGGCCCCACAGAGCAGAATACAGCTCGACCGGTAAGCCATCGCTTCCGGGAGTCCTATTCCTCTGCAAGGACTTGAGGGCTCTGGCCAGCTCGTCCAGGGATATCGGCCGGTCCAGCCACTCCCTCGTGCCGTCGTCTAAGACCTCCGTGATAGACGACAGGAACGACTCGGAGGCCGTGCTGTCCGTGGGCTTCGTGTCGTACAGTCCGGCATAGAAGGATCTGCTGATCCTCAAAACGTCGGGCCGAGACGACGTCACCGAGCCGTCATCCTCCTTCAGCCGGCTAAGCACAGAGCTCTCTTTGTGCACCTTCTGAAAGAAGAAACGCGAGCACGTCTCGTCCTGCTCCACAGAGTGGACCCTGGACCGGAAGATTATCCTGGAGGCCTCCGCGGCGAAGAGCGAGGCTTGCTGGCCCCTCACCTCGCGGAGGTCCTCCGTGACATCGACCCCCATCAACTGCAGAAGGAGCAGGTTCTGCACCCTTTTCTGGAGTCGCGACAGCTTTCCCCGCCTCTCTCTTGCCTTCTGAACACCCTTGAGGACAAAGAACCTCTTGATGTTCTCCTTCACCGTCTCCCACCAGTCGCCTGGAGACTCAAAGAGGGGTTTCACGGTTCTCCAACCGGTGTACTCCCTCTTAAGCTCCTCGACGTTCTCTGGGGTCAACAGAGTCGTGTTGAGCTTCCACGTCCCCTTGCCGGCCGGCTGGTCGTCCTGTAAGTGACAGTCGGCCAACAGGAGGCAGTGGTCAGAGAAGAACACCGGCTCGACACCAGTGGACCTGACCGAGAACGTCCGTGACACAAACAGGAAGTCTATCCTTGAGCGGATAGACCCGTCTGGCCGCGACCAGGTGTACCTCTGCTGCGCTCCGTCTGCAGGGGTGCTGAAGACGTCGAGCAGCTTGGCGTCCTTCACCGTGCCCATCAGGAATCTGGACGTGACGTCCAGTTGAATCCCCCCACCCGCTGTCCCCACGCCGGATCTTCCATCTGCATCAATGATGCAGTTGAAGTCTCCGCCTAGGATGACCGGCCTGGACGTAGCCAGCAGGGGTGGAAGCCGCTGCAGGACGTCCAACCGCTCACTCCGTACCACTGGGGCGTACACGTTGATCAGCCTCAGGGGAGCATTCCTGTAGGTGATGTCAGCCACTAGGAGGCGCCCCCCCACCACCTCCTGAACTTGAGAGATGGTGAAGTTGTGCCCCCGCAGCAGAATAGCCAGGCCCGAGGAGCGACAGTCGTTACCCCCCGACCAGATCGAAGGCCCACAGGTCCAGGCGCCGGACCATTTCCCGTACCTGCCGAGGTGCGGTATCCCGCACTCCTGCAGAAACAGGAGGTCCGCCTTGATGGTGGTCAGGTAGGCCAACGTGGACACACATCTCGCGGTTGACTTGACGCTGCGCACATTAATGCTCGCAATTCGTACCCCCATTGTGGGCAGTGACCGCAGTACCCTCCCCAAGTCCAAGGTCCAGCCCCTCCATCTGTCCCTTCATGCCCATTGCCCGGGCTAACTGCTGGACGCTCTCTGGGCTCAGGAAACCGTCTGTGCTGCCTTCCGGGTGGCATCCCCCCGTCAGGGGTGCGGAGGCAGGAGGGTCCGGCTCCGGATCAGGCTGGGGACGTGCTGTTTCCTCCTTCCCGCCTGGAAGTTCCGGGGGGCCCTCCAGTGCTCCAGCGGCACTTGACTGGGTGTCGGAGTGAGCCTCAGGACGCCTCCCGTCACCTGGAAGCGGGGTGCTGCTTTCCTTCCCCCTCGAGACCTTTAACTTCTGCTTCGGGTGGGCCCTCTCCGAATCCTCCTCGTCAGAGGAGCTCTTATAGCCCCCCTGTAGCTGTCTCTTCCCTCCTGATTGTTGCGGTTCCTGGGCCCGTCGACGCACCTTCCTCCTCGCTTTCCGGACTGTAGTCCACTCCCCTGGGTCGCCTGTCGCCGCCTCCATTGGCTCCGGGTTGTCGGGGGGGATTGGAGCCTGCAGGGGTGCTTTGCTGGCCTCGGGCCCATCCTGCAGGGCTGGGCCCTCCTGCACGGCCTGGCCCTCCTGCACATTAGTGGGGTCCTTGCTGGGCCCTGGTGCCTTCCTCTCCTCCGGGGGGGCTGGCCCCGCATTTCCCCTGCCGGCGACCTGGGCGTAGGTGGTACCCCGCCGCGGGCATGCCCTATAGAAGTGGCCCGCTTCCCCGCAAAGGTTGCAGCTTCTCTCTCGTGGGCAATCCTTTGCAAGGTGTCCCTCCTCCCTGCAGTTCCTGCAGATGGTGACTTTGCAGTCGGCCGCCATGTGACCTGACCTACCACAGGCATGGCAGACTTTAGGTTGCCCTGCATAGGTCAGGTAGCCCCTGCTCCCGCCGATCGCGAAGCTGGACGGTGGGTGTGCGACATTCCCGTCTGCGCCCATCCTCAGCGTCACCTTGACCTGCCTCTTACTCGTCCAGATGCCAAAGGGGTCCACCATGTCAGTTAGGTCCCCTTCCACCTTCACATACCTTCCGAGGAAGGTCAGGACATCAACTGCTGGCACATGCGGGTTGTACATGTGTACAGTCACCATACGGCTCCTCTGTGCTGGCATCACAAACAGTGGGACAGCGGTCAATACAGAGAGGGGGCCCTCACCTCAGTTCTCCTTGAAAACCTCCAGGAAGCGCTCGCAAAGCTTGGCACTCCGGAAGGTCACATCGTAAAAACCCCCTCCGGGGAAATCCTGCAGGCAGTAAATGTCCGCAGCAGCGAACCCACAACAGTCCACCAGGACCCTCTTCACGAAGAAGGTGCGGTCCACAGGTGCACCTTCATCCACCTTCCTTACAGAAACACGGATGGTGTTCCGGACCCCCTGACCTGGGGCACGAGCACTTGCCGCAGCCATCGTTGCAGGTTGGCTGCTCGCCTGAACCAGCGTTAGGCCGAAGCCAGCATTAAGATCCACTGGTCACAAGGGTGCACAGCCAACCCGACGACCTCCTTTCACCTCCAAGACAGCACTCTCGTCCTCTCAGTCCACAAGAGAGTGGGTCTTTATTGTGTTCGAGATGTGAGCTGGTTCACTGAGCTGTAAGGTTTGTCCCCAGATGTTTTGTCACCATTCTAGGTAACACCATCAGTGAGCCTCTGATGAAGCGCTGGTGTTATGTCCTGCTTTCTACTTATCTGGTTAGGTTTCCTTGGGTTGGTGATGTCATTTCCTGCATTGGTGATGTCATTTCCTGCTTTTTTGTGAGAGTGATGTCAGTGGTTCTGAGTGGCATGATTTTTGAAGGATTGATGCAAACTTGATGATCTGAATGGCCTTTTTCTGTATTGCAGGAGTTCTATGATCAGTCTGACAAACCATCCATAACCAGAACAATCTTTCTCAAACAAGAAGAATAAAATAGCACCCAGGTGTGGTGTCACCAATGTCTCATATAGTTGCAGCAAGATATCCCTGCTCCTGTACTTGTATCCTGACTTGTATCAATGATTTACCATTTGCCTTCTTCACTACATGTTTACTTTCAGTGGCTAGTGTACAAGGACATCCAGGTCTCTTTCCCGCTATGTCACCATTCACATGATAACCTGCCTTCCATTTTTTGCAAGCAAGTGGATAACCTCACATTTATCCACATTATTTGCCCACTCACTCAGCTTGGCCAAATCTCACTGAAGCACCTCTGCATCCTCCTCACAGTTCACCTCCCACCCAGCTTTGTGTCATGTGCAGATTAGAGATACTACATTTAGTTCCCTCATTTAAATTATTAGAACATAGAACATAGAACAGTACAGCACAGAACAGGCCCTTCAGCCCACAATGTTGTGCCGACCATTGATCTTCATGTATGCACCCTCAAATTTCTGTGACCATATTAACATATATTGCGAATAACTGGAGTCCAAATAATGATCATTGTAACACCCCTTGGTGCCACTCAGAAAAATCCCAATTAATTTCTACTTTTGTATTCTGTCTCCTGTTTCGTTCACTTTCCATGTCAGTATGCTACCTTCAAGCCCACAAGCGTTAATTTCAAATGTTCCTCTTTTGTGGGACCTTATTGAAAGCTTTCCAAAAATTCAAATACACCACATTCACCATCTCTCCTTCTCAAATCTACAAGTTTCATCCTTGACAAATTCCAGAGGATTTGGTAAGCATGATCTCCTTTGTAAATTCACATTGACTCTGTACAATCCTGTCACTGTTTTCCAAATACTTTGCTATGTAATCTTTATAAAAGATGCTAGCATTTTCCTAATACAGATATCAGTGCTTCAATTTTTAAAACCATTTTCTCTCTATCTGGTTTTTTTTCAAATAGTGGAGTAACATTGGCTACACTTCATTCCATAGAAACCATTTCAGAGATACAGAAATTTGCAAGATGAGTACCAATGCGTCCATTCTAGAATGTATATCATGGGGTCCTGGGGATTTATTAGCCTTTAATCCCATCTATTTCCCTGACACCATTTCCTTACTGACACTGATATCCTTCACTTCTGCCTTTCACTAGACGTTGTTATCCAATGGTTGGGACATTACTTTTATCCTCCATTGTGAAGACAGAACTAAATTGAACGCTTAATAGGTACTTAACTCAAGATAGAATTTGTCTGTCCTTTCTCACAGCACCAGGGACCTGGCAGTTAATAACATTGTAGGACTCTCTGAATGCCAATTTGTTCAGCTTCAGATTTAATGCTTAATTTTGAATCAATTATGTATCTTTCAAATTTTCTTCTCCCAGATTTTCAATTCTTTATTTGGTTAGACCCATTTCTGACCTTGAATCATTGCAGAAATATTATTTCTCTTTCCATTTATTCTCAATTTTCTTATTATTTTTTATTATTGAAAAATTGTTTTAAATCTATAGAATGAAAAATGGATTGTAATTTGCTGCTAAGTTTATATTCATATGTTTTCAATGCTTTTCAAAATTCTGTTGCTGTAAAATTTGCTAGACTCTACTGTTGCAAAGTCATTGTAATTTCTTAGTCTGTCATTCTATTATACTCTGCATTAAACATTACTCTATTAAAGTTTTCAATAAAGGTTTTAAATTCTGTTAAATGTTGTTTGGTAATGCTTTGCTGCTTTCAAGCTTTTAAATTCTGTCCCCTTATAATACTGTCTCTCTGTGCTGTTTATAATGCTTCCCTGCCTTTAGGATTAATCAAATGGTGTCTTCCTGCCTTTTTTCACATATTCCCTCTTTCTATACCAAGTTGGAGGATATTTCTGCTTCTTATTTGACAAACCTACCTTTAATGCTCAATACACTTTCATGTGTACAAAATTCTGAATGAAGTTTCCTGGCTGTGATCTTAATAAATCTTCCCACTTTAGTTGTGGTTAAATTATTGAATCCTGGTCCAATGCTTCCGATCACACACTAGAAGCAGCTGGATGCAGAAGTAGACATTAGAAAATATGAACTTAGCTTTACATTAGATCTCCAGTCTGGATCCTGCTTCAGGCAGGTCTCTAGATCCATAACTAGGCATTTCATCTTGGCATATGAGGAAAAGGCCTTACCTCCAAATGATGTCACTGCTGAAGGGAATGCTTATTTCCTCCCTCTTTGTCTCTCTCTCTCAAGATGCAGCGAAATATCTGGGGAGAGAGTGGCAATGAGTTAGAGAGATATTTAGGTGTGCTGTTCTTAAGGATAGGTAAACTGTGTGGCCTGGTGGGTAAACAATGACTAGGCTGAGAGAATAGGGTTATATGATGAGAGTGTCAGCTATGTGCCATGAGCAGCATGACTTTGTGGTGGCTGTGCCATTATGTTGTCAGTAAGGGGTAATGCTAGATTGCCAATACTTGTCAGGGCTCACGATGACTTTTTAAGATAGTACATCTGCCAGGGATGCTGGTCCATTCTTACATATCAGGTCAGTCGTGAGTTGTTATGGAATGGTAAGTGACAGGATGGGAATGGGAGAAAGGCATCATCAGGATAGGGGAGGTAATTAACAAGGTGAGTTTGTAAGATGTGGTGAGAAATCACTCAATGAAACTGACACATAGTCCTAAAAAACATGCAAGATTCATTGCTTAAGTCTCCACACGGCTTGACCATTACTTATTATAATATCATATGACCTAGGCAGGACACAACAGTGTGGAATCTCTCCATGAACCTAAGTATTTGTGCACACATCTCAACCTTGTTTGTTTAGACTCAGCTCAAATTTGACTATCAGCCTGCATGCTTGTTGATCATGTTCATGTTCCATTTTCTCCTTTCTTTAAACCAGCATTTGTGCACATGCAGTTGGATGGTGAGAGCAAGGGAGGGAAGAAATGTGTCTGTCTGTCTTCCAAACATAAGAGCTTCCAGTGAGAGTAAAGGATTGTCTGGAGGAATAGCACATATATTCATCACAGCAATTCAAAAGTCTTCCAAATTGCTTTGGATTTAATGAACATTGATTTTACCGTACAGATCTAAAACAGAAGTTGCTGGAAAAGCTCAGCAGGTCTGGCAGCATCTGTGAAGAAAAATCAGAGTTAACGTTTCGGGTCTGGTGAATCTTCCTCAACAACATTGTTCGTTTGTTCCTGATTTACAGCATCTGAAGTTCTTTTGGGTTTTATTAATTATATGAGATTGTTTGGCTAAGGATGGTAAGGACATATGTTAAAAACCTAAATTCTTGCATTTTTGTAAGGATGTGCGCATACTACAGGCCATTGTTACACACAGTTTGATGAGGTACGTACACTGAAGGTACTGAATATGACAGTCAATGTTTCAACAACCATTGCACTAGTGGAATATTTTTGATTCACAAGAAGTAATTTGAGGAACTAGTCAGTCAGCAGAATGTAATTATGGCTGTGAACTTGGAAAATAGCAGTTGCAATCTTGCATTACATCTCAGAAGGAAACTCATATGGAATGAAAAGCTCTCTTGGTTTTTGAATTGATGAATTAACATGTGTCTCAACTTGATTTCCCTTTTAATGCCAAGGCAAAAGGTGTAGCCATGTGGCAATGTCTTGATATTTTTCTGCATCTTTGTGACCTACTTTTTTATGGTCTAGCATGCAGAGCTTGTAGAATTATGTCTTGATCCACTTGATGGGTACATTTTTTGAGCCTGAATGACCAAACTAAACATGCTAGTTCAGGGATAATGGGAACTGCAGATGCTGGAAAATCCAAGACAACAAAACTTGAAGCTGGATGAACACAGCAGGCCCAGCAGCATCTCAGGAGCACAAAAGCTGACGTTTTGGGCCCAGACCCTTCATCAGAGAGGGATGGGGTGAGGGTTCTGGAATAAATAGGGAGAGGGGGGAGGCGGACCGAACCTGTTCTTCCTCTCACCCATCTCTTCCTCCCACCCCAAGCCGCACCTCCATTTCCTACCTACTAACCTCATCCCACCTCCTTGACCTGTCCGTCTTCCCTGGACTGACCTATCCCCTCCCTACCTATACTCTCCTCTCCACCTTCGGTCCGCCTCCCCCCTCTCCCTATTTATTCCAGAACCCTCACCCCATCCCCCTCTCTGATGAAGGGTCTAGGCCCGAAACATCAGCTTTTGTGCTCCTGGCATGCTGCTTGGCCTACTGTGTTCATCCAGCCTCACATTTTGTTGTCTTGTATGCTAGTTCAGGGATTTGTTGGATGGATTCAGGTCATGCATTGATCATCATCTTTTATTAGCTGTTCCAGCTGATTATCATCTGACGTAGCTTACTGGAAATGCTCTCCTTGACCATGACAAAAATGTACGTTGTCAATGTTAGACTACCTGCACACTGATTCAATAATGTCCACTTACAGGCCAAAACAAAAATTTTCACTCATTAGTTCGGTTTGGAGGCCAACTAAGATCGTCAGATATGAGGCAAGTATAAGAAATTCTTCAACCCAGCAACATAGTTATAGTTGAATGTAAAAGATTTTATTAGAATTAGCCTGTTGGAAGGAATAAATAAATGTTGATTGCACAGCTGTTATTCATTAAAGATGTAAAAACTGAAGAAAATTATGTCCTGCACTTAAAAAAGACAGGAAGGAAAGAGAAATACCTCAAATTCTCAGAGATAACAAGAACTACAGATGCTGGAGTCAGAGCTGATATAGTGTCAAGCTGGAGGTACACAGCAGGTTAGGCAGCAGAGGAGTAGGAAAGTCAATGTTTTGGGCCGGGACTCTTCAGTTCATTACCTCAAATTCTTCATTTGCTGTAAAATGTGGTATAATTCCTTGAAACAAAAGGCAAAATGACACAAATCCTTTATGGTAATTCTTTAGTTCAAAAGGAAAATTCTTCATTTTTTTCAATGATTTGAAAGTCTTTAAATGCTTGAAAATAAATTTAAGTTTTAATGAAAGAATGCATTTAAAACTTAAATATTTTTAAAACTTTAATGATTTAAAATTAAGAAAATTTCTGAAAAAGAATTGAAGAAAGGAACTTTTTTCTTAAATAAAACAAAACTCAATGCAAATTGATCACTTATAAGAAAACTGTTCCCAATTTGTCAGTAGTTATAATGCAACTAAAGTTTCAAATCTGGAAATGGAAGGACAGATTTATTCTAGGAGATCTTCACAATCAATGACATGACAAATCAATGCAAAGTGGGTTCAAATCTTTTGTTGCTAGGAGCTAATTTGCAAGATGTGAAGCAAAACACAGATCAGTTAACACAATTCCCAGCACCATCACAAAATGGTAGGAGCTGCTGATGCTGGAGAATCTGATATAACAATGTGTAGAGCTGAATGAACACAGCAGGCCAAGCAGCATCAGAGGAGCAGGAAAGCTGACATTTCGGGTCTAGACCCTTCTTCAGAAATGAGGGCTGGGAAGGGGATTCTGAAATAAATAGGCAGAGGGGGGAGGCGGATAGAAGATGGATAAAGGAGAAGATGAGTGGAGAGCAGACAGACAGGTCAAAGAAGGTGGAGTTGGAGCCAGCAAAGATGGGTGTAGGTGGGGAGTTAGGGAGGGCATAAGTCGGCCCAGGGAAGATGGACAGGTCAAGGAGGTGGGCTGAGGTTAGTGGGTAGGAGATGGGGGTGGGGCTTGATGTGGGAGGAGTGGAGAGGTGGGAGGAAGGGCAGGTTAGGGAGGCAGGGACTGGCTGGGCTGGTTTTGGGATGTGGTAGGGAGAGGGGAGATTTTGAAGCTTGTGAAGTCCACATTGATACCAATGAGCTGCAGGGTTCCCAAGCGAAATATGGGATGCTGTTCCTGCAACCTTCAAGTGGCATTGTTGTGGCACTGCAGAAGGCCCAGGAAGAACATGTTGTCCAAGGTGTGGGAGGGAGAGTTGAAATGGTGCGCGACTGGGAGGTGCAGATGTTTGTCACGAACCTAGTGTATGTATTCCACAAATCAGTCCCCAAGTGTCCGCTTGGTCTCCCTGATATAGAGGAGGCCACATCGGGCACTGCGGATACAGTATACCACATTAGCAGATGTGCAGGTGAGCATCTGTTTGATGTGGAAGGTCTTCTTGGGGGTGAGGGGACAGGTGTAGCACTTCCTGCGGTTGCAGGAAAAAGTGCTGGGAGGGGCTGGTGGGGAGGGTGGAGCGGACTCATGGAGAGAGTGGTCCCTCCAGAAAGCAGATAAGAGTGGGGTGGGAAAAATGTCTTTGGTATAGGGCCAGATTTCAGATGGCGGAAGTGTCGGAGGATGATGCGTTGCACAAGGAGATTGGTGGGGTGGTATATGAGGATGAGGGGCATTCTGTTTTGGTTGTTATTGCAGGAAGGGGTGTGAGGGATGAGTTGCAGGAGATGCAAGAGACACGGTCGAGGGCATTTTCAACCACTGTGGAGGGGAAGTTGTGGTCCTTGAAAAACGAGAATATCTGGGATGTCTGGGAGTGGAATGCCTTATCTTGGGAGCAGATGTGGTGGAGGTGAAGGAATTTAGAATAGGGGATGGCATCTTTGCAGGAAGGTGGGTGAGAGGAGCTGTGTTCTAGATAGCTGTGGGAGTCGGTAGGCTTGAAATGGATATCGGTTTCCAGGTGGTTGCCAGAGATGGAAGCAGAGAGGTCCAGAAGGGAGAGAGAAGTATCGGGGTTGGTCCAGGTGAACTTAAGGTAGGGCTGGAAGGTGTCCGTGATCCCTGACACCTCATCTTTACCATCAACATCCAGTCCCTATTCACATGTATTCCCCATGCAGATGGCCTAAAGGCCACTTCTTCCTGTCCCGCAGGCCTGACCAGTCCCCTCCACTGACACTCTCATCTGCTTAGCTGAACTCATCCTCACCCTCAACAACTTCTCTTTCAATTCCTCCCACTTCCCACAGAAAAAGGGGATAGCCATGGGAACTCACATAGACCCAACTAGGACTGCCTCTTTGTAGGATACGTGGAACAATCCCTCTTCTGAAGCTACACTGGCCCTATCTCCCACCTCTTCCTCCGTGAACAGATGGCTGTATCGGCACCACCTTGTGTTCCCACAGTTCATCCACTTTACTAACACCTTCCAACGCAACCTTAAGTTCACCTGGACTATCTCCAATACCTCTCTCTTCTTCCTAGATCTCTCTGTTTCCATCTCTGGCAACCACCTGGAAACCAATATCTATTTCAAGCCTACTGACTCCCAAAGCTATCTAAAATACACCTCCTCTCACAACCAAAACAGAATGCCCCTCATCCTCACATACCACCTCACCAACCTCTGGATCCAACACATCTTCCTCCGACACTTCCGCCATCTGCAATCCAACCTCACCACCAAAGACATTTTTCCCTCCCCACACATATCTGCTTTCCGGAGGGACCACTCTCTCCCTAACTCCCTTGTCCGTGCCACACTCCCCACCAGCCCCCGCACTTTTCCCTGCAACCGCAGGAAGTACTACACCTGCACCTACACCTCCCCCATCACCCCCCATCCCAGATGCCAAGAAGACCTTCCACATTAAACAAATGTTCACCTGCACATCTGCTAATGTGGTATACTGTATCTGCTGTTCCTGACGTGGCCTCCCCTACTTTGGGGAAACCAAGAGGAGGCTTGGTGACTGCTTTATGGAACACCTATGCTGGGTTCGTGACAAACATTTGCACCTCCCAGTCACGCACCATTTCAACTCCCCCTCCCACTCCTTGGACAACATGTCCATCCTGGGCCTCCTGCAGTGCCACAACAATGCCACCTGAAGGTTGCAGGAAGAGCATCTCATATTTCGCTTGGGAACCCTGCAGTCCAATGGCATCAATTTGACTTCACAAGCTTCAAAATTTCCCCTTACCTGACCACATCCCTAAACCAGCCTAGCCAGTTCCCACCTCCCTAACCTGTCCTTCCTCCCACCTCTCCACTCCTCCCACATCAAGCCCCACCCCCATTTCCTACCTGCCAACCTCATCCCACCTCCTTGATCTGACTGTTTTCCCTGGACTGAGCTATCCCCTCCCTAACTCCCCACCTAAACCCACCTTTACTGGCTCCAATTCCAACTCTTTGACATGTCTGTCTCCTCTCCACCTATCTGCTCCTTTATCCATCTTCTATTCACCTCTCCCCATTTATTTCAGAATCCACTTGCCCTCTCCCATTTCTGAGGAAGGGTCTAGATCCAAAACATCAGCTTTCCTGCTCCTCTGATGCTGCTGCTTGGCCTGCTGTGTTCATCCAGCTCTATGCCTTGTTATGCCATCATAAAAATGTCACTTTTGTGAGAAGGTGGAATATTTGTGATAATTGTTTTCTAACAATAGCAAAAACCAGACACAATCTTTAGAGAATAGATTTACAAAGAAGACGCTATCTCTAATTTGCATTAGAAAAGTTCTGACTCACAAGATATGTTGTAATTAGAACAGCATGATTAGATGATGAAATAGTTTCTTTAGAAGAAATACCACAGCCACTCCTAGGGGAAGTCGGCAATGCGATTGAACAAGACATGAAAGAATTCATCAACACCAATGGACATGCAACTCAATTCAAATGTAGCTGAGTGAACATCATTGTATAATTGGACAAACACCTTGGTGAAAAACATTAAGGCAGCATGGTGGCTCAGTGGTTAGCACTGCTGCCTCACATCACCAGGGACCCGGGTTTGATTGCAGCCTGAGGTGACAGCGTGAAGCTTGCACATTCTCACTGTTTCCACCAGATGCACTGGTTTCCTCCCTCAGTCACAAGGATGTGCACGTTAGGTGGATTGGCTGTGCTAAATTACCCATAGTGTTCAGGGATGTGTGGGTTAGGTGTGTGGGAAATGTCAGGTTACAGGGTAGGGGGATGAGTCTGGGTGGGATTATTTTTGGAGGGTTGTTGTGAACTTGTTCAGCCAAATGGCCTGTTCAACACAGTGGGGAATCAATAAATTTACAATGATGGCACACAGAGTAAATGGAACAACTCCTAAGGTTAAGGGAACGTCAAAAACATACGTAAAACATAAACTCATATTCCTCAAGACATGTTTATATCATTCATCATCAGAAGACCACAGTTCTGAGCAGAAGAGTCATCAAAAAGAAAACTCAAGAGAATGCTGTTTGAATCCAGAAAGAAACACATTTCAATTATGATCACTCTGGGAAACATAGGAACAGGATTAGGCTATGTAGACTTTCAAGCCTGCCCTGCCATTCTATATGATCATGGCTAATGGTGCACTTCAATGCCTTTTACCTGCCTCATTCCCATAACCTTGTATACCACTAAATAAGAAATTTGTCAATCTCTCCTTTAAAATTACTCAAACGATCAAATTTCTACAGCCCTCTATTGTAGAAAATTCCAAAGGTTCACAAGAATTTTTTTTAATCATCCAGACCTAAGTGGCATCCTGCTTATTTTTAAATTGTACTCCCCAGTTTTAGACTCTCCAACCAGTCTGGGAAGGCCTTAGTTTATCCCTTTAAGCATTTTGTAAGATATCAACTCTCATTCCTGAAAATGCTAGAGAATATGAACCTAATCTCTTTACATTGGACAGTTCTACCGTTCCAGTAAAAGTCAGGCAAACTCTCTTTGCAATCCCTCGATGGCAAGAGTATCTTTTGTGAACTAAGGAGACCTAAACTACACACAATACTTCAGGTATGGTCTAAGAAAAAACATATATACAATTGAAGCAAGACCTCACTGCTCCTGTACTTTAATAGTCATGCTAAAAAGGTAACATTCCTTTGGCTGTCCCAATAGTTTGCTGCATCTGCTGTATCTAGTTTGTTAGCCTCCAGTGGCTTATCGGCAGTGATATCTAGGTCTCTTTCTATGTCTACACTTTCCAGATTCTCACCACTTAAAAAACAAAGCTGCACATCCATTCCTCCTTTCAAAGCAGATAACCTCACATTTTCCATATCATATTCCTTTTGCCACGTTCTTGCCCATCCACTGAACCTGTCCAAATTCTTCTGAAGCCAGTTTTTATCTTCCTCATAACACAGAATACCAATTATCAAATTTGGAAGATCTCTCCAATTTCAAATCAATGAAATATTTTGTGAACAGCTGGGGCCCAAGTAGTGATCCTTATGGTTCCCCACTAGCCTCAGTCTGCCAATTTGAGAATGAGCTATCTATTTCTGTGCCCTATCTTCTGTCTGTTAACCAATCCTTAATTCATGCCAATACATTACTTCCTGCCTTGTGTGCTTTAATTTTATATACTATTTCCTATGGGCTAACTTATCAAAATCTTCTAAAAATCCAAATACGTTACATCCATCAACTCCCATTTATTATTTTTGTTAGTTACACACTCAAAAAACTAAACATGATTTTTCATTCGCAAATTCATGCTGACTATGTCCAATCAGATCATTCTTATTCAAATTCTCATTTTTAAATACACTTTCACATCATAATTCTAAATGCACTTTCAATCATCATATCTGATCAACTGCTATTTTAGATCTAGGACTTGGTTACATGGCTGCCATGTAAAAGTCAAGAAGTCTCTACATCTATCCCAAGGAGGATAGAAATTGCACTAGTGAGGCATTGTTTGTCTGAGGAGCAGCCTGAGGAGCAGTAGTTTTTAAGATATCCTCCAACACTTACATTTATGTGGGTAACCAAGGTTCAGCACCTTATTGAGGAGATCACAGAGGTCAAAGATAGTGAGATAGCCTTCTAACAGATTTTTGGCACACTTACAGCCCCCCTGAATGTATGATTGTGATCTTCCATGAATGAACATTTTTCTGGAGGCAAAGGTTCATTTCATTGATATGATTAACAAGGAAGCACACATTTATTCAAGGATGGGTGGTGATTCATGTTCAGTTACTATCCAGACTCAGCCTTGCAAGTATATCCACATTGCTCACACACACCAAATAAACAACTTACTCCATTCACTGAGTCCAAATGTATTGGCAATCATTTTTTTCCTTTCTTTTGAGCAAGTAAGGTTTGGTTAAAACATGGCACATGGCTCAGGCTGCAATCCTAAACTCCATGGTCCATTTGACTGTCAAAACTCTTTAAATACCTCTTTGTGCAGTTATCTGTTTTAGAGACACAAAAAGCTGCAGATGCTGGAATCCAAGATAGTCAAACAGGAGGCTGGAAGAACACAGGAAGCCAGGCAGCATCTGGAGGAAAGAAGAAGTCAATGTTTCAGGTATTCCTCTTCTACAGGACTGGATGTGGGGGTAGGAGGAGGTGCACATTAAGAGAGAGGGGCAGGTGGGTGGCAGAATACTAGTGATAGGTGGACAGGTATAGCTTGTTTGGTTAATGGGAGGGATAAATCCAGTTGGTAACTGGAAGGGAGCATCAGATAGAACATAGAACATTACTGCACAGTAGAGGCCGTTCGGCTCTCGATGTTGCGCTGATCTGTGAAACCAATCTGAAGCCCATCTAATCTACTGGAAAGGAGGAGGTGGGGCTCTAAAGGGAGCCAGGGATGGGAAGAGAGGTCATTTGAAATTGGAAAACTCAATGTTGAATCCTCCAAGCTGTAGGATGCCCACATGGAAGATACGGTGTCGTTTTTCAAATTTGCATTCTGATTTGCTGCAACACTGAAGGAGATTGAAGACAAACATGTTAGAGGGGAAGTGAGGTGGTGAGTTGAAATAGGCAATGACTGGGAGGTTAGACTGGCCGTTACAGATCAGGCAAAGGTGCTGAACTACATGGTCACCTAATCTATGTTTGGGCTACCGATGTAGAGAAGACCACATCAGGAACACTGGATGCAATAGACTAGGTTGAAAGAGATGCAGATGAAGCTCTGTCTCACCTGAAAGGGCTGTTTAAGACCCTGGATGGAGGTAAGGAAGATGTCGTGTGGGCAATTGTTGCATCTTTTACGGTTACAGGGGTAGGTACTGGGTGAGTTGGAGTGGCTGTTGAGGAGTGCGGTGTGAACTAAGGAGTGGCAAAGGGAATGGTCCTGGTGTAAGGGAGAGAGGGTTGGGGAGTGGAAGATGCTCTGGGTAGTGATGTATAATTGGAATTGGCGGAAATGTTTGAGGATGATATGTTGGATGTGGAGGCTGGTGGGGTGGGAAATGAGGACAAGGGGATCCTATCTTTATTACATTTGGAGGAGGAGTTGGTTAAGAGCTGTGGAGTGGGAATGAAGAAGGCATAGTGGAGGGCTGTCTGGATGATAGAGGGGGAAAGAACGTTGTTTGAAAAAGGTGGACATTCGGGATAAAAACAAAGTTGCTGGAAAAGCTCAGCAGGTCTGGCAGCATCTGTTAAGGAAAAAGCAGAGTTAACATTTCGGGTCCGGTGACCCTTCCGCAGAACACCTGGGATGCTTGGCAGTGGAATGCCTCCTCATCAGAGCAGATGCAACAGAAACAGAGGAATTAAGAAAACGAGATGGAGTTTGTTCAGGATACAGGATGGGAGGTGTAGCCTAGGTAGCTATGGGAGACTATGAGTCTATCGTAAATGTCGATCCGTAACCTGTCGCCAGAAATGGAAATGGAGAAGTCAAAAAGCTGGCGGGGGAGGGGGGGAAGGATGTCTGAGATAGATTGAGGTGGAGTGGAAGTTGTTAACGAAGCTGATGAACTGTTCCATTTCAGCCAGGAGGCAGAATGCAGCACTGTTACAATCCTTGATGTGATGGTGGAAGAGTTGGGGAACAGTGCCAGTGTACTTACTGAAGAGGGACTGTTCGACATGACCAACAAACAGGTAGGCGTAGCTGGGCCCCATGTGAGAGCACATGGCTACCCCCTGGATATGGAGAAAGTGGGAAGAATTGAGGGAAAAATTATTGAGGGTGAGGAATAAGCCCCTCTCATTTTCATCTGATTCTTGTATGTAATGGTCAGTATCCCTAGTTTCCTCTCCACCTTTATGTTACTTTGAAATAAGGGCACTGCTGGCTTCCAAAAATACCCTTCCTGCAGTACCCCATGGTCTACCATGCTATAACAGATCATAACTTTATGTAGGAATTTGCCCCTTCACTGTTATCACTCCCTCAGTGGCACAGCATAATACATTCCAATATGCACTCAAGTATCTTATTTTCCCCAGCTTAATAATAACCCCCACTTAATGTTTACTGCCTAAAGACCGGAACTGGCCATAGCCCATCACTAGTATGACATATAAAGACAGCACTAACAAACTATACCCCAGCTCCCTGACTCTTTTCTTTTCACCTTTATTCATTTACAGGATGAGGGCATCGCTGGCCAGGCAGCATTTATTGCCTATTCTTAATTATCCAGAGGGCAGTTGAGAGTCAAACACATTACTATGGTTCTGGCATCACATGTAGGCAAGATCAGGTATGGATGGCAGTTTCCTTTCCTATAGGACATTCGTGAACCAGATGGGTTTTTTCCCAGTAATCAGCAATGAATTTATGGTCACCATTAGGCTCTTAATTCCAGATATTTATTGAATTCAAATTCCACCATCTGCTGTGGTGGGAATCGAACCCGGGCTCTGGAATGTTATCTGGGATAATACCACTAGACTATCACCTCCCCACTGATGGATCCCCGACAGTCTTAACCATGATCACCAGACTGGCTGGACTTGATCTGGAGGTCTAGCCGTGACAATTCCCAAAACCTGATCACACCATCTACCGACTGACCACTGCTCATCCATTTTGGCGATCTGCAAGCTTGTGATTTCAAATAAACCTGTTGGACTATAACCTGGTGTCATGTGGCCTCTGACTTTGTCCACCCCAGTCCAACACCAGCATCTGCAAATAAATCTATTCGGTTGAGATTGGATGATGTCCTTGGCTCAGTGTAGTGACAGGCCTGATCAACTATAGGTCCCCTTCTCTCTGCTTATGACTACTTTCTGTAGACTTTCTGATATATCCATTCAGTTGAAGCATATGCATATTTACCATGTTAACTGATGGCACATGATGTAGGTGTGCCATTTTTGTGTGGTGCCATACAATAAGGCCTGTATTCTCTCAACTGTTTAGTGCTGGCAATAATGACAAACATTTCCAATGTTATTGATAACCAAAAATACACAAATTGCGTTCATCACATTACCCACATCACAAAGTCATTCAGATCCTGTTTAGTAAAATCATTGTTAGCCCAACTGGGGGATAAACACCCAACAACCAGCACATTCAGAAAAGATAGTTCAATCCCAAAATTTTACTTTGTTGTAAAGCTGTTGGGAATGAAAATGCTTCATTTTTGATCTTTGAAATTAGATTATCAAAAATTATAGCATTACCCAATGATCAGAAAATAATCTGTAGGTCTTGCACAAAAGCATACCACTGCAGATGGTGCAGATCTGAAATAAAAACAGAAAACGTTGGAGAAACTCATCATTTCTGTCAGCATCTGTGGAGAAGGAAACAGAGTTAACATTTAAAGTTCAATATGACTCTTCTTCAGAACTATAAATTTTGTGTATGGTTTTTGATCTTATATGGACACAGCTAGAGTCACATTGTATTTATATATTTAAATTACAACATGTCCTAATTATGTCACAAAAATCAGAAAAAGCTTAATAACTGAATAAATCCAATTTAGAGAAACAGATGTTCATCAAAAGGAAAACAAAAGGAAGTTAATGATAATCATTCTCTTTGATTTATAAAATGAATAATAATTTTGATGTATTTCTTTGATGTTCAGATTTTTAAAATTACATGTATTAACATTGAAATTTATGATATCCTAATGGAGAAAATCAGCATGAAAATAAAAGCGACTCAACTATTAAAAAAAATGAAATCTAAATGAATGTGCCTTTTGGTTATGGTGAAATACCAGTATATAAAGTTTGGGTCATTTGATTCCAAACGCACTGAAATGCTAAACTATACTACAAACATTCAATTAATTTATCAGGTGGTATCTTTTTCTTAACACAGTTTATTTTGCTTTACCTGTTTACTCACTTCATTCCCATTTTGAATTGCAATTAGTTTCCCAATTTAATGAGTGAAACCCAATGGCAATGCACAAGAGTAGAAATAAAACAGGGACGTGCACAAATTATATAACATTAGTTTCCATTATGGAACAGAAGGCATGCCAAACAACAAGAGAAAGCAAGGAAGATATAAAGTCAGAGTACAGTGTAGACAAAGATAAATTATTTTTACTGATTGAGCATTCTAGAACTAGGGGTCAATAGTCTGAGAATTAGGATCAGACTGTTCTGCAGAGGTGTTACGAAATGCACAAAGGGTGGTAGATGTTTAGAATTCTCTTGCACAATTGGCAGTCAGTGCAACAGCAGTTGCTAGATTTCAAATCTGAGATAGATAATTTTCTTGTTAAGCAAAGGTGTTAAGGGATATGGGCCAAAGGCAGGTATATGGAATTAGATCATAGATCAACACGATGTCATTGAACAGGCTTGAGGGGCTGAACGACACAGTCCTGTTTCTATATTCCTCTCTGTTGAATTGAGTGCCAGTTGAATCTCTGATGCAAAGAAGCCAATGTTTGTTTTAATTTTAACCAGTTGCTATGAAAGTCCAATTACACCAGAGGCTCAATTCAGCTTGGCATTCAGTACACAAGGTATAACCAAGCTAAGAATGCTCAATATAAATGCGTTAAGAATTTCTATAGTTGTGCCAGTAGTAGTGTACAACAGTACTTCATTAGTTATAAAGTATTAAGACATTAGACAATCATGAAAAACCATATCTAAGTGCAATTCTTTGTTTATTTTTACCTAACCTTGCCTGTCACCATTTACATAGTAAGACCCATGCTGTCACATGCAACAGCATACAGCAGAATGGGGTTGGGGCTGAAATAAAATTTCTGTTTCTCTGGAGAGTCTGACCATTCTTGCTGGTGCATCTCCTGACTTATTGGTGGAATCTGCTCAGACCCTGAACAACATGGGTATTTTTGAGTCATATCAGCAAGCATCCAGAGATCTATTTGCATGTACTAATTGTACCATTATTACCTAATTTCACCTCATTTAGTAAAAGCATGTAAGAATGGCACCATACAATAATCACAGAGGACTTCACTATGTAGGTAGACTAGAAAAATTGAATTGAATTGATTGTAGGTCTCCAAAATAAGAAATTTGTGGAACGTCCATGAGATTTTTTGGAACGGCTTGCAGTAGAGCCCACTTAGGAGCAGGAAACTCTGGATTTGATGATGTGCAATGAGACACACTTGATTAATAAACTTAAGGTGAAAGAACCCTTAGCAGGTTATGATGTGATAGAATTCTTCCTGCATTTTGAGAGAGAAAAACTTGAATTAGATGTATTACAATTGGGTAAAACTAAGGGATGGAGGAAGTAGCCAGATTTGAGTGGAAGGCAAAACAGAATGGAACAGAAATGGCAGGGGTTTCTGGGGGTAATTTGGGAGGCACAACAGAAATTCATTCTAAGGAATAAGAAACATACTAAAGGGTGAACAAGGCAAATCAGGGACAGCGTAAATACAATATGAAGAGAATACAATGTGATGAAGATTAGCGAGAAGCTAGAGGAAGGAGAAGCCTTTAAAAACCAGTAGAGGATAACCAAAAAAAAACAATGGGGAGAGAAGATGAAATATGAAAGTAAGCTAGCTATTAACATAAAAGAAGATTGCAAGAGGCTTTTAGATGCGTAAAAGGAGAGGTAGTAATGGGAAACAAAGAAATTGAAGATGAACTGAATATGTATTTTGCATCAGTTTTCACAATTAGCAGCTTTCCAGAACTTCAAGAGGGTCAGTAGGAAGAGGTGAGTGTTGAGATAGTTGAGTTTTTGGAAGTGCATGATAAAATAGGGCTGAGTCAGCATGGCTTCATCAAAGCGATGTAATTCCTGATAAATCTGTTAGAATTTGGTCGGGTGGTAATGAACGAGTTAAACATAGGGAGGCAGTGGATGTGATCTATTTCAATTTCCAAAAGGCCTTTGACAAGGTAGTCTAGGAGAGTGGGTAAATAAGTGACAGTTGGAATACAATGTGAGAAAGTGAGGGGTCATGGACTTTGGTTGGAAAAATAGAAGTATAGATTATTTTCTAAATAGGGAAAGGTTTCAGGTATCTGAAGCACAGAGGAATAAAGGAGTCCCAATTCAGGATTCTCTTAAGTTTAACATGCAAGTTCAGTTCACAGTTAGAAAAGCAAATTCATCTCAAGAGGACTTGAATGCAAGAGCAAAGATGTACTCTTGAGGCTGTATAGGTCTCTGACCAAACACATTTGGAATAATGTAAGTGGTTTTGGACCTCCTATCTAAAGAAAGATGTGCTGGTGTCAAAGGGAGTCCAGAGGAAGTTTAAAAGAATGATCCTGGGGTTGAAGGGCTTGTCATATAAGGTGTGGTTGAGGACTCTATGTCTGTACTCATTGGAGTTTAGAAGGATGAGGGGGATCTGATTGCAATTCACGGAATGCTGAGAGGCCTGGATAAAGTGGACGTGGAAAAGATGTTTTCAGTAGAAGGAGAAACTAGGACACAAAGATACAGCCTCAGACTGATGGGACAAACCTTTAGAACTGAAATGTGAAGGAATTTCTTCACCCAGACAATGGTTAATCAGTGGAACTTGTTGCCACAGAGGGCTGTGGAGGCCAATTCACTGAGTGCATTTAGGACAGAGATAGATACGTTCATGATTGGCAGGGGGTTCAAGGGTTACACGGAGAAGGCATGAAAACGGAGGTGAGAAAAATATCAGCCATGAGCAAATAGTGGAGCAGACTCAATAGGCCGAATGGCTTAATTCATAGAATTATTGAATCCCGACAGTGCAAAAAGAGGCCATTGAAGTCTGCACAGCATCACACCCAGATCCAGCCCCCACCAATCCTCTTAACCCTGCATTTACCATGATTACCAGTGCTAACCACTGAGCCACCATGCCACCCACTTCTACATCTTCTGACCTTATGGAAAAGCAACAGTGAGTGTAGAGCAAACAGTTTGGTTTATGTGATGAACTTAGTTGAACAGCAGGCAGTGTGCACTATGTGAGGTGGGATTATGAGTCTCTCACCTTTATGCAGGCGCTGGCCAGCTTTAAGCGGTGTGAGACTTTACAGTAACCTGTCTCCTAGTTAAAACATACAGTCATTCAACTATGTTGTAATGCTGAGTATCACTTTGAGGATGGGCTAAAAAGGAAAAAGAAATATGAATAGGTGAAGTTCGTCCCGCCATTTGAACCTACTACACCATTCCTTGAAATCATGGATGATCTACTTTAACTCAATTTTTCCACAGGAACCCTGCATCTCCTAATGTTTTTAATATGTAGAAATCTAATGATCTTAGTTTTGAACATATTTAATTACTTAACCCCACATAGCTGAGTAGAAGATTTCATAAAGATTTACCAAATTTAAAGGCAAGGATCTATTCTTCAACACAGTCCTAAATTTTCTGCTCCTTCTCCTGACACCGTACAACCTGGGCTCAACTCACCAGCCAAAGAAAGGCCCTTTCTGCATCTATTCAGTGAAACCTGTAAAAACACTATATGTCTTAATGAGATAGTCTCTCCTTATTCTAAACTACAAGCACAAAAAACTCAATAAATCCAGTCTATTTAATCTCTCCTCAGGGAACAATCCCTCTGTCCCAGGAGTTAACATGTTGAATCTTGGTTTCACTCCCTTTATGACAAGCAATCTTTCCTTAGGTAAGGAGATCAAACTGTATATTATATTCCAGGTGTGGTTTACCAAGGCTGTGCATAATTGCAGCAAGATGTCTTTATTCCTATACTCAAGTCTATATTCAAATAGACACAGATTAATTGCACATTTTGATTCCTGACTTCAGTTATGGGTGAAAGCATATTTTTAGCACAAACCATTCAGTGAAATTAAAGAATGAAAAGCTGTCAATGAAAACATTATAGAGAAAATGATTTTGGAGATAACCAGAAACAAGATGATTGAATGGATACTATTCTGTTGGATGTATTTTTCGTAGGGGGTAGGGTACAGGTTGAATTGTTTATCCCCACCTTCCCATCCATTGGCCAAATTCAACTCACCGGGTACAAAGGATGTGTGGATGGATTCTGAACTCAGCAGTCTGTCTGCTGTATGTAAAAAGACAACAAGGGTCAATCGAGCCAGGCACAGCAAACTTTATTGAATCTGTACGGTGTGGAAACAGGCTCTTTGGCCCAACAAGTTCACACCAACACAGAGCATCCTACACAGACCCATCCCCCTATACCCCAGCTAATCTACAAATCCCTGAACACAACAAGCAATTTAGCATAGCCAATCCACCGAACCCGCACATCTTTGGACTGTGGGAGGAAACTCACACAGACACAGGGAGAATGTAAAAACTCCAGACAGACAGTTGCCCAAGGGTGGGATTGAACCCAAGTCCCTAGTGTTGTGAGGCAGCAGTACTATCCACTGTGCCACCATGCTGCAAACATTCTGAAAAATGAAGTGCTAGTCTGGTGAGTCTACAACACAGGATTAACACTGCATGTTCAATGGTGGAAGCTACAGAAAGAGCTAAACAATCACTTAACAGTAAACCTGATAAAAGTTCTGTATTATACCAGAATGTTGTGAATGATTGTCAAAAATTGAAAAACAGGAGGGGGATTTTCAGGAGTATTCACATTCACAATGATGATACAACCTTGCTGTATGGTGCAAAAGATGAAGCTAATGCATTTTCAATCAACTTTGGCCAGAAGTTTTGAGCACGTGATGCATCTTTTGTCTTCTCCCCAGGATCTCATCATTGCAGATGTTAATTCTTCAGCTAATTCAATTGATATTATGTACAATCTACAAATGGTTAGGTACACTAGGCATACTGATGGCTATTTCTACTGGTGACATCCCAGCTATTGTGCTGAAGACTTATGCTCCGGAACTAGCCATTGCCCAGCTACACCTCTAGCCAAGCTGTTCCAGTACAATTACAGCACTAACACCGACTCAACAATGAGGACAATTGCCCAGTTATATTAAACAACCTGTTGAGACGTGTTGACACATCTCTGGAACAGTAGCAGTGGAAATTGAACTTTCTAGCCCAGAGGTAGAGACACTAGCATTGTGCTCAAAATTCATAAAATTACCCATTAGATCTTTTGACAACAGTGGGGTTCAACCTCATGCCTCCTACAAATCTAGCACCTTAAACCATTTGGCTATGTTTGCACATGCCCAGCAGAGACATAATCAACCTGCTCAGAAGTTTCATGATACACTCTAAAAGCACATGGCGTTTGAACCTGGGCCTTTCTGGCTTAGAGGCAGGGATACCTCCACTGTGCCTCAAGAACTCCAATGCCCTGGTAAAATCTGTACACAAAAAGAAAGATAACTCAGCCAATTACTGCAACATCAGTGTATAAGTGATTAGTTAATAAGTGTTCACAAGTAGCTCAACAATTAGCTACTCACTGGTTCTTAGTTTGGGTTCTGTCAGAGCATCCAGCAAGAGAGCTAAACTGAAGAAATGAAGGGAGAGTGATTACTTTTGACTTCAAAACAGCATTTGATTGGATGTTGCAATGAAGAAGCCTGAGGACAATTGAAGTAAATGGGGATCAGGCCTTAAACGCCAGTAACTGGAGTCATACCTCATACAATGGAAGATGGTCGAGACCCATCATCTCAACCCTAACATATCCTTACAGGAGTTCCTCAGGGTAGTGTTCTTGGCATAAACATCGTCAGCTGCTTCATCACTGACCTTCACTCCATCCATAAAGGAGTGTAGCTGCTCACACATGAGTCCACATGCTCAGTTTAATTCAAAGCCCTATTGATAATGAAACAGTCTGTTCCCACATGAAGCAAAATTGGATAATATTCTCGTTTGTACTATTAAGTAGGAAGGAAAATTCACTTATTGCAAATACAAGGCAATTACAATCTCCAATAAGGGAGTCTATCACCTCCACTTGAAATTCAGCAGCATCCCATTACTGAAGCCCCACCATCTACATCCTGCACAACACTATTTACAAGCAATTAAATGGATCAGTTGGAATTTTGCATCAAGTGGTTAACTCATTACTTCTCTTAATCAGCTAAAAAGCATGGAGTGTGATGAAATATTCTCTACTTACTCGGACAAATGCAACTCCACAGCACTCAAGTAGTTGAATACCATCAAGATAAAGTAGCCCACTTAACTGGAACTCTATCCTATACTTTAATAACATTTCCCATACAATCAATGCACAGTTGCAGCATGATGTACCATTTACATTGTTCAGGGCAGCAACTCACCAATTTCCTTCAACAGCTGCAGAGCTGGGCTGAGAGGTGGCAAATGGAGTTTAATGCAGACAAGTGTGAGGTGATGCACTTTGGTAGGAGTAACCGGAAGGCAAAGTACAGGGCTAATGGTAAGATTCTTAGTAGTGTAGATGAGCAGAGAGATCTCGGTGTCTATGTACACAGATCCTTGAAAGTTGCCACCCAGGTTGACAGGGCTGTTAAGAAGGCATACAGTGTTTTAGCTTTTATTAATAAAGGGATCGAGTTCCGGAACCAAGAGGTTATGGTGAAGCTGTACAAAACTCTGGTACAGCTGCACTTGGAGTATTGTGTACAGTTCTGGTCACCGCATTATAAGAAGGATGTGGAAGCTTTGGAAAAGGGTGCAGAGGAGATTTACTAGGATGTTGCCTGGTCTGGAGGGAAGGTCTTACGAGGAAAGGTTGAGGGACTTGAGGCTGTTTTCATTAGAGAGAAGAAGGTTGAGAGGTGACTTAATTGAAACATATAAAATAATCAGAGGATTAGATAGGGTGGATAGGGAGAGCCTTTTTCCTAGGATGGTGATGGCGAGCACGAGGGGGCATAGCTTTAAATTGATGGGTGAAAGATATAGGACAGATGTCAGAGGTAGTTTCTTTACTCAGAGAGTAGTAAGGGAATGGAATGCTTTGCCTGCAACGGTAGTAGATTCACCAACTTTAGGTACATTTAAGGTGTCATTGGATAAGCATATGGACGTACGTGGAATAGTGTAGGTTAGATGGGGTTGAGATCGGTATGACAGGTCGGCACAACAGGGCCGAAGGGCCTGTACTGTGCTGTAATGTTCTATGTAGCATTTCCAAAAAGCAAAAACTCTACCACCTAGAAAAAGGGCAGAAGAGCCATGGAAACACCATTAAGTGCAAGGTCCCCTCCAAATCCAGATCACCTCAATTTAAAACTGTACAATCACCCCTTCACTATCACTCAATCAAAATTCTAGATCTCCATCCGTCACAACACAATGGGTGTACTTGTATCATACAGATCACAGAAGTTCAAAAGTGGCTTATCACACCTTAGCAAAGGCATTTAGAGTAGGCAATAAATGTTGAACTTGAAAATTGCATCATTCCATAAATGGATAAATGTGATCACAGGTTAAAATCAAACATTGGTTCTTCAAATACTAAATAGACAAAGAAAAGATAGTCAAAGTCATCTAGAATTTTGAATAACAATATGTTAATGGAAAAAAAATTGCATAAGAGGTAGCAACAAAACTCATAAAGGCAATTCAATAATATGATCATAATTCAGCACTAATAGAATCACTGAGTGTTAAATTATATTGTCCCATGCAATATTTGAGAATATTACAAACTAATGAGGTTAGATTCCAGAAAGGTGGCAAGTTCACAATATTAAACAGCTAGTTAACTGGGCAAATTGTCATCTAGATGCTGCTGACCAGTAGTCATTCACGGACATTATGACCCTGAACAGAATATTCATAGGCTTCTGCTTCTGTGACTGGTGAGGGCCATAAAAGAATTTCTCTATTTTATGTTCCATTTTTTAAGACTGCTTTTTCTAACATTTTTGTGACTAGCCAATTGTCACACAATGAGTGTTTTGCCTGCTTCACCATTGAATAAGATTATGGCTGATCTAATTATGACCTCAGCTGCATATTTCCACCATCCCTAATAACTTAAAACTAGCTTCTGGGTCAAGAATCTACCTATGTCTCCACTGTTTTCTGGGGATGAGAGTTAAAAATACTCACATCTGCTCCCTCCATGAGAAAACATCCTCATTTTCATCTCAAATGGGAGAAACTTAGGCAGAATGTTATGTAAGTCTAAACAACATTGGCTACGGCAGGATTTGTAACAGAATCAGATGTGAGGAGCATCTCTCTCCATCTGATGTGCTTTTGACAAGCACTGTGGTGAGTTTCTCACTAGGGAGGGGTGAGTTGCCAAATCAAAGGTTACTACTGCTTGTTAATTCCCTTAGTTACATCCCGACTCACCTCATTAAGATTAAACTTCCTTTGCATATATAAAGATGTAGGAAGTTAAAGTCAGATAGGGCCTTGATTACCACCGAAGTTACAATTTCTCTGGTAAGGGTTGGTTATACTACAAATTACAGCAGATTGCATATTTCTATAAAAACCAAGAACAGCAGATGCTGCAAATCAGAAACCCTTACTTTTCTAACTCCAATGGAAAGAAGACCAGCCTGTTCAACTTATTTCATAAGACAAATATCAATCCAAATATCAATCTAGCAAACCTGCTCTGAACCACCTCTGAAGTATTTGCATCCTACTTAAATAAGAGACCAAAACTGCACGCAGTATTTGAGATGTAGTTACCAATCATCATTACAACTGAAGGGAAATATCTTTGCACTTTACTTCCATCATGATAAATGACAACATTCCATTAGTCTTCTTAATTATTTGCTGTACTTGCATACTAATAGTTTATAACTCTCTTGCTAGAAGACCTCAGAATTCTGCATTTGTCTCTATTTAGATAATACTCTGTTCATTTTGGCAAGCAAAATAAAAAAAGTAATTTCATTTTCCCCAGTTTACTCCATCTGCCAGATTTTTGACCACTCATTCAACCTATTCATACGTATATAACCTCCTAAACTCTTTCTCTAAACATATGTTCCTACTCTCTTTGTGACAGCTGAAATGTACCTATCATGCATCAACTCCCTTTGTCTACGTTACTGATAACAATCATAAGTGGTTGAAGCCCCATCAGAGTATCACAGCCCCGAGCTGGATCCCAATCATCACATTCTGTCAATCAGAAAAGGTTTATGTTATTCTGCCAGCCAACCAATATTGTATCAATGTTTTCTCTTAGACAATGTACTTCACAGAAAAAACCTTTCTTATGGCTGAAAGCCTTCTGGAAATATAAGCACATTATAGTGGTTCCACTATATCTACAGCATGTTACTCTTCCAAAGAATTCTAATAAATTGGATAACCATGATTTCTGTTTCGGAAAACAACGCAGACTATTTCTGATTATCTCAAGATTTTCTAAGTACTCAGCTTTACCCTCTTTAATGACAAACATGACAAACTGTAAGCTAACTAGCCTACAATGTCATACTCACTCAGCTGTTAGCTGGTAATACACTTGGCAGCAAGTTGTATAGGCGTAACCAAAAATTCCAAAAAGAGGGAATATAAACATCTAATGATGTGACAGGCCTTCAGAAATCACAAATTTAATAAAATGTTAAAGTTCCTATACTGTGAGGCAGCAGTGCTAAGCACTGAACCACCGTGCTGCCCTATGAAGATGTAGATGTCAAAGGAAACTTTTCAGCTTTATTGAGAAGAATGTGAATAGAGAAAATCAAACTTAACTGGATTGAAGTAAATCATTTGTCAGATTCTAAGATTGATCTATCACAAATTCTAAAGAAACATTCCACTGTTTTCAATAGTGATCTCAGAATTATGGAAAATAGCTCTCTTAGATTGAAAATCAAGGATGAGAACTAAACAAAATATTGCAAGCTTAGCTCAATGCCTTAGGCAATCAAACCAAATGTTGATGCAGAATTAGACTGGTTAAGACAGGAGTCCTTGAATTCATAAATGTGAGTGATTGGGCCCATGTTTCTCATACCAGTGATGAAAAAAGATGGACCAAAATGCATCTGTGGTGATTTTAAGGTCACTATTGAGTTGTTTTTTTTTTGTTGGACTAGCTGGAGATAAGCTTTTCAGTAAAATTGACCATAGTCAAGCCTATCTCCAGATGAATGTAGATACTGAATCAATGAAACATTTAGTAATTAAAAGACAGAAGCAACTATTCAAAGACTTCCATTTGGAATCGTATCTACACCTGTTATCCCAATGTGTCATGGATCAGATTTTAAATGGATTGGAAGGAGCCCAGTGTTACCTAGATGATATTTTAGTCACAGGGAGAAACAGAAAAAGCATCTCCACAATTTAGATAATACTCTGCAGAGACTTGAAGGTTTTTCCGCAAGTGAAGAAAGACATGTGACTTTTTAAAAATTTTCCTTTGAATATTTATGCCATGTTAGTGATGTTCAGGGACTACAAAAACAGTCACCTTCAAAAGTAAAAGCCATAACTGAAGCACTAGCACCTAAAAACATGAACCAACATGATCAATTTTCAGCTTGCTAAATTACTATGGTAGGTTTGAACCAAATGTTGCAACTATTCTTAAGCCATTGCACAATTTATTATGCCAAAGCAAGAATTGGAAATGGGAATATCAATATGAAAAGCTCTTTACAAAAGCCAAAGATAACAAGGTGTAGAGCTGGATGAACACAACAGGCCAAGCAGCATCAGAGGTGAAGGAAAGTTGACGTTTCTGGATTGCTGACGTAAACTGGATTGCTGACACTTATTGCATAAATGGGAGCTGATATCACCAATGCCCACCTCTGCAATCAGCCGACTGCTACAGAAGTTATCCCTGTGTAACAAACTGTATTGTGGTCTGTTAGTTATGTAATTTCCTGACTTAATGCCAAAAATTATTCCTGGAACTTCTTCCTCTGCATGTGCATAGTTCATTTCTGCTTTGTTCAATGATCTAGATGCAAAAATTCTTGGCTTCTCTTCATCATTGGGGTGATAAACAACTGTTCCCACTCCATAAAGTGATACCTTGCAAACTAGTTGTGATGGTAACTTTAGTTCAAAATGAGTCAGGATTTCTGACTTTCATAAAGCTGCTTTGGTTTTTGTAATAGAGATAGTAGGAACTGCAGATGCTGGAGATTCCGAGATAACAAGGTGTAGAGCTGGATGAACACAGCTGGCCAAGCAGCATCAGAGGAGCAGGAAAGCTTGACGTTTCGGGTCAGGACCTTCTTCAGAAATGGGGGAGGAGAAGGGGATTCTGAAATATATAGGGAGATGGGGGAGACGGGTAGAAGGTATAGAAATTAGAAGATAGGGTGAGAGCAGACAGACAGGTCAAAGAGGCAGCGTTAGAGCCAGTGAAGGTGAATGTAGGTGGGGAGTTAGGGGGGATAGATCAGTCCATGGAGGACGGACAGGTCGGTGGGGGGGGGGATGAGGTTAGTGGGTAGAGGATGGGCGTGGAGCTTGTGGTGGGAGGAATGGTTAGGGAGGCGGCGACTAGCTGGGCTGGTTTTGGGATGTGGTCAGGGGAGAGGAGATTTTGAAGCTTGTGAAGTCCACATTGATAATCTTGGGCTGCAGAGTTCCCAAGCAAAATATGAGATGCTGTTCCTGCATCTTTTAGGTGGCGTCATTGTGGGAATGCAGGATGCCCAGGATGAACATGTCGTCTAAGGGGCGTTTGAAATGGTTCGCGACTGGGAGGTGTAGTTGTTTGTTGCGAACACAGCGTAGGTGTTCCGCAAAGTGGTCCCCAAGCATCTGTTTGGTTTCCCCAATGTAGAGGACGCCATAATGGGAACAGCGGATACAGTACATAACATTGACAGATGTGCAGGTGAACATCTTTTTGATGTGAAAAGTCTTCCTGGGGCCTGAGATTAGGGTGAGCGAGAGATGTAGGGGCAGGTGTAGCATTTGCTTCAGTTGCAAGGAAAAGTGACAGGGTGGTGGGGCTGGAGCGGAGTGTGGAGTGGACAAGGAAGTCATGGAGAGAGTGGTCCCTCTGGAAAGCACATAAGGATGGGGAGGGAAAAATGTCTTTGGTGATAGGGTTGGATTGCAGATGGCGGAAATGTCGGAGGATGATGCATTGGATTTGGAGGTTGGTCGGGTGGTACGTGAGGATAGGCGGATTCTGTTTTATTGCAATTATTATTGCAATTGGGGGTGTGAGGGATGAGTTGCAGGAAATGCGGGAGACATGGTCAAGGCATTTTTGATCACTGTGGAGGGGAAGTTGCGGTTTTTGAAAAAAGAGGACATCTGGGATGTTCGGGAGTGGAACGCCTCATCACGGGAGCAGATGCGGCAGAGTGTGGAAGTATGTCATTTGGCCCATCGAGTCCACACTGATCCTCTAAAGATCATCTGAACCCCCCACAATATACCTGTAACCCTGCATTTCCCATGGCTAATCCACCTTGACTGCACATCCATGGAACCTATGGGCAATTTAGTACGACCAATCCACCTAGCCTGAATATCTTCCGGACTGTGGGACTAAACCAGAGCACCCAGAGGAAACCCATGGCAGACATGGAGAGGATGTCCAAACTTCTCACAGGCAATCACCCAGGGCTGGAATTGAACCTGGGCCCCTGTCACTGAGGCAGCAGTGGCAATTACTGAGCTGCTGTGCCACCCAAATCACTTTACAAGTTGAGAGGTCACCATCCTTCCACAGCATCCTTCCAGGTGTTGTTCCAGGTGGATAACATTGCTGCTGAGACTGCAGAGCTACAAACCCTTTGAAAGGCCAGGAATTCCTTATTGGTATTGTGGGTCAACTTACAGCAGGTGGACTGCAATGGTTCAAGAAGACGGTGCATCACCACCTTTTCAAGGGGAACTAGGGACAGGCATAAACACTGGCCAGCCAGTGATGCCCACATTCCGCAAATAAATGAATGAATAAATAAATAAAACAAAATCTTTTAAAGTGGTGATAACCCTGATTTGTTATCTGATCTCCATAAAATGGTGCTAGCAGATGCCCTACAAATGACTAAGGTCAAGAACAAAGAACAAAGAAAATTACAGCACAAGAACAGGTCCTTCAGCCATACAAGGGCATTGAGATCCTCTGTCTAAACCTGTCATCTACTTTCTAAGCATCTGTATCCCTTTGCTCCCTGCCCATCCATTTACCTGTCCAGATACATCTTAAAAGACACTATCTTGCCTGCGTCTACCACCTCCGCTGGCAACGCGTTTCAGGCACTCACCAACTTCTGCGTAAAGAACATTCCACGCATATCACCCATAAACTTTCCTCCTCACAGATCAGTTAAAGTGTGTTTGCTTTAACGCTAGGAGTATCAGGAATAAAAGTGATGAACTTAGAGCGTGGATCAGTACCTGGTGCTATGATGTTGTGGCCATAACAGAGACATGGGTTTCTCAGGGGCAGGAATGGTTGCTGGATGTTCCAGGGTTTAGAGCATTTAAAAAGAATAGAGAGGGGGGAAAAAGAGGAGGGGGTGTAGCACTACTAATCAGAGAGGGTATCACAGCTACAGAAGCTTCCATTGTTGAGGAAGATCTGCCTACCGAGTCAGTATGGGTGGAAATTAGGAACAGCAAGGGAGTAGTCACCTCATTAGGGGTTTACTACTGGCCCCCCAGTAGCAGCAGGGAGATTGAAGAAAGCATAGGTCGGCAGATTTTGGAAAAGTGTGGACGTAGTAGGGTTGTTGTAATGGGTGACATTAACTTTCCCAATATTGATTGGAACCTCCTTCAAGCAGAGATTTGAATGGAGCTGTTTTTGTAAGGTGTGTTCAGGAGGGTTTCCTAACTCAGTACGTCGACAGGCCGTCGAGGGGAGAGGCCATTCTAGACTTGGTGCTCGGAAACGAGCCGGGGCAGGTACCAGATCTTGTGGTGGGAGAGCATTTTGGTGATAGTGACCATAACTGCCTCACATTCTACATAGCTATGGAGAAGGATAGGATTAGGCAAAATGGGAGGATATTTAATTGGGGAAGAGGATTATGATTAGACATGAGTTAGGAAGCATGGACTGGGAGCAATTGTTCCATGGTAAAGTCACTATAGACATGTGGAGACTGTTTAAGGAACAGTTGTTGCGAGTGATGAATAAGTATGTCCATCTGAGACAGGCAAGAAGGGGTAAGATAAAGGAACCTTGGATGACGAGAGCGGTGGAGTTTCTCGTCAAAAAGAAGAAGGTAGCTTGCATAAGGTGGAGGAAGCTAGGGTCTAGCTCAGCTCTACAGGATTACGGGCAGGCGAGGAAGGAGCTCAAAAATGGTCTGAGGAGAGCCAGGAGGGGGCATGAGAAAGGCTTGGCAGACGGATTAGGGAGAACACAAAGGCATTGGTCAAAGAAAGAGTAGGGCCGATCAGGGATAGCATAGGCAACTTGTGTGTGGAGTCTGAGGAGGTAGGGGAAGCCCTAAATGAGTTTTTTGCTTCTGTTTTTACGAAAGAAACGAACTTTGTAATGAATGAAACCTTTGAAGAGCAGGTGTGCATGCTGGAATGGATAGAGATAGAGGAAGCTGATGTGCTGAAAATTTTGTCAAACATTAAGATTGACAAGTCGCCAGGCCCGGACCAGATTTGTCCTCGGCTGCTTTGAGAAACGAGAAATACAATTGCTTTGCCACTTGCGAAGATCTTTGCATCCTTGATCTCCAATGGAGTCGTACCTGAGGACTGGAGAGAGGCAAATGTAATTCCTCTCTTCAAGAAAGGAAATAGGGAAATCCCCGGCAATTACAGACCAGTAAGTCTCACGTCTGTCGTCTGCAAGGTGTTAGAAAGGATTCTGAGGGATAGGATTTATGACCATCTGGAAGAGCATGGCTTGATTAAATGCAGTCAACACGGCTTTGTGAGGGGCAAGTCATGCCTCACAAACTTTATCGAGTTCTTTGAGGATGTGACTAGAAAAGTTGATGCGGGTCGAGCTGTGGATGTGGTGTATATGGACTTCAGCAAGGCATTTGATAAGGTTCCCCATGGTAGGCTCATTCAGAAGGTCAGGAGGAATGGGATACAGGGGAACTTAGCTGTCTGGATACAGAATTGGCTGGCCAACAGAAGACAGCGAGTGGCAATAGAAGGAAAATGTTCTGCCTGGAAGTCAGTGATGAGTGGTGTTCCACAGGGCTCTGTTCTTGGGCCTCTACAGTTTGTAATTTTTATTAATGACTTGGATGAGGGGATTGAAGGATGGGTCAGCAAGTTTGCAGATGACACGAAGGTTGGAGGTTTCGTTGACAGTATAGAGGGCTGTTGTAGGCTGCAGCGGGACATTGACAGGATGCAGAAATGGGCTGAGAGGTGGCAGATGGAGTTCAACCTGGATAAATGCGAGGTGATGCATTTTGGAAGGTCGAATTTGAAAGCTGAGTACAGGATTAAGGATAGGATTCTTGGCAGTGTGGAGGAACAGAGGGATCTTGGTGTGCAGATACATAGATCCCTTAAGATGGCCACCTAAGTGGACAGGGTTGTTAAGAAAGCATATGGTGTTTTGGCTTTCATTAGCAGGGGCATTGAGTTTAAGAGTCATGAGATCTTGTTGCAGCTCTATAAATCTTTGGGTAGACCGCACTTGGAATACTGCGTCCAGTTATGGTCGCCCTATTATAGGAAAGATGTGGATGCTTTGGAGTGGGTTCAGAGGAGGTTTACCAGGATGCTGTCTGGACTGGAGGGCTTATCTTATGAAGAGAGGTTGACTGAGCTCGGACTCTTTTCATTGGAGAAAAGGAGGAGGAGAGGGGACCTAATTGAGGTATACAAGATAATGAGAGGCATAGATAGAGTTGATAGCCACACACTATTTCCCAGGGCAGAAATGGCTAACACGAGGGGTCATAGTTTAAGCTGGTTGGAGGAAAGTATAGAGAGGATGTCAGTGGTGGGTTCTTTACACAGAGAGTTGTGAGAGCATCGAATGCGTTGCCAGCAGCAGTTGTGGAAGCAAGGTCATTGTGGACATTTAAGAGACTGCTGGACATGCATATGGTCACAGAAATTTGAGGGTGCATACATGAGGATCAATGGTGAGCACTACATCGTGGGCTGAAGGGCCTGTTCTGTGCTGTACTGTTCTATGTTCTATGTTCTCACATTTTGAACTCAAGACCCCTAGTAATTGAATCCCCCACTCTTGCTATCCACCTTGCCTATACCCCTCATGATTTTGTAGACCTCCTTCAGGTCCCCACGCAATCTTCGTCTTTCTAATGAAAATAATCCTAATCTACTCAACCTTTCTTCATAGCTAGTGCTCTCCATACCAGACATCATCCTGGTGAACCTCCTCTGCACCGTCTCCAAAGCATCCACATTCTTTTGGTAATGTGGCGACCAGAACTGTATGCAGTAGTCCAAATGTGGCCAAACCACAAGACACCTTCAATTTTCAAGATCATTGCCAGGACCTCCTCCGCGAATATATTTTAGCTCCTAGAGAAGAACTGAGACTTGCTTTTTAATCAATGAGATGTTTCAATGTTGTACCTCAAAAGGTGCAGAAAGTTGATTCTGTAACTAACCTTAAAGGGAGTACGGACAAATTATGAAGATGAGAAGCTTATAAAATTAGAAACAATGCATTATTTATTTATTTTAATTCCTGAGATTTGTCCATGCTAAGACAGCATTTATTGGTCATCCCTAGTTGCTGTTGTGAAGTTAGTGGTTGAGTTGCATTCTTGAACTACTATAGTCCATGTGGTGTAAGTAGACACACAATGCTGTTAGGGAGGCATCTCCAGGATTTTGACCTAGCAATGCTGAATGGTGATTTATTTCCAAATCAAAATGGTAAATGGCTTAGAGAGGAATTTGCTGATGATGGTGTTCCTATGTACCTACTGCCCTTGTTGTTTTAGATGGTAGTAGTCATGGGTTTGGAAGACACTATGTCAAACTCTGGTGAATTTCTGCAGTGCGTTTGGTACTACAGTTGTTGACCCTTAGTGATGAATGGAGTAGATGTTTGTGGATGGATTGCCAATCAAGTCAGCTACTTTGTCCTGGATGATGTTAAGCTTCTTGAGTGTTGTTGGATACGCCCAAATCCAGGCAAGTCAACAATAATCCATCACATTCCTGACTTGTACCTTTTATAGCTAATTGAAAGATTTAGGAGTCAAGAGTGGAGATGTTCTCTGCAGGGTTCCTATTTTCTGGCCTGGTCTTGTATTCACTGTAGTTACATGGCTAGTGCAGTCAAGTTTTTGGTCTTATGTAGGACTAAGCACACTTGCTCTTCAAAGGGATAGCTCCAAAGTAACTGATCAAATGGCCTCCTTCTGTACTGTCAGATCCAATGAAAAAGCATAGTTAGAGGCTACTATGGATCACAAATAATTGCATAGACTAATTTTGGGCTGTTTCTGTGCTGTGTATATACATACGGTTCCACATTTAAAAATTGCTTCTGATCTTTGTCAGGACCACAGCTCTGAATGAGCTATTTGAAGTTTCACAGAACTCCTACAGTGTGGAAGTAGGACTGTCAACCTCCAAACAGCATCCCACCCCATCCCTTTAACTGTGCATTTTCTTAGAGATAATCCACCTAACCCACACGACCCTGGACACTATGGGCAATTTAGTACGGTCAATCCACATAAACTGCAGATTATTGGACTATGGGAGGAAACCCATGCAGACACAAGAGAATGGGTGGAATTCGACCCCGACCTCTGGCATTGTTAGCCACCATGTCACCCTTTGTGCAGCCTTTACGTACGCTCCCAGCTGCAGTTGACAGTTAATAAATAATTTCTATCCCTTTCCATTCTCTTTCCCCCTGAAACACTCCTAAGAGTGAAGATCATTAGCACAGTGATGAACTTCAATGCCAGCAATTTTTAACTTTTGATCTTATTCTGTGGAACAGTTTTTTTATTATTTTTGTATGACTTTTTACCGATTCTCACTCTCCTTGGCAATTATATTGAAACTGTTTCAAGGATTCTAGTTCAAAAGCCATTTGGGTTTCTATATGAGGCCTGAGGTACACTGTACCATATGTTTCAATTTAGGCAGTGCAGGTGAAGAGAGATAAAAAAGGGGTCAACATATTTCAGATTTTGGAGGTATTACCTTCCGAATATAAGCAAATTAGATAAATTACATTTAACAATTCTGTCTGAAAACAACATTGGTGCAGAAACATTTGAAAATGTGATTTAAGAATAAATGGGATGAAGCTTTGAAGCTCTTTTCAGCAGATTATAAATAATGAATAATTTCTTAGCCTGTCTCAACAAGGTATTTAAGCATCTCACAGTCAGACAATTAGATACCTCTTATTGAAGGCAATTGGTAAGGGTTACCAGGCAGAATTGCTCCTTCCTTTGATTAAAAACAGAATTATAAGCAGATAGTCAAAACTTTAAACTCCAAGTCAAATGATCAACTGCTGTGGATAATATCATAACTGCCATTCTTAGAATCCCTACAGTGTGAAAGTAAGCGACTTGGCCCATCAATTCCACACCAACCCTTCAAAGAGATTCCACACGCAGTCATGCTCCCTGCCCTATCTCTCTAACCCTGCATTTTCCACAGCTAATCCACCTAGCCTGTACACCTCTGGACCTTTTGGACAATTTAGCATGACCAATCCATCTAACCTACACCTCTTTAAGTAGTAGGGCGAAACCAGAGCACCTGGAGGAAACCCACACAGACTCAAGGAGAATGTGCAAACTCCACATAGACAGTTGCCTGAGAGTGGATTGAAGCTGAGTCCTTGGCTCTAGGGCAGTAACACGAACCAGTCAGTCATAATGCTGCCTGTTGTTCTGTGTTATCTGTTCTAAAATAAAGCAACTTGATAATACTGTTAAGCAAATTTTACAGTGTTTTCTTAACTTGCCTTCAAAATGATTCAGTGTACATATGACAAAGACAGAGATGAAATGCCCAAAACCCCAGTTTCTATAGCAAGGAGTTATAATTACATTGCTGCACTATGCAAAGGTAAATTATGTATTGATTAATATGGATGCACTTCTAAATATAAGACACATAGATTGCTTTTAGAAGTTAGAAGAATCAATGAAAAACTTTCAGAGCTATTTTAAAATGACCAGAGAGATCTGGGTATAGAGGTGCACAGGTCACTGAAAGTGGCAACGTAGGTGGAAAAGGTGGTCAACAAGGCATATGGTGTGCTTGCTTTCATCGGCTGAGGCATTGAGTGTAAAAATTGGCAGGTAATGTTGCAGCTTTATAGAACCTTAGTTCAGCCACATTGGAATATGGTACTCAATTCTGGTTGCCGCATGACCAGAAGGATGTGGTGACTTTGGAGAGGGTACAGAAAAGGTTTACCAGGATGTTGCCTGGTATGAAGTGCATTAGCTCTGAGGAGAGGTTGGAGAAACTTGGGTTGTTCTCACTGGAACGATAGAGGTTGAGGGGGGATCTGATAGAGGTCTACAAGATTATAAAGGGCGTGGACAGACTGGACAGTCAGAAGTTTTTTCCCAGGGTGGAAAAGTCAATTACCAGGGGCCATAGGTTTAAGGTGCGAGGGGCTAGATTTAACGGTGATGTATGAGGCAAGTTTTTTACATTGAGGGTGGTGGGTGCCTGGAACTCACTGCTGGGAAAGGTAGTGGAAGCAGATACTATTGTGACTTTTAAAGGGCATCTTGACAAATAAATAAATAGCATGGGAATAGAAGGATACAGTCCCTGAAAGGGTAGGGGGTTTTAGTTGTGATGGGTAGCATGTCGGTGCAGGCTTTGAGAGCCAAAAGGGCCTGTTCCTAATTTTCTTTGTTCTTTGTTCGTCTTCTGAAATTAGCCTTTCACTTGATTGATGCAGAACTTCACTAAGTTTGATTTTATACTTGCTCTCAATATTGTGACGCAGTATATAGTCTTGTTGGTCACCTGTGTTTTTCTCTGGGGTTTGGGTGCATCATTGAAATAAGATTCCTTGTGCATAGAAGGCCAATGTAGTTTGGAACCACATGCTTTACAGATACGGATAAAAGCTGCACAGCTTTTGCGTAGACGCAACAAGCCACTTCTGTTATAATTTTTTTCTTGATTGGTGTGTTTTATTGACTGTTGCAACAGTGTTACTCACCCTAAAACATCTAATTAGCAGCCACTATAATTTTCATGCTCTATCCTCAAATGGATCATTGATATGGCCTTTTTATGTTTGATTTAACTTCCTCCAAAAGACCTCTATGTTGTACACCAGGCACAATTATCTCATGGCATGCTTCATGGGCACTGGTCCCATGCATCCAAATCTCCACTGACATTGACATTCAACATGTGACTGCCGTTATGAACCTTCATGGCACATCTCCAATTCATTTACAGGACTCTTCTACACTTCAATGATTCACTTTGGGCTACACTGGTAAGTATCAGTATCATTCTGTGGCAAAGGCATTGTGTACTTAGGGACACAGATCAGCCTCAAGGATTGGATCAGGTTGCATCTTACAGCTTTTTGCATAGTTTCATAATGCTCACTTACCCTGAGCTTACCTGGATACTTGCAGCAGCCCTACCCTGCATTGCCTTGCCTTTATGGACTTTGCCCTCTCAGTTAGCGGTACCTGGCTCATATTACATCTATCTTGCCATGGCATTTAGTGCAGACATAAAGGCAGGAAGTTTGCCACAGTTGTCAGTGGGCCTCAGTCCAGTAAAGAAGCACAGAAGATCCCAGCAAAGTCAAATGCAGCTTCCAATACTAGGCCAGGCTATCTGAATCAGTATTCTCTGCTTATAAGGGATGAGGACCCCCTGATTCTTTCCATCCTAATGTGGGCTGCTTTTTAAGCTGGAATGAAAGACAAACCAGTATTACAGAAAATAAAAGTGGGTGGCCATAATTATTGCTGCTGGTGCAGTTTGAGTGGTTTCCCAAGTGAGTAATTAGGCAGTGCAGAGGTGGGCAGCATTAGTGAAATTGAAGTTTGGGGAGCTGAGGGTGAGTGGGGAAGATGTTGCACATATTAGTGAAAGTCTTGGTGGGAAGCAGGTCCAGCAGCAAAGGGAGATTGAGTGCAAAGCATTGGACTGAAATAGTGGCGCTTATGCTGATGGAATTGAGAAGAACATTGAATTTCTTCCTACAAATATTGGACATTCCTAGAGAGGTGGGCCTGCTTCAAGTGGCAACATTGAATGACGTGGGCATAATCTGATATTGTGACCTCCACTGTTGATCCTGATGATCGAGTAAGTCCCACCTGTATACCACCATGGCCAGCAGGGGTTCCGAAACCATGCCTGCAAAGCAAGGTGACACCTTCCCCATGCCTGTCGTGTCCAGGGCAAATGTCAGGAACTGTGCAGGCCAGCTCATCCCTAGCGACAGGGATGTCATTCAATTACAGGTCTACATTGAGAAGCAGGGTTTTTAGGAGTAGAGTGTGATAAGATGGGATAGAAATTGGATGCATTCTCTCTGCAAGGGCCAAATGACAATTAACGCAATGAGTTTGGCAAGCTAGCAATAAAACTCACTCAGCTACACAATGAGAATCACTCCAATAAAATTAGCATGACTTGCACTTTGCCAAAAATTTGTAAGTTTCCAACCTGAATCTTTCTATGATTGTCTCTCCTTTTGGTTTGCTTTTCTAGGACAAATAGGTTTAAAGCTGCTCCCTATTGTGTGAACAGTTCATTACTCTGTCAATTAAAGTCTGCTTTTAATTTCTGCTTTAGGAACTTAATTTTGATTGTCAATGTTCAGCTAATAAATTTTGGTACTCTTTGAAAGTTTTCTTAATTTCCTTTTTTGCTTTTCTATTTTGTTTTAATTCAAACAGCTTGAGTTGTTACTAATTGCTATTAACATTTTAGTTTCATGCTTCAATGTTTTCTTAGTACTATTCGTTTGAGTTTCTGACCTATTGGACATATACAGTCGAAACCTCAATGTTTTCAGCCAGATTGAAGAAAGTACAGGTGGGATTCTTTTTTTACAGTGCTAACTTTCTTGCATAATAACAGTTTCAACAGCCCCAGTGAGATGTTCTCTGCAGCCACTGAAGCCGACAATATATTATCTGTGGCCAAATATTTTCCTAATTAAAAAAACTCATACCATCAACAGTCAAATTATGAGCAACAATAATTGCAGAGTTGTTAATTAAGTCATGTTCTAAATTAACTTCAAAACAAAGGAACAAGAAGATAATTTCCATCAACACCCTGAATTTTTATATTGTCAGCTTTTTGAAGAGGAAGTGCTAATTCCTAAAACATTAATGGCTGTGCTAACATTCTGTCTCACTGGCAACTGATGACAATTAACAATTTAAACAGAAAAATTCAAAATTTCTGGCAGCATTATCAACTTCAGTAACAAATAAAGGGTAACTAGTTGAGATTGTACTCGCTCCAAAAACTTTCTGGAAGAAATGTGCAGCTTTACACTTATTTCCATCTTGCTATTTGATTTCCAATATTAGGCCTTCATGTCATTTTTTTCTATGAAGCAGATACCATAGCAGCCTCTTAAACTTCTTCACAGCCTCATTTATTACGCTGAGCAAGGTATTTTCTTCTCTCAGGCCACTATGACTAAATCTCTTATTTCCAGTTTGTCTGAGGCTCCCCAAAGACAGGTCCCTAGCATGCTTGCAAGTCAATTCATAGTTGTCTGCCATTACTGAAACCTTCCTTTATCTTCAAACATTTTTGGCCTTCCAGGAGGGATTTTATTCTAAAAAGGATATATTTTAAAATTCTTCCATTCCACACGCCATCAATTTTCACTGATGCACTTAGTGCCAGCAAAGCACACATTAGTGACTCTTTACTTCTTCAAATTTCAAGAGTCCACTTCTTCTAATCCTGTTTTTATGAATTTAAATCAAAATCTCAAAACAGTATCTTATTTAGTGTTAAATAAAAACAATTCCCTCTTCTCTTCTTCAGCAGTAACTTCTTTGATTTTTCTCTATTTGCTGGAAGCTGTCCTTTTTAACTCATGGGAGAAGCAAAAGGCATTTAAAGAAATATCCCACTTCAAAAGCCTCAAGGTTGTCTTCCATGACAACTAGATCACATGGGTGTTTCTTTCAAGTGAAAATGTTTATCTGGAATAGACACATTTCAAAAACAAAAATTGCTGGAGAAGCTGAGCAAGCCTGGCAGCATCTGAAGAAAAAAACTCAAGAGTTAAAGTTTCAGGTCTGGCAAACCTGCCTCAGAACTGATGGTAGCTAGGAATAGTGATAATGGGAACTGCAGATGCTGGAGAATCCAAGATAATAAAATGTGAGGCTGGATGAACACAGCAGGCTTAGCAGCATCTCAGGAGCAGAAAAGCTGACGTTTCAGGCCTGAAGGGTCTAGGCCCGAAACGTCAGCTTTTGTGCTCCTGAGATGCTGCTGGGCCTGCTGTGTTCATCCAGCCTCACATTTTATTATCGTAGCTAGGAAAATATTGGTTTATATGCAGCAAATAAAGAGGGGGGATGGGGTAGGGAGCAAATGATAGGATAAAGGATAGAGCCCAAACAGAGAGAAAGCATTTGGAGAGACAAAGGAGTTGATAACGATCTGGCTAGGAAGGTGAATAGCTGTAGAATAGAATAGCTCTAGACTCTGTTATCACGCAGCTTGCTATCACTCATCACCTATTGTTACTCACTAACAGTCCCCATTAACAGCTATTCACCCTCCATGCATACTGATTTTTAAAATCAGAGATGAAACAAACTCAAATGTGTACATACTTAAATGGGCTGAATGGTCTGCATTTGTGCTATAGTGAGTCTATAACTCTAACTTCAGGCTTGGCTTCACAAGTAGAATGCAAGTAAGGAAAGGAGAATTTTCTGCAATTATACAAACCTTGGTCAGACACATCTGAAGTATCTTATATAGTTCTAGGCACTACATGTTAGAAGGGATATATTAGACTTGGAAGGAATGGGACACGCACCAACATAATTGCTAAACAAAATGTTATCATAGAAACATGGAAATTAGAAGCAAGATTAGGCCACTGAACTTTTCTGGTTTGCTCCACCATTCTGTGTGGTCATGGCAGGTTATCCAACTCAGTGCCATGTTGCCATTTTCTCCCATGCTTTCTGATTCGTTTAGACTAAAGAAGAAGGTCAAACTCCTGGAAAACATTCAATGTTTTGGCCTTGGCTATTTACTATGGCGTGGAATTCTATGGGATCACCCTCTCTTAATGAAGACATTCTTCTGTAAAGGCAAAGCCCTAGATGACACAGAACACTGAAAGAGATGCTTCTGCTTGGATCATTTTTACACTTCAGAATTTCAAATGAAAATGCCATAAAATATGCTGGTTTCATTCATGCTACATCATCCTTTTGTAAACTGACCCACTGAAGTCTGATTATTGAAACAAAAACCAAAAGAACTGCGGATCTGTAAATCAGGAACAAAAACAGAAGTTACTGGTAAAGCTAAGCAGGTCTGGCAACGACTGAGAAGAAAAAGAAAGCAGAGTTAACTTTTCGGTTCTGCTGGCCCTTCCTCAGAACTGATGCCAGCTAGGAAAATGTTGGTTTATATGCAGAAAATAGGGAGGGAGATGGGGTAGGGAGTAAATGGTAGGATAAACGGTAGAGCCCAAAACTAGACCAGTTAGATTGACTAAATAGTTGATAACAATCTGGCTAGGAGGGTGAATAGTTGTTAATGGGGACTGTTAGTAACTAACATGAGGCCATGGGTAACGGCTGGCTATGAGATAACAAGGCCTGGTACAAGGGATAGGAGGCTAGGACATGGGAGAGTTTAGGCCCCAAAATTATTGAACTGCATATTGAGCCCAAGAGGACTGCAGAGGGTGGAAAATGAGGTGTTGCTCTTCCAGCTTGCGTTGAGCTTCGCTGGAACACTGATTTGCTGCTGAGACCAGATGCTGGCCAGGGAACAGGGTGGTGTATTAACGAGGAAGGAAACAGGTAGCTTGATTTTTTTTTGCAAGCAGAATGTAGATGTTTTGCTTCATTTCCCTAAAGTAAAGGAGACCATGTTGTGAGCAGTGAATGCAGTAGACGGGATTGTGGGAAGTGCAGGCGAAGTGTCGCTTCACTTAGAAGGTAAATTTGGGCCCTTAGTTAGTGGGGAGGGAGGAGATAAACTGGCAGGTATTGCACCTTTGCCGGTTGCAGGGGAAGGTGCTATGGTGGGCATTAGAAGTGAAGGAAGATTGGGCCAGGGTGTTCTGGAGGCAATGGTCCCTGCAGAAGGCAGACAAGGGAGGGTAATATGTGTCCAGTGGTGGCATTTCACTGGAAGTGGCAGAAATGGTGCTTGATGATCTTCTGGACATGGATATTGGTGGGATGGTAGGTAAGGACAAGGAGAACCCTCCTACTGTTGCTGGAGGGAAGAGAAGGGGTGAGGGAGGAAGTGTGAAGATGGGTCAGACCCATCACTCTCCATTGCAAACCAGCCATCCAAGTGACCTGATCCTCTCTATTGGTTCACTCCAGCAATTTTTGAACAAGATGCAATTGCAGTGTCTTCAACAGAGAGGGCAGCAAACAGATGGTATGTTGCCTCTTGGGTGCCAGGGTCTGTGACGCCTTGAATCGTGTCTTCAGGATCCTTAAGGGGGAGGGTGAGCAACCAGCAGTCATGGTACACATCGGTACTAATGACATAGGTAGAAAAAGGACTGAGAATGTGACAAACGAGTACAGGGAGTTAGGTTGGAAGCTGAAGTCCAGGACAAACAGGGTAGTTGTCTCTGGATTACTACCAGTGCCACGTGTTAACGAGGTGAGAAATAGGGAGAGAGTGCAGCTAAACACGTGGCTACAGGGCTGGTGTAGGAGGGAAGGCTTCCAATATGTAGGTAATTCGAGCACATTCTGGGGAAGGTGGGACCTGTACTATAAGGATGGGTTGCATCTGAAACAGAAGGGCACAAATATCCTGGGAAGGAGGTGCGGTTGAGCTATACGGGATGGTTTAAATTAGATTGGCAATGGATGGGGAACCAGATTTGTACTTCAGAGGATGAGGTATTCAGCCTTCCAACAGGCACAACAGGGAGAGAGGTTGTTAATAAGGAAATGCTCTCAATGGAGCGTAATTGTGGGCACGGAGATGGTTTGAGGTATATATACTTCAATGCCAGAAGTATCAGAAATAAGGTTGATGAACTTAGAACATGGGTCAATACTTGGAACAACGATATTGTGGCCACTACAGAAACTTGGGTAACTCTGGGACAGGAATGGTTTTAAATGCTTTAAAAGAAATAAGGAGGGTGAAAAAAGAGGTGGGGGAGTGGTATTGCTAGTTCGGGCTAGTATAGCAGCTACTGAAAGGCAGTTTAACAATGATATGTCTACGGACTAAGTTTGGGTTGAGGTCAGGAACAAGAAAGGAGCAGTCACTTTGTTGGGGACTTTTTACAGGCCCCCTAATAGTTGCAGAGAAATGGAGGAGCGGATTGGGAGGCAGATACTGGAAAGATGCAGAAGTGACAGGGTTGTAGTCGTGGGTGACTTCAACTTTCCAAATATTGATTGGAAGTTTTTTAGTTGTAATAGTTTAGATGGAGCGGATTTTGTCCAGTGTGTTCAGGAAGATTTCCTGACACAGGACCAACATGAGGAGAGGCCACTTTGGATTTGGTGATTGGCAATGAACCAGATCAAGTGTTAGATCTGTTAGTAGGAGAGCATTTTGGCGGTAGCGATCATTAATCTGTTACTTTTACAATAGACATGGAAAAGGATAGGTACATACAGCAAGGTAAGGTTTATAATTGGGGGAAGGGTAATTACAATTCTGTTAAGCAAGAAGTGGGTAACATAAAATGGGAACAGATGCTGTCAGGGAAGAGCACTATTGAAATCTGGAGATTGTTTAAGGAATGCATACTGCATGTGCTCGATATGTTTGTCCCTAGCAGGCAGGGAAGATGCGGTCAAGCAAGGGAGCCTTGGTTCTCAAGAGAGGTCGAACAACTGGTTGAGAGCAAGAAGGATTTTCCAGAGGGATACAAGTTATCCAGGAAGGAGCTGAAGAAATTACTCAAGAGAGCTATAAGGGGGCATGAGAAAACCTTGGCAGATAGGATCGAGGAAAACTCCAAGGCTTTTTACATGCACATGAGGAATAAGAGAATGACCAGAGAAAGGGTAGGGCCAATCAAGGATTGTAAAAGGGAATTTGTGCACAGAGCCTAAAGAAATAGGAGAGGTCCTTAATGAATACTTTTCTTTAGTATTCACAGCTGAGAGGGACCCAGTTGTAGAAGAGGACAGTGTGAAACAAGCTGCTAGGCTAGAGGAGGTTGATGTTAGTAAAGAAGATGTACTAGGAATTTTGAGGAACTTGAAGATAGATCAGGTCCCTGGGCCTGATGAGATTTATCCAAGGATTCTATGGGAAGCGGGGGAAGGGATCGCAGGGCCTTCGGCAATGTTCTTTTCATCCTCACTGTCCACGGGTATAGTGCCAGAGGATTGGAGAAAGGCAAATGTCATTCCCTTGTCAAAAAAGGGAATAGGGATAACCCCGGAAATACAGGCCAGTTAGTTTTACATCAGTGGTGGGCAAATTATTGGAAATGGCTCTGAGAGCTAGGATTTATGATCACTTGGAAAGGCACAGTTTGATTCGTGATAGTCAGCATAGATTTGAGAGGAGTAGATCATGCCTCACAAACCTTACTGAATTCTTTGAAGAGGTGGCCAAACACATGGACGAAGGTAGAGCAGTGGATGTGGTATACATGGATTTAAGTAAGGCTTTTGATAAGGTTTCCCATGATAGGCGCCTGCAGATGATAAAGAGGCATGGGTTGGGGGACATGTGACAGATTGGATTCAGAATTGGCTGACCCTTAGAAGACAAAGAGTGGTAGTGGATGGAAAATATTCAACATGGTGCTCAGTTAGGAGTGGTGTACCACAAGGAGCTGTTCTGGGTCCACTTCTATTTGTGATTTTTGTAAATGATTTGGATGAAGAAGTGGAAGGGTGAATTAGTACATTTGTGGACAATATGAAGGTGGGTCAAGTAGTGGATAATGCAGAGGGCTGTTCTAGGTTACAAAGGGACATTGATTGGATGCAGACCTGGGCTGAGAAGTGGCAGATAGAGTTTAATTCTGAAATGTGAGAGGTGATTCATTTTGATATGGCAAACTTGAAAGCAGAATACAGGTTAACAGAAAGTTTCTTGGCAGTGTGGAAGAGCAGAGGGATCTTGGGATTCATGTCCACAGTTCCCTGAAAGTTGCCACCCAGGTGGATAGAGTTGTTAAGAAGGTGTATAGTGTGTTAGCTTTCATTAATAGAGGGAGTGAGTTCAAGAGCCGTGAAGTTATGCTCCAGCTATACAAAAGCCTGGTTCAGCCACATCTGGAGTATTGTGTCCAGTATTGGTCGCCTCATTACAGGAAAGATGCGGAAGCATTGGAAAAGGTACAGAGGAGATTTACCAGGATGTTGCTTGGAATGGAAGGAAGGTCTTAGGAGGAAAGGTTGAGAGAGCTAGGGCTTTTCTCTTTAGAACGATGAAGGTTGAGAGATGACTTGACAGAGGTGTACAAAATGATCAGAGGTATCGATAGACTGGACAGCCAGAGACTTTTTCATAGGGTGGAGGTAGCTATTATGAGGGGGCATAGTTTTAAAGTGAGTGGAGGTAGATATAGGGGAGACATCAGAGGTAGGTTCTTTACTCAGAGAGTGGACAGGGCATGGAATACATTGCCAGAGAGAGTAGTGGAGTTGGCCTCATTAGGGGCATTTTAACAGCTACTAGATGTGTATATGGATGATAGTATAAGGTAGGGGTGGAGGTTAGATCGACCTTAGAATTAGGTAAAAGTTCGGCACAACATTGTGGGCCAAAGGGCCTGTCCTGTGCGGTACTGTTCCATGTTCTATATTCAGACAGGGCACGGATACAAAGTACTCAGATCTTGCAATATATTGCATTCACCTTCTTAACGAAGATGAGGTGTTATAATAATCTGACTAGCTGGCATGAACCAGATCCTGTTGAAAAAGGTGTTGATTATTGAAGCATCTGTCCTTTCCTAGTCACCATGATTCACTGCATCTGAAGTGTTCACACTTTTACCACATGTTGAAAATGCATCAATTGTGGATCCTTCTTCTGTTTCATTATCCAAGCATCCAATGTTTGTGCTTAGATAAAATGACCATCAACTGTGATGAAGGGCAAACATGTCAATGAAAGTAGAATATTCCATGCCTGCCATGTTTTCAATTTTCCATTGTACTGAGAAAAGATTAATATAGAGTTTATAGCATCCAGCATATACACAAACATGTCAGCCCATCACTTCACTGGCAACAAACAAATGTCAAAGTATACAAATGCCATTTACTTGCGCTTGGGTCATAGCCTACTATGCATTGGCATTTTAAGCGTTCATCCAGCTGCTTCTTAAATGTTGTGAGAGTACCTGCCTGCACCACTCTCTTAGGCGGTGTGTCCCATGTTTTGACCACCCCCTGGGTGAAAATATCTTTTCTCAGATTTCCTCTCAACCACTTACTTCTCAGCTTAAACTTATATCATCTGGTCGTAGATCCATCTATCATGGGTAAAAAAATTCTCTCAAACTACCCTGCCTATGAGTCTCATAATTTTGTACATCACAATCAGATCTGCTCTCAGCCTCCTCTGCTCCAAGGAAAACAAAAAAGCTAAAGATTTCATAGTCCTTTCATCAGAGAGGGGGATGGGGTGAGGGTTCTGGAATAAATAGGGAGAGAGGGGGAGGCGGACCGAAGATGGAGAGAAAAGAAGATAGGTGGAGAGGAGAGTATAGGTGGGGAGGTAGGGAGGGGATAGGTCAGTCCAGGGAAGAAAGACAGGTCAAGGAGGTGGGATGAGGTTAGTAGGCAGGAGATGGAGGTGCGGCTTGGGGTGGGAGGAAGGGATGGGTGAGAGGAAGAACAGGTTAGGGAGGCAGAGACAGGTTGGACTGGTTTTGGGATGCGGTGGGGGAAGGGGAGATTTTGAAGCTGGTGAAGTCCACATTGATACCATTGGGCTGCAGGGTTCCCAAGCGGAATATGAGTTGCTGTTCCTGCAACCTACGGGTGGCATCATTGTGGCACTGCAGGAGGCCCATGATGGACATGGCATCTAAAGAATGGGAGGGGGAGTAGAAATGGTGTGCGACTGGGAGGTGCAGTTGTTTATTGCGAACCGAGCGGAGGTGTTCTGCAAAGCGGTCCCCAAGCCTCCGCTTGGTTTACCCAATGTAGAGGAAGCCACACCGGGTACAGTGGATGCAGTATACCACATTGGCAGATGTGCAGGTGAACCTCTGCTTAATGTGGAAAGTCATCTTGGGGCCTGGGATAGGGGTGAGGGAGGAGGTGTGGGGGCAAGTGTAGCATTTCCTGCGGTTGCAGGGGAAGGTGCCAGGTGTGGTGGGGTTGGAGGGCAGTGTGGAGCGAACAAGGGAGTCACGGAGAGAGTGGTCTCTCCGGAAAGCAGACAGGGGTGGGGATGGAAAAATGTCTTGGGTGGTGGAGTCGGATTGTCGGAGGATGATGCGTTGTACCCGGAGTTTGGTAGGGTGGTGTGTGAGAACAAGGGCGATCCTCTTTGGGAGGTTGTGGCGGGGGCGGGGTGTGAGGGATGTGTTGCGGGAAATGCGGGAGACGCAGTCAAGGGCGTCCTCGACCACTGTGGGGGAAAGTTGCGGTCCTTGAAGTACTTGGACATCTGGGATGTGCGGGAGTGGAATGCCTCATCGTGGGAGCAGATGCGGCGGAGGCGGAGGAATTGGGAATGGGGGATGGAATTTTTGCAGGAGGGTGGGTGGGAGGAGGTGTATTCTAGGTAGCTGTGGGGGTCAGTGGGCTTGAAATGGATATCAATTACAAGCTGGTTGCCTGAGATGGAGACTGAGAGATCCAGGAAGGTGAGGGATGTGCTCGGAATGGCCCAGGTGAACTGAAGGTTGGGGTGGAAGGTGTTGGTGAAGTGGATGAACTGTTCGGCCCCATACCCCACCTCTTCCTCCATTACATTGATGACTGTATCGGCGCCGCCTCTTGCTCCCCAGAGGAGCTCGAACAGTTCATCCACTTCACCAACGCCTTCCACCCCAACCTTCAGCTCACCTGGGCCATCTCCAGCACATCCCTCACCTTCCTGGGTCTCTCAGTCTCCATCTCAGGCAACCAGCTTGTAACTGATCTCCATTTCAAGCCCACCGACTCCCACAGCTACCTAGAATACACCTCCTCCCAAACACCCTCCTGCCAAAATTCCATCCCCCATTCCCAATTCCTCCGCCTCCGCCGCATCTGCTCCCACGATGAGGCATTCCACTCCCGCACATCCCAGATGTCCAACTTCTTCAAGGACCGCAACTTTCCCCCCACAGTGGTCGAGAACGCCCTTGACTGCGTCTCCCGCATTTCCCGCAACACATCCCTCACACCCCACCCCCGCCACAACCGCCCAAAGAGGATCCCCCTCGTTCTCACACACCACCCCACCAACCTCCGGATACAACGCATCATCCTCCGACAATCCGACCCCACCACCCAAGACATTTTTCCATCCCCACCCCTGTCTGCTTTCCGGAGAGACCACTCTCTCCGTGACTCCCTTGTTCGCTCCACACAGCCCTCCAGCCCCAGCACACCCGGCACCTTCCCCTGCAACCGCAGGAAATGCTACACTTGCCCCCACACCTCCTCCCTCACCCCTATCCCAGGCCCCAAGATGACTTTCCACATTAAGCAGAGGTTCACCTGCACATCTGCCAATGTGGTATACTGCATCCACTGTACCCGGTGTGGCTTCCTCTACATTGGGTAAACCAAGCGGAGGCTTGGGGACCGCTTTGCAGAACACCTCCGCTCGGTTCGCAATAAACAACTGCACCTCCCAGTCGCAAACCATTTCCACTCCCCCTCCCATTCTCTAGATGACATGTCCATCATGGGCCTCCTGCAGTGCCACAATGATGCCACCCGAAGGTTGCAGGAACAGCAACTCATATTCCGCTTGGGAACCCTGCAGCCCAATGGTATCAATGTGGACTTCACCAGCTTCAAAATCTCACCTTCCCCCACCGCATCCCAAAACCAGCCCAGTTCGTCCCCTCCCCCCACTGCACCACACAACCAGCCCAGCTCTTCCCCTCCACCCACTGCATCCCAAAACCAGTCCAACCTGTCTCTGCCTCCCTAACCTGTTCTTCCTCTCACCCATCTCTTCCTCCCACCCCAAGCCGCACCTCCATCTCCTACCTACTAACCTCATCCCACCTCCTTGACCTGTCCGTCTTCCCTGGACTGACCTATCCCCTCCCTACCTCCCCACCTCCCCTCTCCTCCCCACCTATCTTCTTTTCTCTCCATCTTCGGTCCGCCTCCCCCTCTCTCCCTATTTATTCCAGAACTCTCACCCCATCCCCCTCTCTGATGAAGGGTCTAGGCCCGAAACGTCAGCTTTTGTGCTCCTGAGATGCTGCTGGGCTTGCTGTGTTCATCCAGCCTCACATTTTATTATCTTGGATTCTCCAGCATCTGCAGTTCCCATTATCACTCACATTTCATAGTCCTACTGCTTGTTCATCAGAGAGAGTGAGACATTTGGTGGCAGATTAACGTGGGGGGTTACTGTGCCTCAGATGAATGGTAGGTTGAGAAGGTAGGACCTTTTTGGTAACTTTAGCCAGTGTGGAAATTTAACCCATGCTGTTGACATCACTCTGCATTACAAACCAACCATCCACCCAACCTGATCCTCTGTTGATTCACTCCAGCTGTTTTTGAACAAGCTACAATTGCATCTCTTCAACAAACAGGGCAGCAGACAGGGCACTGTCATAAAGTACTCAGATCTTGCAATATACTGCATTCATCTTCTTAACAAAGATGAAGTGTTATGATAATCTGGCTAGCCGGCATGAACCAGACCAGAACGTTGAATAATATTTCCACTTGTGATTCTGATGCATGAAAATAATCTGAGCAGAAACTGCTACTTAATACTGTGCCATTTTGGGTATTGCCTTGACAGAAGATGATTCTGTCTTGAGTGCTGATACTATCCTGGCATTTGAAGGTTCAAATTTCCAGATGACTGACTGACCAACTGGGGTGCCTAGATCCTACTTTCCTCAATATTAGTCCACAATTTTGAGCAAATAAAAAAGTTAACTGCATGAAACGAGATCCTTATTTAAAGATGGAAACTAAGGTCTAATAAAGTAATTACATCAGGATCATAATTTCAGCAAAGCAGAGTTAAAATCATCAGGCTAATTGATGAAATTGATGGAAGAAGACCAGAAACAGAAAATGTTGTTCAAAAGAATTCCTCTTTTGTGGGAAACAGAGTGGCTCCTCTGGATCCCACAAGAAAAGGGTAGGCTTCAGCAGCCTACTATGACTCCCTATCCTTCTGTACTACAAGATCATTCTTTAGAATCTCAGTGCTCAGTGCAACCAAAAAATGTCTAAATTTACATAAGTTAACTGTTGCTCCCATCCTGTATACTTGGTTACACATAGCCTGGCTACATTTAACAAAGCCAGGCAGTAAAAATTGCAATGTGCTCATTCTGACATGGGTAGATGGGAAACTAATTACGAACAGGTGCAAGTTAAGATCGCTCTCTCCTTGATTCTTCAATTTACCATCAAATTCCACTTTATTCTGCAACATATTTTCAAGTCAAGCACAAATGCTTGGAAACCTGAACATAGCAACACATTGAAAATCTGAATAAAGGGAATATTTACTAGCCACACACAAGCAGTTTTCTAAGATTGAAGAATGGGGATTTTGTACAGTCGTACATCAGATCATCTATCCGAGTGTTTGAACAATCTTTGATAGGGTTTGGTAGGGTTTGATTAGCATTGGTTATTTGACTGGCAGCAGACATATTAGTAACACTGTTTAGATCTTCCTAATTGTACATGAGCCATAGACTGAAGTGAAAGCCTAACTGACAGAAGTAGATGTACCCTCCTGAGTTAGGGGCTGTTAGCATTTCCTATAAGTCCAAGCATTTCAGGTTTCCCTTCACATAGACCTGGCCTGCAGGCACACTCTATTTTAAAAATTCTACAGTATTCAGATTTTGCCACCACCTTGATGCACCCTTGTGATTACCACTCATCCCACCTTACCTCAGCCATCATATTGGTAGGCATCCACCTGTCATGATTGAGCTGCCAACCACTTACAGCCTTGAAGGCTCTGAATGATTCTCTTACCTACACAGATCACCTAATTTTCTTAACTGAATGGAAAAGGCGAAGCCAGATTGTCAACTGGCCATCTCTGATTCCTACCTATGCTTAAAACAAAATGTTAAGATTCCACTTTATAAGATCCAACAGCTATGTAATTATCTAACTTCCATCAGTATATTACTTTCTCATCTACAAATAGTGACAAACTCTATAGGAAATATAAAAAGATGGGAGCATGGGTCAGAGTACCAAATAACAACAAGATGGAAGAAAATTGGTATCGAGCTGTAAGCAGTAGTACAAAGCAGAGTGGAACGAAAATGCCAAAGGGTTATATCAATGTATCGGACAAAAGTGTAAGCACAAATTTCAAGATTCTATTGCTTGCTGTTTGCAGGAAATATAGGTTTTAATAAAAAAAAGATCGCCAAAGCATTGTCGTTATCATGCAAGATGTCTATGAACATTTTTGGCAATACAAGGGTGAAGGAAAATAAACAGTCTCTAAGTAAACATCAGAGCCACTGAGGTTTGGAAACAATTGTTTGAACATTTTTCTGACATAGAATTAATAAAACCAGGTTATGCTCAGGTGAGTTAAGTGTTCTTGCAAACAACCACAAACAAGGGATGGCAGGAGAGGATATCTATGGAATACTACAGGCTTCTTTTCCCAGTTTACAGTATTCTGATATCACTATACTATAGCTTCTTACATCATGCTCAGTTGCTATGCTTAGAACATAGGTAAAGTTAACACCTTATCCATATCTCCTCATAAGTTCCTTTCTGAACTCATTTTATTTGTGCAAACTCCACACAGACTGTCACACAAGCATGGACGCGAACCCGGGTCCCTGGTGCTGTGAGGCAGCAGTGCTAATCATATGCCCCCTTGATGTCTTTTTAGCTGTGACACAAAACCAGGCAGCTTCCTGTGGTTGTAGTCATCAGGGAAGTGGGGTAGGCATGTTGCAGTATGTCACCATACTATGTCAATTTCACACTTAAATCATGTGATGGCCACATAGGTATCTCACAGTATATGCTTCAGGCAAGTGTCATGTGTCAAAATCAAAGAAAAATAAGTCCACAGTCAATAATAAAGACAGGAAGTGCTGAAGAAACTCGGGGGAGATCTGGCAGCATCTGTTGTGAGAGAAGCAGAGTTAACGTTTTAAAATGAGAGATAACAAGGTGTGGAGCTGGATGAACACAGCAGGCCAAGCAGCATCAGAGGAGCAGAAAGGTTGACGTTTTAAGCCTAGACCCTTCTTCAGAAAATTTCAGTATGATTTTTCCTCGTTTTCTGAAGAAGAGAAGCTGAAGTGTCATCTTGGGCCAATAAAGACATGTTGGGAAGTAAATGGCAACAGACCTAACCAGCAAAGCGGATCTGAGCTCATCTCTGAGTTTCATGTTGGGTGCGAGTATCCTGCCCCAGGCAAAAATTTTGCCCAAAAATCTGAGATATCGGAGGTTTAAGGCAGAGTGACAGAAATTGTGGGATGGCACTCAAGCCTATGACTTATTCCAGTCACACATATGAGGTCATAAAATTTCTTTCAGTGCTGTGCTATACTTGTAGGGATTGTAGAGGATTCAGCAACTGCCTCTTCAACCTCCCAGCAGATAAATTGTACTACATTTTGAATTCAAGGTAACACATTGATGTGATAATTTGCTGCATGATTTGGAACAGCATTGTACGGAATAGACCAGAATAGAATAGCCTTTATTGTTACATGCACTCAAATGAGTGCAGTGAAAAGTTTATGCTGCCTCTTGACACGATCTTAGCTACAAGGTACCTAAGTACAGACATAATGTTCACCTGCACATCTGCCAATGTGGTATACTATAACCACTGTACCCGGTGTGGCTTCCTGTACATTGGGGAAACCAAGCGGAGGCTTGGGGACCGCTTTGCAGGACACATCCGCTGGGTTCGCAATAAACAACTGCACCTCCCAGTCATGTACCATTTTAACTCCCCCTCCCATTCCTTAGGCGACATGTCCATCATGGGCCTCCTGCAGTGCCATAATGATGCCACCCGAAGGTTGCAGGAACAGCAACTTATATTCTGCTTGGGAACCCTGCAGCCCAATGGTATCAATGTGGACTTCACAAGCTTCAAAATCTCCCCCTCCCCCACTGCATCCCAAAACCAGCCCAGCTCGTCCCTACCTCGCTAACCTGTTCTTCCTCTCACCTATCCCCTCCTCCCACCTCAAGCTGCACCTCCATTTCCCACCTACCAACTTCATCCCACCTCCTTGACTTGTCCGTCCTCCCCGGACTGGCCTATCACCTCCCCACCTATACTCTCCTCTCCACCTATCTTCTCCTCTATCCATCTTTGGTCCGCCTCCCCCTCTCTCCCTATTTATTTCAGAACCCTCTCCCCATCTCCATCTCTGATGAAGTGTTTAGGCCCGAAACATCAGCTTTTGTGCGCCTGAGATGCTGCTTGGCCTGCTGTGTTCATCCAGCTTCACACTTTGTTACCTAAGTAACAAAGTTTAATTGCTGCTACAGAATTGAATTTTTTTTTTAAAAACTACCTTTGGAATACAGAGTTTAAAAAAATCCAGAATGATAGTAAGAAGTGCCCTTGCTTAAGTTATAGTTCCTTTTCATTGAGTCCATGCCCACTGGGCTTCACAACATGAGGCCATGCTGCCTCCAAATATTGGCCGCTGTCCTGGACTCGCCTCCAGGACTTGTCCCCCCAGCCAGCCTGGATTTGCCTTGCTCCAGCCCCAGATTCTAACCTGTGATTCAGCCCCAGCATGACACATGCTCGGTCTTCTCCCGCTCTGGGTTCTGGCTGCGACTTGCTTCTGGGCTTTGGCCCACAATTGGTCTGCTCCTGCTCTGGCCTCTGGCCATGATTCGCTTCCCATGCTGGCCCGCTCTGTTCTCCATTCCCTCTAGGTACTGCAGTTTAAGAAGTTAAAAGTTGGGGGTAAAAGAAAGACTGCAAAGAGGGAAAAGAGAGGCAAAAGGAAAAGAAACTGGTATGCAGAGGAGCTACAGCTGGAGCATCCTACTCTGCCGCCATTTTGAAAGACTTGAAACATTAAATGTGGCACTTAAAGTTCATTGGCATTAAAAATAACATTTAAAAGAGATAAGACTGTAAGTAAACCAATGGGCTGCTGACTTAATGGCAAGAATTATATAGAATACAAATATCCATCTATAATGATGAATGGATAGAAGGTCGCAAAGACAACAGCTGAAGTATTGTGTTTAGTTTTGACTTCCACATTTTATAAATTTTGAACCATATGAAGTGTTACAGTGTAAATTCATTAGGATGCTGCTTGGTACAGGAAAATGCAGGAATAAGTATAAAGAAAATATTATATTAAATTTGTCTTTGAGCTTTGAAGTAGATATCAACATTTAAAAATATCATTGTTAACATTCCAAACCTGGCACAACACTGGCACCCAATTAGAGGTTGGTATGGTTTATTTGCTGGTCACCCAATTCAGAAGGTCTGTCCAGAGGCCAGCGAAATGGTATTGGGAAGCAACCGTTAATTGGCCAATTAATAAATTTACATGACCTCGAAGTTGACATGTGGCCGTGCTGCATCAGCCCCTGACAATGAGAATATTCCACAACAGCATGATGCCTTTGGTTTCCTCCCAATATTCTCATTTGTCATTTCACAAGCCCTCAGCCCATTTCCAAAGGGCTGGTAAAACCCAGCCCAAAAGTGTCACTGTATATTGGAAAATTGTGGGTGATTATAGGCCACATGGTGTGGGTGATCTTTCTTGCCAGTGGTGCATACATGAAGTATTTAATTTAATTTTACCTTTAATGCTAGTCAGGCTTTAAATACTCTGCTGCCAGGAAAACTGAAAATAACTTAGACCAGGCATGAGACTGCTATGCTGAATTTACTTATGCCCCTAAAACATAACACAAATCACAAACTTAACGCTGTTGAGGACGGTTTAAACTAATGTGGCAGGGGGATGGGAACCAAATAAGGAGTTTAGTGGACAGTAAGGAGGTAGTAACTAAAGCCTATAAGGAACCAGATAATGAAGGCAGTATGACTCAGGGGAAGAGTAGGCAGAGAGCAGATGATGAACGCAAAGGGACAGGTGGTCTGAGGTGCATTTGTTTTGATGCGAGAATTGTAGTAGGTAAGGCAGATGAACTTAGGGCTTGGATTAGTACCTGGGAGTATGATGTTATTGCTATTACTGGGACTTGATTGAAGGAAGGGCAAGATTGGCAACTAAATATCCCAGGATATCGATGCTTCAGGCGGGATAGAGAGGCAGGTAAAAGGGGTGAAGGAGTTGCATTACTGGTCAAAGAGGATATCACAGCTGTGCTGAAGGAGGGCATGATGGAGGACTTGAGCAGTGAGGCAATATGGACAGAGCTCAGAAACAGGAAGGGCGTGGGAATAATATTGGGGCTGTACTACAGGCCACTAAACAGCAAGCGGGAGATAGAGGCACAAATATGTGGACAGATTGCAGAAAGATGTAGGAGCAAGAGGGTGGTGGTGATGGGGGATTTTAATTTTCCTAACATTGACTAGGATTCACTTAATGTTGGGGGTTTAGATGGAGCAGAATTTGTAAGGAGCATCTAGGAAGGTTTTCTAGAGCAGTATGTAAATAGTCCAACTCGGGAAGGGGCCATACTGGACCTGGTGTTGTGGAATGAGCCTGGCCAGGTGGTTGAAGTTTCAGTAGGTGATTACTTTGGGAATAATGATCACAATTCCATATGTTTTAGAATACTCATGGACGAAGATAAGAGTGGCTCTAAAGGAAGAGTGTCAAATTGGGGGAAGGCCAACTATAGCAAGATTCAACAGGAGCTGGGAAATGTAGATTGGGAGCAGCTGTTTGAGGACAAATTCACATTTGATATGTGGGAGGCTTTTAAAGAGAGGTTGATTAGAGAGCAAGACAGACATGTCCCTATGAAAATGACAGATAGAAAGGGCAAGATTAGGGAACCGTGGATGACAGGTGAAATTGTGAGACTAGCAAAGAGGAAAAAGGAAGCATAGATAAGGTCTAGGTGACTGAAAACAGATGAAGCTTTGGAATAATATCGGGAAAGTAGGACCAATCTGAAACAAGGAATTAAGAGGGCTAAAAGAGGTCATGAAATATCTTTAGCAAACAGGGATAAGGAAAATCCCACAGCCTTTTATTTGTACATAAGGAGCAAGAGGGTAACTAGAGAAAGGGTTGGCCCACTCAAGGACAAAGGAGGGAAGTTAGCCGAGGAGTCAGAGAAAATGAGTGAGATTCTTAATGAGTACTTTGCGTTGATATTCACCGAGGATAGGGGCATGACGGTTGTTGAGTTTAGGGATAGATGTTTGATTACTCTGGGTCAAGTCAGCATCAGGAGGGGGAAGTGGTGGGTATTCTAAAAGGCATTAGGGTGGACAAGTTCCCAGGACCAGATGGGATCTATCCCAGGTTGCTGAGGGAAGTGAGAGAGGAAATAGCTGGGGCCTTAACAGATATCTTTGCAGCATCCTCGAGCACGGGTGAGGCCACAGAGGACTAGAGAATTGCTAATGTTGTCCCCTTGTTTCAGAAGGGTAGTAATGATAATCTAGTTAATTTTAGACTGGTGAGCCTGATGTCAGTGGTGGGGAAGCCTGATGTCAGTGGTGGGGAAGCTGCTGGCGAAGATAATGTGAGATAGGATCTATTTACATTTGGAAGAAAATGGTCTTATTAGTGATAGGCAGCATGGTTTTGTGCAGGGAAGGTCATGTCTTACCAACTTGATAGAATTCTTTGAGGAAGTGTCAAAGTTGATAGATGATGGAAGGGCTTTAGATGTCATATACATGGCCTTCAGCAAGGCTTTTGATAAGGACCCCCATGGTAGGCTGATGGAACAAGTGAAGTCACATGGGGTCTAGGGTGTATTAGCTAGATGGATAGAAAACTGGCTGGGCAACAGGAGACAGAGAGTTGTAGTGGAAGGGAGTTTCTCAAAATGGAGAACTGTGACCAGTGGTGTTCCACAGGGATCCATGTTGGGACCACTGTTGTTTGCGATATACATAAATGATCTGGAGGAAGGTATAAATGGTCTGATTAGCAAGTTTGCAGATGACACTAAGATTGGTGGAGTAGCAGATAGTGAAGGGGACTGTCAGAGGATGCAGCAGAATATAGATAGATTGGAGAGTTGGGTGGAGGAATGGCAGATAGAGTTCAATCCAGGCAAATGCGAGGTGATGCATTTTGGAAGATCCAATTCAAGAGCGAACTATATGGTAAATGGAAAAGCACTGGGGAAAATTGATGCACAGAGAGATCTGGGTGTTCAGTTCCATTGTACCCTGAAGATGGTAACACAGGTCGATAGAGTGGTCAAGAAGGCATAGGGCATGCTTTCATTCATCGGACGGGCTATTGAGTACAAGAGATGGCAGGTCATGTTACAGTTGTCCAGGACTTTGGTTCGACCACATTTGGAATACTGCCTACAGTTCTGGTCACCACATTACCAAAAGGATGTGGGTGCTTTGGAGAGCTTGCAGAGGAGGTTCACCAGGATGTTGCCTGGCATAGAGGGTGCTAGCTATGAAGAGAGGTTGAGTCGATTAGGATTATTTACATTAGAAAGATGGAAGTTGAGGGGGGTCTTGATTGAGGACTACAAAATCATGAGAGGTATAGACAGGATGGATAGCAAGAAGCTTTATCTCCAGAGTGGGGGACCTAATTACTAGGGGTCACGATTTCAAAGTGCAAGAGGAAAAGTTTAAGGGAGATATGCATGGAAAGTTCTTTAGGCAGAGAATTTTGGGTGCCTGGAACGTGTTGCCAGCGGAGGTGGTAGAGGCAGGCATGATAGCATCATTTAAAATGTATATAGACAGATACATGAATGGGCAGGGAGGAGAGGGATACAGATCCTCGGAAAATAGACGACAGTTTGGATAGCGGATCTGGATTGGCGCAGGCTTGGCGGGCCAAAGGGCCTGTTCCTGTGCTGTCATTTTCTTTGTTCTCTTTCTTTGTTCTAATCTGACCTGCCATGTAAGAGAACACAAGCATGAGGAACTTACTCTTTCATGTTAGTGCAGTGGATCAGGCATTGACATTTTCTGAAATGAAATCAAACTCGAAAATAAATTTCGTAACGTATTTATGGACATCTAGATTAATGCTTCACAGGAGCTTTCTCATGATAATATCAGAATTCCTCAAAAATGCCTTTTGTTTAGCCAAATTATGCATTCAACATATGTTTTGACGTTAATTACAAAAAAATGCAGGTCATGTCAATGTTAAATAATTTTAAATTCAAAATAGTGCAATGGAGTATCTTTATGTTGTGCCGATCAGAAAATAAAGGAGTAACTTGGCCATTTCAAATTTGCACTGTAAATAATTGAACTCTGTGGATGCTTGGGAAAAATTGCTACAGTGAATCAGCAAATAAACCATACCAGCCTCTGGGTACCAGTTTTGTGCCAGGTTTGGAACGTTAATAATATTTTTAAACATTGATATCTACTTCAAAGCTCAAAGACAATTAATTATAATATTTTCATTATACTTCATAGCTTTATTACTGAGGCTTACAGAAACTTCATCCGCTGGTAAATAAAAGACAGTATCTTTGCAAATAGCATCATGGGCCTTGATTTTAGCTATTTAGTTCAAAACTCTGCCACTAGACTCAAATGGGGGTTAGAACTATTGGCCTTGAAAGAGCAGATAATAAGGCTGAAGTATGGGGAGTGGATGATAGCGAATACAGGGGACCATGCAGCATAATAGAAAATGATTGAGTATGTTAATAATGACAATGTAGACAATGATAAATGATAAACCTAATAAATTATGGTATTACTACAACATCAGCAGAGCACAGGACAGCAGAGAGAGAAAACATGCAATGACAATTCAGAAGAGAAAGCCTGAGAGATCAACGATGAATATCTCAGAATAGGTAAAGTTGCAGAGAGAGAGTGTGAGAGAACCTCATTCTAAAGTAGAAAATCCAAGGATTCCAAGGACTCAGAATAATGGAAGCCTATAAGAAAGTATAAACCTCCGTGCGTTAATATAGACATGCTACATTTGAGAGAACTAAGAGTACAGAATTCATGAAGGGACAACCAGAAGGCAAGAGTCTATGGGAGAAATTCAATTCATAGGCACATCTGCAGCAGTTCAAGGCAAACTGCAGTGGTATGTTTTTCCCCTTTTTCTCTCATTGTAACTACCCTGGTCTTCCTCTAGATGCTCATAACTCATTAATTAATAAAATACTGGCTGCTCTGAGATCCCACCAGTGAGATCTCTTAATGACATATATTGCAGACTATTTCTTAACACAACTTTGTACTTTTTTCTTTCCTGCACCCCAGTGAAGACCTCTATTTCTATGTAGTGTGTTGCTCACTGTGGGTAATTAGTGTCCTACTCCCTACTATAGGATTTCTCCCATGTTCTTTCAGCTTTTGTGCAGTCTTTACATTTCCATAGCCGGGTGCCCAAGCAGGTCATGAAGTCAAATGTCTGCTCCTTCCTATCAATGCTGGGAGTCTCTTCAAGTTTTTCTTCCACTTCTGGGGTCAGATGTCTAAGCTGGCTTTGTCCTTCACCTACAGCACAATGGTGTCTCTGGGCTTTCACATCAGGCACTCTTTGTCTCTTGTCTCCAGTTCCAGGAATTTGGTCATCACCTTTCAACCTGTAATAAGAATAGATCTACATGCAAACTTGTGAAAATTAACAGGCTTTGTTAAGTAGAACTATATACAAGGGATGGTAAGTGAGGACATCTTCTATTATCTTCAGACTCAGGTTCAAATTTCATGTGATCTGACACCACCATGACAGAATTCCTTATGCACTTGCTCAGTGACTATTCTTAGAGCAAAGTTAACCCTTTCACTCCACACTTGTACAATTGAGCTCTGAAGAGAGGAGTATTGTATAATGAGGACATCATTGCAACCACTCCTTGCATAATGAGGAGAATGTAGAGGATGCGGCTGAGTAGGTTGCATAAAATGAGGAACTCTTTGAACTGGAGGAAAGGGGAATTGACAAAAACACAAAGGAGGTTTGGGACAATCTCTTATATACCCATTCCCTGGCACCCTGATTGCATTTCAATTTCTCTACAATAAAACTCACCTTAATGTGCTTATCTAGTCATTTTGCTCATCTCATACTCAATCGGTTAGTGCTCAGGGTCACCACATACCCCACCAAAGCTAAGGAGCTGAAAATATGGCCTGCTATGGTAACTGTTTCTTCAGTAGGCTGAGGTGTTTTGATAGCTGACAAAGCAATGAAAAGTGCATGAATAACGAACAACTATAACAATGACACAGATTTGTTTGTACTAATGTAGAAGGGTTTAATATATGCAAAGCCTTAACACCCATAAACCTCAAGTGCACCTTGGTGCACTTCTTAACATAGTTACAACTATTTCTGAGATGTGGTCCCTCACATTTGCAGCTGGAGCAAAGTCAATGTGTTAGTTAGGTTTCCTTATGTCCTAGAAGGCCATTGACAGCTAACCATTGGTTGTTTGAATCTGGAAAGGCCCCAGAATGTGAAGTGCACACTGAAAAGGTGTGGAACTTTACCCTGTCATCATGACTAACTTGGGTCTTTGTCAATGAGACAGCTAAGGAGACACTGTCAACAGTCGGAGCTCTCTAAGAAAAGTACACTTGTACCCTCTGACTGACCTGACAAGCATGATGTTTTGATGGAGACTCCAGGCATTTCATTCCCCTCTACTTGTAACTGACCTGCTGAAAGTGGCTCTCCAGGAGTCACCAACCTCTTTTTGGAAAGGCCATGTACAATTATGCCTGAGACAAAGCAGGATTGATGGTCTCCCCTATTGTCAATACATGGGTGCACATAGTCTTAGCAGCTCCACCAGATATTCATTCACCTCTTGCAATATTTACAACAGGTTCCATGAGAGCAAACTGGAAGCTTCCTTCAATATTTTCAGTACCTACATGCATCATACTTCAAGTTCTTCCAGAGACAACTAGATTCACTAAACTGGCACTGCCCAGAGTTAATCTGAACCTCAGTACTTGTCAGTTACATTAATAAAAATAATGCTTATGGGCTTCCTTAATTCTCACTGTTTCGGTTACAATTTTTTATGCTTGTCACTCAGTAAGTAAATCCAGCTCAATGGAATACTAGAGATAGTAGGAACTGCCGATGCTGGCGAGTCTGAGATAACACGGGGTGAAGCTAGATGAACACAGCATGCCAGACAGCATCAGAGGAGCAGGAAAGCTTGACGTTTCGGGTCGGGATCTTTCTTCAGAAAATTTTCTGAAAAAGGTCCCCCAGCCCAAAACGTCAAGCTTTCCTGCTCCTCTGATGCTGCTTGGCCCGCTGTGTTCATCCAGCTTCACACCATGTTATCTCAATGGAATACCACTTCACTAGATCATTTGCTTAACTTGGGAAATTTGAGTGAAGAGCTTTTAAGAGCTATAATACTTTAAAAAGCTGATCAAGTTTGGCCTTTAGCATTTAACAAGCTTGCAGCTAGTGTAAGTTGCACTGTTAGTTAATTTGATGGCTCGTTATAACTAGCTGTTTAGCAGAGGCAGGTTTTTGAAATTCTAACTGATAGAAATTCTTCAGTCTCTCCTACCAGAAAACTTTGCAAACAGCCAATGTTTTTGAGAATGATGACCTCCATTGCTATCTGTTTGAAACAGATGGAAATCATTTTTCCTTTAAATATAAGTCTTTGTAGGGATCTGCCACCATTACATTTGCATTGAGACCTACAACTTTTGTGACCACTCATATTGGTTTGGCAGCATGTCTGCAGCAGGTCCTTTATCTGCCAACAGTTGTCACCTAAATGTCTGGGTTGCCCAATCTGGAAACATGTGGGATAGTTTCCTACTTGTCTGAAAAATTGAGGATAGTTCTGCCTTTTCCTCATTCTTTCTACTTTGTTATCATCCTGATTTATCTTCCTTGATTTCATTTCTACTTCTTCCTTGCCTGTGGGTGTTTATAGCTTCTGCAATACTTTGGGACAGGTCTTCTTTCAGTTAACTCAAAAATCATCTGCCATTTTTGCTGCTTGTTTAAGCTTAAGAAACCCTTTAGTTCTTGGCCTTTGAGGAGAATCAAAGCTGTTGTAAGTGGTTCAGAGCATTCAATATTTCTGCATATGAGCCACAGGCAGTGATTCATTAGCACTGAAGAGAAACATTTAAGAACTAGTTGGGATCTAGCATGCACAGACTTAGCGATTGAAGCAAGTTCAATTCAGGTACTCAATTGGAAATGAAATCTTTATCTGAAAAGGAAGAATATGTGAAGCTACAGGAAAAACGCAGAGAGTAGTACTAGGTAAATTACTCCTTCTGGGATCTAATGCAGATATGATGCATTGAAAGGCCTCCTGCTATGTTATAACGATTCTGTGATCAGTGCCGAGACTTAATTACTATAAAACACTTTGAGATATTGGATGCAAGTCTTCCTTTCCTTTGAAATGCTTCTTAAAACTGCAGCAAATTTGTTTCAGAGTCGCTGATTGTCTTCAAAATGGAAACCAACAGGTTATCACTTCCTACAGCAACACAAAAATATGAATATTTCAGGGAGACTCATAATCATAAAGCCATACTGCATGCAAACAGACCCCCCAGTCCAACTTGTCTGCACATACCTGATACACCAATCTGACCTAGTCCCATTTTCCAGCACTTGGCCAAGGTCCTTCTAAACACTTCCTATTTATGTATTCATTCAGATGCCTTTTAAATGCTGTAATTGTGCCCACCTCCACCACTTCCTCTGGCAGCTCGTTTCATATGTTCATATGGTTATATGGTTGGATCGCAGATGGCGGAAGTGTAGGAGGATCATCCTACATATCATCCTCTGACACTTCTGCCATCTGCAATCCGACCCCACCACCAAAGGCATTTTTCCCTCCCCACCCTTGTCTGCTTTCTGAAGGGACCACTCTCTCCGTGACTTCCTTATCCACTCCACACTCCCCTCCAACCCCACCACACCCAGCACTTTCTCTGCAACCGCAGGAAGTGCTACATCTGCCCCTACACTGTAAATCTCGACCCCCAGTGGGGTCTCTCGATTCCACGCTCAGTCAATGAACACTCGTAGTCGGTCTGGCTGTTAAAGACTTTACTATTTATTTCTTCATTCGGCCGGGTACAGATCATCTGGAAAACACAGAAGTTGAGCACTTCCATATTCCTCGGAGGAGTTGCACACCATAGGTTAATACAAAGACATTTTTATACTTTTCTTAAAGCAGGGTACATGGTGTGATCGCATAGTGTATTCAAACAATTACGAATCAATACATGATATTGCTTCATTGACAGTTACATAATCCAATAGTATTAACTGGTAAACAACTTATGTCACAATGCTTAGGTTACTTTTTGTCACGCCATACAGCGCCATAACATTTGCTACCAAATGTCAGCGAGAATGGTTATTACTGCATTATCTTATCATTACTGCTTTACTTATGCAGCTCTAGCAGAACTCAGAGTTCCCAGGCCAGAAGAGCAGCTCGAGCAGAATTTACAGTTCCCAGGCTGGAAGCCATTTTGTTGCCAACTTGCACCAGCAGCCACCTTATGCCTGGATCCAAATTTCAGATTGCTCATCTCCCCCCTTTGGTCATTCCATGACCACACCATAGGGCAGGAGAGCATAGATTAGGTCAGTTGAAGTGGATGGACGCCAAGGCCTGCTAGTACTCCTCTGCCTCCAAGGAGGAGGATGGTTAATCCACAAATAAGGCAGTTCCCATTTTTAACACTAATGACTCTCAGTGATCCCTCTAGAAACAGGGATCCGAGGAGCCCGTAGCCAAGCGAGGACCCCAGTGTGACTGGGGTCCTCCCAGTCTGCACAAAATTGCGCGCTAATGGTTCAGGCCACTATCTTCCTATGGGTATGTCCTCGCTGGGGGCATGGGACAGTAAGTGGTCCAATAGTACCAACTGCAAAGAGGACTGGAAGGGTCGGGGTGGCTGTTGTGAATACCTCATTAAGGAGGAACACAAAGCCTTTCTTAGCTCGATAACATTTGACCTCCTGATTATTTTCCTGCGTGAATTGTTTGTACCATCAGTTCTATGGCTGGCTGGAGTCTCCACTTGATCCCACCAGTTGGTAGATATCAAATGGATACATCCAGATGGCTGAGATGACATGTGTCCAATTACATCACCCACAATTAAACTGTCTACTGGCAGCTATGTTAAGACATCTGTGTTCGTAACAAGTGCATGTAAACAGGCCTTTGTTCACTTGGCAATGTTGGCGGGAGCACTGCATCTGCGCACAGCAGGTGTCATTGGGGACTAGAACGTATGCACACCCCCATCCCTGTCCTGAAATGCAAAGCAGGTAACTTAGCGGGTTCGAACATGTTGTGCCGTTCTTTCCCCAAGTTCCTATATAACTGGGGAACAGAGTCCTGTTTGAGTTTATCAGTTCTTCACATCTCTTGTGAATACTTCATCAGTATGCACCAGTCTGGCCTATGCACGAGGCATTAGTCGTGTCAGTCGTATATGTCAAAGGGGGTCCACCCAGGGGTGGCTACAAATAATGCCTCTACCGACAGGGCAAATGGGTAACACACAGTGCAGTTCCCATATAAAAGGATATGAGCCTTTAAAAAATTGTTCTTTAGGCTTAATGCCGTAAAGGTGGCCATGACAATGAAAAGTCCAATAGCAGTCTTTAGTCTTCTTGCAGGGGCCCATCATTTACAATCACTCAGGTGAATCCAGCGGCTCTGTCCTATGGACTTTGGCTGCTGTTAGGGTTTGCAGGAGTATCTAGAATGGCCGGGAGATTCCTTCTGGTCATCCTGGAGCAAGGATTAGGATATCTAAAACAAAAGAAGAATTACTATTCGAAACATGCAGTTTTGGTTGTATCTTAGGAGTCTGGTTTGTTATCAACTGATTCCGGTTCCTTCTCCGGTTCCTCATCGTTTCCATCTCCATCATCTACCCCCCATGGAAGGGTCTTGACTGAAGACCTTGCAGTGATGGAGGTGAACCCAGGCGGAGTGACAGGCGACCTTAGCAGCAGTAGGGGTGGTGAGGAGAACCTGGAAGACCCCTTCCCATCAAGGCTGGAGGCCGCGGCGCGTCCAATTCTTGATGAGAACGAAGGAGCTGGATTCAACAGTCAGAAGTGTCAAGGGAGGGGAGGTTCTCATAAGCAGCACGGACCTGGGAGTGAAGATCTCACAAAATTTTAGCCGAAGTAAGAATACAGGAGCACATGTCTTCAGTCATGTGGTGGAAATGAACAGGGGAAGGGGCATCATTTTCAGAAAGCTCGACCGTAAATGATTTTGGCTGGGGACAAGCGAGTTTTGCCCGCGGGAGTGCAACGCAGATGGAATAAGGCCAGAGGCAACAACTGAACCCAGGAGAGACTGGTCACAGAAGTCAATTTGGCAAGTTTAGTTTTCAAAGTCTGGTTACAACATTCTACAAGCCCCGCAGCCTGAGAGCAATACGCAAATGAGGCTGGCGGCGGATCCCAAAATGAGAGCATGTGGGGGCCACTGTCTGAACTAGCCTGTCGAGGTACTCCAAAACTTGTATGATTTCTGTCAGTAGTAAGCACTGTCGAGGCTTTATTATTAGTGGTTGGATAGGCTTCAATCCATCTACTAAATACATCAACAGTAACAAGACAATACTTATAGCAATGTACACATGTCAATTCAATAAAATCCAGCTGAATGCACTCAAATAGACCACCTGGCAAGAGTATTTTCCTGTTATGCACCACACTCCTTGACCAGTCAATAAGCATTGGTAACAAAGCATCAGGTATACATACGTGGCCAACTGGAGTGACCCAGTGGCCTGTGGATACAGAATGCGAACATCCATGCGTCTTCCATAATCGTTTTTCAGAGTCAGGAGCGTCCCCCTGTAAACGCTGAACAGTGACAATATCTGGCATGCCCGTTGTGTTCAAAGGAGGCAAGCAATTTATTACCTACTTGCTCATAGAGCACACAATAAAAGTTTGATCTGTGGCAGCCTTATCAACACAAGCGTTACCCTAAGTAACTACAGAATCATCGGAGGCATGGGCAGTTCATTTGATAATAGCCAATTGTTTAGGGAGGATTGCCTGGAGAAGGGAATCCTGGATGGGTGTACCTGAGAAGGTTTTTTTCAGGGGTCCCCTGTGAGTTTTAAAAGAATCTTGACCTGCCTGCTTGTGTCCACTAGCATCTGTTCTGTATTCTGTTTCCTGTTTTTCTGTTTAGTTTTAGACCTAGTACGACAGAAGATATGGCCTGTACAAGCCGTGAGTTTGTATTCTTTGTCTTATGGCTTGTACCTAAAATGTGGTGTGCTAGACAACAGCACAAATGCATTACTGCTGTTCAATCTGAAAATGACTACATGAAGGAACCATATTCCTCTAGTATCCCAAAGTGGGCAACCAAAGGCAGGCTACTGTATTCTTTTAAAATAACTTCTGCTTGGAAATAGCCCCTTGATGCTGTATTATAAGGTACTTCTAACCCAGCTAAATCTCTGCATTGTTAACAGGGAGTTTAAACCAATTCATCAGATCTGCAACTCAGTATTGGCAGAATTTTTTGTATATTTCTGCATGGTGTAATGTATCACATAATCTGCTTTGCACGTAACACTTTATTTTAAGTTGCCTACTTCCTTCTCCAGTCCTCCTTGTCTTACTCATTTATGTCATTACTTTGGAACAACATCAGCAAGCCAGACATGTCAGGAGGTACCTCCTTTTTATTTCCGTATGGTAATTCAGCCTGGCATTTCACTCCTAATACTTTATTCTGCATTTCCTTTCTCAATCTTTCCTGTTCTGCTTTACTCAAGTCATGATCCTGACACTGCTGCTTCAACATCTCCCATGACTTAAAGTTTCCCTCATGATCACATACTTGAATCTCTCTTTGACGTGTATTATTCTCCCAACTTGCCAGTTTAGATTTGTTCATCATTTACTCAGCAGTTTTTCTCCACGTGGATATTAAAGTTTTTCAAGGCTTAACCCATTTTTAGCGCTTTTACTTTCTTTTCTTATTTCTATACACGATACCAGTGTCCTTGGTCTCAACACCACCTTCAGGGTCCTGACCTTCACACGGGGGATTTCCCCTCTTAACAACCAGTTTAAGGCAGGGTGTTTGAGACGGACAGACACTGTACTTATCCTATACTTATAGCCGAATACTTATTCTACTTCACCAGTCTTATACTAACCCCTCCAGACTTAATTATTTTTTTACCTGCAAACCTCCAGAATGTTTACTTTTCCTGCCACTGGGGGATTCAAACCTCCCGGTCTTTTAAATGCAATGTCTTGCTTAGGGGTGCGAGGCGCAGGTAGGAACACCAATCATCACCGGTGTCTTTTCTTTTTGTTTCTGTTGACATTTGACCCGAGCATATTTGTTTTTGAGGACCTCATTTAATTTTATGCTACCATCATCAGTCAGTTCAATTCCTAATTTGGTGGCAGAATCCTGTCATGAATTTAATACCGATTGTTTGTGGCTTTCATCACAAAATTGTCGCCACAGTCCAATCAATGTTTTCATTTTTTTTGAGCCCATGTTTCATCGCCAAATCAATGCCTGGGCTGATTTAACCAATTAATTATTTTTGGGGCTGCCTAGTGGCCACTGTTCATCACCTAATTTAATTAAGGCGCCAGAAAGTTTACGCAGGCTTTCAGATTTATCCAGATACTTTTCACATAGTTTTACTAGCGAAGAAGACAGATCTTCCGTCTTATCTACATTGTTACCCATCTTAAACAACCTCCCTTTACAACCTTGACCCAAAACTTTCATTAATCGACAGCCTGTCAACGAATAGCAAACTAACAACTTTCACAAACCTTCACAACATTCTCAAACCTTGACAGTCTCGTTGTAATATATCGCTATACTCCCAAGTGTCGTCTTTCACAGGCTAATTTGGAAATCACTTTAAACAATGCCAATCTGACCAGATTTAAGTCCCTGATTCATTTAAAATCTTTTATACTCAGGTGCCTGACCTGTCTATTTTATCTCTCACTCCCCAACAACCGATTTGTCTTGGATCCCCAATCCAACTTTTAAAACGGAGTCCTCTACTTTTTTATCTACAACTATTTTGTCTCGGATCCCCAATCTGACTTTTAAATGGAGTCCTCTACTCCCTTTTTCTCTACAACTATTTCGTCTCAGATCCCCAATCCGACTTTTAAAATGGAGTCCTCTACTCCTTGTTTTCCCTAAACTAAGTTGTCTCGGATCCCCAATCAGACTTTTACACGGAATCCACTACTCCTTGTTTTCTGAACGGAGTCCTCTACTCCTTACTCTCTGAACAGAGTCCTCTACTCCTTTTTCTTCTCTCTACAAATGACAAGACCAACGCTTTTTCGGGCTGGACTTAGACAATAGGCAGCGAGGGGTCGAGTCCACCGCTACCTGAATGAGAGGAAAACCAGATGGAGAAAAAACTCACATCTGGCTGGCCGATTCCTCTACACTCAATATTGGAGGACTCAAGACTCTTACACCGCTGTCCACAATCCGTCCGTACCAAATCCGAGTCACGGCACTAGATTTAAATCTCGACCCCCGGTGCGGTCTGTCAATTCCACGCTCAGTCAATGAACACTCACAGTTGGTCTGGCTGTTAAAGATTTTACTCTTTATTTTTTCAATCGGCCGGGTACAGATCCTCCGGAAAATACAGAAGTTGAGCACTTCCGTATTCCTCGGAGGAGCTGCACACCATAGGTTAATACAAAGATATTTTTATACTTTTCTTAAAGCAGGGTACATGGTGTGATCGCATAGTGTATTCAAAAAATTACGAATCAATACATGATATTGCTTCATTGACAGTTACATAATCCAATAGTATTAACTGGTAAACAACTTCTGTCACAATGCTTAGGTTACTTTTTGTCTCGCCATACAGCGCCATAACATTTGCTCCCGAAGGTCAGCTAGAATGGTTATTACTGTGTTATCTTATCACTACTGCTTTACTTATGCAGCTCTAGCAGAACTCAGAGTTCCCAGGCTAAAAGAGCAGCTCGAGCAGAATTTACAGTTCCCAGGCTGGAAGCCATTTTGTTGCCAACTTGCACCAGCAGCCATCTTGTGCCTGGACCCATATTTCAAATTCTCAATAACTCCTCCCTCACCCCCATTTCAGGTCCCAAGAAGACTTCCTGCATCAAGGAGATGTTCACCTGCACATCTGTCAATGTGGTATACTGCATCCGCTGCACCCGTTGTGGCCTCCTCTACATAGGGGAATCCAAGCGGAGGCTTGGGGTCGGCTTTGCAGAACACCTATGCTCGGTTCGCAATAAACAACTGCACATCCCAGTCAGAAACCATTTCAACTCCCCCTCCCATTCCTTAGATGACATGTCCATCCTAGGCCTCCTGCAGTGCCACAACGATGCCACCCAAAGGTTGCAGGAACAGCAACTCAAATTCTGCTTGGAAACCCTGCAGTCCAATGGTATCAAAGTGGGTTTCACAAGCTTCAAAATCTCCCCTCTCCCAAAAGCAGCCCACGGCCAACGCCGACAGAACCCCGCCCACGGCCGATGCTGACGGAACCCCGCCCACAGCCGACGACCTCAACGCTCCGCCCACAACCTCCACAGCCAGCAACCCCAGAGTAGACAGCCACACTGAGCCCTGCTGAATCTTCACCATCCCCGCAGACCTCCCACTGACTGAGGACGAACGGTCAGTCGTAAGCAAGGGGCTCACCTTTGTCCCCCTACAACCACACATCAACGAATACCAGTCACGTTTGGACATAGAGCAGTTTTTCCGCCGCCTTCGCCTCCACGCTTACTTCTTCAACCGGGAGCCTAACCCTCCCTCCACTGACCCGTTCACCCGCCTCCAACGCAAGTCCTCCTCCTGGACACCACCTCCAGGCCTCCTACCCTCCCTTGACCTCTTCATCTCCAACTGCCGTCGGGACATTAACCGCCTCAACCTCTCCACCCGTCTCACCCACTCCAACCTCTCCCCCGCAGAATGGGCAGCCCTCTACTCCTTCCGCTCCAGCCCCAACCTCACCATCAAACCCGCAGACAAGGGTGGCGCAGTGCTAGTATGGCGCACTGACCTCTACATCGCCGAGGCCAAACACCAACTCTCCGACACCTCCTCCTACCGCCCCCTTGATCGTGACCCCACCCCCAAGCACCAAACCATCATCTCCAACACCATTCATGACCTCATCATCTCAGGGGACCTCCCACCCACAGCCTCCAACCTTATTATTCTCCAACCCCACACAGCCCGTTTCTATCTCCTTCCCAAAATCCACAAACCTGCCTGCCCTGGTCGACCCATTGTCTCAGCCTGTTCCTGCCCCACCGAACTCATCTCCACCATCTGGACTCCATTTTCTCCCCTTTGGTCCAGGAACCCCCTACCTACGTCCGTGACACCACCCACGCCCTACACCTCCTCCACAACTTACAATTCCCTGGCCCCCAACACCTCATTTTCACCATGGACGTCCAGTCCCTATACACCTGTATTCCGCATGCAGATGGCCTCAAGGCTGTCTGCTCCCTCCTGTCCCACAGGCCCCAACAGTCCCCTCCACCGACACCCTCATCCGTTTAGCCAAACTGATCCTCACCCTCAACAACTTCTCTTTCGATTCCTCCCACTTCCTACAGACTAAGGGGGTGGCCATGGGCACTCGCATGGGCCCCAGCTATGCCTGCCTCTTTGTAGGTTACGTGGAACAGTCCCTCTTCCGCACCTACACAGGCCCCAAACCCCACCTCTTCCTCCATTACATTGATGACTGTATCGGCGCCACCTCTTGCTCCCCAGAGGAGCTCGAACAGTTCATCCACTTCACCGACACCTTCCACCACAAACTCAAGTTCACCTGGGACATCTCCAACACACCCCTCACCTTCCTGGACCTCTCAGTCTCCATCTCAGGCAACCAGCTAGTTATTGATGTCCATTTCAAGCCGACCAACTCCCACAGCTACCTAGAATACACCTCCTCCCACCCACCCTCCTGCAAAAATTGCATCCCACATTCCCAATTCCTCCACCTCCGCCGCATCTGCTCCCACGATGAGGCATTCCACTCCCGCACATCCCAGATGTCTAAGTTCTTCAAGGACCGCAACCTTCCCCCCGCAGTGGTCAAGAACGCCCTTGACCGCGTCTCCTGCATTTCTCGCAACACATCCCTCACACCCTGCCCCCATCACAACCGCCCAAAGAGGATCCCTCTCGTTCTCACACACCACGCCACCAACCTCCGGATACAATGCATCATCCTCCGACACTTCCGCCATCTACAATCTGACTCCACCACCCAAGTTATTTTTCTATCCCCACCCCTGTCTGCCTTCCGGAGAGACCACTCTCTCCGTGACTCCCTTGTTCGCTCCACACTGCCCTCCAACCCCACCACACACGGCACCTTCCCCTGCAACTGCAGGAAGTGCTACACTTCCCCCACACCTCCTCCCTCACCCCTATCCCAGGCCCCAAGATGACTTTACATATTAAGCAGAGGTTCACCTGCACATCTGCCAATGTGGTATACTGTATCCATTGTACCCGGTGTAGCTTCCTCTACATTGGGGAAACCAAGCGGAGGCTTGGGGACCGCTTTGCAGAACACCTCCGCTCGGTTTGCAATAAACAACTGCATCTCCCAGTCGTGAACCATTTTAACTCCCCCTCCCATTCTTCAGATGACATGTCCATCATGGGCCCCCTGCAGTGCCACAAGGATGCCACCCGAAGGTTGCAGGAACAGCAACTCATATTCCGCTTGGGAACCCTGCAGCCCAATGGTATCAATGTGGACTTCACCAGCTTCAAAATCTCCCCTTCCCCCACCGCATCCCACAACCAGCCCAGTTCATCCTCTCCCCCCACGGCATCATACAACCAGCCCAGCTCATCCCCTCCACCCACTACATCCCAAAACCAGCCCAGCCTGTCTCTGCCTCCCTAACCTGTTCTTCCTCTCACCCATCCCTTCCTCCCATCTCAAGCCGCACCTCCATTTCCTACCTACTAACCTCATCCCACCTCCTTGACCTGTCCGTCTTCCCTGGACTGAGCTATCCCCTCCCTACCTCCCCACCTATACTCTCCTCTCCACCTATCTTCTTTTCTCTCCCTATTTATTCCAGAACCCTCTCCCCATCCCCCTCTCTGATTAAGGGTCTAGGCCCGAAACGTCAGCTTTTGTGCTCCAGAGATGCTGCTTGGCCTGCTGTGTTCATCCAGCTCCACACTTTGTTATCCCAGCTCATACCTGCCTCTCGAACCTGCTCTTCCTCTCATCTCTCCACTCCTCCCACCTCAAACTGCACCCCCATTTCCTATCTACTAACCTCATCCCAACCCTTGACCTGTCCGTCCTCCCCAGACTGATCTATCCCCTCCCTACCTCCCCACCTACATTCACCTCTACAGGCTCTATCCCCACCTCTTTAACTTGTCTGTCTCCTCTCCACCTATCTTCTCCTCTATCCATCTTCGATCCGGCTCCAACTTTCTCCCTATTAATTTCAGAACCCTCTTCCCCTCCCCCATTTCTGATGAAGGGTCTAGGCCAGAAATGTCAGCTTCTGTGTTCCTAAGATGCTGCTTGTGCTGTTGTGTTCATCCAGCTCCACACTTTGTTATCGACAAATGTTTCTACTTGATTTATTCCTACTTTAATGTTTAAACTCACACTAACGAAATGGTACATTAAGCTTGTAGTTCTAAACCAATAGCATTTGACAAAAATAATTTTTTTGTGTGTTTTATGTATTAACAAATAAAGTTTCAAGTCATTTTGAATTATTTTGTGTATATTTGATTTACAAATTTTTTTTTACTTTTCCCTGACTGTTTTATGCTATGGCAGACCAGTCAAAATGGAGATATAGCTCCGCATTTCTGAAGACAACTGATCATAATCTTCTTTAAGAAATTCTGAGCTCTTTCATTTCATAAAAAACAGTGGAGTGCAAATCTGTGTGTGAAAGCCACTCCTCAGAAAATCTGGCCAACTATTTCTAAAATATGCTTCCACTATTCCATAATCTATTAGACTTCTAGCTATATTTCCTCGATTTCTAAAGTGCATGATCTTCTTTGTGCATTCTTCAAGAACGTGTTTGCCAGTTCAAATCATTTTCTTAACAAAATTGTATCAGTCTGTCAGTTCCATCACATCTCAATCCAAGACCAGATCGACCGACATGGATTCCTGATGTTCCTTCAGGAGTCTTGGTGATTACGTCTATTATTACAATTACAACATTGATTGATTCCACTTCATTATAGCACTTCATGTTGACAGCATAAAATGCCTCCATTTCATATTCACCGTGGTCTTCTGTCAGAACATAAACAGGTTAAATGCTTTCTAACTCATAATCATTCTTTCTGAGATTGGCCAATAATCTTGAACTGATGTCTTGCATTTTTTTGTTTACAAGGATTCCTACTCCAGTCGCTGGCTTTTCATCTTCCAAGAAGCAAAATACATAGTTCTCCCAGTCCATCTGACCAGATTCTAACCCTTTTAATTATGCAAGTCTCAGTATATCTATTCATTACCTACATCAATCATTGAAGTTTTTCATCAAATAGAGAGTTTTGATATGTTCCTATTCTTAACAAGCAATTTCTTTCATTCAATGTAACAGGTTCGGAAGCTGACCTTGTGAGACTAAGTCAAATTTGTCATAGATTTGTTGATTTCTTCATTGGGTAAGTAAATCCCCTTTACCTGTTACAATTTACAATAGAATTCCCAATTGTCATAACAAAATATGAGGCCGATTCTACATGAGATTTCAAAACGTAAGGTGGGACAAAAATCCCCAAGTGTTTATGGACATATCCCGGACTAAAACCCTCTGAAGACAGAAGTGTTGGAAATTACATTGGATTAAATTCACTGACCTTTCGGACTCAAGAAACCATGGGCTGCAACCGAACTATGAAAAGGCTGTTTGGGACAGCCTGGTAATATGCAAACCCAGGAGCAGATGTCTGCAATAGGGGGTTAGCTCACAAAATGGGTAATCCTTGTACCCCATTCACATTTGTTGGGACTGGATTGCATTTCTTGCTGCTATGCTGTATCATGCAGAAGGGGATGGCCTTTCTGCTCAATGTCCTTAGCTTCCTCCTTGCAAGACAACTGCCATAATCCCACATTTTAGGATCTATCACATTCCCCCTTTGCCTGCTAGAGTTGTGTAGAACACACCATGTAGGATTAAGTTTTTTTTTGCCTGGAGACCTGTTACTTGCTTCACAGTGGATCTTCCTGATGAATGGGCTACAATGTGTCTACGCTGTGTACAAGGGGGCATAGCTTCAAATTGAGGGGTGATAGATTTAAGACAGGTGTCAGAGGCAGGTTCTTTACTCAGAGAGTGGTAAGGGCATGGAACACCGTCCCTGCCAATGTAATTAACTCAGCCACAGTAGGGACATTTAAACAGTCCTTGGATAAGCATATGGATAATGATGGGATAGTGTAGGGGCAGGGGCTTAGATTAGTTCACAGGTTGGCACAGCATCGAGGGCCGAAGGGCCTGTTCTGCGCTGTATTGTTCTATGTTCTATGTTCTAAAACTAAAGGAAGATCCCCATTCACGCCCCAGCTTAAACAATGGAAGCTAGACTGCAGGAAGCAAACAATTTCAACAACTTTTGGGGCCTACAGAGGTACAAAGCAATTCAATTTCCAACCTGTGGTCAGGCACAGAAACACTGATCATTCCACACCATTGTAAAACTGTAAACCTGTTTCACCTTTAGGTGATAATCATTCACACTACTATTCAAACTTAATGAATACCCATCTATGGGAAATATTGGCTATTCCAAGCCATCAAAACCATTCCCCTCAATCAAAAACCCATTCACACCTACTCCAGTGATCAGGAAGCTCATTCAGCCCCAACAGGAGGAACAATGGCTCGGCAGCTGAAACCAGATTTGGCGCAAGATAAGGAGGCCTGAAGTTGGGTACAACTGGAGACCCAAACCTAGCACTGTGCACTGTGACACCAGCAATGCACCCTGATTTCAACCAGGTGTGCATTCTGCAGTGGGCTGTATGCACTCCCAGTGTGAATGATTCGCGAGAGAAGTTTGAGGGTCCAAACAAGGTCCAACCAAATTGCAGGCCCCGCATACAAAGGAAGCCTTGAGCCAAAGTTGTGAGGAAGGGAAAGGAGATCAGTCAGACTTACCGACTAAGAAAAAAGTTCCTGCAGACACCTCCGAATCAAGGGCTCTATGAACCCTCCACACCAAGGGCAACCCTTGCAACCATGGAGCACCATCAATCAACCACGATACTCCACTTGATGTCTGAAGGTAACTGACAGCATCAAGAGACACAAAACACCAACTGGGGCAACACCAGCAACATCCTCTACCATTCAAAACTGGCGACCATGAAGGGACACTGGCAGACAGAACGTGGTGCTCTGAAGATGTAACAGTGGTCAAGATCCTGATTGAAGAAAGGATTTCCCCTTCTGTGTTCAAGAAAGTGAATATTTCAAAGAAGCTGGAATGGATAGAGATAGAGGAAGCTGATGTACTGAAAATTTTGTCAAACATTAAGATTGACAAGTCGCCAGGCCCGGATCAGATTTGTCCTCGGCTGCTTTGGGAAGCGAGAAATGCAATTGCTTCGCCACTTGCGAAGATCTTTGCATCCTCGCTCTCCACTGCAGTCGTACCTGAGGACTGGAGAGAGGCAAATGTAATTCCTCTCTTCAAGAAAGGAAATAGGGAAATCCCCGGCAATTATAGACCGGTAAGTCTCACGTCTGTCGTCTGCAAGGTGTTAGAAAGGATTCTGAGGGATAAGATTTATGACCATCTGGAAGAGCATGGCTTGATCAAATACAGTCAACACGGCTTTGTGAGGGGTAGGTCATGCCTTACAAACCTTATCGAGTTTTTTGAGGATGTGACTAGTAAGGTTGATGAGGGTCAAGCTGTGGATGTGGTGTATATGGACTTCAGTAAGGCATTTGATAAGGTTCCCCATGGAAGGCTCATTCAGAAGGTCAGGAGGAATGGGATACAGGGGAACTTAGCTGCTTGGATACAGAATTGGCTGGCCAACAGAAGACAGCGAGTGGTAGTAGAAGGAAAATATTCTGCCTGGAAGTCAGTGGTGAGTGGGGTTCCACAGGGCTCTGTCCTTGGGCCTCTACTGTTTGTAATTTTTATTAATGACTTGGACGAGGGAATTGAAGGATGGGTCAGCAAGTTTGCAGACGACACAAAGGTCGGAGGTGTCGTTGACAGTGTAGAGGGCTGTTGTAGGCTGCAGCGGGACATTGACAGGATGCAGAGATGGGCTGAGAGGTGGCAGATGGAGTTCAACCTGGATAAATGCGAGGTGATGCATTTTGGAAGGTCGAATTTGAAAGCTGAGTACAGGATTAAGGATAGGATTCTTGGCAGCGTGGAGGAACAGAGGGATCTTGGTGTGCGGATACATAGATCCCTTAAAATGGCCACCCAAGTGGACAGGGTTGTTAAGAAAGCATATGGTGTTTTGGCTTTCATTAACAGGGGGATTGAGTTTAAGAGTCGTGAGATCTTGTTGCAGCTCTATAAAACTTTGGTTAGACCGCACTTGGAATACTGCGTCCAGTTCTGGGCGCCCTATTATAGGAAAGATGTGGATGCTTTGGAGAGGGTTCAGAGGAGGTTTACCAGGATGCTGCCTGGACTGGAGGGCTTATCTTATGAAGAGAGGTTGACTGAGCTCGGTCTCTTTTCATTGGAGAAAAGGAGGAGGAGAGGGGACCAAATTGAGGTATACAAGATAATGAGAGGCATAGATAGAGTCGATAGCCAGAAACTATTTCCCAGGGCAGAAATGGCTAGCACGAGGGGTCATAGTTTTAAGCTGGTTGGTGGAAAGTATAGAGGGGATGTCAGAGGCAGGTTCTTTACGCAGAGAGTTGTGAGAGCATGGAATGCGTTGCCAGCAGCAGTTGTGGAAGCAAGGTCATTGGGGTCATTTAAGAGACTGCTGGACATGCATATGGTCACAGAAATTTGAGGGTGCATCCCTGAGGATCAATGGTCGGCACAACATTGTGGGCTGAAGGGCCTGTTCTGTGCTGTACTGTTCTATGTTCTATGTTCTAAGTAGGTACTGAGCCTACTGAGGGCATAAAGTCCAGCAGAAACAGCAGTCCAGTGGACAGAGAGCAAGGAGCTTAAGCACTTTGTAGAGAAGACAATCTGGCTTCTTAGCCTGCAGTGACAGGTCCAAGAACTGGACAGAAAGGTTGAGGAGTTAAAGGCAGCACTGAGAGAGGCAGAGGAGGGCTGCACCTTAAGGGCCAGGACTGTTGAGATGCTGCATTAGGACATGCATTGGGAGATGCAGGAAAGATGGCAGGTGGAAGAATGATACCGAAATCAGAAAGACAACTTGCAGTGTCAGGCCATAGAGGCCAAAACCAATGAACAGGTGCTGAAGTCGGAAAACAGGCATCTGGGGGAACAAGTGAAGGTACAGGAGGAGAAGCTGAAAGATGTACAGGCAGCCTATAAGGTGGTCTGTCGGGAAGGATTCAGTAGGGGAGAACAAGGCCAGTACAGATCTACCAATTTTACCAAGCTCTGTCCCGTGCCAGAGGCGTGGAGTGCCTGATCAGCCCAACAGTAGGTCAGACAGGCAGAAAGGGGCAAGGGGGTGTGATGGCTGCAGACTGTAGGGCAGTCAGGGACACTTGGTCACCTGGAGCACTAGGGAGAGGCCTGCTATGGCAGCAGGAAGAGAGATTAGACTGCAGGATAGGGGGGATGTCTGATTCACCACCTGCAGTATCCAGAGCGGATCTGGTCACGCAGCAAATGGAGGCTCGATCAGTACTGAGGGCACTGGGAGCAGGCCAGGCCTGTAGGCCAGGCATGGGAGGGGTGTGGAGCCAGTGTGGGAGTGATTGGGATCAGGACCAATGTGCCCAGTACAACAGCACAAGTGTGGCATGTAATGGTCAGGAGCAATTGGATTTGGGCAGCTGGTTGGAGACCCCACAAGGAACTCAGCAGCTTAGGGTCATGGTGGCCCATGTGGAGAATTTGACCGATAAGGGGGACCCATCTGGCCACTTCACAGAAGTGGAGCAGGCGGTGGAGATTAACAGGTGTGACAATGCAGAAATGGCCAAGTGTTGCTGTTCTCTTTGGACAGCAGGCTGTACAAGGGTCTCTCACTAGCAAACAGTGATGCAAAACATCTGTAGCCGTCCAGGAAGAGATCCTGGAGGCAATGAGTTACAACAACGGGAGTTCATTCTCCTGGGTAGCAAACACTGTACAGGTGGCAGGAGAAAACCCGCAGGCCTTCGCTGACAGGCTGTGGCCTGTTTGTGCCAGCGCCTGCAGAGGGAATCTGGAACAGAACAACCTTAGAGGCGGTGACCAGGTTCGCTGGCTCTGCATTCTGGTGGCCAACAGCTTACTGAGGTTGCAGGCCAAGGCTGAACTTCCGTTTAACCCTAAGGATCCCCAAATTATGGAGGAATCCATAGTAAGACAGTTATCCCTCACTTTTTGGAATGGGAGAGGGGAGGAGAAAGTACCCAAGGAAAAGATCGAAGAGGTCAAGCCCTTCCAGGGCAATAAAGAGTGGCACCAGGGGAGGTAGACCTCCTGACAGGAAAAGCATATGTTTTAGGTGCAGAAAGACCAGGCATTGGAGAAACAATTGCCCCAATCTCCGGAAAAGGGTGAGTGAAGGGATTCCCCAATGGCCACCCACGAATCAGGTCCCACCTCACAGAGCTCCCTAAGTGCCATGGAGGCGTTCATGGAAGCACCCAGAGCTGTCCTAGGGGAAACAGGGAAAGTGGTAGTAGCAACCAGTACAGGAACCCCCAACGTCCCACCTGACAACAACTCAGATGTGACTAGAGCCCACTCAAGTTGTGTACCTATGCTCCTTAGAATATGACCCCTGGAAAAGAATGTGTGTAAAATGAGTGTAGAGGCTGAAGAGGGTATTTCCCTTTTGAAAACAGGAGGATCCAGCATGCCAATATATTCAGAGAACCATCCATTTGCCCCGTATAACTGAGTCCCATTTAGCCTCGTGGAGTTTACAGGCAATAAGCGGGTTTACAGGCAATAAGCGGGTTCTCCATCTTGCCAACCTTCCACCTGAGGCAAATTCCATACTAAGTGGATGTGTGTCATAGTGAGGTGGGAGCAGGAGTGGATGGGAATCCTGGGGGCAGATGTTGTCATAGCCCACAAGATCCTAGCAGACCTCAGAAACCATTGCCTGTGGGGAACGGTGTGCATGTGGACCAAGGGGGAGGTAGTGGCGATCCCAGGAAAAGAGGAAAAGGGGACACTGTACTCTGTAAAATCAAAAGGGGATTACAATCTGGAGCTATTGGTAAACAATACCCCAGAGGAATACTGGGTTTATGCATGGGAAAACCTCAGGGCTTTCACCATGGACAAGCATGACTGTGGAACAGTGAAGGGAGTGGAAGTCAGAGTAGAGGGGGATCCCATGACCCGAACATAGAAACAGTTTAACTTTCCCTGAGAGGTAGAGGCTGACTTGGAAATGGTCCTGGGGCATTGGTCAAACAGGGGTTGATAAGGCCCATAGCCACCCACGTGAACTCTTCACTTTGGCTGGTCAAAAAGTCGGACAATTCCAGGAGAGCCAAGATGGACTACACGGTGCTGAACAAAAACATCCCCTCAAATATGCCCACGGATGCAGCTGTAGCCGACCTGATCAGTAGCATCCCAGCCTCAGCCACTGTTTTCATGGTTCTGGACATTTCAAATGGGTTCTGGCCTATTCCTGTAAAGTGGCAGCTTTAAAGACCCCAGGAGCAAGTGCAGTACATGGATGACCTGCTGTTCTTTACCAACACCCAGGAAAAGCATGGTCCACTGCTAGCTGAGCTGCTGGGGCCACTGAAAGAGGAAGGGTGGAAGATAAACCAGAAGAAGGCCCAGGTCAGACAGGGGGAGTTAAATACCTGCGGAAAACAGTGTGGGCAGGAGAGAGGGCCATAGGCAAGGCCAGGAGAAAGGCAATTCAGGAACTGCCTATCCCCAACTACAGTCACGGGGCAAGATCCTTCCTAGGGCACATCGGGTACTGTCGGGACTTCATAGAGGACTATGCAGCTAACAGCGGCCCCCCTGCTCCGGCTTGTCCACTAGGGGCTGGGCTGGGAGTGGGATGGGAACTGTGAATTGGCATTTAGGAAGCTTAAGGAGAACCTGCAGACCACACCAGCACTCAGGCCATAGATCAGGGAGCAGAGTTTTTCTCGGAGGTTGCCGCAAACAGGGACAGCCTGAGAGATGTGTGCTTCAGGAGCGGCACAGTCAGCTCAGGCCAGTGGCTTACTCCTCCAGGATGCTAATAGGGGTAGGAAAGGGGTAATATGCTAGCAACTTGCTGGGCAGTGTAAAGCTCAAGGGTTTTCACTGGTGCATTCTCAATAACCCTCCTCACCCACCAAGCGCCCACCCAAATGCTGCTTGATGGGAGGATCAAGGACAGGATAGTGAGCAGCGCACGCATTGCCCACTGTACCCTGCTCCTGTCTCAAATGGGTTTTGTGGGTGAAGGGTCTGTGCAAACCCAAGCTTACAGCTAACATAATGTATGCCAGAGCGCCTCACAAGTGTTCGTTTAACGGGGTATGGGACGCTGACGTATTTCTGGGTGGGGATTCATCCCGCAGGCTCTGAAACCTATGTGGATGGATCCAGCATGATGACAGCCGAGGAAAGGCACACCGGGTGTGGGATCTATGATCCAAAGGCTGGTAATCAAGCTCCCAAACACCCTGAGTACCCAGCAAGCAGAACTGGCAGTGATGGTTTTCATGGTTTTCCACCCAGTGGAATTCCCTACTCCAATACCATCTGCTCAGATAGTATGTTCATGTGCAACTCATGCACAGAATACTTAGCCATCTGGTCCCATGCTGGATACATGTCGGCAGATGGCAGGCCCCTGGTAACAAAACCCACGCTGGAGAAAATCGTGACAGAGCTAGGGATGGGGATGGATGTATGCATCCATTAGGTTAAGGCCCACTCTAATTCTGAACACGGGCCGAGGGCAACTGCCAGGCCAATAGACCAGCCAAGGAGGGCATTTGAACGGGGATATTCTGGGACCCTCACGAGTCAGGGCCAACAACTGAGGCTACAGCTGGTATTGGGTAAGAAGTGGTGCCAGGGTAGTCTTAGCTCTGGACTTAAAAAAGGCTCAGACACAGGAACCCACTCTCAAGGAAGTCCAAAACATTCTTGCCAGAGGTGAGGAGGTGGATGGGTGGTGGGTGTCAGAGATTGGTATCAGAGAGGGGATGGTCTTTAAAGGGTACAAGTGGATGGTCCTGCAACAGTACCGGAGGGAGTTCCTCCAGTCGGCCCACGAGGATCCTGAAGTGGGGCACCCCGGACCAGAAACCATCTGACAGAGGGTGAAGCAGTAATGAGGGCCACGGTTGAGGGAGGATGTCTGCGATTTCTGCACAGCCTGACTGGCGTGCGCAGCAAACAACCCCAGCCCTCAGAGAAGTAAGACAGTGCTGGGTCATGGTAGACATTTAGAGGGGCCATGGAAGTCCATCCAGATAGATTATATAGGTCCACTACTCACCACGCCAGGCAGATACAAATATTGCCTAGTCCATGCGGATGTATTCTCTAAATGGGTGGAAGCCTTCTCCTGCCAAACCACTACCGCAAGGGGACCATGAGGATCCAGGTAAGGGAGGTGCTCTCTCAGTGGGGGCTCCCACAATATGTGGAACCTGACCAGGACAGCCATTTTAAGAGGCAGGTAATGCAGGCTACCCTCAAGGTACTAGGGGTAAAGGGGAAATGTTATGTTGCTCACAACTCACAGACATCAGGGATTGTTGAAAGGATGATTAGGACCCTCAAGGAAAAATCAAGGAAGTGAGAGACTCACCCATGAAATGGGTAGAGATCTTACCTTTCATCTTAGTGAGCGTTCGGACCAGCCAATCTAAAAGTACAGGGTGTTCACTCCACAAGCTCATAACAGGAAGGGTCATGCACACCCGTACCCATTAGCCCCAGGGCTCACAGAGGGTCAGCTTAGGGAGGTGAACCGGGGCTGTTTTGTAAATAACTTTAATGACTACCTGAGACACATTCACTGGGAGGCCGCTTCAAACATGTATAAGCAGCACTGGAGTAGCCTCCTCTGCCATTCCCAATTTTCACACAGGTGCTTGGGGTGGCATTCTCACACCACCCTAGCTGAAGCAGATGGGCTTATTCACTTAGCTTTTCACAACTGCCAATTCAAGATCTAGGGAATCTCTGCTGGTGTGCTCAAACTAACTAAAGTCGTAAGTGCGAACTGGAGGTTTGAAGAACACTAGCCTTCCCTGATACACCCTTCCAATAAGTGTATGCAGCTTAGAAGAGGATGAAGTGTACCAGACCTCACAGATGTAAATCTTCCATTTACTAGATTACTGCTCCAAAAACCTTCAAACTTATTGCTGACCATCTTTTCCATGATTTAAAATTGATAGTAATAGTTTGTCATTGTTTGAAACTGTTTTACAGGGACGGTGATGGCCTCATGGTATTATCACTGGGCAATTAATCCAAACACCCAAATAATGTTCTGGGGAACCTGGGTTCAAATCCTGCCATGGCAGATGGTGGAATTTGAATTCAATAAATATTGGTAATGAAGAATCTACTGGTGACCGTGAATCCATTGTCGATGGTTGGAAAAACCCATCTGGTTCACCAATGTCCTTACCTGGTCTGGCCTACATGTGACTCTAGAGCCACTGCAATGTGGTTGACTCTCAACTGCCCTCTGGGCAATTAGGGATGGGCAATAAATGCTGCCAAGCAAATGACGCCCTTGTCCCATGAATGAATAAAGAAAAAGAATCATCCCCTTATTAAATGGGCTCCACATTAATATGCCACTTCGATTTCTATGAATTTCTTCAAAATGACTGGATCAATCTCCTTCCTAGTTTCTCAAAACACTGGACAAATAGCATCCAAGCACAGGGGGCTACTTATTTTAATTCCCTTAAGCTTGTCATGAGGTTGCCATTCCATTTATATTGGCCAGATTTGTGTCTTTGATACGTGCCTTCCCTTGTATATATTTGAGAAAATAGTCATAAAAGACATTTACTCTTTTGCACTGGCTCTCAGTTTTGTATCCATTTGCAGCTTTTAATTTTCCAGATTTCTTTATATCATTTCATTTGCTAGTGTGGAACTGAAAGAAAGATCGACGGCAGGGTACGCTTCACCAGATAGAAGGGTGAAAGGTGGTACCCCTCCTCTTTCCTGTCTACATCCCAGTTAGTTTGTGTTGAGAAAACCCTGAACCTTAGAGGGGTCAATTCCTGCTCAATTGAAGGCCATATTTTTCTGCAACTGGGATTAACCCAGCAGCAGGTGAAAAGATTGCCATGTAAGAATGCAGCAAATAAACACATGTGGGGTTGTTAACGGACTGTCAGGGTACTCCTTGCTCAATGGCACTCACTGTTTGATTGCGAGACATGGCATCAGGAAGTGGAGTAGCCTACTGAAAGCCACTTTCTGCCTTTGCTGCTGACTTGATTCAGCATCCCTACCCACTCGACTGTCAATTTACAAATCCTACCTGCCATCACCCTTTGGTGGTTTACGATCCAACTACAATTCAAGGGCTCAGGTGAGTGGACCAACATCAACCTTTGCCTTTCTTTTGGTGCTGCAGTTCAGTACAGGTACTGATGTCTGATTAGCTTGCAACTTCGGCAGATGGACTTCTGACCCGAGGGCTCTTGATCCCAGGAAAGACCTCTGCTATGCAGTAACGTGCCAGACCTAGTAAAAGAGGCTACACAGGGCTCTCACCAATTCTCCACCCAGCCATTGAGACTACCACCACCTCCATTAAATACTATCTTATGCCACATTAGTATTTGTGATCACCTTTTTTAACTGGTTTCCATAGCAACATTAACTCAATGAAAAAGTAGAGGGCTTTACATATCACACATATGAAATTATGCATGATTTTTCATCAGATGCCGTAATTAATACAGATTTGAATCAGCTTTCAGAGGATCAGTTAAAATTTTGATTTTAACTAATATTCTGAAATGATATACTGGTGGCGTCAATCAGTCAGTTTAAATCCAAAAAAGCTTGTTTGAAGCTTATGTCAAAATTGTTTTGATCTCAAAATCCAATATTTACCCTGAAGATTTGAAAAGAAGTGAATTATTCAAATTGGACATTCAAGGTCTGCTCACAAAATAAACTGGAGATGGCAATATTTTCTCATTTAATTCAGATGGCACTAAAGTCAATGAAAACCACCTAGGTGATTTTCTGAAGGGTCCATACCCAAATCTTTCTTGCTTCTTTGATGCTGCCTCGTTTGCTGCGTTCATCCAGCTCTACAGCTTGTTATCTCAGATTCCAGCATCAGCAATTCCTACAATGTCTAGCTGATTATCCAAATTCTGTTTAGAGAACAATTTAGTAAGTTTTTCATTTTTGGCTAACTTACAGTTTTTTTTACTTAATTTCATAATTAGCGGTTTGAGATGTTTGCATATTTTATCACTTTTAACAAAAATCTACTTTTCAGTAAAATTAGCACAAGGTTTGTCTTCTTTACATTTAATTTAATTCTAAAATAAAATAAAAATAGTTGAAAAGTCATTTATAACGATTGCTCTGTTCAGAAATCACTCTAACATTAATATTGTTGTTTAAAGAGGCAGTTACTTCTTAAGACCATTATACATAGGAGTGGAAGTAAGGCCATTCGGCCCATCGAGTCCACTCCACCATTTAATCATGGCTGATGGGCATTTAAACTCCACTTCCCTGCACTCTCCCCACAGCCCTTGATTCCTTTTAAGATCAAGAATTTATCTATCTCTGCCTTGAAGACATTTAACGACCTGGCCTCCACTGCACTCTGTGGCAATGAATTCCACAGGCCCACCACTCTCTGGCTGAAAAAATGTCTTCTCATTTCCATTTTAAATTTACCGCCTCTAATTCTAAGGCTGTGCCCACGGGTCCTAGTCTCCCCACCTAACAGAAACAACTTCCCAGCATCCGCCCTTTCTAAGCCATTCTTGTAATTAAATAAATCATCAATGGTGAGAAGACAGTTCTATTCTTTCATTTCGAGGCTACTTTGTAAAGAATCCATGATGGCTCTTCTAACAAAGCACATGTTAAAACCCAGAACATGTGAAAGGAGCATATGGAAATGCAATTGGAGGAACTGTATGGAAGAATCAGTTCCAGAGCTGACTGAGTTCAGTGATTCCAAACTCATGGAGCCCACCAATAGTTTGACAGCTCTGTATTAGTATACATGCAGTCAGTTGAAAGAAGTCAAGTAATCTGCAGTGTGCATCAATGAGAAAGTCAAGAATCATATCTGTGCAGTAGCGGTAACAGGCCTACTGACCAGTCTAGGAGATATTTTTCAGTCTCCTAAAAGAGGAGACTCCTGCATGTCAGAGATTCTGTGCCTAAGCACAGATTAAATAACAAATACAGTAAGAAGAGCTTTAAGGACCTTGAGCACCATCCTACAGTTGACTGCCTGATTTTGATTTACCACATAACATAATCAGATTGAAATGGCCATCGAATGGTCTTATTGATCTTCTCTCAGTCAGGACGCTAGTCAAATGAGGTGCCGTCTAAAAGCAAGAGAATGGCAGAAGCTGACAAGCAGATTTCTTTTAGGGTGAGGAGCCCATTTACATTTCCTTAGTGACCAAGTTAAATAGTTAGTATTAGAATTGAAACTATTAAGAGAATGGCTATTGCATGCAAGCTATTTGCAAACATTGACATTCCACTTGCCATTGCCTGACCTATTTTTAAAAAGGAAAAGTCCAATGAACAGTTCAACTGCTCAAATGTTTTTGTCTTCCTAGCAGTTTAACAGTGTCTTCCACATTTCAAAAACCCTTTCGTGTTATGACAATGATGTGAAGAGATGTTACTGTGTTCATTGATACCATTACATCTCCCAGCAAGCAGTGTGGGGACCTTCCCTTACTGTACAAGGCTGTCTTTTCATTGGAATTTATTGGAATCTCTTCAATGCTTATTGTATTTTTTAAAATGAAAATTATATATGTACATATGCAAATATTTTAGCCAAAACTATGAAAGTCTGGAAATCTTAACTAAAGTAAATAGAAATTTTCTTCTATTTGTGATGGATCTCGGACCTTAAATCAATTAGGTATGGGATTCTTCCATCAGCATACTCAAGGGTGTCATTATCCAGATGTCTTTGCATGAACAACCGCAGCTGCGTGCTTGCAAAGGACCTTTTGTGTATTATTTTAATCTTGTTTTCTTGGATATATTCTATCTACAAAGTTACAATATCCTAACTTATGGTTTACTTCAATACATGCTACACTAAACAAGCCATTACTTCAGCTGAAAATCCTTTCAGTCATTTTGTGTCAACTGAGAATCATTTTCAGCTATTTTATGCTGTTTTTAGCCATGGAATTGGTACAGAGCCTCAAGATTGCTGAGCAGACCTTTTTCCAGATCACTTTCATACTTCCTCTTGCTGATGTGATCTCTAAGAATTCTGTCCCTTCAATAGGAAGTTCTTCCAAACTGGTTTCTTCTGAAAGAGGATCTTCCATGTTTTGTCATCTATGTTGCATTTCTTGGGGATAGCCTTCAAGGATTCTTTGAAACACTTTGCTTGTCCTCCTCTCATTCAAATGGCTTCTTTGAAGTTAATTTTGTTTTAGATTTAGGTTTTATTGTCAATGCGTAGTCAAGTACAGGGGTATAGGAGTACAGTGAAAAGTTTACAATGTCACCATACTTTGGTGTTATCTTAGATACAAAGGAACTTAGGTTTCGAAATTTTAAGTGAAGAGTGGAAAAATCAAAATGCAAAGTTAAAAGTTCAACATTTCAGTCCTTTAAGTGCTTAGCCATGGGCCTGGATCTTCCAACTTGACACATCACCATAATGAAGCAGTTGGCCAGTCTCGAATCCTTTCACTACACTGCCGCTGAACAATGTCATCATTCCTTGGTGCCATCTTGTCTTGAATGATGATTCTGCTGCTGTAAGCCTGCACTGGGCCAATCTCAGCAATACAACTGCTGCTGAAGCTGCCCTGTCCCGCACCAGATGGTGGGCCCAAACTTGTCACTGTCTGCCGCTTCCAGGGGCACAAACAATTCCCTCGCTGCCGCAGCCATCAGGAACAAGCCTTGCCTCCAGTGCACTGAGCACATCAATGCTGGCTGAGCTCTTCATAGGTTAGTAAAGTTGAACGGAAGAAAAGCAGAGAAAGAAGAAAAGTTAAAAGCAGATGGAGCAGACAAGCTCCAAGTTCCTAGGCTCAAGAGCCCACTTGCTGTGCTGCTACTCAACTAATATCTTGACAGCCTGCACTGGGGCACAACTTGCTGCTACTGATGCTGTCCAATGACAGAAGGTAAGTACAAAGAAATTTGGAACTCAGACATCCTAAGCATGTGGCCAGCTTACTGAAGTTGGCTTTAGACGATCATGGGCTTGAAGCCAGTGCTATAGGCTGCTTCAAGAATACATGGTAGTATGCCTGTCCTCCCAATTGATGCAGAAATTACATCTCAAACAGCTTTGATGGTATTTTTCAAGGACTTTGAAGTGGCATCTATACATATTGGCACTTTAAATCATCACTTGTCTCATTGATTGTTATTTTAGCTGCAGCTACGTGAATGAATCTACAGAAGTTACCCTTCTCTAATGCTATATGACACTAAAACTCTGTCTGAAGGAGACTTACTCTTTTCCAAACAGAAGAAAAAATCAAACAGAAAAGCAACATTTATTTTTACAACTAAACAGGGACTGTTAGCCTTTGGAGCATCAATAAACTTACTGTCATTGAATAATATCTTCACCCAACTCAGATCTATTGAAAGTGGATGTCAATTAAATTCTGTCAGGCTTCTTACGCCTCATACTGCACTGCTGTGTCACAGTAAAGGTGATATTCCTTCTGCTCAATATCTACATTTTCCTTCTTGGAAGGCTGCTGCTTCTCTCCCAGTTCTTCGGAATTTATCAAAATTTCCTCTTTGCCTGTTCTACTTGTGCAGAACATAGCATGCAAATTATTATTGGCTTACTCATTTTGGATTGTACTGCAATGCTGTCCATATTGATTCTAGCATTGGACCCTCACCTTCAGGAGGGCTTTCTTCTCCACAATCATCATGGTATTGTCCAATCTCACTCCAGAGAGTTTCACAAGGACAGAGAGCTCTACCCTCTCACAATGAACTGAAAGTAAGTCAGAACATGCTCTGTTCAAAATGTTGCACTTCTTTTGTATTGTGACAGCTGAGGACCAGGAATCATTAATACTTAAGCATTTATAATCATAGTACATTTGAATGAGATGGCTTGAGCAGCCTATATCTTAATGATGATTAATATATCGGAGGTCTGGTGGAAGACTGGGCTGCATTGTACCTATGCAGAGCCTCAGTCAGGGATTACACAGCAATGTCATTGACCATGGTTGCCTTGTCTCCCTTGTAAGTCATCCAACCCTTGAAAAGAAACAAAAACCTGAGACTTATCGAAGATATAACCATCATGATAGCTTCCAGGGTATATGAACTGCATTGATCTTCATTCACCTGGAGGAAATGACAGCAAGGTCTGTAAACACCTGCCCTCTTGAAACTCCTCCGCAGCCTGAGGGAACCTTCTGCTGAAACTTCTTCATGTGGAGGTTGTTTCGGAGCTGCTTAAGGTTACTGCTACTCCAGTGTAAGCGTAGGCAAGGTTATTTTTACATATGTACATTTGAATTAGATGGCTGGAGCAGCCTATATTTTAATGATGATTAATATATCAGAGGTCTGGCGGGAGATTGGGCTGCATTGTACCTAAGCAGAGCCTCAATCAGGGATTATCTTTAAAAAGCTTACCTCGAGCGTCGGAGCCTTCCATTTCTTTGTGCAGCAGCAGCAGCAGCACCCTGGAGCAGAGGTTTCTGGGAAGGGAGGGACCTTTTTTGTTTTTATCCCTCAGCTATATAAATGATTGTTATGTAAACCCGAGACCCTATCCTTGTAGGGCCTCCCACCCATCTACCTCCTCTAACCTTATACACCAGGGACAAATCAAGGTAAGCATCTCTTTTTTTAACTTTCTGTTTAGGGGATTAGCAGGGATGGCAGTGCAGGTAGAGGAATGTTCCTCCTGCATGATGTATGAGGTGAGGGACGCCATTAGTGTCCCATCCAAATAGGTCTGCAGGAAGTGCACTCAACTCGCTCCTCCAAGACCGCGTTAGGGAACTGGAGCAGGAGGTGGATGAACTTCGGATCATTCGGGAGGCAGAGTCAGTGATAGACAAGAGTTCCAGGGAAGTAGTTACTCCTAAGTGTGAAGAAAGCTGGGTAACTGTTAGAAGGGGAAAAAGCAGTCAGTGCAGGGATCCCCTGTGGTCGTTCCCCTGAAAAACAAATATACCATTTTGGATACTGTTGGGGAGGGGGGGGGCACTTACCAGGGGCAGGCAGTAGGGTGCAGGTCTCTGGCACAGAGTCTGTCACTCTTGCACAGAAGGGAAGGGGGGATAGGAAGAGAGTGATAGTCATTGGGGACTCAATAGTTAGAGGGACTGATAGAAGGTTTGCCGGGAATGAAAGAGACTCATGGTTGGTGTGTTGCCTCCCAGGTGCCAGGGTCCGTGATGTCTCGGATCATGTCTTTGGGGTCCTGAAGAGAGAGGGTGACCAGCCCCAAGTCGTGGTCCACATAGGCACCAACGACATAGCTGGAAAGAGGGATAGGGATGTCAGGCAGGATTTCAGGGAGCTAGGGTGGAAGCTGAGAGCTAGAACAAACAGAGTGGTTATCTCTGGTTTGTTACCCATGCCACGTGATAGCAAGGCAAAGAACAGGGAGAGATTTCAGCTGAACACGTAGCTGCAGGGATGGTGCAGGAGGGAGGGCTTCAGGTACATGGACAATTGGGGATCATTCTGGGGAAGGTAGGACCTCTGCAAACAGGACGGTCTCCACTTGAACCAGAGGGGCACTAATATCCTGGGTGGGAAATTTGCTAGTGCTATTTGGGTGGATTTAAACTAGATCAGAAGGGGGATGGGAAACTGAGGTGTAGTTCTAGTACACAGGAGAATGAGAGTCGGGAGGACACGTACAGGACTTCACTGTCACAGGAGTGTGCTGGCAGACAGCAAGCTGGGTTGAAGTGTGTCTACTTTAGTGCCAGGAGTATCCGGAATAAGGTAGGTGAGCTTGCAGCTTGGATATGTACCTGGGACTTCGATGTTGTGGCCATTTCAGAGACATGGATAGAGCAGGGTCAGGAATGGATGTTGCAGATTCCAGGGTTTAGATCTTTCATTAAGGTCAGGAAAGGTGGTAAAAGAGGGGGAGGTGTGGCTTTGTTAGTTAAGGACAGTATAACGGTGGCTGAAAGAACTTTTGATGAGGACTCGTCTACTGAGGTGGTATGGGCTGAGGTTGCTGAGGAAGGATTGTCGACTGAGTCAGTATGGGTGGAAGTTAGGAACAGCAAGGGAGCAGTCACCTCATTGGGCGTTTTCCACAGACCCCCAAGTAGCAGTTGTGAGATCAAAGAACTCATAGGCCAGCAGATTGTTGAAAAGTGCAAATGTAGCAGAGTTGTTGTTATGGGTGACTTCAACTTTCCCAATATTGATTGGAACCTCCTTAGTGCAGATGGTTTGGATGGAGTCGTTTTTGTCAGGTGTGTTCAGGAGGGTTTCCTTACTCAGTATGTGGACAGGCTGACGAGGGGGGTGGCCATTTTGGATTTGGTGCTTGGCAATGAGCCAGGACAGGTGTCAGATCTTGTGGTGGGAGAACACTTCGGAAACAGTGACCACAACAGCCTCACATTTATCATAGCCATGGAAAGGGAAAGGAGCAATCACCAGGGGAAGATAATTAACTGGGGGAAAGGAAACTATGACGCTATCAGGCAGGGGTTGGGAAGTACAGATTGGGAACAATTGTTCAACAGAAAGGGTACAACAGACATGTGGAGACTGTTTAAGGAGCAGTTGCTGTGAGTGATGCATAAATTTGTTCCTCTGAGACAGGTAAGAAGGGGTAAGATTAAGGAGCCTTGGATGACGGGAACAGAGGTGCTTCTCGTCAAAAAGAAAAAGGCAGCTTACATAAGGTGGAGGAAGCAAGGGTCTAGCACAGCTTTAGAGGATTACAGGCTTGCTCGGAAGGAGCTCAAAAGTGGACTGAGGAGGGCCAGGAGGGGACACAAAAATGGCTTGGCAGGAAGGATTAGGGAGAACCCAAAGGCATTTGACTCATACATGAGGAATAAGAGAATGATCAGGGAGAAGGTAGGGCCAATCAGGGATAGCATAGGGAACTTGTGCGTGAAGTCTGAGCAGATAGGGGAAGCCATAAATGAGTTTTTTGCTTCAGTTTTCAAAAGGGACCTTGTTGTGAATGAGAACTTTGAGGAGCAGGAAAACAGGCTTGAACAGATCAAGATTGAGGAAGTTGTTGTGCTGGAAATTTTGGCAAACATTAAGATTGCTCATCCCCAGGGCCAGACCAGGTTTATCCTAGGTTGCTCCAGGAAGCGAGAAAGGAGGTTGCTAAGCCGCTGGCAAAGATCTTTGCTTCCTCACTCTCCCCGGGAGTCGTACCGGAAGATTGAAGGGAGGCAAATGTTGTTCCTCTTTTCAAGAAAGGGAATAGGGAAATCCCTGGAAATTACAGACCAGTCAGTCTTACATCTGTGGTCAGCAAGGTTTTGGAAAGAATTCTGAGGGATAGGATTTATGACTATTTGCAAAAGCATAGCATGATTAAAGGGAGTCAGCATGGCTTTGTGAGTGGCAGGTCATGCCTCACAAATCTTACTGAGTTCTTTGAGGAGGACATGAGACAGGTTGATGAGGGTCGAGCAGTCGATGTGGTGTACATGGACTTCAGCAAGGCATTTGATAAGGTTCCCCACGGCAGGCTCATTCATAAAGTCAGGAGGTATGGGATACAGGGTGATTTGTCTGTCTGGATTCAGAATTGGTTGGCTGACAGGAGGCAGAGAGTGGTTGTAGATGGTCAGTTTTCTGCCTGGAGGTCAGTGCTGAGCGGTGTCCCGCAGGGCTCTGTTCTTGGGCCTCTGCTCTTTGTAGATTTCATCAATGACTTGGATGAGGAGGTTGAGGGGTGGGTTAGTATGTTTGCTGATGACACAAAGGTTGGAGGTGCCGTTGATAGTATCGAGGGCTATTGCTGGCTTCAGTGAGACATTGACAGTATGCAGAGCTGTGCTGAGAAATAGTAGATGGAGTTCAACCTGGATAAATGCGAAGTGATGCATTTTGGAAGGTCGAACTTAAAGGCTGAATATAGGATTAAAGGCAGGATTCTCGGCAGTGTGGAGGAACAGCGGGATCTTGGTGTTCAAGTGCATAGCTCCCTCAAAGTTGCCACCCAAATGGATAAGGTTGTTAAGAAAGCATGTGGTGTTTTGGCTTTGATTAACAGGGGGATCGAGTTTAAGAGCCGCGAGGTTATGCTGCAGCTCTACAAAACCCTGGTGAGACCACACTTGGAATATTGTGTCCAGGTCTTGTTGCCCTATTATAGGAAAGATGAGGAGGCTTTGGAGAGGGTGCAAAGGAGGTTTAGCAGGATGCTGCCTGGACTGGAGGGCTTGTCTTACAAGGAGAGGTTGACTGAGTTCGGACTTTTCTCTCTGAAGAGAAGGAGGAAGAGAGGTGACCCAATTGAGGTGTACAAGGTAATGAGAGGCATGGATAGAATCGATAGCCAGAGACTTTTCCCCAGGGCAGGATTGACTGTCACGAGGGGTCATAGTTTTAAGGTGTTAGGAGGAAGGCATAGAGGAGACATCAGAGGGAGGTTCTTCACCCAGAGAGTTGTGAGCGCATGGAATACATTGCCAGTGGTAGTCGTGGAAGTGGAGTCATTAGTGACATTTAAGCGACTGCTGGACATGCACATGGACAGCAGCGAATTGAGGAAATGTAGGTTAGGTTATTTTATTTTTGAATTAGGATTATTCCACAGCACAACATCGTGGGCTGAAGGGCCTGTACTGTGCTGTACTTTTCTATGTTCTATGTTCTGACCACAATCCAACCCCTTGGATTGAATGCTTTGACTGATAATAGTAGCACCCCAATTGACCATACAGCCCCTTAATTGAACTACCTTTGACCTTCATGCAGTCATTTGGTTGAAGCTTATGCAGTGGTTTTCCGTACAGGTTGTTGGTACATGCAGCTAATGGGCCATTCACATTCTATGGTGATGGCAGATTTTTTGCTTGCAAAGATCAGTTGGGAAGAGATTCGTCAGTGATTTCGTTTGCACAACTGGTGGCTGTAGAGTCCTATCCTGGACCTGCAGATCCTGGGGCAGTGCGGGCAGGGGAATGCTCCAGACAGAGATGAGGGCTCCTTCCTGCGTTTCCGTCTGTCCTCTGCAGCTGCTCTCCTCAAACATTCGAACTGGTCCGTTGCTGTTGTAGTTTTCTTCCGCCATGCGTCCCTGTCAGAGGCCAGCTTTTGCCATTCCATTGAAGCGATGCCGGCCTGAGATAGTTGTTGCTTCAGTTTGTCCTTGTAGTGCTTGCGCGGGGCACCGCGGTTTCTTTTGCCGTTGCAGAGTTCCCTGAAGAACACTGTCATGGGTATTCTGGTGTTGTCCATCCGCGATACGTGACCTGACCATCGAAGTTGCTTCAGGAGAAGGGTTGCTTCGATGCTGGGGAGCCGGGCCTTTTCCAGCACTTCGTTGTTAGAGACGTGGTCCTGCCAGGTGATGCCCAATATAGAGCGCAGGCAATGTTGGTAGAATCGTTCCAGCAGCCGCATCTGTTTCCGATACAGAACCCAGGCCTCGGAGCCGTAGAGCAGTGTGGTGATGACCGTGGCCTTGTAAACCTGGATTTTCGTCGACAATGCTTATCGAGTAGTTTCCCCATACACACTTCTGCAGTCGCCCGAAGGCGCTACTTGCTTTCGCAAGGCGATTGTCGACGTCTCCTGTGACTGTAGCATCATTGGAGATTATGCTTCCCAGGTACGTGAAGCGTTCAACCGTGTTGAGGGGGTGGCCGTCGATCGAGATTCATGGTGGGTTGTATGTGCTGCGTGGTGGCTTCTGGTACTGGATCTCCGTCTTCTTCAGACTGATCGTTAGCCCGAAAGTCTTTGCAGCTTCGGAGAAGCACGTCACTGCAGTCTGTAGCGCATCTTGTGTGTGTGAGTAGGGCGCAGTTGTCCGCAAACAGCAGCTCCATGATGGGCTCCTGCGTTGTCTTCGTGCGAGCGAGGAAGTGGCGCAGATTGAAGATATTGCTGTCCGGGCAGAAGCGAATGTAGATGCTGTTCGTGATGCCCTCCTTCGCTTCCTGCAGCATCATGTTGAAGAAGATGGCGAAGAGCGTTGGTGCCAAGACACAGCCCTGCTTCATGCCGTTGCTGATGGGGAACAGGTGTCATCGGTCACCGTTGTATTTCACATTGCCGCTCTGACCTTCATGAAGTTGCTGTAGGATGGTTAAGAATTTAGGCTGGCATCCGAGCTTCCCCAGGATTTTCCATAGACCATCGCAGCTGACAGTATCGAAGGCTTTGGTGAGGTCAATGAATGCTGCGTACAGTCCAACGTTCTGCTCACGGCATTTCTCCTGAAGTTGGCGTAGTGCGAAGATCATGTTGGATGTGCCTCTGTTTGCTCTAAAACCACATCGACTTTCTGTTAGGTTGTCCTCCGCAATGGTGGTGATCAGTTTGTCAAAGAGGATTCTGGAGAGAATCTTCCCGGCCATAGACAGCAGAGTGACACCTCTGTAGTTCGAACAGTCCAATTTCTCACCCTTGTTCTTATACAGGGAGACTATCACAGAGTCATGTAGATCAGCTGGTACCTCACCTTGTTCCCAACAGAGTGCAAATAGGTTGGTGAGTTCATTCAGGAGCGACGCTCCTCCTAATTTGTATACTTCTGCAGGGATTCCGTCGATACTGGGGGCTTTGTGGGGTTTCAGCTTAGAGATGGTGGATTGAACCTCATCCAGCGTTGGTGGACGGTCGAGTTTGGATCTGATGTCCTGCTGCGGGATTCTCTCGATGGACACTGTTTGTACATGGCGATTGTCCGCGAAGAGATTCTCGTAGTGTTCTATCCATAAAGGCTTCTTTGTCAGTAAGCAAACTGGCACCGTCTGCAGAGCGCAAAGGGGCCTGAAGTTGGCGGGTCGGTCCATACATCGTGCGCAGAGACTCATAAAAAGCTCTGGTGTTGCCAGTGTCTGCATACTGCTGTGTTTGTTCTGCCAGTTTTGACCACCAGTCATTTTGCATCGTTCTGAAGTTGGCTTGCAGGGTACTGCATGCAGCTCTGTATTCTGCTTTGGCTGTTTTGTCGTCAGTTCTGGAGAGCAAGGTCTGACAGGCAGAGCATTTCTTTTGGAGGAGAGTCTGTATCTCAATGTCATTTTCGTCAAACCAGTCTCTGTTCCTCCTAGAAGTGTATCCAGCACCTGAACAGCTGTATCCCACATTGCAGACTTCAGGTGATCCCATGTCTTTCCTGTGTTGTCATCTGTGTCCGATGAGTCCTTGGATCTCAGTCTCTCCTCTAGCTTGGACTGGAATTCGTCACGAAGATTGCGGAGCTTGCTTACGTGGATTTTCTTGGAACATAGTCCCCTCTTCTTTGTCACTGGCTTGACTACTAGTCTTACTTTAGAACATAGAACATAGAACAGTACAGCACAGAACAGGCCCTTCAGCCCACAATGTTGTGCCGACCATTGATCCTCATGTATGCACCCTCAAATTTCTGTGACCATATACATGTCCAGCAGTCTCTTAAATGACCCCAATGACCTTGCTTCCACAACTGCTGCTGGCAACGCATTCCATGCTCTCACAACTCTCTGCGTAAAGAACCTGCCTCTGACATCCCCTCTATACTTTCCACCAACCAGCTTAAAACTATGACCCCTCGTGCTAGCCATTTCTGCCCTGGGAAATAGTCTCTGGCTATCAACTCTATCTATGCCTCTCATTATCTTGTATACCTCAATTAGGTCCCCTCTCCTCCTCCTTTTCTCCAATGAAAAGAGACCGAGCTCAGTCAACCTCTCTTCATAAGATAAGCCCTCCAGTCCAGGCAGCATCCTGGTAAACCTCCTCTGAACCCTCTCCAAAGCATCCACATCTTTCCTATAATAGGGCGCCCAGAACTGGACGCAGTATTCCAAGTGCGGTCTAACCAAAGTTTTATAGAGCTGCAACAAGATCTCACGACTCTTAAACTCAATCCCCCTGTTAATGAAAGCCAAAACACCATATACTTTCTTTACAACCCTGTCCACTTGGGTGGCCATTTTAAGGGATCTATGTATCTGCACACCAAGATCCCTCTGTTCCTCCACGCTGCCAAGAATCCTATCCTTAATCCTGTACTCAGCTTTCAAATTCGACCTTCCAAAATGCATCACCTCGCATTTATCCAGGTTGAACTCCATCTGCCACCTCTCAGCCCATCTCTGCATCCTGTCAATGTCCCGCTGCAGCCTACAACAGCCCTCTACACTGTCAACGACACCTCCGACCTTTGTGTCGTCTGCAAACTTGCTGACCCATCCTTCAATCCCCTCGTCCAAGTCATTAATAAAAATTACAAACAGTAGAGGCCCAAGGACAGAGCCCTGTGGAACTCCACTCACCACTGACTTCCAGGCAGAATATTTTCCTTCTACTACCACTCGCTGTCTTCTGTTGGCCAGCCAATTCTGTATCCAAGCAGCTAAGTTCCCCTGTATCCCATTCCTCCTGACCTTGTGAATGAGCCTACCATGGGGAACCTTATCAAATGCCTTACTGAAGTCCATATACACCACATCCACAGCTCGACCCTCATCAACCTTTCTAGTCACATCCTCAAAAAACTCGATAAGGTTTGTAAGGCATGACCTACCCCTCACAAAGCCTATCATCTATACCAGCCTATGGTCCAGGTAGCAGTCCGCACTCGGCATAGCCCTGGTCTGTAGGACATCCGATCTATCCCTTTGGCGCACTAGGACATAGTCCAGGAGGTGCCAATGTTTGGATCGGGGATGCTTCCAAGTCGTCTTGAATCTTGTTTTCTGTTGGAACAGTGTGTTTGTTACCACCAGTCCGAGTTCTGTGCAGAGCTCCAGAAGCAGCCTCCCATTGTCGTTACTGCTTCCAGTGCCATGCCGACCCAGGACTCTGGGCCATGCCTCTGAGTCGTTGCCCACCCTCGCATTGAAGTCGCCTAGGACAATGAGTTTGTCTTTTGTGCTGACTTTCAGGAGGAGAGACTTGAGCTGGTCGTAGAAGGCTTCTCTGACTGCGGGCTCAGTTTGCGGTGTGGGGGCATAGATGCTCACAAGAGTGGCAAACTGGTTGGCTTTTAGTGGGAGTCGCAGCGTCATGAGGTGATCCAAGTGGCCGATTGGTAGGCTTTGGAGCTTGTTGGCGATTGTCTTCTTGATCATGAAACCTACTCCTTAGAGTCTATTGTTGGTGCTGCTTCTGCCGGACCAGAACAGAGTGTAGCCTGCACCATGTTCTACCAACGAACCTTGGTCTGCGAAATGGACTTCACTTAGAGCAGCGATATTGATGTTCAGCCGGGACAGTTTGCGTGCGACGAGGGCCGATCATCTTTGCGGGCGTTCGTTTTCTGGCGAGTCTTGCATTGTGCGTACGTTCCAGCAGGCTAGCTTGAGGTTTGTTGAGTGTTTAGATTTAATCTGTTTGTTCTTACCGCTTGAGGGAGATGCCCGTTGGCCACAGCGAACTAACCAGGTGATGGTAAGGCAAGCTTTCTTTGAACCGCCTTTTCTAGGTCCGTCTCCGTTCAGAGCAAGCAGTGCTGTCCCTGAAGAGGGCTGCTTGGTCACTTAGAGAGCTGCCGAATGCTGTTGTTGCCTCGAGTCAACAGACAGACGACCCGTTGGTCTGAGCCGCCTACATGCAGAGTTGAGACTGCGACTTCCAGTGTCATCTAACACCTGCCAATACGCCCCTCCTCCATCGCTGTAGGACTTTTCTTCCCGCCTGCGCTGCGTAGTTTTATAGTGACAGTTGGTGCATGCGAACCAACGCCACTCTTTAGGCCAGGGACCTTACACAGTGGCACAGCAAGCTGAGACAACTGCGGCGGCCGCGAGGCTGTAGGTTGAAATTCAGAGTTTTCCTTATCATAGAACATAGAACATAGAACATAGAACAGTACAGCACAGAACAGGCCCTTCAGCCCACAATGTTGTGCCGACCATTGATCCTCATGTATGCACCCTCAAATTTCTGTGACCATATACATGTCCAGCAGTCTCTTAAATGACCCCAATGACCTTGCTTCCACAACTGCTGCTGGCAACGCATTCCATGCTCTCACAACTCTCTGCGTAAAGAACCTGCCTCTGACATCCCCTCTATACTTTCCACCAACCAGCTTAAAACTATGACCCCTCGTGCTAGCCATTTCTGCCCTGGGAAATAGTCTCTGGCTATCAACTCTATCTATGCCTCTCATTATCTTGTATACCTCAATTAGGTCCCCTCTCCTCCTCCTTTTCTCCAATGAAAAGAGACCGAGCTCAGTCAACCTCTCTTCATAAGATAAGCCCTCCAGTCCAGGCAGCATCCTGGTAAACCTCCTCTGAACCCTCTCCAAAGCATCCACATCTTTCCTATAATAGGGCGCCCAGAACTGGACGCAGTATTCCAAGTGCGGTCTAACCAAAGTTTTATAGAGCTGCAACAAGATCTCACGACTCTTAAACTCAATCCCCCTGTTAATGAAAGCCAAAACACCATATGCTTTCTTTACAACCCTGTCCACTTGGGTGGCCATTTTAAGGGATCTATGTATCTGCACACCAAGATCCCTCTGTTCCTCCACGCTGCCAAGAATCCTATCCTTAATCCTGTACTCAGCTTACAAATTCGACCTTCCAAAATGCATCACCTCGCATTTATCCAGGTTGAACTCCATCTGCCACCTCTCAGCCCATCTCTGCATCCTGTCAATGTCCCGCTGCAGCCTACAACAGCCCTCTACACTGTCAACGACACCTCCGACCTTTGTGTCGTCTGCAAACTTGCTGACCCATCCTTCAATCCCCTCGTCCAAGTCATTAATAAAAATTACAAACAGTAGAGGCCCAAGGACAGAGCCCTGTGGAACTCCACTCAGCACTGACTTCCAGGCAGAAGATTTTCCTTCTACTACCACTCGCTGTCTTCTGTTGGCCAGCCAATTCTGTATCCAAGCAGCTAAGTTCCCCTGTATCCCATTCCTCCTGACCTTCTGAATGAGCCTACCATGGGGAACCTTATCAAATGCCTTACTGAAGTCCATATACACCACATCCACAGCTCGACCCTCATCAACTTTTCTAGTCACATCCTCAAAAAACTCGATAAGGTTTGTAAGGCATGACCTACCCCTCACAAAGCCGTGTTGACTGTATTTGATCAAGCCATGCTCTTCCAGATGGTCATAAATCTTATCCCTCAGAATCCTTTCTAACACCTTGCAGACGACAGACGTGAGACTTACTGGTCTATAATTGCCGGGGATTTCCCTATTTCCTTTCTTGAAGAGAGGAATTACATTTGCCTCTCTCCAGTCCTCAGGTACGACTGCAGTGGAGAGCGAGGATGCAAAGATCTTCGCAAGTGGCGAAGCAATTGCATTTCTCGCTTCCCAAAGCAGCCGAGGACAAATCTGATCCGGGCCTGGCGACTTGTCAATCTTAATGTTTGACAAAATTTTCAGCACATCAGCTTCCTCTATCTCTATCCATTCCAGCATGCACACCTGCTCTTCAAAGGTTTCATTCACTACAAAGTTCATTTCTTTCGTAAAGACAGAAGCAAAAAACTCATTTAGGGCTTCCCCTACCTCCTCAGGCTCCACACACAAGTTCCCTATGCTATCCCTGATCGGCCCTACTCTTTCTTTGATCATTCTCTTATTCCTCACGTAAGTGTAAAATGCCTTTGTGTTTTCCCGGATTCCTTCTGCCAAGCCTTTCTCGTGCCCCCTCCTGGCTCTCCTCAGACCATTTCTGAGCTCCTTCCTTGCCTGCATGTAATCCTCTCTAGCTGAACTTGACCCTAGCTTCCTCCACCTTATGTAAGCTACCTTCTTCCTTTTCACTAGAAGCTCCAACGCTCTCGTCATCCAAGGTTCCTTAATCTTACCCCTTCTTGCCTGTCTCAGAGGGACATATTTACTCATCACTCCCAACAACTGTTCCTTAAACCATCTCCACATGTCTATAGTTCCCTTAGCATGGAACAACTGCTCCCAGTCCATGCTTCCTAACTCATGTCTAATCGCATCATAGTTTCCTCTTCCCCAATTAAATATCCTCCCATTTTGCCTAATCCTCTCCTTCTCCATAGCTATGTAGAATGTGAGGCAGTTATGGTCACTATCACCAAAATGCTCTCCCACCACAAGATCTGATACCTGCCCCGGCTCGTTTCCGAGCACCAAGTCTAGAATGGTCTCTCCCCTCGTCGGCCTGTCAATGTACTGCGTTAGGAAACCCTCCTGAACACACCTTACAAAAACAGCTCCATTCAAATCTTCTGCTCGAAGGAGGTTCCAATCAATATTAGGAAAGTTAAAGTCACCCATTACAACAACCCTACTGCGTGCACACTTTTCCAAAATCTGTCGACCTATGCTTTCTTCAATCTCCCTGCTGCTATTGGGGGGCCTGTAGTAAACCCCTAACGAGGTGACTACTCCCTTGCTGTTCCTAATTTCCACCCATACTGACTCAGTAGGCAGATCTTCCTCGACAAAGGAAGCTTCTGTAGCTGTGATACCCTCTCTGATTAGTAGTGCTACACCCCCTCCTCTTTTTCCCCCCTCCCTATTCTTTTTAAATGTTCTAAACCCCGGAAGATCCAGCAACCATTCCTGCCCATGAGAAACCCATGTCTCTGTTATGGCCACAACATCATAGCACCAGGTACTGATCCATGCTCTAAGTTCATCACTTTTATTCCTGATACTCCTTGCATATCCTAGAGGGACTGCCTGCCAAGGCTGACGAGTTCTCTCAACCTGGGTTTGGAGTCAGAGTTGTCCTTCTCCTAGGATGGATTGCTCCGCTTTGGTTGACATGGTTATTTTTTGTTGTTGTTGCTGGTTTCAATGGCGTATGTCAGCAAACAACAAAATACGCCACTACAGCATCTTCCAGCTGCTGGGGATCCAACTCCGCATCCACCGGAGGCCTCTCCTTCGACCAGCTGCTGTCATTGCTATGACTGTGAGGAGACTGTCGCCAAGCAGCGGCAAGTGGACGATGCACAGTCAAACCGAACCTGCGGTGATCCTAGCGCCGGCAAGATCACATACTATGGTACCATGCAGCAATAATATGGGCCTTTTCCCCCTTAACTGATCACTACTGCTTCACATATTCTATATATTTGATTGTGATATGTTTTCACATTTTATTGGCTTTGTTTCAGTTCTCCCTTACAGGTATTCACCGAGCTGAGGGATAGCTTTTTTATAAAAACAGACCTATCATCAATAGAGTGCCTCGGGCCTCCATCCTGGACATAACAGCACTGGACAGCCACCAAAGCAGTTACATTCCTGCATATGCTGGGACTGGTCCTCACACATGATGCAATCCTTATTCGATCTCGCCCAGGTACAGGGCATGATGTATTTTTCTTATTTACCATTCAGTCATGGATATTTGTGGGATATCTGGAGGCTTTCAAGGTTGAGTTTGCCCATGCATCTGTGTATTTTGAACCTTGTGACACAGTAAAATTGCAGTTCATACAAAGGTGGTTTTGGCAAAATTTGAATAATGTAGAAAGAAGGCAGATGCGTGATCTGTGCATTAGATCATTAGCGATCCTAATGCTATCAAATAGTCTCGAAAAGAAGGTGGACATTGACCGTCCAATGTTTGTTCCCCTTTCTGGTAATATTAGTGAATTTTACCACATATATTAATTTTTAATTAAAAAATAAGAATACATAAAAACTGGAGAAACTCAGGTCTGGCAGCATCTGTCAAGAGAGATTCAAAGTTGATGTTTTGATTCCTGTATGACACAGTTCTGAAGGATGTCATATTGGACTCAAAATGTTAACTTCTCTTCCTCCCTCCACAGATGCTGCCAGACCCGTTGCATTTCCCCAGCATTCACTCTCTTTACTTCAGAGTTCCAGCATGCAGAGTATTTTGCTTCTACATTAGTCTTTTTTTTTACTGAGCATTCCAATTGTTGACCTTTTATGTGTCAGTCCACTTACGTTCTTTTAAACACTACACCAGGAATATCAGATTTAAAGTACAGCTCTTGTCTACATTAAACTCACACATTTGTTTCATTTAGTATTTCTCAAAGCCTGACATCAATTATTCCAAGTCAAGATGGTGAGTGGCTTGAAGGGGAACTTGCAGGTGATAGTGTTCCCATTAAAATGTGTGGAGCTGTCCATGGAAAGAGAGGAGTGAGTAGAGTGGAAGGTGCATTGAGATGATGAGCGATGTAGGGAGAATGCTGGCACTTCTGAGGAAGGGTCACCAGATCCAAAACGTTAACTCTCTTTTCTCCTTCACAGATGCTGCCAGACCTGCCGAGCTTTTCCAGCAACTTTGTTTTGTGTCAGTTATTCCCTACTGTGAACCTGTCCCAATGGCAAGAACCATCGCCCTCAACGACTAGTACAGCGGTGGAGGCATTTTCACATCACAAATCTGACCTCACCTATTAGTGAGCATTACAGTTGCCTTTTTCCTAGTACAAACTAATTATGAACTTGTCTCCGGATTCCCTGATCAAGTAGGAACGATGCATTCATTTTGGCAGAAGAAAGATTTTTGTTAAAGGGATCATGGATGTTTCAGTATGTTTGGCAGCAATTGGATTTTCAACGCTGTGGAACAGCAAGGAATGAAAAGGACACATAGGACAGCTGCCTATCACTTGAAGTCTTTTGTTCCAAATCTTGAGATGCAGCTGAGGGACATGAGGAGCTGCAATTGAGATAAACCCTCCAGAGTCAGGAAACATGGAAAATAAGTGGAGCAACACAATTCAGTCCACTTGAATATTCAACATGATCATGGTTGATCCTCTAACTGGCATGCCCCTCCTCTCTTCCCACACTCGGTGACAGCTTAAGTCTCTAGAAATTTATTTCCTAAATAGGTTCATTAACTTGGATCTCGACAGTGTTTTTTGGTAGAAAGTTTCACAAACTCACCAATCTCTGCAAGTCAAAATGTCTCGTCATCTCATATCCTGAGACCATGGTCTCTTGTTCTGAAACCCTCAACCAGAAGAAATATCCTTACATCTAGTCTGTCCAACCCTGTCAAAATTTTATATTTTCCAATGAGTTCCCCTCTCAATTTTCTAAATTCCAATGAATACAGGCCCAACTGATCAAATCACCTCTCATATAACAAACCTCCCAGAAATCAGGTTGGTAAGCGTTTGTTCTACTTCCTCTATGACAAATACATTTTTTCTCAGAAAAGGAAGAAGAAAATGGGGTCTCCACTCAAACAGCATGGATGATAACAGAGAAAGAACTGATCAGTCTGAATGTGATCCCTCCAACTTGGAAATAGTCACCCAGAGGCCCTCAGGAGGGTAATGTCAGTTGAGTGCCATAACGCGGTTAGGTGCCAATCCTATTCTCTGACTTGGCCAGCATTCTCCTTACATTACTCAACATCTTAATGCACCTTCCACTCTACTCATTCCTCTCTTTCCATGGACAGCTCCCCACATTTCAATGGGAACACTATCACCTGCAAGGTCCCCCTCAAACCACTCACCATCTTGATTTGGAAATATATTGCTGTTCCTTCATTGTTGCTCGGTCAAAATCCTGGGATTCCCACCCCGAGGGCATTGTGGATCAACTGAAGGCAGCAGTCCTACCTAGGTGGATTGCAGTGGCTCGAGAACGCAGCTTATCACCACTTCTAAAAGGCAACCAGGGATGGGCAATAGAAAAACAATGCTGGCCAGTCAGCAGTGTGCATATCACACAAGTGAATTTACAAAATCAGAACAATCAACACTCATTCACTCTCATCCAGTTACTCTTTCTTGTCTATGTGACCCTCTGCAAATTGTGACTTTCTCTCCTCTACACATCATCAACATTCACATCATCCTGATTTCTCTCCCTGCAAGAGAAGAGAACACATAACTTGTGAGAGCCAGAGGTGCAGGGCAGGAGAGGTAAGGGTGGTTAAGTGATGCACATCTTTTGGTCATGAGCATTGTCTGCCATTCCGGCAGACTGGAAAAGAGATCATGAAGATGCAAATGCCAGCAACAATCAACAGAGGAGCAGGGAAGCTTATGCTTCGGGTAGAGACACTTCAAAAATTTCTGAAACATCAGCTTTCCTGCTCTTCTGATGCTACTAAGCTTGCTGTGTCCTCCAGCTCCACACTATGTTATCTCTAAAGGCCATGAGTCAATTTTTGCAACTTCACAGCAGAAATGACTCCAAAATCTCCATCTGTCATGATAGGTTGACATAGACCTCAACACCATTGCAGGAAGAAATAAATTGAGGGGAATGGCCATCTATTGCCTGTGACGGCTTATTCCATGCAGTAGCATGTTCCTAAGTCTAAGCCAGGAGGTCTGGGCCCACTGTTGCAGAGGTGTGTAATGACATGTCTAAATAGGCTGATTAGAAAATATCAATATTGTTTATTGTTAGTATTTCAGTGGGCTGTTAGACCACAATGGTAGTGCCTCTACCTCTTTGTCACAAGGTTTAAGTCCTGCCTCCTCCAGAGCTGTGTAATAAACCTTTTCGGAGAAGTTATTCTGATCCTTATATCTTCAGGTGTCGGGAAGATCAAATGTATCAGCATTGTTTCATACAGTTGAAGGGTAAGGGGAAAGAGTTTGAGGCTCTTGTGCTGTTATTGTGGACATTTCAGTGACATGTTTTATAAATGATAAATCATTGAAAAAATTGTATAACACTTAGAGCCAAACTTGTGTCATATAGTTCTGTTTTAGTTTCAATTAGCCAACTTATCGGATGGGGTTGGTTTTGGATCTCTATTCACAATCTTCAATAAATAGCAGTCAGGAAAATAAACTTCCATAATCCAGATCTAACAGGTTATTATCTCTGTGTCAAGTGTAACTTCTACAAATAGGTAAACGGCATTTATTGTAAATACATTGTGATAATAAGAAAAATGACAGAAGTTTTGAACTTTTGTAAAAGCAAATATATTTCAAATTTTCCAAAAATATTTTACACTCAAGTCTTCTAACATATAACCACTTTAAAAGTTTTCTCGCCATCAGATACAGTACACTTCATCTACAACAGTGCACTATTATTACATCATCATATTATAGAAGTCTGTAGACACAGTTTATCTGATAGGTTAACAAAATACAGCATGATTATAATGGATTAGCCTGTAATTGAACCCCAATACCTCATTGGATAATAAGTGTACACTTTGACGTAAACAGTCTAGTTTGACACAAGTGCAGGTATGTGGTAGTTTAAAAATGTCAAGGATTGGAATCAACCCAAAGAAACAGATATATTTAGTTTTACTTTAGTCTACAGTAATACTTTTGACATGAAACAATAGAATATAATTAAACCTGACTGTACAACTGTTGAAGTACAATGACATGAAGTCACAGGGGACACAAACAATTAAGCAAGTGAAGTTGTACCTGTGTAGAAAGAGCTTAACAAGAAAGAAAATACAAGAATAAGTATTCAAGATGATTCAAAAGACAACAATATCTTGTATTTCCAGTTACATATTTTTGCATTTAATACTAATCATGATAATCAAATTTGTACTGATAATTGTAATAATATTAAAAAGCTGTTCTCATGATTATTATTGGTGTGCTTTGAAACAGGAATATATTAAATATGTATTGCTGACATAGAGAACAATAAAATTTTAATTCTGACTGCTATAGTAATGCCTTCACCTATGCAAATGGCTCACAGAACAGTTCAAATTACATTGTTTTTCCAAAGGTCTACAAATTAACACATTGGGATGGATATATGGTCCATTCAATACCTACCGTAGCCCTAACAGAACTAATAAGTTCAATATTAAAAGAATTCTAGAAAACTGCACACTATTGTCAACAGTTAATTATGATTAACCCAAATATATGCAGAAAAACTCTCATCTCTGAAATATCAATCATATGACATGACAATTTTTATCATTTGAGTGAGCTATCAAAATTATATTATATTCCATGTATTGCTTATCTTATCAAGTATTAGAATCTTAATTATCTTGAGATTGACTTACACCTGATACCATTCAGTGTATAGAAATAATAAACAATATTTTCTCAGTAGCTTAATGATACTTCGTTAAAATTCCACCAAAGCTTTTTCAATGCAAATCCTTTCCAGTTGGTTTCTCAGAAAAAATTTATAGCTCCATAGAAGATGGACTCTCTCGTATACTGAATGTTGAAAATAATGTCTCCAGCTGGGTAAGACAAATTATGACTTTTAATGAATACTATAGTTTTTCTATAATTTTTATTGTCCAGGAGTTTAGAAAATGGCTGGCATAATGTGATTTTTCAAAACCTGCCACCATAACTCCTGCAATTCCACCAATCTCCTTTGACAGGACCGCCCCAGAAACTCCGGATAATATGCAAAAGGTAAGATAAAAGGTTAGGAAAACATGTTACTATGCACTTATACATGGGAACTGATAGTTTGAAATTCAGCTTGTGCTGAAAATAGGTGCAAAGTGCTATCAATTAAATCAGCAAGAAGCTGGCATAAAATTGACGTTTGTAATTTAATTATTTCACTGATGAGTTGACAGCATAGCTTGTGTGGTTTATTGGTACCTTGCTGATTGTGGATGAATATTGGTCATTGGTAACTCAACTTAAAACAACCTGCACTTTTTAAAGAGAAGGTGCGTGCTGGTGCTTTGCAACGTTTCTTTGTCTCATCGCTATAAAGTGAAGTAGCCACTTGGACAAATTCTACAACATGCCTTAAGCTTTTGAATATGTTCTCCAAGTTCATGCGGAGATGGTGTTCTTTCCAGACAATTGGTAAAAGCTGTCAAGGCAAATAACCAACGACAGAGCAGGTTAATGTAATAGAGCATTGCTCATAGGACATGAACACAATGGTTCAGGAAATTCATGGTTTGACCAGACTCTTTTTCTGGCTGCCTATACCATAATTGACCCTGGTTTAGCTCTAGTCTTCTGACTCCGCTTCTCATCTCATTCATTCAGTCCAAACACTCCATTTAATCTTCTACTGATGTTCCTAGTTAATTTTGCACCTTCGACAATGGTGCAAATAACATCCTGTACCGACACCTGTGGAATTTTTCGAAAACATATATAATGTTGACATGAATCCCTTTCAAACCTTCCAGCCTGCCGCACACCAGCACATTCTCTTTTATTTTGTAGGACTGACTGACATATAATGCCAAGAAATAGGAGAATACAGGTGGAGGGTCATTATCACCACAAGTCTTGAGCGCGCTAAAAGAGGCTGCACTGAAGTTAGTTGCTACAGCACACATCAAGAACATTACACTTGTCGAAGGTAGAGGACATGCTATTTAAGGTCTGTACTCGTGTCACCTCTTTTCCTCTTCTGATTTTGTTTTCTCCTCATATGAAACAGTTTGAAATGATACTGCTGCCACTCAGTTGCTTTTGTTAATTCCCCTATTTTTGTTTCCTAATCTATCACAAATAATGGTGTAGTTTCAGCAGAGGACAAAACTGCCTTGCAGTCATCAGGTTAAAAATTGTCATGTCTTTTAGTTAAAGGCTCAGTTGGAGGGCATTGTGTACAGTGAGTCATACTATGCAACTATCATGTGCAGGGCCAAGCAACAGCTCGCTGGGGGGTGAATTTGCATCCTAGTATGTAAATGATACATATAAAGATGACTGCTAATTTGACCACACAAACGCTCAATGTATCAGACTGTCTCCCAAGAAGTCTTCATAAAATATTTGACATTCAGAAAAAGACAGCTCCCAATTTATGTAATATCAGTGCAGAAGACTTGGAACCAATGCAGTAAATATGGAATACTTGATCATCTCTGAGCACTGTGCCAAGGCCGTCAGTCATGGAGCTCTGATGACAAATGGAAGCTCAGGCTCCTGCTTTGATGGCTCTGGATTCCAACATTTTCTCCAACTTTTAAGGCATGAAGCACAATCAAATCGTCACATCACCAATACACTGTATTCTCATGCAGGGCAGCAGGACTGCGGCATCACGACTGAAACACGTACACTTCTGTCTCTGAATGATCGTATATCTGCTCTCCAACCACAGTGCTAAACTAATTACATGCCTGAGCCATTAGGGTAGATTCCTGTAACTGCTGCAGATTAGCTGAAAGCATGGTCAAGACAGGTGGTCGGAAATTGTTTCAAGGTGATATTTCGTTTTCCACTTTATTTGTTCTGAATTGCAAAGAGAACCATTTTGTTCCCATGCAATTTCTTTGGTCGCGAGAAAGTACCAGTACCCATGCTGGGATAGAAGCAGGAGATAGTTATCAGGCTGCTGGTAGAAAAGACTGTTGGTGCACGAGAATGGTGACAATTCCAACAAAGCATTTGTTATATTAGTCTGGCAGGTATGATAGTGGCTGGTCTTCCTTGACAATCTTGATTTGACTATCTTGCTCTTGAATGCTGCCTCCACTTTTGTAGGGCAAAATTATGGAGCATGCAATAAATTACAGTGATTCTGGCTCTCAAGGTTACTGTGCAGAATGCCTGAACACCTGTATTGACAGTGAAGCCTTTTTTTTCCTAACGCTAATTGCTTGTCAGCTAGAGATCTATAGAGGACTGACTACAAAGGTAACACTCCTCTGCCTCTGTGATTGGGTTCCTGGTGGTCAGTCAATGGAAGTCCTTCCTGTTTATGTACATTCCAATTTCTTTATATGGAGCATGTAAGGCTATGAGGATGCAGGTAATTATGCCCTAGACCTGAGGAAGTCAGTTTTCTTCGTGGAACCTGGAGCTATCTTTCTGTCTTGCTGTTCCACTGAGAAAAGTGATGAACTTATTTTGCTTTTTTTGTGCAGAGTGAATGATAATTACAGCATCATTACTGCTTGATGCTATAACGTGCTGCTATTTAACAAATTGCTCCTCTCACAGCCCCAGTGGTGCACTGAACCACATACTCCTGTTGGCAGAGTAGCATTATTCATCAGTCCCTGGGCAGAAATTGTTCTACATTCCCATAAATAACTCAGGACAATTTTGAACTCTTTTGAGCAATCAATACAAGCAGAAGCAGGCTTAGAAGTCCCCTGCCAGTCCAAAGTTACTAACAGACAACTTACTTGAATGAAGCTGAATATCATTTAAATAACTCTAGGGCATCCTTTTTTCCTGACTGCTAGGGGGGAGTTTTAGAATGTTCAAATACAATACTTCAATTTATTTTAGCAGAATACGTGGCAACTGTTAATAATGGTTATTTGTAAAAACATGACATAAATTGAGTCCTTAAGCAGATGGATATCTCTACGCTCTTATTTCTAAAATAGCTAAATGTTATTCTCATTAATCTTAGCAATGAGAAAATTCTACACACTCAAATAACTATCTACTGATCTTTTTCTTCTGACAAACATGACTATTTTGTTAATTTAAGGAGGAAATATTTAACCTTATTTTAATACCAGCTCCCCTAGAGAGCCCAATGACAACTAAATTTCAACAGTATTATATTATTAGTGACAACATTTACATTTCTATTCGGAAATCTGCATTTTTCTAAGTCTGTTTCCTTTTCCATAGGGCACTTCATATTAAACTGTATATTGGAACAAAAACAAACATTTGTTGCAAAGGAGATTTTACATAAATTACAAATTAATGAACAAACCAAAAAGTTATGATCTATATTAGAAGATTAGAGCTCAGTCAAACAGTTACAGATATTGTCTACAATAGCACATGCTTTAATTTCTAACTTTTAATATTCCTGTTTTTGTTGTCTTTAAACCCTTTTCTGGTACCTGGTGGCACAAATGAAGTTGAATACCTTAGTAAGTGGTATCAATATGACAGCATGGTATAATTCTTTGATAATTTCAGTTGTATATGTAACTGAAAGAGTTAATGCTGAGGCATGTATAAGCATGATCTAATATGTTATCATATGAACACATGTGGTGGAAACAATTTAGAATCTTGAAGGAGTGTGACCCAAACTCTGGTCCTCCTCAGAGTCTCTGTAACAATATTTATTATACCAATGTAACCTATAACTAGTTGTTAACATGCAATAAACTATATCTTGGTAACTTACAAAAATCTCTTCTACTAGATCAAGAAGTGGTTTTCATCGACCATAATAGACCAATTGGGCCCTGGAATTCCCTATACTTAAAGAAGATGATGGCAGCAACCCTCTTCGTAAACAGTACCTCATACAGCGTAGTGAGCTAGCATGTCCATACAATAATTTCTACTATAATAAAATGTGAGGCTGGATGAACACAGCAGGCCAAGCAGCATCTCAGGAGCACAAAAGCTGACGTTTCGGGCCTAGGCCCTTCATCAGAGATGGGGATGGGGAGAGGGAACTGGAATAAATAGGGAGAGAGGGGGAGGCGGACCGAAGATGGAGAGAAAAGAAGATAGGTGGAGAGAGTATAGGTGGGGAGGTAGGGAGGGGATAGGTCAGTCCAGGGAAGACGGACAGGTCACGGAGGTGGGATGAGGTTAGTAGGTAGATGGGGGTGCGGCTTGGGGTGGGAGGAAGGGATGGGTGAGAGGAAGAACAGGTTAGGGAGGCAGAGACAGGTTGGACTGGTTTTGGGATGCAGTGGGTGGGGGGGAAGAGCTGGGCTGGTTGTGTGGTGCAGTGGGGGGAGGGGACGAACTGGGCTGGTTTAGGGATGCAGTAGGGGAAGGGGAGATTTTGAAACTGGTGAAGTCCACATTGATACCATTAGGCTGCAGGGTTCCCAGGCGGAATATGAATTGCTGTTCCTGCAACCTTCGGGTGGCATCATTGTGGCACTGCAGGAGGCCCATGATGGACATGTCATCTAGAGAATGGGAGGGGGAGTGGAAATGGTTTGCGACTGGGAGGTGCAGTTGTTTGTTGCGAACTGAGCAGAGGTGTTCTGCAAAGCGGTCCCCAAGCCTCCGCTTGGTTTCCCCAATGTAGAGGATGCCACACCGGGTACAGTGGATGCAGTATACCACATTGGCAGATGTGCAGGTGAACCTCTGCTTAATGTGGAATGTCATCTTGGGGCCTGGGATAGGGGTGAGGGAGGAGGTGTGGGGGCAAGTGTAGCATTTCCTGCGGTTGCAGGGGAAGGTGCCGGGTGTGGTGGGGTTGGAGGGCAGTGTGGAGCGAACAAGGGAGTCACGGAGAGAGTGGTCTCTCCGGAAAGCAGACAGGGGTGGGGATGGAAAAATGTCTTGGGTGGTGGGGTCGGATTGTAAATGGCGGAAGTGTCGGAGGATGATGCGTTGTATCCGGAGGTTGGTAGGGTGGTGTGTGAGAACGAGGGGGATCCTCTTTGGGCGGTTGTGGCGGGGGCGGGGTGTGAGGGATGTGTTGCGGGAAATACGGGAGACGCGGTCAAGGGCATTCTCGATCACTGTGGGGGGAAAGTTGCGGTCCTTGAAGAACTTGGACATCTGGGATGTGCGGGAGTGGAATGTCTTATCGTGGGAGCAGATGCGGCGGAGGCGGAGGAATTGGGAATAGGGGATGGAATTTTTGCAGGATGTTGGGTGGGAGGAGGTGTATTCTAGGTAGCTGTGGGAGTCGGTGGGCTTGAAATGGACATCGGTTACAAGCTGGTTGCCTGAGATGGAGACTGAGAGGTCCAGGAAGGTGAGGGATGTGCTGGAGATGGCCCAGGTGAACTGAAGGTTGGGGTGGAAGGTGTTGGTGAAGTGGATGAACTGTTCGAGCTTCTCTGGGGAGCAAGAGGCGGCGCCGATACAGTCATCAATGTACCGGAGGAAGAGGTGGGGTTTGGGGCCTGTGTAGGTGCGGAAGAGGGACTGTTCCACGTAACCTACAAAGAGGCAGGCATAGCTGGGGCCCATGCGGGTGCCCATGGCCACCCCCTTAGTCTGTAGGAAGTGGGAGGAGTCAAAAGAGACGTTATTGAGGGTGAGGACGAGTTCAGCTAGGCGGATGAGGATGTCGGTGGAGGGGGACTGGTCGGGCCTGCGGGACAGGAAAAGCGGAGGGCCTTGAGGCCATCTGCATGCGGAATGCAGGTGTATAGGGACTGGACGTCCATGGTGAAGATGAGGTGTTGGGGGCCAGGGAATTGGAAGTCCTGGAGGAGGTGGAGGGCGTGGGTGGTGTCATGGATGTAGGTGGGGAGTTCCTGGACCAAAGGAGAGAAAATGGAGTCCAGATAGGTGGAGATGAGTTCGGTGGGGCAGGAGCAGGCTGAGATGATGGGTCGGCCAGGGCAGGCAGGTTTGTGGATTTTGGGAAGGAGATAGAAACGGGCCGTGCGGGGTTGAGGAACAATGAGGTTGGAGGCTGTGGGTGGGAGGTCCCCTGAGGTGATGAGGTCATGAATGGTGTTGGAGATGATGGTTTGGTGCTCGGGTGTGGGGTCATGATCGAGGGGGGCGGTAGGAGGTGGTGTCGGAGAGTTGGCGTCTGGCCTCGGCGATGTAGAGGTCAGTGCGCCATACTACCACTGCGCCACCCTTGTCGGAGAGTTGGCGTCTGGCCTCGGCGATGTAGAGGTCAGTGCGCCATACTACCACTGCGCCACCCTCTGCGTCTCCCCCGCAGAACGGGCAGCCCTCTGCTCCAACCCCCACCTCACCATCAAACCCGCAGAAACGCCCCCCTCCAGCAGTGCCACAATGATGCCACCCGAAGGTTGCCGGAACAGCAACTCATATTCCGCTTGGGAACCCTGCAGCCTAATGGTATCAATGTGGACTTCACCAGTTTCAAAATCTTCCCTTCCCCTACTGCATCCCTAAACCAGCCCAGTTCGTCCCCTCCCCACACTGCACCACACAACCAGCCCAGCTCTTCCCCCCACCCACTGCATCCCAAAACCAGTCCAACCTGTCTCTGCCTCCCTAACAGGTTTTTCCTCTCACCCATCCCTTCCTCCCACCCCAAGCCGCATCCCCATCTACCTACTAACCTCATCCCACCTCCTTGACCTGTCCGTCTTCCCTGGACTGACCTATCCCCTCCCTACCTCCCCACCTATACTCTCTCCACCTATCTTCTTTACTCTCCATTTTCGGTCCGCCTCCTCCTCTCTCCCTATTTATTCCAGTTCCCTCTCCCCATCCCCCTCTGTGATGAAGGGTCTAGGCCCGAAACGTCAGCTTTTGTGCTCCTGAGGTGCTGCTTGGCCTGCTGTGTTCATCCAGCCTCACATTTTATTATCTTGGAATTCTCCAACATCTGCAGTTCCCATTATCTCCAATAATTTCTACTCCTTTACTTGTCAACCACACCCACACCCCCATGTGTTACACCAACAATTTGCATGGTCTATATTGAGATTCAACTGAAAACTTGAAAGAAGTTACAACTGAAAATTCATTTGTGGACACCACTGAAGATTGAGTTCAAATCATAGGTCTAAGACCTATGCAAGTTTCAGCTGGAGTTGCTGGTCTGATATCATATTAGCTTTGAACTTATGCACGATGCTCACATGAAGGCTACTGCATAGAACCAGACTCCATCCTGACGGAGGGTTTTGGGCTGAAACATTGAATTCCCTGCTGCTTGGATGCTGTCTGACCTGCTGCGCTTTTCCAGGTCCACATTTATTCACTCTAGCTTCCAACATCTGCAGTCCTTCCTGTCTCTGAATGTCTGAATAACACCAGATTTCATTTGTTGCCAAATTTCTTCAAACATTTTATTTTGGAGAAGTTCAGGAGTGGAGAGTGTCAGCAGGGCACATTTGAAGTGTTACAGGATGTTAATTGCGCTAATCCTGCTGGATTGGGTATTCTGCTGTTATCCTAATGCTCTGAAGGGTCAGGTATTACACTGTATAGTTTACAGGATGACAGAATCAGAGGGAATCACTCCTAATTTTCACTGTGTAAATCAATATGCTTTTACATTATCTCTGACTTAATCCTTATGGATAAAATATGATACAAAAGCACAGGGATAAAATATACCATGTATTACACCAAGGAATACATTGTTTCAATTTTATAACTCTTCACTCATGTTCCTAATTCTGGCATAGCATTAGAGAGATGTTGAGCAGAAAAACTACATCTCACAAGCAAAAGGGGGAAAACAGCCTGTATGCCAACCTATGTCACCCACCTTCATATACAACTGCCACAGAGCAGCACTGTCACATTATACAAAGTGCCTACTTTATTGAACCAGACACACAACCAACACAAAAATAATTTACAAAGCAGCTGCAACCAGATTCTCAACAACTATTTTGTCTAACTTGCAAGTATGTAAGATACTTGAAATTGTAGTGAACAGCTTAAGCTTTCAATTTAAGTAGTATTTCCACTTTCACTCATTGTTTTCTAAGTTACATAGTTGCAGATAGTTCCCACAATTCCTCGAAATACAGCAGCTCCAAAGTACTTTTTGCTCATAAGCTTGAATTATTGGCCCAAGAATTCAATATAGTAGAGTTAAAGTAGATGGAAGGACTTGTAGTAGGCTTAACTACTGATGCTGTCTCTGGGTAGATGATCTCCACAATAGTCACATACGTTCCAGTCAGGAAGCCAATGATTCCAATCAATGCAATAAAGATGTCTTTAAGGAGCAACCAGACAGAGATTCCTTCTCCAGAAAAAGTGATGATCTCCAACAAGGGGGGAAAGATGAGAGCCAAAGCACTACTACTGACTGCTCCAACAAATGAAATTACTAAATCAAGTCTCGGAATTAAGATAGCCGTGGCACCTGGTGAAGAAAAAAAGAACAAAAAAATACAAAGGATTAGTCAAAAGAAGTTAAAAGTATCTGATTACATATACTCGAGATATTTATGGTTAAGATCTAGAATTTCCCAAAGAACTACAGGAATAATCCTAGAAAGATCAATAAACATATAAAAAGGTTCAAAATTGTACATTTATTCAGGTTTCGGGTGAAAATTCTTGGGCTATATCACACACACCTATTATAAATTCATGTTCGAGTTGATATTTTGTAGAAAAAAAATTATATTTTTTATACATTATATGATCCCTTTTGCTAGTCAAACATGGAAGTAAAAAAGAAAAAAAAATCCTTGTGACTAGATACAAGTGAACTGTATTAAGAAAACCCTATCCATGATAATACCAGTAGTGTTATTGAAAGTTAAGAAGAAACAACTTAAGTAGAAATATTACAATGAATCACATATATATGAGAAGTATTCTTAAGGCTAGATCTTACAACCATGCCAAAAGGAAGAGGGCTGGGAATTGTTCAGTGAAGCATGTAGCCTTGCCACCTGTCCATGACCTGTCTCCCCATCACATCGAAACATTAGAAAATAGGTGCAGGAGTAGACCATTCAACCCTTTGAGTCTGTTGCACTACGCAATATAATCATGGTTGATCATCCAACGTTGTACCCTGTTCCCACTTTCTCCGCAAATCTTTTTATCGCTTTAGCACTAAGAACTACATCTACATCTTTCTTGAAAGTCATTAATGTTTTGACCTCAACAGTTTCCTACGGCAGAGAATTCCACAGGCTCACCACTGTGGGCAAGGAAACGTCTCCTCGTCTCTGCCCTAAAAGCACTACCCCCTTATCCTCAGACTGTGACCCTGGTTTTGGACTCTGTGGTCATTGGAAACATCCTTCCAGCATCTATCCAATCTATCCAATTTAATCCTGTTAGAATTTTACAGGTTTCTGTGAGATGCTTTGCCATTCTTTGAAGCTCTGGTGAATATGGTTCCAATCAATCTAATCTTTCTCCATATGCCAATCCTACCATCCCAGGAATCAGTCTGGTAAACCTTTTGTGTGATCCCTCAATAGCCAGAACATCTTATCTGAAAGTGGAGACCAAAACTGTAAATAATACTTCAGGTGTGGTCTCATTAATGCCCTCTTATAGATGCAGCAAGACATCTCTGCTCCTGTACTCAAATTTTGTCTCTATCATCATCTGTTGTAATAGCGTTCAATAAGGAAGATGTTAGGCAATCCTCCTACCTTTGGGTCCTTTGAGGACTAAAGTGGCCAATTGATGGCTTTGTAAGAGCCTCATTTCCACCTCTGTTGTTATTTTACCCATGTCAGAACAAGATGGAGACCAGAGAGGCAACATCGCAGTTTTCACTACACCGTTTGCTGTCAAGCAAGAAGTGGGTGATGAGGCCTCCCTCTGGGTCAGGGTGACGTGTCCTATGTTCTCATCAGAAGCATTCCACTCTAAGCATCATATCTTCGTTCTCTTATACTCAACCTCTCAAACATGGCTCCCCTCACTACCCTTTCACCCACTTCACTTCCTTACTCGGACTTTGCAACTAAGGCCTTTCCAAAATCCCAGATGTACCTTATAATCCAGGCTCTGTTCTTTCTTTTGAGCCTTGTTTGTAGTTCCAGCAGTCCCATTCCTTGAACCTGGTTCTGACTGTGATCTGATTGGTCAGCAGATCTCTTAAAGTGGGAATACCTCCCAGATGGGGTGGAAACCTGATCTGTAACCATTAAGACTGATCTGTAACCATTACATTTGCTGCGTGGCAGCTGGCTTTGGGATGGGAAGGCTGACAACTGATTTTTCAATCAGTGGGGTTGGGATGAAACAGAGAATATGGTAACCCAAAAAATCCTGTGCTTGATATTTCAAACTGTCCCACAGAGGAAAGTCTGTAGTACTCTGAGATAGTATTTCATTTGACATTGAAATATATTTTAAGGCAATGAGGATAATGGTATTTCTAATTCATTGTTTTGAAACAACTGCAAATTTTCGATTGACTGCTGATAGTGTGTCTAATTAAGTGTTTGATTTGATTTATTCCTGATGTACAGTGAAAAGTGTTGTCTTACAGGGTGACAGAACAGAGTGCAGGATACAATGTTACAGCTGCAGAGAAGGAGCAGAGAGCGAGCATCATTAATATTAAAGAGATCCATTCAAAATTCTGATAGTGGCAGGGAAGAAGCAGTTCTTGAATCTGTTCATACACGTAAACAAACTTTAATATCTTCTGCTCAATGGAAGAAGGTGGAAGGGGTCTTTAATTATATTGGTTGCTTTCCTGGTGCGGCAAGGGGTATAGATGAAGTCAATGGATGGCAGGCTGGTTTGCTTGATGGGCTAAGCTATGTCCACAACTCTCTATAGTTCCTTTTGGGAAGTTGCCATACCACTCTGATGCACCACAGAAAGTTTCCTGTCTGGATGTATCTATAAAAATTTGTAAGCATTTTATGGCATGCCAAATTTCCTTTGGCTCCTGAGGAAGTAAAGGCGTTGCTGTGCTTCCTTCACACTAGTGTCAATGTGGGTGGACCAGACAATTTTTGAGGATTGTCTTTGCTGGGAATTTGACAATCTTGACCATCTCCACCTCAGCACCAATGATGCAGACTGGACAATCTTGACCATCTCCACCTCAGCACCAATGATGCAGACTGGTGTATGCCCTCCACACCATTTCCTTAAGTCAATGATCATTTCCTTCATTTTGCTGACACTGATTTTACAACATGCCATTAAGCACTCTATCTCCTTCCTAGGCTCCATCTCGTCATTGTTTGAGATCTGACCTACAATAATGGTGTTGTCAGCAAATTTGTAAACGGAGTTAGGATGGAATTTGGCCACACAGTCATAGTCATAGATTAATAGAAGTTGTGCGCGTATAAGGAGTATAATAGGGAGCTAAGTGTGGAGCCTTACTGGGCACCAGTGTTGAGGGTTAGCGTGGAAGAGGTATTGTCCCTTATCATTACTGGCTGCAGTCTATTGGTCAGGAAATCAAGAACCCAGTTGTGTAGGAGAAGCAGTGATCTAGGTCTCAGAGTTTATGGATGAGTTTGTTGGTGTTGGAGATGGAGTTGTAGTCAATAAGTAGGAGCTTGATGTAGGAATCCTTGCTGTCCAGAAGTTCCAGGGATGAGCATAGGGCCAGGGATTTGGCATCTGCTATGGACCAAATAGGCAATTTGCAAAGGATCAGGGAAATCTTGGAGCTGGAGTTTATTCCAGCCCTGATCAGCCTCTGAAGCACCCTGAGGAAACATCACTCAATCTGAAGAGTTCTTATTTTTCTCCACAGATGTTGCCAGACTTGCTGAGTTTTTCCGACAATTTCTGTTTTTGATTTATAGTATTCATAGTTCTTTCTTTTTTTTTTCAAAATTATGGATGTCAGAGCCACCAGGCAGTAGTCATTGAGGCATGCTGCATGGCTTTTCTTTGACACTGGTATGACAGTGGTCTTCTTGAAACAGACAGGGACTTCAGTTCATAGTAAGGAGAGGTTGAACATGCCTGCAAATACACCCACCAGTTGGACCACACAGGATCTGACTGCACTGCTAGGGACATCAGGCAGGCCACTCACTTTCCATAGGTTCACCCTTAAGTAGGCCAATCTAATGTCTGCAGTGATGACTGAAGCTACAGGTGAATCTGAGGCCGATAGGACAGCTGATAACGTTTCACCGCCCTTCTGTTCAAAGTGAGCACAGAATTTCATTGTGCTGGTTGGGTAGGGATGTACTGTTGCTCGTGATTCTGTTTGACTTCACTTTGTAGCCCATTATTATTTGTGGCAAGTCTTAGTGTCTATGTGTTTAGTCTGGCTCGTAAGCTTTGTTTGATATTGCCTCTTGTTATTCCTGATGGCCTTGCAAAAGTCGTATCTGGAATTCCTGTACAGGTCAGCGTCATCCGACTAGAAAGCCTCTGACTTAGACTTCAGTAGGGAGTGGATCTCCCAGTTCATCCATGGTTTCCAGTCGAGGAACATTCAAATTAACCTCTTAGGCATGCAGTCACCAACACACTTACTAATGAAGTCTGTAATGGTAGTGGCATACTTGCTTAAGCTCGCTGGTGACTTCTTGAATATGGGCCAGGTTACCAACTTTAAGCTGTCCCGCAGAAGACCTTCTGTTTCCTCAGGCCAACAATGCACTACTTTCTTTATTGAGTCCTCACACTTTGATTTCTGCTTGTACGCTGGGAGGAGGATATTTGGGTAGTCATAATGAAAGAAGAACAAAGTTAAATTTAGCAGAACTGTCATACAGGAATTAAAAGGAAATTTGTCAATGTAATAGTGTTGATATTTTTGTACAGCTATCTAGAAGTGCACACGAAAATATGTACACTTCATGTAAACACAATATTAAATCTTTTTCAGAGATAGTACGAACTGCAGACGCCGGAGAATCTGAGATAACATGGCATGGAGCTGGATGAACACAGAAGGCCAAGCAACAGCAGAGGAGCAGGAAGGCTGACATTTCAGGCCTAAACCCTTCTTCAGAAATGGGGGAGGGCAAGGGGGTTCTGAAATAAATAGGGAGAGAGGGGGAGGTGGGTAGAAGATGGATAGAGGAGAAGATAGGTGGAGGGGAGACAGACAGGTCAAAGAGGTGGGAATGGAGCCAGTAAAGGTGAGTGTAGGTGGGGAGTTAGGGAGGAGATAGGTCAGTCCAGGGAGGACGAACAGGTCAAGGGGGCAGGATGGGGTCAGTAGGTAGGAGATGGGGGTGGGGCTTGCGGTGGGAGGAGGGGATAGGTGGGAGGAAGGACATGTTAGGGAGGCGGAGACAAGCTGGGCTAGTTTTGGGAGGCGAGATTTTGAAGCTTGTGAAGTCCACATTGATACCATTGGGCTGCAGGGTTCCCAAGCGGAATATGAGTTGCTGTTCCTGCAACCTTCGGGCTGCACTGTTTTGGCACTGCAGGAGGTCCAGGATGGACATGTCATCTCAGGAATGGGAGGGGGAGTTGAAATGGTTTGTGACTGGGATGTGCAGTTGCTTAGCGTGAAGCGAGTGTAGGTGTTCTGCAAAGCGGTCCCCAAGCCTCTGCTTGGTTTCCGAATGTAGAGGAGGCCACAACGGGAACAGAAGATGCAGTATACCACATTAGCAGATGTGCAGGTGAACAGCTGTTTGATGTGGAAAGTCTTCTTGGAGCCTGGGATGGGGGAGAGGGGGGAGGTGTATGTCTCCATCTCTGGCCACCACCTCGAAACCGATATCCATTTCAAACCCACCGACTCCCACAGCTACCTAGAATACACCTGCTCCCACCCATCTTCCTGCAAAAATGCCATCCCTGTTCCCAATTCCTTCACCTCTGCCACATCTGCTCCCAGGATGAGGCAATCCACTCCCGTATATCTCAGATGTCCTCGTTTTTCAAGGGCTGCAACTTACCCCCTCAGTGGTCGAGAGGGAGGGCCGGGTAGGTGGGAGGGAAGATGAACAGGTCAACGAGGTGGGGATGAAGCTAGTAGGTGAGTGTATGTGCCCAATGGTCTCAATGTGGACTTTACGAACTTCAAAATCTCCCCATCCCCGACCTCATCCCAAGACCAGCCCCACCTCTTATCCCCACCTCCTTGACTTGTCCGTCTTCTCTCCGAACTATCTGCTCCTCCCACTTCACTGGCCAACGCCCCCCCCACCTCCTACTTACACTCACTCATTCGCTTCATCTCTGCTCCTTCACCTGTCCGTCTTCCCTCTCACCTATCCGCCCCTCCCACCTCACTGAACAACCCCCATCCCAACTCCCTACCTACACTCACCTTTACTAATATCATCCTCGCCTCCTCTACCTGTCTGTCTTCTCTCCACCTATATGCTTCACCATTTCCCTTCTTTTACTGCCTCCCCCTCTCTCTATTTATTTCAGAGCCCCCTTCCCCTCCCCCATTTCTGAAGAAGAGTCCAGCCCTGAAACATCAGCTTTCCTGCTCCTCTGATGCTGCTTGGCCTGCTGTGTTCATCCAGCTCTGCACCTTGTTATGTCAGGATAATATTTATATAAAAATGAGATCACTCTATAGCAAAGTAGGACTTGAAGACTCCCTTTCAAAATGATTGGTTTGAAGCTAACTGTCAGATTCTGCAGCTGCAATGGCTTCTGTAAATCAAATAATTTGATGTTTTTCCCACAAGTGGATTGATCAAAACAGGTCCTGAAAATATTTTTCTTTTATGGCACTGGGGGTGTGGCATTTTGATAACTTGACACACTACAGAATCTTGGGGATCTCCTTTTGTTTCCCTTTTGATGTTCAGACGATTCTCCTGATATCTCTACACAACCAGACCTTTGTACAGTTCAAACCTAAATGCTGCTGCTGTCCAAACTGTTGGATTATGCTTCCAGGCTAGGTATTGGGTTAGCCCAGGTCTGCAGCACAAACCAATTCGTTGTTCTTTGATTGAGGTACTTAATCATCTAACTATCTTAGTGATAGATTTGGATAGCTCTTGTCATGTTTTACTGAGATACAAAAAGCTTTTCAGACCTTCAGGAAATTTATTGTCAGTGTGTTTCCATTTACTCTAGGAAATGTTCATTTAGTTTCAAAAGTTTTCTTATGATTCTTTTCAAGACAAGTATAGTCTGATCACAATACTAGCTGAATCCACAAGGGAGGTCACGTAACTTCTGGGAGCCATTTTGTAAATTGCCTTCGTTCATTTTAAACATAGTTTGGTTTATAAGATATTATGAATACAACAACATAAGAAATAGGGATAATAAAATGTGAGGCTGGATGAACACAGCAGGCCAAGCAGCATCTCAGGAGCACAAAAGCTAAAGTTTCGGGCCTAGACCCTTCATCAGAGAGGGGGATGGGGAGAGGGAACTGGAACCTCATCCCACCTCCTTGACCTGTCCGTCTTCCCTGGACAGACCTATCCCCTCCCTACCTCCCCACCTATACTCTCTCCACCTATCTTCTTTACTCTCCATCTTCGGTCCGCCTCCCCCTCTCTCCCTATTCATTCCAGTTCCCTCTCCCCATCCCCCTCTCTGATGAAGGGTCTAGGCCCGAAACGTCAGCTTTTGTGCTCCTGAGATGCTGCTTGGCCTGCTGTGTTCATCCAGCCTCACATTTTATTATCTTGGAATTCTCCAGCATCTGCAGTTCCCATTATCTCTGATGCTAACATAAGAAATAGGAGCAGGATTATGCCATCTGGCCCTTAAGCTTGCGTTGTCGTTCAATAAGATCATGGCTGATCGTTTATTTCACTAGTGGGGTTTTGTGTGAAAACACTTCAGTAATACACACTTAAAATGATGGAATAATAATAACACTCCCTTGAAATCTCACTACTTCTTTTTGATAACAATCCAGCTTGCATCAGCTTCCGCTTTTCCCCCAAATTCATGTTTTTGTTCTCCTTCAAATGCTTAACCAATCCCCTTTTGAAGACTTCTATCAAATCCACATCTCTCATTTATGCTCCCACTTTCGAGACTGTAGTTTCCCCATCTCTACTATTAAGGGTGCCTTAAACTGCATCTTCCCTATTTCCTATGCTTCTGCCCTCAAAACCTCTCTCCCCACCAACAATAAGGATAGAGTCCCTTTGGTCCTCACATATCACACCACCAACCTCCAAACAGAATGCATCATCCTCCGACAATGCTGCCACCTACAATCAGACACCTGTCTACTTACCATAGGGACCGTTTACTCTGGGACTCACCCGTTAGCTCCACACTCCCCACCAACCCCTCCACCACATGCAGTACCTTTCCCTGCAACTGCAGGTGGTGCTACACCTGACCCTAAACCTTCCTCCTCACTTCTGTATGAGGCCACAAATAATTCTCCCAAATCCGGCAGAGATTCACCTGCACTTCATCTAATCTCATCCACTGTCTCTGTTACTCCCGACGTGGTCTCTTCCACAACAACAACAACAAAACAAAATTGCTGGAAAAGCTCAGGTCTGGCAGCATCTGTGAAGGAGGAAACAGAGTTAACGTTTCGGGTCCAGTGACCCTTCCTCAGAACTGAGAACTTCCTCAGACTCTTGTCCATGTCGGGGAGACCAAACGCAGACTCAGGGACCGGTTTGCACAGCCTCTGTACTCTGCACGCACCAACCAACCTGACCTTCCGGTTACCATTCACTTTAACCACACCCCCCCACTCCCCTGGTGATATATCCATCCTTGGCTTCCTCCACTCTTACAGTGAGGCCAAATGTAAACTGGAAGAACAACACCTGAGATTTTGCCTTGGGAGCTCATAGCTTGAATATTAACTTCACCAGCCTCAAAATCTCTCTGTCCCCAACCTGTCCATTTTCTAACTCACCTATCTGCTCCATCCTTCCCAGTGTATCACAATCGTGGTTTTTGAAAGTAATTGGGCAATTATCTAGATTTAAAAAATGGGTCACAGGAAAGGATAGACGTGACAGCGGAAACAAGCAAGTTGCCCTTGAATTGAGCCAACATGCACATGATGTTCGGAAAGGTCTCTTTTTTGCTTTAATCATCCTGTGATTCTACAAGTTTACATATCTTGTACACCCAAAGACTTCCCTTATGGTGAACTGGCCACTGAGTCATGGCTGTTAATTATGTAAATTAATGTGAAGTGTCAAAAGGCTGGGGCACTTGTGCAACTATGGAGCAATATTACAATCAGCTGTGGGTCAGAACATAGAATAGTATGGGCCCTTCAGCCCATGATGTTGTGCCACACTTTTACCCTAATCCTAAGGGCTATCTAACTTCCAACTCTACATTATACTATCATCCATATGCCTATCTAATAGCCCCTTAAATGCCCCTAATAAGGCCGACTCCACTACCCTCTTCAGCAATGCATTCCATGCCCCGACCACTCTCTGAGTAAAGAACCTACCTCTGATATCTCCCCTATATCTACTTGCACTCACTTTATAACTATGCCCCCTCGTAATAGCTACCTCCACCCTGGGAAAGTGTGTCTGGCTGTTTACTCGATCTATATCTCTGATCATTTTGTACACCTCTATCAAGCACCCCTCATTCTTCGTCGTTCTGAAGAGAAAAGCCCTAGCTCTCTCAACCTTTCCTCCTAAGACTTTCCTTCCATTCCAGGTAACATCCTGGTAAATCTCTTCTGCACCTTTTCCAATGCTTCCACATCTTTCCTGTAATGAGGCAACCATTACTGGACACAATACACAATGTGGCCGAACCAGGCTTTTGTACAGCTGGAACATAACTTCACGGCTCTTGAACTCAATGCCTCTATTAATGAAAGCTAACACACCATACGCTTCTTAACAACTCTATCCACCTGGGTGACTGCTTTCAGGGAACTGTGGACATGAACCCCAAGATCCCTCTGCTCGTCCACACTGCCAAGAATCTTTCCATTATCCCTAAATTCTGCTTTCAAATTTGACCTTCCAAAATGAATCACCTCACACTTTTCACGGTTAAACTCTATCTGCCACTTCTCAACCCAGCTCTGCATCCTGTCAATGTCCCTTTGTAACTTAGAACAGCCCTTCGCATTGTCCATAACTCGACCCACCTTTGTATTGTCTGCAATAGTTGGTAGCACTTTCATCTCTGAGTTACAAGGCTCCAGATTCAAATCCAACTTGAGGGCTTAAGCACAAAACTTTAAAGGGGCTTTCAGTTAATTAATTTGTTTGGTTTTAGTTGGTTTTACAAAACAATAGAAAGAGACAGTTACATTGTAAAATCAAAACTGAGCATAACGGAGCAGGTTCTTATTGAGCAAGGTGCTGCCTGATAGAACTGTCATCCATCCCTTCCATCTCTGCTAATGTTTGAGAGCAGTTTCTCAGGAGATAATTGGCCAGGTTGGATTTGACCCTTTTTTTGTGGACAGGATAGACCCAGGCAATTTTCCACAGTGCTAGGTCAATGGCTGTGTTATATCTATATTGGAACAGACTGACTGGGGTGCAGCCAATTCCAGAGTTCAGGTTTTCAGTACTACTGCCAGAATGTTGCCAGAGTTCATAGCCTTTGCAGTGCTCTGCACCTTCAGCTATTTCTTGATCTCACAGGGAATGAATTAAGTTAATTGAAAACTGGCATCTGTGATGCTGCGCACACCAGAGAGAGATCGATCACCCACTTTTTATATCTGGTTGAATGCTGTTGCAAATGCTTCAGTCTTACCCTTTGCACTGAAGTGCTGGACTGCCCCATTACGAAGATGGAGATATTTGTTCTCTTCCTTTCAGTTATTTAATTGTCACAACCATTCAGAACAAGATGTGACATGACTGCACAGCTAAGATCTGCTTTGTTGGTTGTGGGAGCATTTGGCCCTGTCTATTGCATGCCGCTCCTGCTGCCTGACATGCATATACCTGTACTGTACGTTGACTACATTGACACATCACATTTAAGTGTGCCTGCTACTGCTCCTCGCATGCCCTCCTGTCCTATTCATTGAACTAGGGTTGACCCTCTGGTTTGGTCATGATGGTAGATTATGGGATTACAACTGTACAACTGCTAATGTCTCAGAGTGCCTGAAGGATGTCCAGTTTTGAGTTGCTACATCTGTTTGATGTCTATCCAGTTTTCACGGTAGTAGTATTACATACCCAACAGCGGGTTTGCCCAACGCGAAGACAACAGTTTGCCTCCACAGCAAGTTTATAGTGATCATTTTATCCACTTTTAGTCAAGGTAAACTGCACCTGTGACATGTAGACACATGAGGACAGGGGCAAGTAGATTTTTTTAACGCACTTGACGATTCCATTTTTCCCACTAGGCTAGACGGTTAATCAGCATAGTCTCAATTAACAGGCTCTCAGAATCCAATGATATGTATGGTGATTGTAATGAGATGAGCCTGATGGACCTCATTGCATATGAGTTCTCTGTGTGGATCTGTAAATGTCCAATCAGGGAGCCCTTGCTGACAGATAAGGAGTACCAGACATCTTGTTCACTTTGAGAGCTGGATCAGTGTCATGGACTCTCAAAGTGTAAATAACAGGTAACCTGGGGAAGAGATGAAAGCATCTGTGGACTTATTTCATTTGTGATGAAAGAAAAGCACACTCCAGAAGAAATTCACTTGCAGCAGTGGTCTTTCAGTTGGAAAAAGCATTTCTGGCATCCTGCCTTTATTTGAGAAGTTTGATTTGTTTAATCCTGCCTTCAAAGACTGAGTATTTGGAAAGAATGCATTATTTTTTCCGGGCGAATGATATTGGGGCAAATGAAATGAAACAAATTATTCTCTTGACAGCTTGTGAACCCTTTGTGTTTTTGTTTAGATCACAGGACCATAGAATTGCTACAGTACGGAAACAGGCTCTTCAGCCCAACAAGTCCACACCGATGCCCAGAGCATCCCATACAGACCCAGCACCTTAATCTACTCATCCCTGAACACCATGGGCAACTTAACATGGCCAATGCACCTAGCCCGCACATCTTTGGACTGTGGGAGAAAACTGGAGCACCCAGAGGAAACCCACACAGACATGGAGAGAATGTGAAAACTCCACACAGACAGTTGTCCAAGGGTAGAATCAAATCCGGGTTCCTGATGTTGTGAGACAGCGGCGCTAACCACTGAGCAACCGTGCTGTTTTTAGGAACCTAACTTTCCCTAAGGCACCAGATATAAAACCTTACAAGAGTTAACACATTATCTCCTAATTCCCAGACGCTATCAAATTGACTTGGCAATGTGAGAACCAGGGAATCCAGATTGGGTTTTTTGCAAAGGTTAAGGCATGACGTTAAGGCAGAGGCATGTGAGTTTGTTTTAACCCTTACTGAGATGCTGAGGGACCAGCTGGTATGTGGGATTAATAATGTAGCCAAACAAAAGCACCTACTTGCTGAAGCCCAAACTGGACTTCAAACAAGCATTACAACTGGCTTTAACATTGAAAAATGTGGCAAGTGAAGCATAGGAGTTGCAGGATATTCCAATGAAAGTGAACACTCTCTCAAATTTGACTGAGCTTGGGGAACACCATTTGAGTGAAGACAATTGCATATCTGAACAGAGGGACTCTAAGTCAGCCCACAGCAAAGCCTGAAAACCAAGTCAAGCCTTAGCCAATCAATTTCATATTTTCTTCAGGATCCAGGCTGGCAAGCCATTGTAGTTGTTGCCGATATGCGGACCCGATACAGCAAAAGAGTGCTACTCAATCTAGATCGAGTGGCAGAGAACTCAAAGGCCGGTATCTAGGAGAGCGTACACCTTGAGAAGTCCACGTACATCTGGTTTGGAATATTTAAATTGCTTAGCAACATAAAAATCAGAACCAATCAAAATAAACATCTGGTTAAGTTGTCACCTGGTTCTAATGGAGGTCGATAGCAGTGTGCCCGTTTCAGTGATCGCAGAATCAGTCTTCTACAAAATTTGCTCTGGGCTCCAATCCTTATGTAAGACCTTGACTACGGTGAGAACCTACAGTGGGCAACCTTCACAGATTAAGGGTATGACTTTGGTTCTGGTTTCCTATAGACTCCCTACAGTGTGGAAGAAGGCCATTTGGCCTAACAAGTCCACTGCACCCTCCAAACAGCATCCCACCCAGACCTATTCCTATACCCCTGCATTTACCATGTCTAACCCATCAAAGCTAAACATCCCTAGACCCTAAGGGCAATTTAGCATGGCCAATCCACATACCCTGCACATCTTTGGACTGTGGGAGGAAATCAGAGCACCTGGAGGAAATCCATGCAGACACAGGGAGAATGTAGAAACTCTACACAGACAGGCGCCTGATGATGGAATCAAACATGGGTCCCTGACACTGTGAGGCAGCAGTGCTAACCATTGAGCCACCATGCTGCCCCTTTTTATGAGAAGCAACTAGTTCAGGTACCATTGATTACAGTAAAAGGCTCGGGCGCAAGCTTGATGGAGGGGGAGGAAATTGGTTGATGGAGAAAGATCAAGGGTGACTCAACAGTTTTTGCTTAGAAATTGGATGCCTGAGTGAAGTCCTAATTAAATACACAGAAGTTTCTCAAGGTCCAGGGACTATCAGATGAACCAAGACCAACTTACATATTGACCAGGAAGCAAAAGTAGAGACAGAAGTGAAAAGGCTGGAAAGTTAAGGGATGGGCAGCTTGCAGAATGTGCAGCACCGGTAGTACCAAATATGATGACCGACAGGTCAATTCATCTTTGCAGGGATTTGTAACAAGTAGTAAACTGCTTTTTACAGCTATACAAATACCCAATCCCTCGCACAGAGGATTTATCCTTCATGAAACTGGACATGTGTCGTGTATACTTGCAACTGCAGTTAGATGAAGATTCCCAGAAGTATGTACAATTAATGCTATAAGGGTTTGTACCAATCTGCCAGACTGTCATTTGGGGCATCATCAGCATGTGCAATTTTTCAGTGAACAATGGAGAATATTTTACAAGATCTACCCCAGGTCATCATTTATCTACATGATGTGCCAATAACAGTGAAGACCAATAAGGGGCACTTGAAACTTGGACATAGTCCTTAGATATTTCTCCCAGGCAGGCATAGAAGGGAAAAAAACATGTGCTCCAGGCACCTTAGGTGATCCATTTGGGCTACAGAATCTACAATACCAGGATACACATTGGAAGATTAAGTGAAGGCAATCAACAGTGCCCCACCTCCCACAACAGTACCAGGGCTTAGGTTTTTCTTTGGCCTGGTGAAATATAATGGAAAGCTCATCTATAATCTGGCCTTCATCCTGGCACCTTGCATCAACTCTTTAAAAACTAAGAGCTTTGGAAATGGTCATGTAGCTAAGCACAGCTTTCAGGAAAGTGAAGAAACAGTTATCATCCTCTGAAGTGTTGGCACACTATGATCCTAAATGAGATCTGGTGTTGACATACCTTATCTTCTGTTACAGCATCAGGGTAGCATTAGCTCATAAGTGGCCGAATAGGAGGAACAGCCAATTTGGCAGAAACAGCAGTCCAAACTTTGAGTTCACGCTTAAAGAAACAGCCTACAGCTTCACTAGACACCAAATTGTTCAGGTTCCTACTTGATTACAGGACCACCCCTCATGCAACTACAGGGATGGCTCCAGCAGAGTTGCTAATGGGAGAACACACTGCGCCAGGTTAAATCTGATCTGCCCGGACTCTGAGGGGATGTGACTGCATGGGTAGTAGTGGTGAAGTGGCTTCAGGAACATCAATGCCAGACAGAAGACTCCGCTAAGCAAGAGAGAGAGTTTACTTTTAGGGACAAAGTTTGGTGTAGAAACAATGGGAATGGCCCTGCATGGGTAAAAGGCATGGCCAACGTGAAGTCAGGTCCAGTAGCATATAAAGTTCGAATAGGTGTGACAGTCCAGGACAAATATGTGGGCCATACGAACATTGAAAACTCATATACAGTGCTGGAGCAAAATGTGCCCAGCTCCTTGACAGCTTTTCTGACTGTTCTTGAACCCATGAGTTCTCCTTCTCTGTCAAGTGTTGAAGGTACCTTGGAATCGCAGATAGACATGGTGGAAGTTGTTGCCTCGCCACATTTGCTGCCTGAAGAAGAAAATGAATTTCTTCAGAGACAATTCCAGGCACAAGAGGTAAGCTGCTATGCATTACACACCAACCATATCAGAGGCAGAGGAGGAAAAAAACTGATCCGGAGGAGTTTCAAAAGAGAGAACCAGCCTATGTCCTTGGACACAGAGGGGGAGGGATGTAGTAATTGTAACAAGGTCAACCAAATGGACCTCACAGAATATGAGCTCCCTGACTGGACCAGATTAACAGCCCAATCAAGGAGCCCTGGATGGCAGATAAGGAGTGTCAGAAATCCTGTTCACTCTGAGAGCTGGCTCTTGATTGGTTTATTGGCATGTGTATCAGAGTACATTGAAAAGCTTTAGTTACAAACTACAGAAAAATCATAGTAAGCCAGAATGTACAGATCAAAGGTTGTAAAAAACCTAGATAGAGGCATACAGGTTACATTAGACAGGGTGTGCGCTAGGCAAGATCAACATTAGCAAGATCAGTATGATTTGAGGGCAGAAAGACCATTAATCAAACTAATAACAGCTGAGAAGAAGCTGTTCCTGAACTTGCTGGTTCATGTATTCGAGCTTCTGTACCTTCTGCCTGATGGAAGAGGTTGTAGGAGATCATTACCGGTGTGCGATAGGTCTTTGATGTTGGCAGACTTTCTCTGGCAACAAGCTGTCTAAAGGGAGTCCATGATGGTCTGGGCTGTGCACACAACCTTCTGTTGTTTCTTATGGTTCTGGGCAGAACAGTGTCATACCAGGCCATTATGCCCCCTGACAGTATGCTTTCAATGGTGCATCAATAGAGGAAGCTGAATCAGTGTCAAGGACTCTCCACATATAAATAAAGGATGACTTGCTGACAGGATACCTCCCTCTGGAGTTATTTTGGTGTATAACCAGCAGATTACCTGATATGACCCTTTTAAAAAATAGTTGAACTGTTTGTGTTCCGCCCTTGTTTATAAGTAATAATTATCATTAAACTCTAGCCTGATTAAATTTAAATCAAAAATTGAATTGTTCATATTTCTAAAGCACAGTTTAGTTTTGGATTTAAACAGATCATAAGATTCATTTTCAGTTGCAACATTACAGGCTGATAAAAAAGGTGAAGTCACATGGGATCAGCAGTGGGCTGGTAAGATGGAGACAGAACTGGCCAGGTCCTAAAAGACAGGTGGTAGCAATGGAAGGGTATTTTCAGACTGGAGATTTGTAGCCAGTGGTGTTCTGCAGGGATCTCTCTTGTTTTGTATATATATAAATTTCGAGGAAAATGTAGACAGCCTGATCAGTAACTTTGCAACGGCACAAAGACTGGGGCAGGAGCAGGTGGTGAGGAGGATTGCCAGAGGATACAACAGCATATAGTTAGGCTTGAGACTTGGGCAGAGAAATAGCAGCTGGAGTTTAATCGAGACAAATGCATGGACTAGGTGATGCATCTTGGAAGATCTAATGCAGCAGCAAAGTATGCATTAAATGGCAAAACTTTTAGTAGCATCCACATACTTAGGGATCTAGGCATACAGGTCCACAGTTCCCTGAATATGCAACACAAGTGGATAAGGTGCTCAAGAAGGCATTTAGTACACGTCTTAATCGATCGGGGTCTAGAGTATAAAAATTTGGAAATCATGTTGCAGCTGTATAGAGCTTTACTTAGGCCACATTTGAAATATTGTGTACATTTCTGGTCACCACACTACAAGAAAAATGTGGAGCTTTGGAAAGGGTACAGAAATAATTTGCCAAGAATACAAGGTGTAAAGCTGGATGAACACAGCAGGCCAAGCAGCATCAGAGGGGCAGGGAAGGTGATATTTCGGGCCTAGAACCTTCTTTAGAAATAGGGGAGCGGAAGGGGATTCTAAAATAAATAGGGAGAGAGGGGAAGGAGGATAGAAGTCTCCTGTCCACCTATCTTCTCTGCTATCCATCTTCTATCCTCCTTCCCCTTTCTCCCTATTTATTTCACAATCCCCTTCCCCACCCACATTTCTGAAGAAGGGCCTAGGCCCAAAATGTCAGCTTTTCTGCTCCTCTGATGCTGCTTGGCCTGCTGTGTTGATCCAGCTGTACACCTTGTTATCTCAGATTCTCCAGCATCGGCAGTTCCTACTATCTCTGAAACTAATTTACCAGGATGTGGCCTTGATTGGAGGACATTAGCTATGAGGAGAGATTATACAAATTTGGTTTGTTTTCACTTGAACATCAAAGGATGAGGGGTGACCTGACATATTCAATTTGACCTTTAGAAGTTAATTTAATTCCCATTTAATATCAAATTAATTGCAGTGTTAAAAGGACAAGGCATATCACAAACAAAATGTGCATCACAATGCACACAAAACAACGAACACCTTCAAAACAGGAAACTATACAAATCCTTTCATAAAACACTGTTTAGTGCTCAGATAGAGCATGGAGCCCAAATTGGGGACCAATTTTATCAAAAATGTCTAACGTTTATTCTTAAGGGCTATTTTTGAGATTTTTAGGCACTAATTATTTATCTACACCAATTAAATTATTAGATAAAGCAGTCACATTACTTTGTAATCAGAGATAATGGGAACTGCAGATGCTGGAGAATCCAAGATAACAAAGTGTGAAGCTGGGTGAACACAGCAGGCCAAGCAGCATCTCAGGAGCACAAAAGCTGGCGTTTCAGGCTTAGACCCTTCATCAGAGAGGGGGATGGGGAGTGATCCCTCACACCCTGCCCCCGCAACAACTGCCCTAAGAGGATCCCCCTCGTCCTCACATACCACCCCACAATCCTCCGGATATAACGCATCATCCTCCGACACTTGCGCCATCTACAATCCAACCCCACCACCTAAGACATTTTTCCATCCCCACCCTTGTCTGCCTTCCGGAGAGACCACTCTCTCAGTGTCTCCCTTGTCCGCTCCACACTCCCCTCCAACCCCACCACACCCGGCACCTTCCCCTGCAACCGCAGGAAGTGCTACACTCGCCCCCACACCTCCTCCCTCACCTCCATCCCGGGCCCCTAGACAACTTTCCATATTAAGCAGAGGTTCACCTGCACATCTGCCAATGTCGTATACTGTACCCACTGTACTCGGTGTGGCTTCCTCTACATTGGGGAAACCAACGGAGGCTTGGGGACCGCTTTGCAGAACACCTCCGCTCCGTTCGCAATAAACAACTCCACCTCCCAGTCGTGAATCATTTTAACTCCCCCTCCCATTCCTTAGACACCGTCCATCATGGGCCTCCTGCAATGCCATAATGATGCCACCCGAAGGTTGCAGGAACAGCAACTCATATTCCGCTTGGGAACCCTGCATCCCATGGTATCAATATGGACTTCACCAGCTTCAAAATCTCCCCTTCCCCCACTGCATCCCAAAACCAGCCCAGCCCGTCCCCTCATCCCGCTGCATCCCAAAACCAGCCCAGCTTGTCCCCGCCTCCCTAACCTGTTCTTCCTCTCACCTATCCCCTCTTCCCACCTCAAGCCGCACCTCCATTTCCTACCTACTAACCTCATCCCGCCTCCTTGACCTGTCCGTCCTCCCTGGACTGACCTATCCCCTCCCCACCTATACTCTTCTCTCCACCTATCTTCTCCTCTATCCATCTTCAGTCTGCCTCCCCCTCTCTCCCTATTTATTTCAGACCCACTCCCCATCCCCCTCTCTGATGAAGGGTCTAGGCCCGAAACATCAGCTTTTGTGCTCCTGAGATGCTGCTTGGCCTGCTGTGTTCATTCAGCTCACACTTTGTTATCTCACATTACTTTGTACTTAACGTTGAATATCATCAATAACTATTAACCATCCATTAATGTTAAAGTCACATCATACAATGAAATCTTTGATATTATAGGTCCACAGTACTTAAATTGGCAACAAAAATAAGTTAGCAACAAATGAATTATTTCAAAGTAACTAACCTGCTTCTATACACAAAAAGCCATCTTCTTAAGCATTCCTTCTACAGACTGATAGGCCAAAACAGATGTGTTTCCTTCCCATATGCACAACAGTGGAAGATTTTAAGCAAGTTGTTATTGCCATTTTACAGCATCTTAGATTTTAATTTCAGATTTACTTCCAGTTAGCTAAATATTGTTTTGTTGACAGGATTAAAACTGTTCTCTATTCTTTGGAGCTCCTTTTTTCTCTCTCCTCACATCTCCCTTGCAATCTCTCAGTCTTTACCTCTCCCCTCATGGTTCTCATGCCAACCACCAACACCCTCCCTGTCTTTCATTCAGCTGGGCAGCATGTCTGTCAGCCCCCAAATCTTTCTTCTAATGTTCATGTCTCACCGTCATCTTCCTTTTCGCCTCACTGTCTCAACTCCACTTCTCTTGTAACTTCCTGGCTCAGTCCCCCTACACTTACCCATTCTCTCCACGTCCCACCTCCTTGTAGCTTTCTCTTCTCCCCCAACTCCACCACCACACCCCTGCATCCCCATAATAGACAGCATTAAGTGCAAGTTTGTTTTGGTGCTTAAAATCATGAAGGGTGTTACTAGAGTAAATAAGTAGTAAGAATTATCTCCAGTGGGAGGAGAATCAGGTCATGAATTTACAGTAATTGACAAAGAACCAAAGGCAACATTAGAAATAAAGCACCATGTAGGCAGTTGCTATGAATCTAGAATGCATTAACTAAAAAGGTAACAGGGACAAGTTCAACTTTAAAATGAATTGAACCTATAATTGAAAAATAAATACTTGTAAGCTATGGGAAAAGAGCAGTGGCATGGAATTAACTGGATAGTTCTTCCAAATAATTAATGCAGGCACAGAGGGCTGAACTGCCTTCTGTGCTATGAATCTATCACTGCTGATAAATAATTTCAGCATTAAACGAACAAAAATAAAATGCTTTGAAGTGTAAGTTTACTCAAAACGCAGAATTAAGCGAATTCCCAGAGATCAGGCAGCTTAACAACTACTGCGCTAATGGATGAAAGAATTTTATTTAGGTTACAAGCCCACAGAAATTTAAACTCTTTCATAGTTTGGGTAGAAGAAAAGCTGGACTGTACAATGTCATGGGATTAATCTTCAGATTACTTTTTATTTTAGTACATATTAATTCTTCTATAATTGTACATGGGTTCTCAATACTAATTTATTTTTTAAAGGTCAGGCAAGGTAAGAAACTGTGAAACATTGGACCAATTGAAAAAAAATTCTTCTCAGGAGGAGAAAGGACAAAGAAGGGCATGCAGAATGGTAAGTAAAAGAGGGCAAGTGAAAACGGGAGAAAACAGCAAACTTGAGGGAAAAAGAGGCTTGATTTTCATTCCCAAGACTGGGAACTTTAATCAAGGAATTTTCCTGCCTTAGTGTACCCGGCTCAGCAAATGCTTGCTTGGTGTAGTGGTGACTGCAAAAGAGAGTCTGGACTGTCACTGTGGCATCTGAGGTTGCCACAACGGTCGCCACTTAGAGGTGGGCTGTTTAAGAAGCTCAACTCAGTTCAATGGAACTTTGTCAAACACAGAAAATAAGATGCCAAATTAAACTAATCCCTTCTGCCTACCCTTGGTTCATATCCCTCTATTTCTTGCCTATACATGTGCTTATCTAAAAGTCCCTTAAACACTCCTATTGTATGTGCCTCCACCACTACTTGGAATGCAGCACATTCCAGACTCCTAACTCTTGGTGCAAAAACACTCTGCCTCACATCTCCTTTGAACTTTCCCCCATCACCTTAAATACATACCTCCCTAGTGTTACGTCCCAGACTTTTGTGAATAATTGAATAATTAATAATTGTAAATAATCTTGCCCTTACATCTTATCACTACTCAAACATTCCATGTGCCCAATGTATGCTAACTCATGCTCCCTCACCAAGCCAATGAATAGTTACTGATCCCTTTTGTGTTTACTCATGTCACTTTAATGGCCCTTACATTGTCCACACCAACTTAATGCTAAATCATGCCAACCCTTGCAGCCTCCATGCAAATTAATATGGAATCAACTATGGATAGACCTCAGGAGTCACATTGAAATGAAATGAAATAAAGCTCAAAGTATCTATTCCATTTGTTGGGGCAGAATGACTCAATGAATCACTCAAGGCCCTGGTTACTTGTATGTATTTGATTTTAGCCCATTTTTGGCTGTTACAAAACAATTATGTTATTAACTGACTACATACAAAACCAATCAGACTAATCATGTGATTGCAGGATCAATCCATAACTGCAGGGATCCCCTGTGGTCATTCCCCTGAAAAACAAGTATACCGTTTTGGATACTGTTGCGGGGGACGACTTACCAGGGGCATGCACTGGGGTGCAGGTCTCTGGCACAGAGTCTGTTCCTCTTGCACAGAAGGGAAGTAGGGTTAGAATGAGAGTGTTAGTCATTGGGGACTCAATAGTTAGGGGGACTGATAGAAGGTTTGTTGGCAATGAAAGAGACTCACGGTTGGTGTGTTGCCTCCCAGGTGCCAGGGTTCGTGATGTCTCGGATAGTGTCTTTAGGATCCTGAAGGGAGAGGGTGACCAGCCCCAGGTCGTGGTCCATATAGGTACCAAAGACATAGGCAGAAAGAGGGATAGGGATGTCGTACAGGATTTCAGGAAGCTAGGGTGGAAGCTGACAGCTAGAACAAACAGAGTGGTTATCTCTGGTTTGTTACGCGTCCCATGTGATAGCGAGGCAAAGAACAGGGAGAGATTTCAGCTGAACACGTGGCTGCAGGAATGGTACAGGAGGGAGGGTTTCAGGTATGTGGACAATTGGGGCTCATTCTGGGGAAGGTGGGACCTCTACAAACAGGACGGTCTCCACTTGAACCAGAGGGGTATTAATATCCTGGGTGGGAAATTTGCTAGTGCTATCGGGTGGATTTAAACTAGCTCAGCAGGGGGATGGGAAATTGTGGTGTAGTTCCAGTACACAGGAGGATGAGAGTAGGGAGGATATGGATAGAATTTCACTGTCACAGGAGTGTGCTGGCAGACAGCAAGCTGGTTTGAAGCGTGTCTACTTCAACGCCAGGACTATCCAAAATGAGGTAGGTGACCGTGTAGCATGGATAGGTACCTGGGACTTCAATGTTGTGGCCATTTCGGAGACATGGATAGAGCAGGAATGGATATTGCAGGTTCTAGAGTTTAGATCTTTCATTAAGATCAGGGAAGGTGGTAAAAGAGGGGGAGGTGTGGCTTTGTTAGTCAAGGACAGTATAACGGTGGCTGAAAGAACTTTTGACGAGGACTCGTCTACTGAGGTGGTATGGGCTGAGGTCAGAAACAGGACAGGAGAGGTCACACTGCTGGGAGTTTTTTATAGGCCTCCACAAAGTTCCAGGGATGTGGAGGAGAGGATTAGCAGAACGATTCTGGACAGGAGAGGATTAGCAGAACGATTCTGGACAGGAGTGAAAGGAACAGCGTGGTCGTTATGGGAGACTTGAATTTCCCCAATATTAACTAGAAATGCTATAACTCTAGTACGTTGGATGGATCAGTTTTTGTCCAATGTGTGCAGAAGGGTTTCCTGACACAGTATGTCGAAGGGCCAACAAGAAGGGAGGCCACACTGGATCTGGTGCATGGTAATGAACCAGGGCAGGTGTTTGATTTAGTGGTAGGTGGCCACTTTGGAGAGAGTGGCCATAATTCGGTTACGTTTAGTTTAGTGATGGAAAAGGATAGGAACATGCCACAGGGCAAGAGTTATAGATGGGGAGGAAGGGCAATTATAATGCGATTAGGCAAGGCTTAGAAAGCATAGAATGGGGTAGCAAAATGCAGGGGATGGGGACAATCGAAATGTGGAGCTGGTTTAAGGAACAGATATTGCATGTCCTTGACAAGTATGTCCCTGTCAGACTGGAAGGAAGTGATAAGGTAAGGGAATCGTGGTTTACTCAAGAAATTGTATCTCTTGTTAAGCGGAAGAGGGACGCTTATCTGATGTTGAGACAAGATGGTTCAGATGAGGCTATGGAGAGTTACAGATTAGGTGGGAAGGATTTAGAGAGAGTTAAGAAGAGCAAGGAGGGGACATGAGCAGACATTAGCAGGTAGAATAAAGGAAAACCCTAAAGCTTTCCATAGGTATGTGAGGAACAAAAGATTGACTAGGGTAGAAATACGGCCAGTCAAAGACAGAAGTGGGAACCTGTGTGTGGACCCTGTGGAGATCGGAGAGGGGCTAAACAAATACTTCTCATCTGTTTTCACTCAGGAAAAGGAGAATATTGTAGAGGAGAAGACTGAGTTATGGGTTATTAGAATTGAAAGGATTGAGGTTAGTAAGGAGGAAGTGTTATCAATTCTAGAAGGTGTGAAGGTAGATAAATCCCCTGGGCCGGATTGGATTTTTCTGAGGATTCTCTGGGAAGCTAGGGAGGAGATGTCGGAGCCTTTGGCCTTGATGTTTGAGTCCTCATTGTCTACAGGTTTAGTACCAGAGGACTGGAGGATTCCAAATGTTGTGCCCTTGTTCAAGAAGGGCAGTAGAGATGACCCAGGTAATTATAGAACAGTGAGCCTTACGCCCGTTGTAGGAAAAGTTTTGGAAAGGATTATGAGAGGAAGGATTTATAATCATCTAGCAAGCAACAATTTGATTGGAGAGAGTCAACATGGATTCATCAAGAGCAGATCGTGTCTCACAAACATCATTGAGTTTTTTGAGAAGGTGACCAAGCATGTGGATGAGGGTAGGGCAATTGGCGTCGTGTACATGGACTTCAGTAAAGCCTTTGATAAGGTTCCACATGGTAGGCTATTGGAGAAAATACTGAGGCATGGGATTGAGAAGATTTAGCAGTTTGGATTAGAAACTGGCTTTCTGTAAGAAGGCAACAAGTGATGGTTGATGGAAAATATTCAACCTGGAGTCCAATTACTAGTGGTGTGCCTCAAGAATCTGTTTTGGGACTACTGCTGTTTGTCATTTTTATAAATAACTCGCGCGCAGGCATCGGTGGATGGGTTAGTAAGTTTGTAGATGACACTAAAGTCAGTGGAGTGGTGGACAGTGTGGAAGAACATTGCAGGTTGCAGGGAGACTTGGATAAACTGCAGAATTGGGCTGACAGGTGGTAAATGGAGTTCAATGCAGATAAAGGTGAGGTGATTCACTTTGGGAAGAATAAAATGCAGGCAGAATACTGGGTCAATGGAAAGATTATTGGTAGTGTGGATGTGCAGAGGGATCTTGGTGTCCATGTACATAGATCCCTGAAAGTTGCCACCCAGGTTGATAGTGCTGTTAAAAAGGCTTATGGTGTGTTAGGTTTCACTCGTAGAGGGATTGAGTTTCGGAGCCGTAATGTCATGCTGTAACTGTAAAAAATGCTAGTGCAGCCTCACTTGGAATATAGCATACAGTTCTGGTTGCCTCATTACAAGAAGGATGTGGAAGCATTGGAAAGGTGCAGAGATTTACCAGGATGTTGTCTGGTCTGGAGCGAAGGTCTTATGAAGAAACACTGAGGGGCTTCGGTCTGTTCTCATTGGAGAGAAGAAGGCTAAGAGGGGATTTAATAGAGACATACAAGATGATCAGATAAGATAGACTCTCACTGTCCACCCTTTTGCCTAGGGTGATGACATCAGCTTGTACGACGGGGCATTGCTGCAAATTAAGGGGTGATAGATTTAAGATGTCAGAGGCAGTGACAAGTTCTTTAGTCAGAGCGTGGTAAGGGCGTGGAATGTTCTGCCTGCCAATGTACTTAACTCAGCCACATTAGGGGCATTTAAACAGTCCTCGGATAAGCATATGAATGATGATTGGATAGGGTAGGGGGGGATGGGTTTAGATTAGTTCACAGGTCGGCACAAAATCGAGGGCCGAAGGGCCTGTTCTGTGCTGTATTGTTCTATGTTCTATGCTTTTATGTCATGCAAAGATCTCACGATGTTTACCAGCACGCTTCATCACTTATCATTGGGCCTTCACAATATGTCTTATTCAACCATATTCCAGGCTTTAGCTCCTGCATCAGTTATTCAGTACTCCCCTGCTGATAGCAAGGGGCTTTTCCTATTTACCTTGCACTGGATACACGTGGAAATGCAGTTGAATGCCTAGTTCCTATTTATTCATTTGCGGGATGTGGGCGTCACTGGCTGGCTAGCATCTACTGCCTGTCCCTAGTTGCCCTTGAGAAGGTGTAGTGAGGTGCCTTCTTGAACTGCTGCAGTCCACCTGCTGTGGGTGGACCCACAACTCTATTTAGAGTGTCTTTCAGGGTTTTGACCCAGTGACAGTGAAGTAACGGTACTCACGTTCCAAGCCAGGATGGTGAGAGGCTTGGAGGAAAACTTGATGTTTGTTGTGTTCCCATGTATCTGCTGCCCTAATCCTTCTAGATGGAAGTGGTCATGGGTTTTGAAGGTACTGAGGATCTTAGGTGAATTTCTACCTTACATGTCTGCTACTGAGCATTGGTGGAGGAGGGAGTGGATGCTTGTGGATGCAGCGCAAAATCAAGTGGGCAGGTTTGTCCTGGATGGTGTCAAGCTGTTGAGTTTTGTTGGAGCTGCACTCATCCAGGCAACTGGGGAGTACTCTGACTTGTACCTTCTAGATGGTGGACAGGCTTTGAAAAGTCAGGAGGTGAGTTACTCGCCATAGCATTCCAAGCCTCTGACCTGTGTTTATGTGATGAGTCCAGTTGAATTTCTGGTCAATGATAACCCCCAGGATACTGACAGTGGGGATTCAGTGATGGAAGCATCATTGCGCGTCAAGGGGTCTTGGTTACATTGTCTGCTATTGGAGATGGTCATAGCCTGGCATTTGTGTGGCATGAATGTTATTTGCCACTTGTCAGCCCAAGCCTGGATATTGTTGAGATCTTGTCGCATTCGAACATGGACTGCTTCAATATCTGAGGTGTTGTGAATCGTACTGAATACTGTATAATCATCAGCGAATATCCCGACTTTTGAGCTTAAGATGGAAGGGAAGGTGATCGATGAAACTGCTGAAGAGCTGATGAATGCCTGTAGAGATGTACCACAGCTGAGATGACAGACCTCCAACAACAACGACCATCTTCCTGGGTGCCAAGTATATCCCCAACCACCAGAAAGTTTGCCCGCTGATAACTATTGATTCCAGTTTTGCTCGGGTTCCTTGATGCAACACTTGGTCGAATGCAGTCTTGATGTCAAGGGCTGTCACTCTCACCTCACGTCTGAAATTCAATTTCTTTGTTCATGTTTGAACCAAGGCTGGAATGAGGTCAGGAACTGAGTGATCCAGGCAGAACCCAAACTGGGCTTCACGAAACAGGTTACTGCTGAGCAGGTGCTGTCTGATAGAAGTATTGATGATATCTTCTATCACTTTACTGAAGAGGCAGTAACTAGCTGGTTTAGGATTTGTCCTGCTTTTTGTGTACAGAACACACCCAGCAATTTTCCACATTGTCAGTAGTACCAACCTTGTAATTGTACTGGAACAGCTTGGCTAGCTCGTTTTTTACAGATGTAAATAGTGCTGTTTTGTCGAATGATATCATTATCTCGTTCTCTTCTATTCATAGAATCCCTACAGTGTGGAAACAAGCCCTACTACCCAACAAGTCTACACTGACCCTTAAAGGATCCCCCCCACACCCATCCCCCTATAACCCACCTAGTCTACACATCCCTGATGGGCAATTTAGCATGGCCAATTCATCTAACCTGCACAGCTTTGGACTTTGGGAGGAAATCGGAGAACCTGGAGGAAACCCATGCAGACATGGGTAGAATGTGCAAACTCCACACAGACAGTCATCCAAGGGTGGTATCAAACCCAGGTCGCTGGCGCTGTGAGGCAGTCATGCTAACCACTGAGCGACTGTGCCGCCCAAATAGATTAACGGTCCGTCGCCTCAACCTCTCTGCCACCTTGTCACAGATTTCTGGTGTCCTTGATGATGTTGAGGAATTCTTGGAAGGAGTGGGAAGCACTGTCAATTAAGTATTTTAGTTTCCATTGTAGTTTTTTGGCTAGTCTATATGTTGATGTGCCTGGCAGTGAGACAATGGGACTCCTGGCTTGCATACCTTAGGGAGTCCATTGAAGCAGGGTATGCTGGATCCCTCTGGCTTCATTTTTTGGTAGTGTCTTGCTGATATCTCTTGGAGTTAGATAATTTTTTCAGGGTTGTTTTAATCCATTTCTTTAACTGTGGTATTGGGTCTATCGATACCTGTTGGTATTAATTGATTACACAGGTCCTGATGAGTTCAGCATTCTCACATCTGGCAATCACACCCCTCCCCACTTTACCTTACTAGCAAAATGGGATCTGTTGGAAATGGGGGTAGGACGTCTCAATCAGAATCCTGTCCATCAACTTAAAGATCCATGCAGTCTCCACAACTAAAGGAAAATCCAGTGTGTAGCTAATCAAAGAGTGGAGGGGTGTGGAGTGGGAAACAAAGGGAAATCGGAGATTGCAGGAAGTGGATAAAGGGGATCAAGGGGATTGAGATACATAACAGTAATTGAGGGAGCACTGGAGGAGTGCAGAGGAGATTCACTAAGTTGATCCTGGATTTGAGGGGTCTGGCTTATGAGAAAAGATTGAGTGGACCGGAACTATATTCATTAGAATTTAGAACAATAAGGGGTATCTTATAAAAATGTATAAATTGTGATGGAATAGATACAATAAAAGCAGGGAGGTTGTTTCCACTGTTTAGTGAAACTAGAACTTGGGGGTACAGCCTCAAAATAAGGGGGACCAGTTTTAGGTCTGAGCTAAGGATGAACTTCTTCACCCAAAGGGTTGTGAATCTGTGGAATTTCCTACCCAGTGAAGCAATTGAGGCTACCTAGTTGAATGTTTTTAAAGCAAAGATAGATAGACTTTTGAACAGTAAAGGAATTAGGGGCTATGGTGATTGGGTGGATAGGTGGAGCTGAGTCCATGAAAAGATCAGTCATGACCTTCTTGAATGGCTAAGCCAGTTTGAGGAGCCACATGCCTACTCCTGCTCCTATTTCTTATGTCCTTATAGAGGGGCTGATACGTCCATATAATGTTGCACTTCTCTATGCATTTTGATTATTTTCAGATCATCAGGATCATGGATTTTACATGCAAGTCTAATGGTTCAGATTTCTGTATGTTCATTGTGGGCTAGTACTTTTGGTTCAGCTTACTTGTAACAGTTCAGGATGTTGTGTTAAGATACCGACTGGAAGGGCACTACCCTAATTAATATTTAACAGCTAAAAACCAAAAAATCAGGAACAAAAACAAAGTTGCTGGAGAAGCTCAGCAGGTCTGGCATAATCTCTGAAGGAAAAAACATTGTTAATTTAAAGATGATTAATGCAAAAGCAAAATACTCCAGATGCTGGAAATCTGAGGCTTAAATAAATAAGAACATAGAACAGCTAAGCACAGTACAGGCCATTCGGACCACAATGTTGTGCCAATCTATTATCCAACTAAGATCAAACTACCCTGCACACCCTACATTTTACTATCCTCCAATGTGCCTATTTAAGAGTTGCTTCAAAATCTCTAAAGTATCTGACTCACTTACCACTGCCAGCAGTGCATTCCTCACGCCCACCACTCCCTGTGTAAAGAACCTACCTCTGACATCTGCCCTATACCTTCCTCCAATCATCTTAAAATTATGCCCCCTTGTAATTCTCATTTCCGCCCTGGGAAAACGTCCCTGGCTATCCACTCTATCTATGGCTCTCATCATCCTCTAACAAGACGAAAACTCTATCAAGTCATCTCTCGTCCGTCTTCACTCCAATGTTAAAAGCCCTAGCTCTCTCAACCTTTCCTCCCAAGACCTACCCTCCAGTCCAGGCAGCATCTTGGTAAATCTCCTCTGCATCCACTCTAAAGCTTCCACATCTTTCCTGTAATGAGGTGACCAGGACTGAACACAGTAGTCCAAGTGTGATCTAACCAGAGTTTTATAGAGCTGCAGCATAACCTCATGGCTCTTAAACTCAATTCCCCACCAATGAAAGCCAACACACCACGCACCTTCTTTAAAACCCTATCAACTTTGGTAGCAACTTCGAGGGATCTATGGGCATGGACCCTAAGATCCCTCTGTTCCTCCATATTGCCAAGAGTCCTGCCATTAACCCTGTATTCTGCATTCAAATTTGACCTTCCAAAATGAATCACTTCACACTTTTCCGGGTTGAATTCCATCTGCCACTTCTTTGCCCACTCTGCATCCTGTCAATGTCCCGTTGCAACCTACAACAGCCCTCCACACTGTCCACAACTCCACCAAACTTCGTGCCATCAACAAACTTACGAATCCACTTTCCACTTCCTCATCCAAGTCATTTATAAAGATCACAAGGAGCAGCGGTCCCAGAACAGATCCTTGTGGAACACAACTGGTCACTAAGCTCCAGGCTGAGTACTTTCCATCGACTACCACCCTCTGTCTTCTACTGAACCGCCAGTTTTGTATCTAGACAGCCAAATTTCCCTGAATCCCATGCCTCCTTACTTTCTGAATGAACCTACCATGTGGGACCTTATGAAATGCCTTGCTAAAATCCATATACACCTCATCCACTGCTCTGCCTTCATCAATATGTTTTGTCACGTCGTCAAAGAATTCAATAAGGCTTGTGAGGCATGACCTGCCCCTCACAAAGCCATGCTGACTATTTCTAATCATGTTGTGCTTTTCCCAAATAATAATCCTATCTCTCAGAATCCTCCCAATAATTTTCCCTCCACAGAAGTAAGACTGATCGGTCTGTAACTCCCAGGATTATCCCTATTCTCTTTCTTGAATAAGGGAATGAATTTGCCACCCTCCAATCATCTGGTACTACTCCAGTGGATGACTTAAAGATCATTGCCAAAGGGGCAGCAATTTGTTCCCTCGTTTTCCATAGTACCTTGGGTATAAACCATCTGGCCCAGAGGGCTTATCTATCCTCATGTTCTTCAAAATTTCTAGCACATCCTCCATCCCAACATCAACCTGTTCGAGCATATCTGCCTGTTTCATGCAGTCCTCACAAACGTCAAAGGTCCCTCTCACTAGTGAATACTGAAGCAAAGTGCTCATTAATGACGCCCTCTACCACCTCTGACTCCACGTACAAGTTCTCTCCACTATCCCTGTTTGGTCCTGCCCCCAATCTGGCCATCCTCTTGTTCCTCACATAAGCATAGAACACCTTGGGGTTTTCCGTGATCCTACCCGCCAAGGTTTTCTCATACCCCTTTCTAGCTCTCAAGTCCATTCTTCAGTTCCATCCAGTCTACCTTGTAAGCCTCTACAGCCCTGTCCGATTCTTGCTTCCTCAACCTTAAGTAAGTTTCCTTCTTCCTCTTGACTAGGTATTCTACATGACTTATCATCCGAGGTTCCTTTACCTTACCATCCTTTACTTGCCTCAGTGGGACAAACCTGACCAGTACTTGTAGCAACTGCTCCCTAAACAGTCTCCACATTTCTATGATGCATTTTCCTGTGAACCTCTGATCCCAATTTGTGCTCTGCAGTTCTTGCTGAATAGCATCCCCTCCCCAAATTATATTCTTTCCCATACCATCTGCTCCTGCCCCTCTTCATGACTATAGTAAAGGTCAGGGAGTTGTGATCACTATCACCGAAATGCTCTCCCGAAATGAGAGATCTGACACCTGGCCTGGTTCGTTGCCAAGCGCCAATCCAATATGACCTACCCTCTAGTCGGCCCATCTGCACAGCAGAAATACTCAGCAGGTCAAGCAATATTGGGAGAATCGTGTTAATGTTTTAGGTCAATGAATTCTGATTTAAAGTTTTTGATCTGTGACACTGCAGGTGGTTTCGACTTCATGAAGTTAACTTTTTCTAGATCACAAGCTCTTTTAAAATGAATGTCTGCAAACTGAGGGGATAATAACAAAGATATTACACAAAAATATAACTGGAACTTTTTAGCTTTAGTTTAACATTGTTTTATTTTAACATTATGACAAAACCAATTGTTTTGGGGGGAGTGGTGATTGGTCAGTGGGAAGGGTGGGGCAGATAGCTGGGAGAGAAAGGACAGGTTGTGTCAGATCAAGGAGGTGAGAGAGAGGATGTGTGGGGCTGGGGAAAGGTGGGTGGGGTGATGATAGGTTGATGCAGGTAGGGGATAATGGGGATTGGTCGGTGGGAAGGGTGGGGCAGATACGTGAGCAAGATGGTGGGCTGGTTGTGTCAAGTCAGGGAGGTGGGAAGGAGGAGGAGTGGGGCTGGGGGAGGGGAGTGAGATGATGAGTGAGGTGATGAATGGATGCAGCTGGGGGCAGTAGGGATTGGTCAGTGGAAAGGGTCAGGTGGATTGGCAGGGATGAAGGACAGGTTGTGTCAGGTCAAGGAGGCGGAAGTGGAGGTGGTTGGTGGGGTGGTACGGTATGTGGGGACCAGGGCGAATCTGTCTTTAATTTTATTTGGGGTGGGTGTCGTTTGAGGGCAGAAGTGCGGAAAATGCAAGAAATGTGGTTGAGGCAATTTTTGATCACTGAAGGGGTAAGTTGCAGTCCTTGAAACAGGAGGATACCTGGGATGTGCAGATGCGGTGGAGGTGGTGGAATTGGGAGTATGGGATTGCATTCTTGCAGGAGGGTGGGTGAGAGGAGGTGTAGTCCATGTAGCTATGGGGGTCAGTGGGTTTGAAATAGATGCCAGTGTTGAGGCTTTTACCAGAGATAGAGAGAGAGAGGTCCAGAAAGGGGAAGGAGGTATCGGAGATGCTCCAGGTGAATTTCAGGTTGGGGTGAAAGGTGTTAGTAAGGTTGATAAACTGTTCAAGCTCCTCATGGGAGCACAATCCAGTGCTGGTACAGTTATTAAAGTAACAGAGGAAGAGGAGAGGGATGGTACCAGTATAAGAGCGGAAAAGGGACTGTTCTACATATCCTACAAAAAGGCAGGCATAGCTCAGACTCATACGGGTGCCCACAGCCACCTCCTTAATTTGTAGGAAGTGGAGGGAGTTTAAGGAAAAGTTGTTCAAGCTAAGGGCAAGTTCTGTTAAGCAGATGAAGGTGTCGGTGGAGGGGGACTGGTTGAGCCTGCTGGAGAGGAAGAATCCGAGGGCTTTTAAGCCATCCGTGGCGGGGGGGGGAAGAGTACAAGTGTACAGGGATTGGGTATCCATGATGAAGATGAAGTCGTAAGAAACTTAAGCAAGGAGTCAGGAGGGCTAAAAAGGAGTCATGAAAAGTCATTGGCCAACAGGATTAAGGAAAATCTCAAGGCTTTTTATACATATATAAAGAGCAAGAGGGTAGCAGCAGAGGATTGGCCCACTCAAGGGCAGGGAAGAGAATGTGTGTGTGGAGCCAGGGGAAATGGGCAAGATATTAAATGAGTACTTTGCATCAGCATTCACCATAGAGAAGGACTTGGTGGATGATGAGTCTGAGGAAGTGTGTGCAGAGGAGATTTACTAGGATGTTGCCTGGTATGGAGGGAAGGTCTTACGAGGAAAGGCTGAGGGGCTTGAGGCTGTTTTCATTAGAGAGAAGAAGGTTGAGAGGTGACTTAATTGAAACATGTAGAATAATCAGAGGGTTAGATAGGGTGGATAAGGAGAGCCTTTTTCCTAGGATGGTGACGGCGAGCACGAGGGGGCATAGCTTTAAATTGAGGGGTGAAAGATATAGGACAGATGTCAGAGGTAGTTTCTTTACTCATAGAGTAGTAAGGGAATGGAACGCTTTCCCTGCAACGGTAGTAGATTCGCCAACTTTAGGTAAATTTAAGTCGTCATTGGACAAGCATATGGACATACATGGAATAGTGTAGGTTAGATGGGCTTGAGATCGGTATGACAGGTCGGCACAACATCAAGGGCCGAAGGGCCTGTACTGTGCTGTAATGTTCTATGTTCTATAGTTTGGGTCATGTTGAGATCAAAAGGGAAGAGGTATGGGGTCTTGAAAAACATTAAGGTAGGCAAGTCCCTAGGGCCTGATGGGATATACCCCAGAATATTGAGCGAGGCAAAGGAGGAAATTGCTGGAGCCTTGAGAGAAATCTTTGTATCCTACTGGCTACAGGGGAGGATTGGCAAATAGGCAATGTTGTTCCTTTGTCTAAGAAGGGTGGCAGGGATAATCCAGCTAATTACAGGCCGGTGAGCCTTACGTCAGTGGTAGGGAAATGACTGAAGAGGATTCTTCAAGACAGGATTTACACCCACCTGGAAATCAATGGGTGTATTATTGAAAGACAACATGGTTTCAAGAAGGGGAGGTCATGTCTCACTAATTTAGTTGAGCTTTTTGAGAAAGCGACAAAGATGATTGAGAGTAGGGCAGTGGAGGTCATATACATTGACTTCAGTAAGGCCTTTGAGGTCTTAGCAGGCTGATACAGAAGGTAAAGGCGCATGGCATCACAGGTGAGTTTCCAAAGGGATAAAAAAAAATGGCTTGGTCAGAGAAGACAGAGGGTAGCAGTAGAAGGGTGCGTTTCTGAATGGAGGGCTGTGACTTGTGGCGCTCCTCAGGGATCAGTGTTGGGACCTTTGCTGTTTATAATTTATATAAATGGTTTACAGGAAATTGTAACTGGTCTGATTAGTAAGTTTGCTGATGACACAAAGGTTGGTGGAATTGCGGATAGCGATTAGGACCATTAATGGACACAGCTGGATATATAGATTGGTTGGTGACTTGGGCTGAGATATGGCAGATGGCGTTTAATCCAGAAAAAATGTGATGTAATGCATTTTGGAAGGTCTAATCCAGAATGGAAAATTTACAGTAAATGGCAGAGCCCTTAACAGTACTGATAGGCAGAGGGATTTGGATGTACAGGTACACAGGTCATGGAAAGTGGCAATGCAGGTGGAAAAGGTAGTCAACAAGGCATACAGCATGCTTGGCTTCATCGGCCAGTGCACCGAGTTTAATAATTGGCAAGTAATGTTGCAGCTTTATAGAGCCTTAGGTCGCATTTGGAATAGTGTGTTCAATTCTGGTCACCACACTACCAGGAAGAAGTGATGGCTTTGGAGAGGGTACAGAAAAAAATTACCAGGATGTTGCCTGGTATGGTGGGCATTAGCTATGAGGACAGATTGGAGAAACATGGGTTGTTCTCATAGGAACAACGGAGGTTTAGGGGAGACCTGACAAAGGTCGACACGTTAAGAAGGGGATAGACAGACTGGACAGTCAGATTTTTCCCAGGATGGAGGTGTCAGTTACCAGGGGCCATGGGTTTAAGGTGCAAGGGGCAATGTTTAAAGGTGATGTACGAGGCAAGGGCTTTTTTTTTAAAAACACAGACGGTGGTGGTGCCTGGAACCTACTGCCAGGGAAGGTAGTGGAAGCAGATACCATAGTTACTTTCAAAGGGTGTCGTGACAAATACATGAATAGGGTGGGAATAGACGGATACAGTCCCCAGGAGGGTAGGGGGTTTTAGTTGTGACAGGCAGCATGTCGGTGCAGGTTTAGAGGGTCGAAGGGCCTGTTCCTGTACTGTAATTTTCTTTGTTCTTTTTAAGTGCTCCAGCCTTCTGGAATACAAGCACAGAGTACAAAAAATGTACTCATAGAACATAGAACATAGAACAGTACAGCACAGAACAGGCCCTTCAGCCCACAATGTTGTGCCGACCATTGATCCTCATGTATGCACCCTCAAATTTCTGTGACCATATACATGTCCAGCAGTCTCTTAAATGACCCCAATGACCTTGCTTCCACAACTGCTGCTGGCAACGCATTCCATGCTCTCACAACTCTTTCATGGGATATTGGCATCAACATCTGTGTTCATCTTTAAGTATCATCACAACTTATCAGGCCTTTCAGATGGCAGTTAGTAGAATCATAGAATTCCTACAGTGTGAAAAGATGCCGTTAGTCCCATTGAATTTGCACTGACCCTCCGAACAGCATCCCACTCAAAGCGAGCCTCATACCCTATCCCTATAACACCACATTTACCATGGCTAATCCACTTAGCCTGCACAACACTGGACATTACAGGGCAATTTAGCATGGCTAATCCACTCAACCTGCACATTTTTGGACTGAGAGAGGAAACCGGAGCACTTTGTGGAAACCCACACAGACAGCAGAAAATGTGCAAACTCCACAAAGGCAGTCATCAAAGGCTGGAATTGAATTCAGGTCCCTGGAACTATGAAGCAACACTGCAAATCACACAGCCACCATGCTCTCCACCACATAGGGCAATTACATAGTCAATTACATTCCTGTAGATTTGGAATCACATGGAAGCCAGACTAGATAAGGATGTCAGATTTCCTTCCACAAATGATATTGACGAACTTTAGGGAAAATTCTGGCAATCAATGATAGCTTTGTGGTCATCAAAACTAAGACTTGAGCTGAATTCTAGACTTTCAGAATTGAATTCAAATTGTACCAGCTGCATTTGCGGAATGTGCACCCATGTCTTTATCTAAGCCTCTCTAGTCACATTACCACAATATCATCACCACCAACCACCTCCCGTAACAGGCACAAAGAGTGACATTCTGGTTTGGTTAGCAAGGGCACTATAGTCATATGCGTGCATGAAACAGGGTGTAATTAGAATATTTCTTGTATGCCTAGCAATGGAATATTGGAATGTGTAAACATGCAGAAGATGCCTTTGTCAATGGGTCACTGAAGACAGGTACAGCAAGGCACTAGGAAGGCTAACGGAATGTTAGCTTTCATCAACCGATCTAAGGCTAACACACAGGGTTCAAATCCTACTATAGCAGCTGCTGTTAACTTCCATTAAATCTGAAACTGAATTCTGGTCTCTGTCATGGTGACCATGAAAAGTCACTATCCTTGAAAACCCATCTGGTGACTCAAACTTTAGGAAAGCATGTTTTTCAATTATCTGGTCTGGCTTTCAGGTGGATCTAAAGCCACATGAATGCAGTTGACTCTTAGTTGTTCTCTGCAGTGGTTTACTACATCACTCAATTCAGTGTGATTCAGGATGGGCAACAAATTCTAGCCTTGCCAACAACAATCATATTCTACAAAATAATTTGTAAACGATGAGGTCCATTGACTCAAACAATAAATCCATTTTAACACATCACAAAATTAAAAATCATTGGTACAAAATTTAAAATATTTAATTCTCAGCCTTTATGTACTTCTATAGAATTGTTTCAGGGATCATGGTCCAACAAGAATTAATTCTCAACCAATGTTATGATAGAAGGGTTTGGGTTTGATGAAATATGAAGTTGGATACACACCAACTTCAATTCAGCCTCCCACATACTCAGGCTACTCACTAGTGAGAGGTTTGGTTGAAGTGACCCTTTTGTCTATTTAATTGTTGATCAAACCCACAATAAGTAACTAATGTGTCAAATGAGGCTTTTTCAAAGGAAACACCTTAATTCAACAGGAACCTAAAAGATACCTGCTAATTGGATGGCCAAGTCCACCCTGTTGATGCAGGGTTTTGCATTTGTTTCCCACTTAACATACAGTATTTTCTACTTCTCAAAATTCACTACAGTGACTTAGAAGATAAAATTCAACCTGTTCAAATATTAAAATGTCAAACTTCTTTACAACGTTAAAGTCGATAGAAAGGCAATATATACCTGGACTACAGTTAAACCAGATTTTAGATTAATTGATGCAATGATGGCGTGAAAGTTTTTCTTTCACGAGTAAAGGGATATTGAATTGAACATGCTGTTAAAAATAGAATGGGTCCTCCAAGAAAGTGCTTGTATTTGTTTCAAAATAACCTCACTGGTGCAGGAATATTGGGGATATTGCACTGTTGCAAATTAGTAATATGAACACAGTTCAAAAAGTTGCATGTAGCTCTGGGGCTGCAGATGATCCATTCTTGGACTGGCATCATTAGAACTACAATCATTAGGATGTTTGTAATCCTATAATTCTCCATTTTTAATCTCACCATGATTAGTCACCACACTTAGCTGCTAAGACTAAAGCACCAGAATTCATTACCATAACCTCTCCACCTTTCCCCTGCTTCAAGATATTCCTTGCTATCAATGTCTTTGATCAGATCTTTGCACCATAAAACTGGAGCAGAATTCTTGGGGCTGCTCTAGGCCTGAAACGTCAGCCTTCCTGCTCCTCTGATGCTGCGTTCATCCAGCTCCACACCTTGTTCTCTCAGATTCTCCAGCATCTGCAGTTCCCACTATCTCCAAAAGCCACTCTGTCTTGTTTTTTAAGTAGCTATCTTTTGGTTTAATAGCATTCTTAACCATATCCACAAATTATTTGGTATTCTTCTTCTATTTTGCAGCAGTACCTATTAATTCCAGTACAGGGCACTCTCAACTAGAATAGGACATCTCAGATCATGTATGGCATTCTGTCATTTATGGAACTGATCTGCATAACTCACATACGTTGACAGTTCTTAAGGATTATGGTCTATTACAAAAGAACTACCAAATTAGGCGGACTCATGTCCATTTATCATTCTTTAAAAAAACCATGAATTTAAAAAAATCTCCTTTAACAATCATATTACAGATTCACAATTGAATAAATAAGGTAGATATTCATTGGTGGCCAAATTTTAAGGGACACAAGTGTGACAAAGTAAGGCACAGAGCATGTTCTCAATGACAATAAATGAAATCAAGTGTCAGCAATCAGGACACAACATCCATGTCAAAATGACTGATTAGAAGTTCCATTTTCAGAAATAACTGACAAAACACAACAATATTTTCTTCATTCTTTCTGTCTGCAACATGTTGGCTCATCCTAGCTTCATTCTACAATTGACAAGGATTTTATTGATTTATTTAAACAACATAATTAACCATGAATTACATTAAACCCGTCTTGACCTGATGGCAAGACAAAGGCACTTGCAATCAGAAATTAATAAGTAATGACACAGATAGACATTTTAATGAGTAATTATACTCCCTTACCATGTATATTGCAATCAACAGTTCCAACTGAGATGATAGTGGACCGAGTTCCACAGATCCTCCCTGTGCAGAGATAGTAGGAACTGCTGATGCTGGAGAATCTGAAATAACAAGGTGTAGAGCTGGATGAACACAGAATGCCAAGCAGCAGCAGAGGAGCAGGAAAGCTGATGTTTTGGATCGAGACCCTTCTTCAGAAATGGGGGAGGGGAAGGAGATTCTGAAATAAATAGGGAGGTGGGGGAAGGCGATAGAAGATGGATAAAGGAGCAGATAATTGGAGAGGAGACAGGCAGGTCAAAGAGGTGAGGTTGGAGCCAGTAGAGGTGGGTGTAGGTGGGGAGTTAGGGAGGGGATAGGTCAGTCCAGGGAGGGAGGGAATAGGTAGGAGGGAGGGGATAGGTAGGAGGGAGCGCAGATTAGGGAGGCGGGGACGAGCTGGTCTGGTTTTGGCTACCTAGAATAATACTCCTCTCACCCAACTTCCTGCAAAAAGGCAATCCCCTTTCCCCATTTCCTCTGCCTCATCTGCTCCCAAAATGAGCCAATCTGCTCCCAGACTCCTCAGATGTGCTCGTTTTTCAAGGAGCACAACTTTCCCACCACAGTGATTGAAAATGTCGTCGACCGTGTCTCTTGCATTTCCCGCAACTTATCCCTCACACCCCGTACCCGGAACAACAATCAAAACCGAATCCCCCTCGTCCTCACATAGCACCCCACCAGCCTCCGAATCCAACGCATCATCCTCCGACACTTCCGCTATCTGCAATCTGACCCCACCACCAAGACATTTTCCCTCCCCACCCTTATCTGCCTTCCAGAAGGACCACTCTCTCAGTGGCTCCCTTGTCCACTCCATACTCCCCACCAGCCCCACCACCCCCAGCACTTTTCCCTGCAACTGCAGGAGGTGCTATACCTGCCCCTACACCTCCCCACTAAACCCCATCCCAGGTCCCAAGAAGACCATTAGATGTTCACCTGCACATCTGCTAATGTGGTATACAGTATCCGCTGTTCCTTTGTGGCCTCCTCTACGTCGGGGAAACCATGCAGAGGCTTGGGGACTGCTTTGTGGAACACTTACACTCAGTTCGCAACACACAACTACACATCCCAGTCGTGAACCATTTCAACTCCCCCTCCCACACCTTGGATGACATGTCTATCCTGGGCCTCCTGCATTGCCACAATGAAGCCACCCGAAGGCTGCAGGAACAGCACCTCATATTTAGCTTGGGAACCCTGCAGCCCAAGGGTATCAATGTGGACATCACAAGCTTCAAAATCTCCCCTCACCAACCACATCCCAAAACCAGCCCAGCTCCTCTCCGCCTCTGTAACTATTCCTCTCACCTCAAGCCCTAACCCTATCTCTTACCCATTAACCTCATCCCACCTCCTTGACCTGTCCGTCCTCCCTGGGCAGACCTATTCCCTCCCTAACTCCCCCCCTACATTCACCTTTACTGGCTCCAACCACACCTCTTTGACCTGTCTGTCTCCTCTCCACCTATCTTCTCCTTTATCCATCTTCTATCCGCCTCCCCCTCTCTCCCTATTAATTTCAGAATCCCCTTCCCCTCCCCATTTCTGAAGAAGGGTCTCAACCTGAAACGTCAGCTTTCCTGCTCCTCTGATGCTGTTTGGCCTGCTGTGTTCATCCAGTTCTCCCCTGTGCAGTTTTGACAAGAGTGTCTCGGAGCCCCTGGAAGAATGCTGAGAACTCTCAAAAGAATGATCTTAGCTATGTCTTCTGTGAGCCACGTATCTTCCTTCTGAGGAACTTTATATTCAGATAGAACAGCTCAAATTGTCCAAAAACCGCAAGTGGGGTTATCATTTCAAATATGGCAAATATGTCAGCAAAGCAACAAATCCATACCATGTTCTTGACAGCATTCCAATTGTATTACAGAACTTTTTGTACAAAAAAAGCTCCAAAAAGGTTGCCTCAGATCAAAACTTCCTGTACCTGATTAGTCTACACATTCTCTTGAACGCCCTTCAAAACTGTGAGATTTATCAAAACACCCGTGCTCACAATCACAGAACTACTGGAGACAAAGTCGTGGAAACAAGTTCTTTTATTGCGAGTCTGCAGAGTCGGGTGCCCCCGCAGAACCGGAGAGACCCTAATACAGAGTTTGCAGTCTTCTTTTATACATCCCATTCATTATGTATTCAGGCACCAATGTTTGTATTCCCTCGGGCCTCCCTAAGTGGGCGTCCCCATCTGTAGTTCAGCTCTGGCTTTTACTATTCTCTACTACGCAGGTGCCATAGCTGCCTGTGGCCACATACTCCTCACCTTTCACCTAGTTAGCCCCAAGTGTTTCCCGGATCCAGTTTTAGCTGGTTCTTAATCGCTCCTTATTGTTATCTTCTGCTCACTCAAGCTGATCCCCCATACTGTGCACTGCCGCCTCACCACTTCTCCTTATTGCTATCACATCTGTGACTAAATTCCTGTCCAAGTGTTAACTGTTGTGCCCAAGTTCATGTACTAGTGTTAACTGTAGTTTAACCACTGTAATGTAGCACTCCATTTCTCTCAATTCCACCCTTTTTCTTTTACCACGCATTATTGGTTAAACTACACCTCAGCGTTCCCTCCCCGGTCCTTCAGTTGTTTTCTAAGTTGGCCAACATGTATTTAATCTCTCTCCGTTGGGTATCATCATTATGCTCGCTGTCTGGGGTTTTCATCATAAATAGTGCTGTTCTCGTGTCGGTCAGGGAGGCCGGCATCATACGGGCCAATAGACATTTCAGGATGTTCAGGCCTATTATTAGTCCTACCACTATGATTAGGCCATAAAGCGCTAGGTTCACCAACCAATTACCCCATCCAATCAAGCCCCAACTGCCCCATTCCCACCCTGCCTCCTTGCGATACCTATTCCCCGCTTTTCGTATTTTATCAATTTGACCCCGAATATGTTGGGAGAGGTTAGTAATGTTTTGCGACTTGTCAGGGACATAGGTACAACATTCATTCCCTATCAGAGCGCAGGTCCCCCCCTTTCTCAGCGAGTATAAAATCCAAGGCCATTCGGTTTTGGAGGGCCACTAATCTGAGGGCAATCATTTCAGTAGTGAGGGCCCGCACCTGGGTCTGCGTCTCGCTTAGAGCTATGGCCGTGCCATTGGCCAATTCCTCCAAAGCAGCAGCTAACTGCTGAATTTCTACCCCTGCCCGAGCCATCCCATAAGGAGGAAAGAGGGTCCAGAACAAGCGGTCAGTCTCCGTCACCTTTCTGGGTTTGCGCCTCTTCTTCCCCCGTTCCTTTCTAGTCCATGGGACTTGTTTCGGGATGTGTACATGAGGGATTAGGTAGGCTAGGTAACAACAACCACTCCACCCCTTCTGTTCAGGTGGCAATGTCCGCTCTATGCCGGATCCCTGGTCTCCCTAATGTTCATGTTGTTCCCCTGGCAGGAATGGATATGCTCTGGTGTCACATACCCAATATGTCCCGTTTAATGGTATGGGCAGGCTATATTCGTGGGCCACTTGGTACACTTTACAGGTTGAGTTCCCCAATTGGAACGGGGCGCTCACATTCCAGTTACAGAAACACGTTGAGTTAACCTGTCGCCGAGTTGGCGTAACTCTGAGACCGTCAATTGCCCCTTGGGTCCGTGGGGCCGGTCGGGGAAACCATCCCTTGAAACTGTAACTCCCCTCGCTCCCTTTCCACCTACCCCAATGCAGCCACCAATTCCCGTAACTAGAATTCCATGTACCCCCACCCGACTCCCACGTATCGCTTACAGAGGTGTTGAACTGCAGCACCTCGCCTACTTCCTCCCTAGTCATAGGCAGAATGGTAAGAGGGATTCCGGACTTCCCATGATGTGGGATGGCCACACATACCCAACAATTGGTCTGTCCCTTCTGTCTAGCATAGTTCGCACAGAGTGTAGTAAAATAATTAAACCCGCTTCTGCAAACCGCAAGGTACAGTATAGCAAACAGGCTGTAATATACAATTTTGAACTGGTTACTGTCCTTCATCATCCTTTTTGCTTAATCCGTAATGTCAACACTAATGTCCCCCGCTTGGACTTCCCACTCTCCCTCGGTTGACGGGTCCACTGGTCCCTTTAGCCGCGCCGCGTGCGTCCACCCTTTTTCTTTTGTTCGAATCGCTGTTTCCGTTGTCAGCAACACTACATATGGGCCAGACCACTGCGGCCGTAACTTCTCCTCTTTCCACGACTTGACAAGGACCCAATCTTCTGCCTTTATCGGGTGGATGGGGAAATCCAGAGGAGGGCTCTGTGCCAGCAAGCCTTTGGTTTTAAGATCTGTAAGTGAACGAGAGACTGCCAGTAAATAGTTCCTTAGAAACGCATCATTACTTTCAAAGGTGGGGACTCCTTCCTCCCCTCCTAGATAGGAGAGTCCAAACAACATTTCATACGGCGACACCCCTATATCCTTCCGGGGAGCAGTGCATATTCTGAGCAGAGCTAGCGGTAAACATTTAGTCCAAGGGAGTTTTGTTTCCTCTACCAGCTTCCTTATTTGTGCCTTTAAGGTGGCGTTCATTCGCTCTACCATTCCCGAACTTTGTGGGTGCCAGGGGGTGTGCAACTTCCAGGTAATCCCCAATGTACCACAAATCAATTCATGCACCTCTGCCGCAAAGTGTGTTCCCCTATCTGAATCAATGGATTCCACTATTCCGTACCTAGGGATTATCTAATCTAAGAGGATCTTAGCCACCACCTGGGCAGTTGCACTAGCGACAGGGAAGGCCTCCACCCATCGGGTATAGTGGTCTTCTATCACCAGTATATACCCCCACCTCTGGGCTCTAGGGAGTTCAGTGAAGTCCATCTGTATTCGTTGAAATGGTCGTACTGCCAATGGCTGTCCCCCTTTTGGCAGTGCCCTCATCACCTTTTTATTCACTTTCTGGCAGACTATACATCCCGACACCGCTTGTTTCGCCAAGGTATATATGCCAGAACATGCGTAAGTTCGTAAAAGGGTGTCACATAACGCCTGGGTTCCCCAATGGGACTGGGAGTGCCATTCGTGCAGCAGTCGCCTGGTTACCTCCTGGTTTAGTATTTGTCTACCATCTGGAAGCCACCACTTCCTGTCCGCTGTTTGTCTGACTCCCAGCTCCTTTTTCATCCGCTCCTTATCGGAGTCTGAGAATAGCGGTACCTTCTTTACCCCTTCCCCCAACGGGATCAGGGACATCATTCACACTGTCGCGGATTGGGCAGCCTTTCGGGCGTTCTCGTCGGCCATTTGGTTCCCTCTGGCCTCCAGTGAATTTCCCTTTTGATGTCCTGGAACATGTACTACCACTATTCTTTCAGGTTTCTTGAGCGCGTCCAAGGTCTTTTTAACCAATTGTTCATGGGCCAGTTCCCTCCCCCTTGTCGTTATCATCCCCCACTCTTTCCAGATTTTGCCAAATGTATGCACTACTCCAAATGCATACTTTGAATCAGTGTATATTGTGCCTTCCCGGTTGTCCGACAACTCCAATGCTCTCATCAGGGCGTACAATTCACAGGACTGTGCCGACCAGTTCCTGGGTAGGCGCCCCGATTCTACTGTGGTTCCCGCAATCCCATCGATTATCGCGTATCCGCTGTACCTCTTTCCTTCCTCGCAGTACGATGATCCATCTATGAACCATCTGCACCCTCCTGTGAGGGGTTCCTCATCCAGATCGTTTCGGCTCTTAGTTTGTAAGTCAATGATGTCACAACTGTTATGTTCCCAGTCTCCCGACTCTTCATCTGCCGCAGGCTGGTATAAAAATTGTGAGGGGTTCGCGTTTTTATCCGTGACTATGGTCAAGTCGTCCTTTTCCATCAAGATCGTTTCGTATTTTAATATTCTCGAATCTGTCAGCCACCTATGGGATTTCTGGGTCAGGACTGTCCTGACTTGTGTGGGGAGTACATACTACTAGATTTCCACCGAAGGTGAGCTTCCGACTTTCCTCAACCGAGATAGCCGTGTCTGTTATCGCCTGGACACATACGGGCCAGCCTCAGGACACCGGATCTAATACTTTCGAGGGGAAGGCCACCGGTTGTTTCTGCCCCCCTCGTGTTTGAGTCAACACCTCCAAGGCCACTCCATCATCAATATTCACAAATAAGTAAAAAGGCTTGTTAACTGAGGGCAGAGCCAGTACTGGAGCACTCACCAAGCTGTCCTTTAAGCGGCCGAATTTTTGCTGTTCCTCAGTACTCCAGGCTAACTCCGTCTCTTCGCTAGCTAGTTTGTCATAGAGGAACTTGACCCGCCGGGCATATTCATTTATCCAGAGCCGACAATATCCAACAAGTCCCAGGAACTTCCTTATTTCCCTCCGGTTGCTAGGCAGGGGTAAGTCGATAATTCCTGCTATCCTCTCTGGGCTTATTCTCTTCTTCCCGTGGCTAATCAGGTGTCCCAGGTGTTTCACTTCTTGGGCGACAAATTGGAGCTTACTTTTGGACACCCGCAGACCCTTTGTCCCGAGGAACTTTAGTAACTGTACAGTGGATTCCCGGATGCTGTCCTGTTCTTCCCCGGAGAGTAAGAGATCGTCTACATACTGTATCAGTTGGGTTCCCAGGGCCCCAGAGTATGCTTCCAGTACTTGTTCCAGTACCTGCCCAAACAGGTTAGGTGATTCCGTAAATCCTTGAGGAAGAACAGCCCACCGATATTGCTGCTTCCTTCCAGTGCGGCGATCCTCCCACTCAAAGGCGAACAGATCCTGGCTTTCTTCAGCCAGGGGGCAGCTCCAAAAGGCATCTTTTAAGTGGACTACACTGAACCACGCATGCTCTGAGGGTATCCGGTTCAGAATAGTATAGGAGTTCGGGACTACTTGATGTCGGGTCTGAACTATCTTATTTAGTTCCCGCAGGTCCTGAACAAGACAGAATGTCCCGTCCGGCTTCCGCACAGGTAGCACTGGGGTGTTGAGGGGGACATACATCCTTCCAGCATTCCATCCCGCAGAAGACCCTCGATAACCGGCTGGAGCCCCTTTCGCCCTTTGAGAGAGATGGGATACTGTCTCACTCATACTGGGCATATCCTTCCTTCAGGGTTATTCGGAGGGGGGGGTATCTGTAAACCCCCTCTGTTGCCCTCTCCAGACCAGACCTGGTCCCCGATCTCTCGTTCGTCTTCCTCCTTCAGGGTGCATAACTGAGCCACAATATGTCCTCCCACAGGAGCAGTTCCTACCCCCAGGTGTACTTGTAAATCTCTCCCCATAAGGTTTACCCCTGCCTGTGGGACTAGGATCAGGTCCTCAGTAACTTCCCGGTCTTGGTATGTCACTTTCATGTGCTCAATTACAACTGTTTCAATTATTTTCCCGCCTACTCCACATACTTCCACTTTATTTTCTCCCAACGATGTTCTGCGTGGAGTATGGACCACGCTCGACCTTTCAGCTCCAGAGTCCACCATAAGTACCATCTCCTCTCCTTGGGGTCCTATCTTTAAAGTTATTAGGGGTTCCCCTCTACCGCCCACGGACGCTGTAGTGGGCGGGGACCCCCGACACCCCCCCCAATCGTCCTCCTCTGTCAACGCGTAAGAACGGGACTCTTTCCGCAGTTTGGGGCACTCTTTTTTAAAGTGTCCCTTTTCGTTACAATAGTAACACCTAGAGGGTCCTGTCCTCCAGCCTTGCTCTCTCTCTCTTCTATCACTCTGTCCTCTCCCTCCTTCCCTCCGTTCGCCCTCCACCTTGCCCCACTCTTCTTGTCTCAGGGCCCCGCGCCCTCTCTCTCTTTCCCATTTCTTCCCGACTGCATGCTCTACCGCCTGCATCATCATCTTCGCCTTTCCCTTTTGCTTCTTGTCCTCCCCCCTCACATAAACCTTCTGGGCCTCCTTGAGTAATTGATCAAGCGACTTTTCGTTCCAGTCTTCCAATTTTTCCAACTTCCGTTTAATATCCGGCCAGGATTTGGTAACGAAATTCGCCCGCAGCAGTTGTTGTCCTGGCTCAGAGTTTGGGTCTACGCCCGAGTATTGTTGTATATTTTTCCGTAGTCTCTGTAAGAAGACAGCCGGAGATTCCTCTTTCATCTGTCTACTCTCGAAGGCTCGCTCGAAATTCTGACCCTTCGGTACCACGTCTTTTATCCCTTTTACTATGAGCTCCCAAAGATCCTGCATATTTCGTCTTCTCCCTTCCTGTTGCTTATCCCAATCAGGTCGCGCCACGGGGAACTTCGCTTCAGGTAATACCTCAAGGTGCCCCTGCTGGGGCGGGTGGACCCTTTCCCATATCCTCATTCCAGCTTGCCGGATCATCTGCCTTTCCTCCGAGGTAAACAGGTCCCCATTATAGCTTGCATCTCATCCCAGGTGTAAATATAAGGCCCCAGAAACTGATCAAATTGTTCAGCCAACCCTAAGGGGTCCTCTAAAAGATTCTTCATCTCCTTCTTAAAATTCATGACTTCCATGCTAGTGAGGGGAACGTTTACGAATCCCAAGTCGCCGTTTCCCACCGGGACCTCTCGGAGTGGATTCATTGCGATTGTGATAGGGTTCTGGGTGCCTTCCATTGACAGTTCCACTTCAGTTCTCCTTATCCTCTTCTGTCCCCTGCCTTCTTTCTGAAGCCTCTCATCAGGAAGGTCTTGCGAGACGTTCCCTTTTGACTGATCATCCCCATCCTCCCTTAGGTCGTTATTCCCCCTCATTGCTAGGTACGTTCGGGTCTACGTCCCCCGCCGCTTCCACACCCGCGGCCCCTGGACCGTGATGGGCTGCCTGGTAGGGTGGAGGCAGGTGATCAAGGGGGTTCCACGTGGGGGTGCTAAATAACTTTGCTGTCGGTATCCAACACCTTGCATAGTCCTGCTCCTCCGGATTAGGAGGACTCCTTTGACTCATAAAGACATTCAAGTTCTGACAAACCCAATCCTTGTCGGACCCCAAGCGTGGCCACCATACTGAGGGTCCGCGGATCGGGGTTTTCAGCCATTCAAAATAACAGTATTTTATCATAACTTCCTTACTTTTTCCCTTCGTCCGCCCCGTGTCCCAACTCCTTAGATGCCACCTTAACGGACTATCAGGCGGGATCACGGGGCGCTCTCCCTTAAAGTCCTTCTCTTCCTTCTCCCTCGGGGTTTCGTGCACGTGTTTCCCATGTCGTCTACTTCCCTGGTACCGGCACCCTGAAGTATTTGTCGACTTCCCACAGCCCTCAACCCACGGACTATCGGGTGAGCTGCCCCAGACCACCTTGTCCTTCCCGTGCCTGTTTCCCCGGGTCTTGTTACCCAGACCCTGCCGACCGCTCTTCGGCAAACGTTCCCCCGATCACCGGAGTAGTACTTAATAGTCTTTCTTTCTTACCCGGGTCTTGTGCACAAGAATTGCTCGATCGCAGCTCGCTGCCAATGTCCTAGCACCACTTGTTTCCAGAGTCTCCTGTCCGGATATCACTCGCTCAGACCGCCCAACATCAGGCCAGGTCTTCAGGGACCACTGAACTCAGCGGGGTGCACCTCCCCCTCTTCTTAGGCCCGCCGTCGGACGTCTCAGAGTGGCGATCCCGGACGAGCCCCCAAATTTGTGAGATTTATCAAAACACCGTGCTCACAATCACAGAACTACTGGAGACAAAGTCGTGGAAACAAGTTCTTTTATTGCGAGTCTGCAGAGTCGAGTGCCCCCGCAGAACCGGAGAGACCCTAATACAGAGTTTGCAGTCTTCTTTTATACATCCCATTCATTATGTATTCAGGCACCAATGTTTGTATTCCCTCGGGCCTCCCTAAGTGGGCGTCCCCATCTGTAGTTCAGCTCTGGCTTTTACTATTCTCTACTACGCAGGTGCCATAGCTGCCTGTGGCCACATACTCCTCACTTTTCACCTAGTTAGCCCCAAGTGTTTCCCGGATCCAGTTTTAGCTGGTTCTTAATCGCTCCTTATTGTTATCTTCTGCTCACTCAAGCTGATCCCCCATACTGTGCACTGCCGCCTCACCACTTCTCCTTATTGCTATCACATCTGTGACTAAATTCCTGTCCAAGTGTTAACTGTTGTGCCTAAGTTCATGTACTAGTGTTAACTGTAGTTTAACCACTGTCCTGTAGCACTCCATTTCTCTCAAAAACCATCACGTACTAAACCCTCAGGAAAAAAATATATTCAGGCAGACAGATACAATGCAAGGTGATATGCAAAGATGCCTTCCACATCAGCCTCAAGAGATACTGTGAAAACCAACATGTATGTATGTAGCCATTTTTATATTTCAATTCTCAGAGATATCAACCCAAACTTTCTTCAGAGTGATTTTCACTCTGTGCTATAGCTGTGCTGGATACACTGAGAAAACCTCATGAACGCATGGTGAACAGAGTTTTCTATTACAATCCTGGAAAAATTGTGTCAGCTTAAGAAATTCGGCTGAAGAGGATCTGCAACTCGGGATTGTAATTTAGCAAACTCAAATTCTATTAGGTAACCAAGGCTAGCTACTCTCGTACTATGAACAGATTTACATCCACATAGTGTAATTACTTTTGTCATAAAGGTAACAAAAAAAATTAGGTCTCTTCTACTCATACTAGTTGGAGGAGGAATCTGGGGAAGGACAGGCATGGGACACATGCAATGACTGGCTAGCAAGTACAAGTTTGATAAACAATTAAATAATTTAGCATAAACCGGCTGCTCTAAAGATGGACTCATCTACGGCTGCCCACTTTAGTGAGCCCACTTCTACCAATTCAGACTGCAGTACAAGTGATTCCAGCAGGTTTTGGGACTCCAGGAACTTGTATCATCCTTGTAGCCTTGGCCACAATGATCAGGCACATTTCAAAGGAGGCAGTCATAGGAGCTGCACTTACTACTCCTTGGAAATTTCAAACCATGCTCTAACAGTGGAGATCCAGTGAATCAGGCAGCACAGAAGCCAGCCATTCAGTCAATTTTGTCTGTGCAGGCTCTTTGAAAGATCTACTCATTTGTCTCATGAACCTGTTTCTGTAGCCCTGATCTTTTTCAAGACCATACCAGACGCTAACATTATTGGTTGCCAACACAAATTACACTTTCTGCTGCATCAGTAGCATCAAACAACGTGTATCCTACCTGAATCTCCTGACCAACAGTTTGGGCTGAGTGCAAGGTCCATCAAGATCCTATTTGTGTAGTAAAGATCCAATATTAATATAACCTGAGTCAGTCCTATTAAACCAAGACTGATGGAAAACAATGAAAAAGGAACAAAAAGTGTAACTCCACACATTGAATTTTAAAACCTGCTCTGCTCAATCACTACCATCAGGAGTGCATTAAAATCTCGTCCAATAAATTCACAGGCTGGCCACCTCTATAGTCTCCTTGAAGGACATTGTGGCTCAAGAACAGAATATTCCATTATCCAAATCTAACATTTTCTAAATGGAAGAAAGAAAAAAATTGAAAAACACTATTTACATGGAAACTCATCTCTGGATCTCCCATATTTGTTTTCATCCAACAGATTACATTTGATATGCTAATATATCAGCAAATTAAACAGCTAATTGCATACATTACAAACAGCAAGTAAATGAATGGCCAATAATGGTTCATATTTTGCTCTCAAAACAGTACGTTTCATGGCATTTCTCATTATTACTTTATAAATTGTCCAGCAATTTGCACAGGAAGAGAGACCTTGAGTTACAAATGATCCCAGAAATTACTGATGATTACCACTACTTCACGATTAGCCTCAAAAAATGGCATTATGCCTTCAGTTTGCTTATGAGTTTGAAGAAGCTTGTTTCCTAAATTCATTCAGCGGATGTGGGAGTCAGTAGCTGAGTGAGTATTTATTGCCTATTGCTAAGTGCCCTTGAGAAGGTGCATTCTTGAACTGCTAACACAGTGTTGAACTGGAGGAACACAGCAGGTCAGGCAGCATCAGAGGAGCAGAAAAACTGACGTTTCAGGTCGGGACCCTTCTTCAGAAATGGGGGAGGTGGAAGGGAACTCTGAAATAAAAGAGGAGGGGTAGGGCTGGGGAAGGTGGGTGGAATGCTGATAGGTGAATGCAGGTAAGCAGCGGAGGGGATTGGTCAGTGAGGAGGGAGGAGCGGATAGGTGGGAGAGAAGACAGACAGGTTGTGTCAGGTCAAGGAGGCGGGGATGAGAGGGAGGGTTGGTCATGGGATGAGGCCAGGGGTGGGGCAATTTTGAAACTAGTAAAGTCCACATTGAGACCCAACAGTCTCAATGTGGACTTTACTAGTTTTTACGGGCAATTTAGCATGGCCAATCCACCTAACCTGCACATGTTTGGGGCTGTTGGAGGAAACTGGAGGACCCGGAGGAAATCTATGCAGTTGCAAGAGAATGTGCAAACTCCACACAGACAGTCACCCAAGGGTGGAATCGAACCTGAGTCCCTGGCACTGAGGCAGCAGTGCTAACCACTGAGGCACCATGATGCAATGGCAAACATTGAAGGGGATATTCCAGGAAGTGCAAAATGTACACATTCAACAGATAAGAAAGGTTCCTGAATCAGGTCAGCGTCATCCTTCTCTGCTCAAAAGAAAACAACTTATCTAGCTGCTCTTCATAGTTAAATTGCTCCAAACAGGCAACATCCTGGTGAATTTCAACTGCACTGCCTCCAGTGCAATCACATTCTTCCTATAGTGTGGTGACCAGAACTGCACACAATACCCCAGCTGTGGCCTAACCAAAGTTTTATACAACTCCAAGAGAACCTCCCTGGCTCTTATAAGTTAAAGCTTAGATTATAAAGGCAAATGTCATATATGCATTCTTAAGTACCCTATTAACCTGTCCTGCGGCCTATGGTCAAGCATCCGAACAGTGCCCTTTTCCTCTGAGCTTCCTAGTATCCTGCTATTTATCGAGCACTCCCTTTTCTTATTTCTTCTTCCAAAGTGCATCATCTCACGCTTTCCAGGGTTAAATTCCATCTGCCACAGATCTGCCCAACTATATCTCTTTGTAACCCATTAACCACCTAGCCAATTTGAAATGTAATCAGCGAACTTATCATCCTACACAGTTAATCAATACTGGTTTCCTATCCAGCACTATTAAGTAGACAGCTCCAACACCAGTGGGAAAAGTCAATACCAGGTGCTTAGATCTCAGCACATGGCTACACAGCTGAGAAAGTTCAATGACCTCAGCAAAATCGTCAGAAGACAAATACTGCTCTGTTTGTTTGCACCTCCAGCTTTACTGCTTACAATATTCTGTTTCACATTTACCCTCCCATTTCAGTTTCAAATGATTGTTTTAACAAAAGCAAAATCACTGCTTTTAATGCAGCTGTTTCAGGCGTCCAAGCAATAGATTTTTGTCATAGCAACCATTACTGTTTCTGACATAGCTAAGACAATAAACTATTCTGAATGTGCTTTTGGAAACTTTTAGTTTACTATCACGAGAATCAATAGTTGAAGAAAGGCTGTCTTCCTTCTGCACATCATAAGTTTAAGTTTGTTTAAAGGGTCAATTTACCAATTAAAGATTTGTCAAAAACATAGTTAAAGAATATTGTTAAAAACTTAGATAACGCAGAGTCAGGTCACCCAGCACTGTCCTATACGGCTCAACTACCTTGACCAACGGTGGTGCTGCCAAGCCAAGATAAACATTGAAGTCCTCTATCCAGGAAACATTTTATGCCTCTTCACTTTCTGTGCTTCCTCCAAGTGGCATTCAACATGATGGAGCACTGTTTCATCAGCTGAAGAATTGTAGGTGTTGTTTGGGATGTCCATGACTAAGCAGCATAAAATGGCCAATGACTGCCCATGGCTAATGCAGCAGAACATGGCTGACCAGTAGTTCGAGGCTTTGAAAAAATATTTGCTTACTGTAGTCTTCACAAATAGAACAATAGTAGCTCTGTAGACTCAAGGTCACTGAACTGAGATAGAATATGCAGCTGCAGTTATTTACGCAGAAGACATAGATAAAAAGATTTCACACCAATTAGTAAATCTCTCTTCAATTACTTAATCAATCTGTTTTAATTAAAATTCTTCAGATAATCATAAATATTAATTCCGAACTAGTTATAGATCCACTATGTACAGAAATTCACCAATTCACGAAATGCATTAGAGGAAAAGATTCAAACCAATCTCAGACTGTAAAAGCAGCTCCCATATCATTACAGGGAGATGTAACCATTGGAGAACCAAGGTAGGCCAAAAGCCTGTATGATTAGCTTAATTAGAAATACATTGAAATTGCTGAGTGCAACAGTACTTCCTTTGGGTTAAGGACGACCAAAGTTAAACTGCGTACATGACAGCAAGTAACTTACCGAGGCAAGCTTGAGCTGTACAAGATGCTGTATCAGAGATCATATTATGATGGGATAACTCAGCACTGCTGACCAACTGTAAACAGGGAGGGGTGAGGGAGCATGGGGGGAAGGGGCATGTGCACTCTAACTTTTAACTGTTTAAGTTAAGGCATTCTAAAAAACTTTTTGTGTGCCTAATTGCTCTGGAGAAATGAAGCTCTACTGAAAACAAAGCTGCAAAAACAAAGGTATCCTGAAATCACCCCAAGATTCCGACTCTCTTTGGAAACTAATCAATAGGGTTCGAGTAAGTCAATGTCTGATCTGTTGCCACAAGACTTCATACGGTCCAAAGTCAATTTTGGGGACCCCAATGTAATTTCCTACAGATTGTACATCACTATGTTACCTCCTCTGTTGGATCTGCCCTGCTACTGGAAGAGGACATAGTCAGAGATCTCTTCATCAGGCACATTCATCATCTCTGGAATCAACCTCTTATGAGATGCCTTCAATGCAACTGCAACCCTCCTTAAGTAAAAGGGAAAATTAAGGTCATTATCACCCTCCTATACAAATAGGCTTTGATTATTAATGAGAGATGACTGGTGGAGGCTTATCCTAAGGGGTATTATGCCTCAAGCAAAGGGAGAGGTTGAGAAAGAGGGTCCTTCATGGTAATCACAGCCCATGTGCTTACAGTCACTCTGCACTACAAATCAGCCTTCCAGCCAACTGAGCTAGATGTCCACTCAGTTTCTCCTGAGTGCTCCACACATGGATAACATTGTTTGAGCATCCAACTGTCTGGCCAATAATGGCAGCATGGAACTTGAAGGCAAACTCTGCAGTTACACCTGGATATTAAAGGTAATATATGAAGGGATAGATGTCACACCATGTCCAGTCTGTCACAGCCTTGTTGTAACAAAGGAGGCACAAAACTGATAAAGCAGTGACAAATCCATACATTAAAAATGTCTGACCATCTTTACAGAAATGCATTCTTTCTACTATTGTCATTGTCTTTCTGACAAGATTGTTCTTCTTCCTTTGCCAACCTTGCTATTTTTTCTAAGATTTTGTAGCCTGGAATGTTACCTCCCAACTATAGCAAGCCTTTGGGCAGGTATCTGTAAGGGCTAGCACATGTTTCTTCTCTTGAAGAAAGGTCTTCTCAAAGTACGCGCTTATCCATGATTAAGAAGAAATAGCAGTTGCAGCATTGAATTTGACTTCTTCAAAACATTTTAGAAGTGATTTCAAATTATACAGAAATTGAACTCAAATTCTTTATTAAAGGAAAATGTCTTTTAGCTGCTTAACATATTAATGACCACAGGCTCAGTAAATGAACAGCTTTCAAGTTTGAGCTGACTATGCAAGAGAGACAAAAAAGTATCATTCACCATTGCAAATTTGTTGATGCAACAAATTCTTCAAAGTTTCAAGCATGAATAATTTCAAGGTAAGCTAACTGATGCAGATGCTTGCAATTTAGAGCCTGTGAGCCTTTTAAATTATTTAATAGTTAAAGCCTGGATATGACATGTTAAAACTGATATAATTGAAATTTGAAGCATAACTATAGCTTGTGAACTCATGAACTGACTGTGAAAAGTAACTAACACTTAAGGCTAAGATAATAAAGTGTGAAGCTGGATGAACACAGCAGGCCAAGCAGCATCTCAGGAGCTTTTGTGCTCCTGAGATGCTGCTTGGCCTGCTGTGTTCACCCAGCTTCACACTTTATTATCTTGGATTGTCCAGCATCTGCAGTTCCCATTATCTCTAACACTTAAGGCCCTTGACAGCATACTGTGAAGTAGCATTTGTTAACCTAACCAAACCATTTCATTTTGGAGGTGCTACAGTCCTATATCCACTGAGCTTTGGAAAACAAAATATAAATAAGAAACAAATAATACAATCCACATATTGCAAATTTAGATTCTGAATTTAATTACATTTTCAAAAAATGTGTCCTCTCAATCACTACAATCAAAAGCTAAACTGACATTATACAAAGGAAGATAACATCATTAAATACTAGACTCAACTGAAAGCCTTAAAGGGCAGAAAGAGTGTACAGATATTTTATACACTAATAGTATAGCTGAGGTGACGGCCTGGTGATATCATTGCTGGACTATTAATCCAGAGACCCAAGTAAAGAACAGATGACCTCTATTTGAATCCTGCTATGGCAGATGATGGAATTAGAATTCAGTAAAAAGCTAGAATTAAGAGTCTTCATGAATCCATCATCAATTATTGGAAAAACCCAACTCACAGTCACCTAAATTAATTAAAAAGTTAATTTGCATGCAAAAGATTCTGCAGCAGCAATGAGATATACTTGGCCAAATAATGTTTTAGTGAGATAGTAGGAACTGCCGATGCTGGAGAACTTGAGATAACATGGTGTGAAGCTGGATGAACACAGCCCGCCAAGCAGCATCAGGGGAGCAGGTAAGTTGAAGAAGGGTCTTGACCCAAAATGTCATAATGCTTTAGTGATGTTGGTTGAGGGATAAATTTGCCCAGAATGGACAGCACATTTACTTATCTTCAAATAACTTCCACCTGTAAAGTAACAGTGAACTTCATTTTAGACTCAAATGCAAAAGACAGGCCTTTGGGCCTTTGTAAAACCTACATTACAGACTCTGGGCTGGTACCTGAACTTTCTAACTCAGGTAAAAATGTTACTACAGAGGCCAGGCTACCACCTTGACATTGTGCATAAACTACAACAAAGTTTTTCATTTCAATAAAATTTGAAACATATCCAGAATTACTTCATGTTGCATTGTGACAGGAACAGATCCCAGGCACAGTAATGCACTGAGGGCGGCACAGTGGCTCAGTAGTTAGTGCTGTAGCCTCACAGCGCCAGGGACCCAGGTTCGATTCCAGCCTCGGGCAACTGTCTGTGTGGAGTTTGCACATTCTCCCTGTGTCTGTGTGGGTTTCTTCTGGGTGCTCCAGTTTCCACCTACAGTCCAAAGACATGCAGGCTAGGTGGATCGGCCACGTTAAATTGACCGTGGTGTTCAGGGGTGTGTGGGTTATAGGGGGATGGGTGTGGGTGGGATGCTGCAAAGGGGCGGTGTGGGCTTGTTGGGCCGAAAGGCCTGTTTCCACACTGTAGGGAATCTAATCTAATTTATTATAACCAACTTACTGGCATAAAACTCTTGATGAAACTCACACAGGTATCTAATAAATGCAATCAACATATGTAGAATTAGAAACAGAAAATGCTGGAGAAACTCAACAAGTCCATCAGCACCTGTGAAGAGCAAAAACAAAGTCAACATTTTGAGTCTGATATCACTTCATAAGAAGAATAAATTAATGAATACATTATATAAACACAACTGCCAGTAGTAATATTATTACCTCTGTTCATTCACTGCCACCCAAACATAGACAGATTGAAATGTTACCTCAACAGCAATCACAAACTGAACCATTTAAATTCAATTACCTCTATGGGTAGCACTCTAGATTTTAAATATGTGAGAATTCAAGGCTTTTGAAACAACAAGCTGGAGACTGAAATAAACCCCATCGAAAAGAATTGCAGAAGAACTGAGTTTGCTTTTTAGGACAATCATTCACTGTAGCAGCCAACTGAATTTTGAAATTATGATATGGTATAAAGATGTAAACCTCCATCTAAATTTAAATCACTTGGAGGTCAATATCCTCAGTGAAGACAGATCTCAGCCTAAAAGAAAGGTTTCCTTCAGGAACAAATCACAGCTTTGCTGAAATAATTCAGGCAATGTGCGGGTGCCACAACCTACGAAATCTTTAAATCCCTCTCATTTCTTCTCTCAAATCTTCAAGCAAGCCAGGCCTGCAACGATAATGAACTGATTTTCATCTTTACAAGTGTCTTTTATCCATATCTACTTTTAATCCTTGGTTTTGTATTTTGTCTAATAAATAAATAACTTACAGCAACAGTTACCGGCAGATAAGGTTCATCACAGTGACTGGAATTGGTGGCAGTGGGGGTAGGGTCATCCTCCTGGTGTCTGCAGCTGCAGTGTCAGCAGCAGCAAAGTCCTCAGTGATCAGATACAGTGGTGGCAGCGGGCTTTTCAAGATGGCAGCACCAGCAAAGCAGCATCTCAGACGAGGGCAGTTGGAGCAGGACTCTCAGCGAGATAGTGGTGGCAGCTTGGTCTGGCAGGAACTCCTGGGTGCAGTAGGCCCACAGCAGGGACTCCTGGCATTAGAAAGGCAGTGGCTGCAATGGCGGGAGTGTTGAGCGCTCAGAGCTGGGTCTCCTGGTGCCACCAAGATGGTAGCAGAGCCAGGTTCTCTTGGTCACGGAGCAAGTGTGGGTTCAGCATGGGACCCAGCTTTGTCGGTGAGATGGAGGAGGAGAGCTGGTGGCATAGGTGTTGTTGGTGAGCCAGCTCAGGACTCTCTTGAAGTTATATCTTTTATCCTCTTTATGCCTAAATTATTCACTTTCGTTTTTTTTAATCTTTTTTATGCCTAAGCTATTCAAAGTGGCACCTGATTGTGGAGACTGTTGAGGCTTCTTGCAGTATTTTAATGTATTATTCTCTGTAAAAGTGACAACAAATAAATAATTCATCATTCATTTAAGAGTAATGCTCTCAACCAGTCTTTGATCTAGTTTTAAAACTAAAGTTTTGCTGCTTTTATAAAAGAAATTGGAATACTGAAAACTAAAAAGGGGCAAAATGAACAATAATAAACTCCCTGTGTGCTGAAGACACTGAAAATTCCTTTGATGGATACGACATTAGCATGTTTAGAATACACAACATAAAGAAATTATCTATAGACAGAGCAGTCAGAATTTTGGCAGACCTTGGCAGTCACATGCAGAAAAGGAGAAAGCATGTCATTTAATCACCCAGCCTTTTCGACTGGAAGCACAGCAGACCAACAATGGCAGGAGTTTCTGGGAGTAATTGAGGACACAGTACAGAGGTTCATCCCAAAGAAAAGAAAGATTATCCAGGGTGGGATTACACAGCCATGGCTGACAAAGGAAGTCAGGAAATGTATCAAAGAAAAAGAGACAGCCTATAAAGTGTCCAAGAGCACTGAGAAATCAGAAGATTGGGAAGGCTACAAAAACAGACAGAGGATAACAAAGAGAGCAATTGGGAAGGAGAAGATCAAATATGAAGGTAGGCTAGCTAGTAATATTAGAAATGACAGTAAAAGCTTCTTTCAATACATAAGAAACAAACGAGAGGCAAAAGTAGATATTGGCCTGCTCCAAATTGATGCTGGAAGGCTAGTGATGGAAGATAAGGAAATAGCTGAAGAACTTAAGTACTTTGCGTCAGTCTTCACAGTGGAAAACATGAGTAGTATGCCAACAATTAGGGAGAACCAGGGGACAGAGTTGAGTATGGTAGGAATAACAAAAGAGAAAGTGCTAAAGGGTCTAAAAATTGATAAATCTCCGGGCCCCGATGGATTACATCCTAGAGTTCTGAGGGAGATAGCTGAGGAAATAGCGAAGGCTTTGTTCATGATCATTCAAAAGTCACTGGAGTCAGGGAAAGTCCCAGATGATTGGAAAACTGCTGTTGTAACTCCCTTGTTTAAGAAAGAATCAAGGCAAAAGATGGAAAATTATAGGCCAATTAGCCTAACCTCGGTAGTTGGTAAAACTCTAGAATCCATTGTCAAGGATGAGATTTCTAAATTCCTGGAAGTGCAGGGTCAGATTAAAACAAGTCAGCATGGTTTTAGTAAGGGGAGGTCGTGCCTGACAAACCTATTAGAATTCTTTGAAGAGGTAACAAGTATGTTAGACCAGGAAAACCCAGTAGATGTATCTAACTAGACTTCTACAAGGCCTTTGCTATAGTGCCTCACTGGAGGCTGCTGAGCAAGGTGAGGACCCATGGTGTTCGAGGTGAGCTACTGGCTTGGATTGAGGAATGGCTGTCTGACAGAAGGCAGAAAGTTGGGATAAAGGGCTCTTTTTCGGAATGGCAACCGGTAACGAGTTGTGTCCAGCAGGGTTCAGTGTAGGTGCCACAGCTGTTCACCTTATATATTAATGATCTGGATGAAGGGACTGGGGGCATTTTGATGAAGTTTGCCGATGATACGAAGATAGGTGGACAGGCAGGTAGTACTGAGGAGGTGGGGAAGCTGCAGAAAGATTTAGACAGTTTAGGAGAGTGGTTCAGGAAATGGCTGATGAAATTCAATGTGAGTAAATGTGAGGTTTTGCACTTTGGAAAAAAGAATACAGGCATGGACTATTTTCTAAACGGTGAGAAAACTCGCAAATCAGAAGTGCAAAGGGATCTGGCAGTGCTGGTCCAGGATTCTCTACAGGTTAACTTGCAGGTAGAGTCCGTAATTAAGAAAGCGAATGTAATGTTGTCGTTTATCTCAACAGGGTTGGAATATAAAAGAAGCGATGTGCTTCTGAGGCTTTATAGGGCTCTGGTTAGGCCCCATTTAGAATACTGTGTCCAATTTTGGGCCCCACACCTCAGGAAGGACATACTAGCCCTGGAGCGCGTCCAGCGGAGATTCACACGGATGATCCCTGGAATGGTAGGTTTAACGTATGATGAACGGCTAAGGTTCCTGGGATTGTACTCATTAGAATTTAAAAGGTTGAGGGGAGATCTAATAGAAACTTACAAGATACTATATGGTTTAGAAGGGGTGGACGCTAGGAAGCTGTTTCCGTTAGGCGGGGAGACTAGGACCTGTGGGCACAGCCTTAAAATTAGAGGGGGTAAATTTAAAACTGAAATACGGTGACATTTCTTCAGCCAGGGAGTGGTGGGCTTGTGGAATTCATTGCCACGGAGTGCAGTGGAGGCTGGGACATTGGATGCCTTCAAGGCAGAGATCGACAAATTCTTGATCTCAGAAGGAATCAAGGGCTACGGGGAGAGTGCAGGGAAGCCGTGTTGAAATGCACATCAGCCATGACTTAAATGGCGGAGTGGACTTGATTGGCTGAATGGCCTTACTTCCACTCCTATGTCTTATGGTCTTGATTACAGAAAATATGCAATTCTATGCCAAACTGATCTGATATTTTTAAAAATAAACATGAACTAGTAGTTGCTTAACAGATATAGATTATAGGTTGTAGTTCACTTCACAATCTTGTGCATATTTGGGGAGAATAGTGAGAGAGTGAACAAATAATCTTACTGCAAGATTTTTGAATGCAGCATTAACCAGACCTTTATTTTTCTTTCACTTCCAGCTCCAGTCTCCCAGTTCCAACTTGTATTACCCTTTTCTTACAATATTAAAGACAGGGAATTGAGCAAATAAACCCAACCCAGGAAGCTACACCACTTACTACTGCTTTTTGGGACATTGCATGGTAAGGAGACTATCAGAACCTGTATTAATGGCTGAAGATTATAGAAAAGCCCTCCATTTTCTTCAATTCAAATTCAGTGCTAACTTCTGAAGGCTTCAGCCTTGTCTGTCAGGGCAAGCTGGATGTAGTAAGTTACCTCTGAATCACAGAAATGGATTGAAATGGAAGCTCATGAAGCTATTATCAAATGTTATAAAGATCCATCTGGTTCTCCAATGTCCTTTAGAGTAGACTATCTACATCCCAACCCACACCACAACAATTTGGTTGACTTTTAACTATCAGCTAAAATGATCTCACATGCCACTCGTGGAAATTATGGTTGGCAACAAATGTTCGCTTTGCCAGTGACATCCATATCCCATGAAAGACTTATTGATAGAACTGAAGTATTTTCACTGAAATACCTAAATCCCAATCCAAATAAGGACAATAAGACAGAAATTGTTTGCATGCAAATATTGATCCGATGGTCATGCTAAAAGAGAAATCACTCTGCTAGTGCCTTATACTGACATCTGAAAAAGAAAATTTTCATGTACAATGATAGAAAATACTTATAGAAACAATATTAAGACTGAAATAGAATAAAACTCGATGTGTACATATGTCCCAAAGCATTCCTAAAGCTAACAAGGAAAATAGAAACCAGTGTCTGGCTATTGTTGAATCCAAGGTCTAGATCTCAGTGCTGAGGGTAGGATAGTTTAAAGTTGTAGATGTTACATAGAACATTACAGCACAGTACAGGCCCTTCGGCCCTCGATGTTGTGCCGACCTTATCTTGTCTGGAGAAACTGCTGTGAAATTAAAGTCTTTCATAAAAGTTCAATGGCTACTGTGATAATGCAGACACGTGAAATTTAGCAGATGGGGCACTGTCTTTCTAATGATGGAGAGTGACAGCAAGAACCAACATGGTCCCTTGCTCCTGATATTTTTCAAACATGCTTCAAAAAACAAGAAGTAGTTTAACTGGTCACATGGTTTGTCACTGTACTGTCAGGGATGGAGGTGAGGGAGCGTCAAGATAAGGCTATTGTTTGCACATTTTAGAAGTTAGCTTTATTAACTCACCTCTGCAAAGTTAACTTGGGTCATTGTCCAATGACCCAAGTGATTAGATTTGGCAATAACTAGTGGTTAGAACGAAGTAGCTATGTAGATCTCATAGCAAATGAGTTCCCTGATTGGGGCTATTAACCTGATCCAATCAAGGAGCCCTGGCTGACAGATATAAACTGGAATGTCACGTGTTCTGCTCATTCTAGAAGTTAGGTCTCAGCAAGCTCAGTCAGTATCACGTAATATACACACGTAAATAAAGGATTACTTGGTGATGGATACTGGCTTTTGTGCTACCTTTTTACTGTCATGGGAGATGGTGGTCTTTCATTTTCCTCAGCATTCCTTTGTCTCTGGTAGGGTCTCTGTTGCAATTAAATGGAATATGAACTGTATGGCAATGATTTTGGAGCTGCCATTTTTATTATGATATCCACTCATGCTTTTTAGCTTTCTATTTTTAAATTCTGCTTAAAAAATTTAAGGCCAAGTTTCAACTCAGTACATTAATAATCAGTATTTGATTAAAGCACCTGTTCAAAGTAAGTAAAAGAATCCAGGCTGTTAGAAACCAGTGAAATTTGCATTACGTAATGTGCTTGCTCACATGTACTATGTATTAAAAAATAAGCAGGAGGAACTGACAATAATAAATGGATATTTGTAGAATAAAATGGACTAAGATACCTGTAATAAAACTGCATCTCATGGTGGCATTCCTAGACGTAACTTGAATACATTATTTTACAATGTTTTATAACCAGTCAAGCTTAAATGTAATCAAATAAAGATCAAAAGCTCTTGTGTAAATCTGATTTCATAAGCAACAATTTGATTGGATATAGAAATAACTATTTAACAGGAGGAAGTTACAATGATTTAATCCAACAAATGACATTTCAAACCATCACACTTAATTTTGGCTAATAGCCTTCCAGACATGTAGCTGTCAACTTTCAAAACCTCTTTTTTAAATACATTTTTATGTTCGAGACTGTAAGTCTTAATGTGAAGGTGCATTACAGCATTCAAAAGACATTATCTATTGTTAGCAAAGATGGACAAAAAGTAACAGCATTTAGCTGAAGTATTCAGTGCAGGAAAAGGGAAATATATATGATTCAGTCATTCTGATTTTAAAAAAAATTGCAAATGGCCAGTGTTTAGGTTGTTATGCAGACTTTGGGCTGAATTTCAGTTTTAAGGTCGAGACTCCAATTGGGATCAATTCTGGGTTCCAACCCATTGCTACGACAAAAATAGTCAACCAACAAGATTTTTTTTTAGGATTAGACAATGAATGGCCAGAAGATAGTGCTCAATAAAGGATGAACTCTGGCATTAGAGGATCAAAAGAAAGCCCTACAGTGCTGAAAAAATTAAACTGTGCTAATGTAAAGAAGGGAAGCACAGCTCAAGATGGAATCACCCTCTCAGCACTTATTTAAAATGTTTAAAGAAACAAATAGATATATTTTCCAGACTACCATTGTTGGGAGGAAACAGCTCATTCCATTGGGTAGCTGTGGACAACTGTGAATTGCATTAAGATGCGTCGATACAAGTAATCCTCGGGTTAATTTTGTTTAGAAACGTATGGTACAGTAGAAAAGAATCATGTAAATGTAACACGGTCTTGCATTGAAAAGAATCAAACAACAGCATTTTGGATGATCTCACGTTTGCGAATGGCAGAATGCAAAAGGTCAGCCAGAAGTGCATTGGAATAATCAATCCAAGAAGTATCAAAGGCATGGATGAGCGTTTCAGCATCAAATACACTGACACATGGGCATGGTCAGGTGGAGAAAAGTGGTCTTTGTGACAACAAGTAAGTGTGGTTGAAAGCTAATCTTGAGGTCAAATGTAACGTAGAGAGTATTAACTGGCTAGTACAGAGTTCAGGGAGATGAGAAACTCACGGTAGACTCGGAAATGAGAGAAGGAAATTGGAATAGGCAGTAAATCACTAAGGGTGCTTGAAAAACTGAGAAACCAAGGCTTGAAAATAAACAAGGGAGTTTTGAGGTTCTAGATGGAGCAACTTCAATGTAAGTAGTCCAGGGGATAAGACAGATATGCAAAGAGCACAGACTGCCAAACGGGAGCATAACTATAGCTAGGACTGTGACGTCTCAACGTTGACCAGGAAAGGGGAAACCTCCTTAATTTCAGTACTCTCAGGGAAATAAAAGAGATGGTGACATTACTAACAAAAAGAGGTATAATTTTAGGGTAAAAGGCAGGAGATTGACAGGGAAATGAGGAAATTCTTTTTCACCTAGGGCATGGTGGGAATCTAGAATGAACTGGCTGGGACTGTAGCTGAGGCAGGAAATTTCACAATCTTTAAAAAATAGATGAGCACTGAAAATATCATAACACTCAAGGCTATGGGCTAAGTGCTAGAAAGTGTTGATTTTGAGTAGTTTTGTCAGTGCAGACTGGATGAATTGAAGGGCCTCTTCTGTACTGTGTGAATCAACGATTAAAAATAGACGGGGTGCGCAATGACTAAAGAAACAATTATAGCTGTGACGAAGGTTAAAACAGTAGAAAGATCATCAAATGAGGCCACATGTGTCTAACTGAAAAACAAACAAGTCACAAAATAGCACTACTGGGAGTGACGATAGATCCCCAAACATTCGGAGGATGACAAAGGGCAAATCTGTATGCAAATCCCACATAAGTGAAAAAGCAATAGGGTAGTTATAGTGGAAATTTCAACAAGTTAATAATAATTTTGATATAAGTAATGTGAAAGATAGAGAGAGAGAGAGAGAGAGAGAGAGAGAGAGAGCGCAAAATTCTTAGTACACATTCAGGAGAATCCTTTTTCTAGCCGATACATATGTAGCAAATCCAACAAGAGAGAGGGTGATTCTGGGCTTATTGTCATAGAATGAAGCTGGGCAGATGGAGGGGTACCAGTTGGGGAACTCTGGTGGTATTACTATCAGTCAATTAGATTTAGAGTAGCTACAGTCAAGTAGCAAGTTAGATTCAAAATTGGCTCAAAGACAGGGAGTAAGGTGTCAAGGAGTATGCTTATGACTGTAACCCCATTTCCAATGAGGTTCTGTAAAGCTCCAGGCTATGCCCTGCTTTTTGTAGTATAAATTTTAATAGTTTGGACATTAATACGGTGATTAAAATCCTTTTATATGATATACAATTGGCCACGTGATTGATAAGGAAGAATGTTTTCGACTCCAGGAAGATAATAGGGGGTCAAGTTGTCAAAACAATGGTAAATGATGTTCAACCCAAAAAAGCGTGAGCTAATGCAATCGGGAAAGGTTAACAAGACAAGGGTAAAACACAACTAATTAGAGAATACTGAAGGTGTACAAAAACACAGGGGCATATCCAGATATTCGTAAAGGTGGATGAACTGGTACATGATGCAATCAAAAAGATCAATGGGATATTTCAATGAGTTGAGGCAAGGAATACAAGAACTGAGAAGTAATGCTGAAATGTTTAAAACACTGGTTGGTCAAGATCTGGAATGCAGCATGCAGGTCTGGTCAGCGCACTATAGGATAACAGAGATTACACGAGAGATGAGAGAGAAAATTTACAAGGAGGTTGACTGGAACATGTTAGGATTGGATAGGCTAAGGGTGTTCTCTTTGAAATAAAGGAAGGGTGTAGAGGAGAAGCCTGATTAAAAAGTGTAAAAATTAATGAAGTCTTGAGGTAAAGTGGATAGGAATATTTGGTGAAAGAGCTCATAACTAGGTGCATAGATTTAAAGATTGAGAGGTTTAGAGGGTATTCAAAGGAATATTTTCATTTAGAGAGTTGAGAGAATCTGGAATACACTACCTGACAGGATGGTAGAGACAAAACCACAATTAACATTTTAAAAGTACTTGAATACGCAGTTTAAATGCTGTGAATCCTAAGGCTACAGGCTAAGACCTGGCAAGCGAGATGTCTACTTGTTAGTTACTGGGCTGAATGATCTCTTTTCATACCGTATATTTCTATCATTCTAGCAGAAGGAAGTGTGCATTGGAGAAAATTGAGAGAAGCAAGAAGTGGAGGAAGGGTATATGATATGAGTGAGAGAAGTGAGGGAATGGAAGGGTCAAAAAGGCCAGAGATGTCAAGGAGCAGACACATAAGCAACAAAATAGAGACATATGGCGACGAGGGTAGAGTGTGTGGTAAGGGGCCAAATGTCCTATTTTCATCTTATGTTCTGTGATACCAACGTGTTAAAAATCACTGGTCTATCCTAAGCTAGCATAACTACTACTGATAATCTCATTAGCTCCTCATAGAGTTTCTAAGCTCTTTCTTAGATCATGCAATCTGCTGACCTCAAAAAAACTGCTGTTTAAAATAGGTGAATAGTTTTAGGAAAATTAGAGATACATTGTTAATACAGCTTGCATCAAAATTGACAGCTATTCTTTCAGAAATTATTCTCCTCTCTCCATCTTCACAGTGTATAATCATGGCTCATTTGATTACTAATATAACTTTGCTCTCCTGCCCTCCCCTAAAACCTTTGACTCCCTTGTAATTTAAAAATCAGTCTTGCTCAGACTTGAATATATTTCATGATTGAGTCTCCATTGCTCTCTGGTGTAGAGAATTCCAACAATTCTAAGAATATAAGACTCTGGTAGGTAATTCTTCCCTATTTATATTTAAGTAGAAAAATAATTACTTTAAATCCGTGCCCCCAGCTTTAGAATACCCCACAAAAGGAAATGTCTTCTCAGCATCTACCTTCAAGCCCCCTCAGAATATTACATGTTCCAATTAGATCACCTCTCATTCTTCAAACTCTAATGAAGATAAGCTTAATCTTTCCTCATAAGGCACAATGTTGTGCTGAACATGACACCAAATGGTGTCCAAATGATGGTCCATATCCATCCATTCCTTGTATAGTCATATGCTTATCTAGAAGTTCCTTAAATGCTCCTATCATATCTGCCTCCACCACCACATCTGGCTGCATGTTGCAGACTCCTACCACTCTGTGTAAAAAAAACTACCTCTCATCTCCTTTGGGCTTTCCCCTTCTCACCTGAAATGCATGCCCTCTCGTTTTAGACACTAACTCCCCGTACACGTGCAGCAAAATTTTCCAACTTGCATACTCCATCCCATTATAACAAAGGCCAACAACCTATTTCATTCCTCATTGCACAAACAACCTGTATGCTAATATTTCATGATTCATGTACAAGGCCAACAAATTCCTTCTGTATTACAGTATTCTGCAGTCTCACTCTATTTAATTAACATTCTATTTTTCTATCGCCAAAGTGCCCATATGGATAACCTCTCATTTGCACACACTATAGTTCAACTGCCAAATTTTTGCCTTCCTTCCAGTAAAATGGTAATGGACTATGGCTCCTAAGCCCAGAGTTCATCTGCTCTATCCACACTTCATTTCTTTTTTACCTCTCTCCTTTTTTTCTCTTTTATTTTAGTTTACTTACCTCTTGGTGAAGAGCTCTGTCATGGCATATAGTAGGCACACCAGCATTGACTCACGTGGGCCCAGCAGCGCAGATTCGTGGCAGCAATGTTGGAGGCAAGTTCGCAGCTTCTGCATTGTCAAGACAGTTGTACAGCCGATTCAACGTCAAGTTCATCTTCTTTCGGTGGCTTCGGGTGAGGAAGGAGGTTCTGTGAGGTTGCTGCAGCAAAGAATGCAGTGTAGTCCGGCAGTTCCTTGTGACTGCGTCCTGGTGGGTCCCTTGAATAGGCTGCTTTGGTGGCATTTGAAAGTGAGCTGGGCACAAGTCCGAGATTCCAATTGGCCAGGTTTCCTTGAGGTTTCTGTAGCTTCTTCACGGTGGCATGGTTGGTCTGGTCTTGTCTGGTCTGGCCTGAGTCCTTTCTGGCCGCTTCAGTGATGACCTAGGAGCCCTACTTTATAAATTTCTTTTTTTCTTTATTATGTTAATCTTATCGTCTTATATTATTTCTTCATTTTTCTAAATTAACACATTAATTTTGTACTTTTGAAGGTCTGCAATACTGGACTTTTTATTTCTTCATTTTTCTTTATTTTTCTCCCTAAAAATTTGTACTCAAAGATCTGTGCCTAGGTACCTTTGTACCTAAGATGGCACCATAAGTGGCAATTTGTAAACTTTTCACTGTACTAATGTGAGTACATGCGACAGCACACCTAATTCAATAAAGCTAATTCAGTTAAACAATTAACCTATCTACATTCTTTTGCTGACTCTTTGGCTTGGATTTTTATCCTTGAATAATCATGAATTAAGCCATTTTCTGACTGTATGATCCCACCTCTTGTCTAGCTATGCCCACCTATTCTATCTTCGTCATAGGTGGGGGAAAAACTGAGATGTTTGGTTTGCTGCATGAGAGGAAACCCTAGACTGGTTAGAAAGGCTCCATCCATTCACTAGGAAATTGACCATGTTCTGTACATAAGTGTTAGGTACATTTGCACACATTCTTCTCAACCCAACCACTTCTAAACCCACTGTGCCTCATGCTAACCATGCTAGCCCTCATATCTCCCCATGCCCAATCAACATTTCTACCAGCGCACAAAACTTGTTACCCCAACACAACTTTGAGGTGCTTATAAAACGGTCAAAATGAAAAAAATTACCATTCGAAAACTCCAAAAAACTACTTTGATTGACAAAAAGAATTCATTGATTTTTGGACTAGTGACCAGTTATCAATAATGAAGGGTTTCTGCCTGTCAATCATTTGAGTTTTTCTCAGGTAATTGAGCAGCTTGGGGCTGGTAACAAAAAACAGAGAAGTGATCAAACTCAAGCGCTGTCTCTCTCCTCTATCTACAATAAGCCAATTTAAACCTGAAGAAAACCAGTTAATCTTTCCTTGAACAGTTGCTAAAGCAGTAACTACCACTACGAAAAACGAGTACAAAACTTTTAAAAATCTAATTGATAACAAAGTAATTAAAATAGAGATGCTGGGCCGCGTGATGTATGTGGAAGCTGATGGACCCGATTGTGGTTCCAATTGACCTCACCTGTAGCAAGCATCAGTTGCTCAAGGAACTCTGGCTTAGAGTTGATGAACTGAAGTCGGAGTTTCGAATGCTGTAACACATCAGGGAGAGGGAAAGTTACTCGGACACTGTTTCAGGAGGTAGTCAACTGCTTCAAGCAATTATCTCGAATTTGTTCACTGGTCAGGGATAGAAGAGTGTGACCACCAACAAGACAGGTATAGATATCCAGGGGGTATAATAAATTCAGCCAAAACTATGCTTGAAATCTGTTCCAACTCAAGTTAATGAAACAATTGAAAAAGATTCTAAATTGGTGGTACATAAACTCAAGAGCCAAATACTACAATTATCGGTGGAACAAAAGGTACAAAAGATGAGTATATTACTGCACTAACTTCTATAATGTCAACTTTAATTGAATTACAGAGCACTGAAAGAACCACATTCTCCCAAATCTTAAAATGAAGCTGTCAAGAAATTTGAACAACTAACTATTTCCACAGACAATGGATAAAGCAAAGTATAAATCCTATCACTTATTGTCTTAGGTCCAAATGATTGAGTATTAAACTAAATGAACTAATATACATCATTTGTGGATGAGAAATACCAAAATCAAAATGGTTTCATTAATTAAAATAAATGAGATTTAGTTTACACATTTTAGAAAGCAAAAATAAAAGATCAATAATGTTTAATCTCAAGGAATCAACTGATAGGATCTCAAGAAAGGGAACAAATTCCACCTAGAATATTCTAAACACAGTGGAGCTGGTTTTTGGGGCTCAGTCTATGTTCAATTGTTTAAACTAGTTAAAATCCCATTCAAAATACCAATTAATTAAACTTCCTCAAGTATTTTCCAGATTTCCCATCACAACATTGACAGCAAATTGACAAAAATCAGAAAAACTGCGTACATAAGTATTTCCACCACGTATCTAGGGTTTTCGCCAATTTTTTAAAGCACCAGTAGGAGACTGAGATTGCAATTACAGATATTCTAACACAAATGATGATGTCACTCGACTTTTCAGTACAACTTTAATTGCAGCAACAGGTGCCAGATTTGCTTGCAGTTGTGAAATGGTTGAAAATATAACTTCTGAGATTAGGTGTTCCATGAAAAGCATCGTAGTTCAAGTGCAAGGTTAAGCTCTCAAAGAATCATAAAATCCCTACAGTGTGAAGCAGGCCATTCAGTCCTTCAATTCCACTCCCTCCACTTCCCTACCCTAACCCTGTAACCCAGCATTTCCCATGGCTGGATGGCTAATCCAGCTAGCCTAAACATTCCTGGACACTTATGGGCAATTTAACATGGCTGGTCCCCTAACCTGCACATCTTTGGACTGTGGGAAGATACTGGAGCACCCAGAAGAATCCCACGCAGACGCAGGGAGAATGTGCAAACTCCGCACAGACAGCTGCCCGAGGGTAGAATCAAACCCAGGTCTCTGGTGCAATGACACTGCAGTGCCAACCACTAAGCCACCATGCCATCCTCTCATGAAAATTGGAATAAAACAACTAGTTAAAGATAATCTTATGCGCAGCAATGTAGCAATGCATAGATAATCTGTATATTCTGCACTTGATTATGAAAAAGCTGCAATTCACCATATTTCCTTCAAAAACACCTCCCAAACCCATGACCCCAATGGCAGAAGACTCATAGATATTCCTATTCTACCCACAAGTTCTTCTCCAAGATGCACATCATCCTGACTTGGAGCTACATCACCATTCCTGCACTGTCACTAGATTATAAATCTGAATCTTTCTTTGCAATATCTACAAACATTGCGGTTCAAGAAAGTGACCCACTACCACCATGAGGGCAATTAAGGATAGGTAATAAATGCTGTCCTTGACAATGATGCTCATATGACAAACTTTTTTTTCTAAATTTAGACCAGGATACTAGAATTACCTTCCCTCAATTTCAGTGCAATGTCATGAGATGTTTTACATACACTCGAGAGGGTATAAGGTCTTACACAGGATCTCACCTGCAAAGTTTCCCATATTACAGTGGAATGTAAAGTTAGATTTTTGGTGTTCAAGTGTCTAAACTGAGTCATGAATTCACAGCTTTGTGACTCAGGAGCAGGAATCCTATCATGTGAACCAGGACTGATGTAGAACCATGATAAATCTAATCTATTTTGCTGTCAGTTTTTTTCTTTGAAATACAGAATAAATACATCTGTTAATAATTAATAATTCTGTATGAATGATACATAAATCCAACAATTTATTATCTTATTTAAAAAATTGACACAGCACAGTAATGTGACTTTGGGATATTCATCAAATCCAACGGAATAATAAACACTCTTAGAACTTCATCACCAGAATCAGGTTTAACTTTCTCATTCTCACAATATTCGACACAAAAAGGGCAAAGCGATACTCCCATCTTTGATTCCTACACTTGTGTACACGTACAGCATATTGAGAACTACGCACATACAATCATATCAAAGTAGTAATGTGGTTCATGCATGTAGTGCAGCAATAATATTAGAGGTTTGCAAAGCTTCTTGTTCAAGCATGAAAATACTGAAGCCAGCCATATTTCTATGCAGCAATGCAAAAGACATACAGGACATGATGCTGTGTGAAAAGACTTGGTGATAGTTTCAGTGCCTGTGGGAAACAAACTTAAGTATAATTCTGTGTGTTATTAAGCAGCATTCATGCTCAACTGATAGTGACAATTCAAGACAATTAACTGCTAAATACTACATAAATAATCCTTTTGTATGAAATGTACTGGTTACATTTATGTAAGTAACAAAAGTCCTATTGAAAAATCAGAATTTTTAAAAGTTGATGAACTGCAAAGGCTCACTTCCATTTGCTCATCATTCCTTATTTAAATTAATGGATTATTTTGTTCTTTATAGGTCAGTATGAATGTGAATTTGAAAATATTTGTACTGATATCAAATAAAATTAATCAAACTGGTTGCATAACTTTTAGGAAAATTAAACTCAGAAGCCTCAGATAACAGCAGTAGGAAAACTCATTGCTGTTCTGAAAAGGATTTATCTGAAATCAACTTCAGAATCCATCAGAATGTGATATATAACATGCGCTGTCCATGGTAGCAATTCAAGGTTATGCCCCTGAGGTAATTTCAAACCTACACTCAACATTCGCTCAGGTTCATCATCAAAAGCATTTCTCATAAGCGAAGCTTAGGATCTTTCTAATCAGTATTAAACTTCCTCCTAAATATCTAGGGTTGCACATTTGTGATCTGGTGGAAAACTAAGCAGGCTAATTTACAAACAAGTTGGGAAAATAATATGATCTAGGAGAAATAACTATAAAAATAACTTACCACAGGAGCAGATACTGTACATTTCTCACACTACCATCAACACTTAAATCTCCAGAATCTAAGTGTATTGAATCTAATTGTGTGCAATATAAGAATTTATTTTATGCTCTGTTATTTTCAGATTAATTCCTAAGTACAATGTGTGAAAACGTAGGTAAAGTACTGCAATTGAAAAGGAATAGAATGTGGACAAAATCATCTAACTTTCCAATGTAAGTATTAGCAGATATTAAATCCACTCTGAAAAGGTGCAGGAAATCTCTTTATAAACTTGCATTCTTTGTATTAAAACACACTGCTCATAAATATGACACCTGAGGAATAGCAAGTTTTGTCACTGTTCTTATCAAGGGCCACCAGCGAAACAGAAAGGAATCTAAAACTGACCAAGTCCTCCACTTGGAAACAGCCTTCACCTCTAATAATGTGATAGCAGGCTGCATTAGTTAATATGTACATCAGTTATTATTATTTCAATATAAAATGTCACTGCACATCAAAAAACTTCACGTCAACCACTGTGAGCAAAACAGACAAAGGTGAAGAAAAATAGGATGGTAAATGCAACACTCGCTGACATCTGCTTCCTTTTCACAAATTATGGCATAAAAATATGGCACTTCTGTGGACTGGGGTTTTTCAAGATCTCATTGCTCGACTGTCCCATTTTGACACTTGCTTTCCAAGATGCCTCCTTATACCTCACTTATCTATATCCAAATTCATGCAAATTCCAACTTATTTGTCATTGTATGAACTCCACATAGTACAGCATTTTGCTTTTCATTTTTAAAGAATAATCTTCAATATTCAGTTAATCCTATTCTTTATGCCTTTTATCCCCCTCTGTGAATTAGTGGTCAATTCTCTTGTTTCTATACAGTTTCTCATTTCAGTTGAGATGATTACTTTGCAGTCCAATTGACATAACATTCATAACTAATTTATGCTCCCATGCTGCTAATGCGGGGCCACAAGCCTAAGAAGCACAGGCAACCATCAGGATTCTACGAATTATAAATTCAGCTCAACAGTGACGCATAATCTTAGAATTTCGAGGACTCAAAAATTACACAGAAACAAACTTATTGAGAAGTGTCAACAGACAGTGGCATGACAACTGCATCAAAATAATTTTCAGACCACATGTAAAAAAATAAATTCTTCTAATGTTCTAAATAAATTTGTATCCTTAACCTTAAAATAAAACCACAAAATTCAATTTTTGGTGACAACATTCTTTCAATGTTTCAGACTCTTGCAAACTCACAATGTATATTTGGAAATCATGGAATTTCTTTGAATCTACTCACAGGTTAGACAAACAAGAAGAGTTCGGACCACAAGATCACAAAGTAGCTTCCATCTTGGAGGTACTTGCGCAGAAACAGTTGGAAGAATGATCTCTGCTGGAACATAGTACTGGACGGTGTAAGTTACCAAGATCCCAAAGGAGTAAAGGATTTTCACTAGCTGGTACAGCCTAGGAAAAGGAGTCATAAGATGGAACAAGTTCACAATGGTTTGTTATATTAGAATGTAACATTATGCTGTTTTGTTAGTGCAAACTTATAAGAATCTGTAACAATTTTACAATGTGAAATCCAATTGTATAAAAACTAAAACAAAAAATAGTTTTAAGATAATCAGATTTTTAATTGATCACATCTTTCCTCCCAATCCCAAGTTCAATTAATTAATCTCGAAGCTCATTTGTTTGTCTTTTTAAAACAAAATTACTTTTTATATTTTACTTTAAACACAATTTACACACAAGAGGACTAATATTTTATCATCTTCTCCACTTTTTCCACCTTCAGTACTGTATACAGTATGGCAATGTTGCTTAAGGCACAATTTAGCGGCTTAGATTACTGCTCAGAAGCATGAATGTGACTACCACCAGAAAAGCTAAATTTAAAAGTAATTAACAAAACTGTAATGAAAAGCTAGGGTCAATAATGATGACCAAGAAACACATAGATTGTTATGCAAACTCTTCTGGCATAGGGATGTCCTCAAGAAAAGGACATTTGACATCCTTACTTGGTGTGACTCACATTAAACTACAGCAATGAATGACTCTTAACTTCTCCCTGATACAGATGAGCAAGACACTCAAAAGAATAAACCAAACAGGCCATCCTACATTAATCTAGGCACCGAAAACAACAAAGTCAAAACCTGCCTTCAGTGATCCGGCAAAGTTCTCCTCATTAATATCAGGAGATTTGTGCCGAAATTGGGAAATATTTGTCTCAGGAACTAGTCAAGAAATAGATTAACATAGTCATACACACTAAATTACTACTTACACCAAATGTCCCAGGCTCCTTCACCACCATCTCACCAGACTGCAACAAGGTACCAACGCTAACTAGGAAATATGGTACAAGTAGGTCTCAATCTGTTCAGCAGTGAGCAGATAGGTGATTGTTTGCTACTTTAGAAAACTTGTACCACTTAAAATAATGGCACTAATTTAAACCCTAAATATTGCATTAAATTTATATCTAGACTAGTTAAATTACTTGACATAATTACTGACAGCATCTGAATGATATCTATAAACTTTAAAATCTAATTAATTAAATTTTACAAAATAAAGACAAAAGCAGTTATAGATTCATAGAGCTTTAGAGCATGTAAACAGACCCTTTAGTCCAATTCATCCATGCCAACCAGATATCCTAAATAAATCTAGACCCATTTGCCAGCATTTGGCCCATATTCCTCTTAATCATTCCCATGCATATTCTCAGCCAGATGCCTTTTAAATATTGTAATTGTACCAGCCTCCACCACTTCCTCTGGCAGCTCATTCCATACGCGCAACATCCTCTGCATGAAAAAGTTGCCCCTTCGGTCCTTTTAAATCTTTCCCCTCATCTTAAACCTCCAGTTTTGGACACCCCACCCCAGGCAAAAGACCTTGTCTATTCACCATATCCACGCCCCTCATGATTTTATAAACTTCTATAATGTCACCCCTCCAATGCTCCACGGAAAATAGCCCCAGCCTATTCAGCCTCTCCCTATTGCTCAAACTCTCCAACCCTTGCAACTCCCTTGCAAATATTTTCTGAATCCTTTCAAGTTTCACAACATCCTTCATATAGCAGGGGGACCAGAACTGCACACAATATTCCAAAAGTGGCCGAAATAATGTCCTGCAGAGCACAACATGATCTCCCAACTCCTATGGTCAATGCACTGACCAATAAAGACAAGTGTACCAAATGCCTTTTTCACTATCCTACCTATGACTCCATCTTCAAGGAATTGCGAACCTGCACTCTAAGGTCTCTTTGTTCAGCAATACCCCCCAGGACTTTACCAGTATGTGTACAAGTCCTGCCTTGATTTGCATTTCCAAAATGCAGCACCTCACATTTATCAAAATTAAACTCCATCGCCATTCCTTGACCTATTGCCCATCTGATCAAGATTCCATTGTTTTGAGGTAACACCCTTCATTGTTCACACCTCCAATTTTGGTGTCCTCGGCAAATTTACTAACTATACCTCCTATGTTCACATTCAAATCATTTATATAAATGATGAAAAGCAGTGGACACAGCACCAATCCTTGTGGCACACTCCTGGTCACAAGACTTCAGTCTGAAAAACAATCGTCCATGACCACTGTCTGACTTCTACCTTTGAGTCAGTTCTGTATCCAAACAGCTAGTTCTCCCTGTATTCCAGGTGATGTAATGTTGCTAATCAGTCTTTGTCTCATGAGGAACTTTGTCAAACATCTTACTAAAGTCCATATACATTACATCCACCACACTGCCCTCATCAATCCTCTTTATTACCTCATCAAAAACTCAATCAAGTTAGTGAGACCTGACTTCCCACACACAAAGCAATGTTGACTATCCCTAATCAGTCTTTACCTTTCCAAATATGTGGAAATCCTGTCCCTCAAGACTCCCTTCCACAACTTGCCCACCACTAATATCAGACTCATTGGTCTATAGTTCCCTGGCTTTTCTTTACTGCCTTTCCCAAATAGTGGCACCAAATTAGCCAACCTCCAGAATTCCAGCACCTCACCGGTGGCTATCGTTAATACAAATATCTCAGCAAGGGGCCCAGCAATCACTTCCCTAGCTTCCCAGTTAATACATTACAGCTGTAGCGTGTAGGCAGTTGCTGAAAACTGATGCAACCATAATTGCACCATGCCTTCAGATCAAGAAATCTCAGCTCAGAGTTGATATATTGAAATCTAAGTTTCAGACACTGTAATATCTTCAGAAAGTTACCTAGACACATTGATTCAGGAGACCGTCAAAGTCATAGAATTGTTCCATGTATATGGGCGGGAGGGTGTACCTAAAAGTGTGATAGCTGCAGGGATCCAGACAGTAGAAATGGAATATGTTCAGCCCTTGCAATTGTCCAACAGCCTAAAGATTCTTGCAACTCGTGAATAAGATCAGGGATTGCAGAGGGGTTAAGCAAAATGACTGTAGTACCATGGTGTGGAGAACCATTTAAGGTGGGGGAGCTAAGGTAATGCAATTGTTCCAGGAAGGAGTAGGGTGAGACAAATAAGCAGTTGCATGCAACCAAGAGAGTCCCGAAGTCTTTGGTGCTTGTCCAGCACCAGGGTTAAGGGCATACAAAAAGGGCTACAAAAACAAACAGAGGATAACAAAGAGAGCAATAAGGAAGGAGAGGATCAAATATGAAGGTAGGCTAGCTAGTAATATTAAAAATGATAGTAATAGCTTCTTTCAATACATAAGAAACAAACGAGAGGCAAACATAGATATTAGCCTGCTCCAAATTGATGCTGGAAGGCTAGTGATGGGAGATAAGGAAATAGCTGAAGAACTTAATAAGTACTTTGTGTCAGTCTTCACAGTGGAAGGCATGAGCAATATGCCAACAATTAGGGAGAGCCAAGGGGCAGAGTTGAGTATGGTAGGCATAACAAAAGAGAAAGTGCTAGAAAAGCCACAAGGTCTAAAAATTGATAAATCTCCTGGCCCCGATGGGCTACATCCTAGAGTTCAGAGGGAGGTGGCTGAGGAAATAGCAGAGGCTTTGGTCGTGATCATTCAAAAGTCACTGGAGTCAGGGAAAGTCCCAGATGATTGGAAAATTGCTGTTGTAACTCCCTTGTTTAAGAAAGGATCAAGGCAAAAGATGGAAAATTATAGGCCAATTAGCCTAACCTCGGTAGTTGGTAAAACTCTAGAATCCATTGTCAAGGATGAGATTTCTAAATTCCTGGAAGTGCAGGGTCAGATTCGAACAAGTCAGCATGAGCATGGATTTAGTAAAGGGAGGTCGTGCCTGACAAACCTGCTAGAATTCTTTGAAGAAGTAACAAGTATGTTAGACCAGGGAAACCCAGTAGATGTTATCCATCTAGACTTCCAAAAGGCCTTTGATACGGTGCCTCACGGGAGGCTGCTGAGCAAGGTGAGGGCCCATGGTGTTCGAGATGAGCTACTGGCTTGGATTGAGGATTGGCTGTCTGACAGAAGGCAGAGATTTGGGATAAAAGGCTCTTTTTCGGAATAGCAACCTATGATGACTGATGTCCCGCAGGGTTCAGTGTTGGGGCCGCAGCTGTTCACCTTATACATTAATGATCGGGATGAAGGGACTGGGGGCATTCTGGCGAAATTTGCCAATGATACAAAGATAGGTGGACAGGTAGGTAGTACTGAAGAGGTGGGGAAGCTGCAGAAAGATTTAGACAGTTTAGGAGAGTGGTCCAGAAAATGGCTTATGAAATTCAGTGTGACTAAATGTGAGGTTTTGCACTTTGGAAAAAAGAATACAGGCATGGACTATTTTCTAAACGGTGAGAAAATTTGCAAAGCAGAAGTACAAATGGATCTGGCAGTGCTGGTCCAGGATTCTCTAAAGGTTAACTTGCAGGTAGAGTCCGTAATTAAGAAAGCGAATGTAATGTTGTCGTTTATCTTAAGAGGGTTGGAATATAAAAGCAGCGATGTGCTTCTGAGGCTTTACAAAGCTCTAGTTAGGCCCCATTTAGAATACTGTGTCCAATTTTGGGCCCCACACCTCAGGAAGGATATATCAGCCCTGGAGCGCGTCCAGCAGAGATTCACACAGATGATCCCTGGAAAGGTAGGTTTAATGTATGATGAATGGCTGAGGATCCTGGGGTTGTACTCATTAGAGTTTAGAACGTTGAGGGGAGATCTAATAGAAACTTACAAGATAATGTATGGTTTAGAAGGGGTGGGCGCTAGGAAGTTGTTTCCGTTAGGCGGGGAGACTAGGACCTGTGGGCACAGCCTTAAAATTAGAGGGGGTAAATTTAAAACTGAAATACGGTGACATTTCTTCAGCCAGGGAGTGGTGGGCTTGTGGAATTCATTGCCACGGAGTGCAGTGGAGGCCAGGACGTTGGATGCCTTCAAGGCAGAGATCAACAAATTCTTGATCTTAGAAGAAATCAAGGGCTACGGGGAGAGTGCAGGGAAGTGGAGTTGAAATGCCCATCAGCCATGATTTAAATGGCAGAGAGGACTTGATGGGCCGAATGGCCTTACTTCCACTCCTATGTCTTATGGTCTTATCTCCTCTAGTGCAAAGGAACATGAAAGGAGGATCCAGATATCAAGTTCTCCGTAGATACTAATGACAAAGGTAGAACTAAAAATAAAGGTTCTGCCAAGGCAGTATGAGCCATTTGAGATTAAATTAAAAAGCAAAACCACAAAGCTAATGGTCTCAAGACAACCAGCTGAGAAACAAGCAAATTGGCATTTGGTAAAGGAGCTTAGAGTTGAATACATGGCTTATACATTGTTGTAACAGAAAAAGAGTTCAATTCATATGATAATAGCAGTAGTACTGGAGAAAGAGGGAACTGCACCATAAAAATGGGTTTAACCTGAACCATGTTAGTATTTGGCAAATAATATAACTAAGTCGAAAGAATTATATAACTAAGGGAAATTTTAATCAAATAGTGGATGCGAGAAATGCAAAAGCAACAAACTGGCAGGTAGAATACATAATGTGGGAACAATTTATCACCTGAACTCAGAAGAGTAGGCCAATTGACCTTTCAAGCCTATTCCGTCATTCAATAAGATCATGATTGATCTAATTACTCAACTGTCTGATCTACCCCTAATAAGTTTTCACCATTTAAAGAATTTATTTCCACTTCCTTTTGAAAAAACTCAACGATCAATGAGCAAAACATTATTAGCTATCCTACATAGAATCTCTTATTCAGAAACAATGATATCTAGATTGTCCCACAAAAAAAAACACATCTCTTTGAAATTCACTCCATCAAGTCCGCTCAGAATTTTACATGTTTCAATCAAGTCATTTTCTTACTCTTCTAAACTCTAGCAGGTGCAAGTCTACTCTGTCCAACCTGTCCTCAGAAAGCAGCTCATCCATTTCAGATAATAAAATGTGAGGCTGGATGAACACAGCAGGCCAAGCAGCATCTCAGGAGCACAAAAGCTGACGTTTCGGGCCTAGACCCTTCATCAGAGAGGGGGATGGGGTGAGGGTTCTGGAATAAATAGGGAGAGGGGGGAGGTGGACCGAAGATGGAGAGAAAAGAAGATAGGTGGAGAGGAGAGTACGGGTGGGGAGGTAGGGAGGGGATAGGTCAGTCCAGGGAAGACGGACAGGTCAAGGAGGTGGGATGAGGTTAGTAGGTAGGAGATGGAGGTGTAGCTTGGGGTGGGAGGAAGGGATGGGTGAGAGGAAGAACAGGTTAGGGAAGCAGAGACAGGTTGGACTGGTTTTGGGATGCAGTGGGTGGAGGGGAAGAGCTGGGCTGGTTATGTGGTGCAGTGGGGGGAGGGGACGAACTGGGCTGGTTTTGGGACGCGGTGGGGGAAGGGGAGATTTTGAAGATGGTGAAGACCACATTGATACCATTGGGCTGCAGGGTTCCCAAGCGGAATATGAGATGCTGTTCCTGCAACCTTCGGGTGGCATCATTGTGGCACTGCAGGAGGCCCATGATGGACATGTCATCTAAAGAATGGGAGGGGGAGTGGAAATGGTTTGCGACTGGGAGGTGCAGTTGTTTATTGCAAACCGAGCGGAGGTGTTCTGCAAAGCGGTCCCCAAGCCTCCGCTTGGTTTCCCCAATGTAGAGGATGCCACACCGGGTACAATGGATGCAGTATACCACATTGGCAGATGTGTAGGTGAACCTCTGCTTAATATGGAAAGTCATCTTGGAGCCTGGGATAGGGTGAGGGATGAGGTGTGGGGGCAAGTGTAGCATTTCCTGCGGTTGCAGGGGAAGGTGCCAGGTGTGGTGGGGTTGGAGGGCAGTGTGGAGCAAACAAGGGAGTCACTGAGAGAGTGGTCTCTCTGGAAAGCAGACAGGGGTGGGGATGGAAAAATGTCTTGGGTAATGGGGTCGGATTGTAGATGGCGGAAGTGTCGGAGGATGATGCGTTGTATCTGGAGGTTGGTGGGGTGGTGTGTGAGAATGAGGGGGATCCTCTTTGGGCGGTTGTGGCGGGGGCGGGGTGTGAGGGATGTGTTGCGGGAAATGCGGGAGACAGCCTCACATTTTATTATCTTGGATTCTCCAGCATCTGCAGTTCCCATTATCACTCATCCATTTCAGATATTAGTCAAGTAAATCTCATATGGACTGCTTCCAAAGAACTTATATCCTTCATGAAATAATGGGACCAATACTGTACATCGTACTCCATATGTGGTTTCACAGTGCCACCTTACCTGTAGCATAAGCCCACTATTGTCTACCATTATCCTTGCACTAGCATTCTATCAGTTTTCCTAATTAATTGCTGTACCTGCATACTAAGTTTATGCAAATTATGCACTAAGATACTCCGATCCATCTGCAACACACCAATCTCTCATCATTTTTTTGGTTCTTCCTGCCAATGGACCAAGTCACATTTCCCCACATTACACTCTACTTATCTGTGTGGCAGGAAGTCTAAAACAGCAGAATGTAGTTTAAATGTAGACAGAATGGAGATGAACTTGTGTGTCCCTGTACACAAAGCACAAAATGTTAGTATGTAGGTACAGCACATAATTAAAGGTTAGTACAAAGGCAGTGAAGTATTGCTTCTGTGTTTTACAAAATAAGCAAGAATGGAAGTATTACTCCACACCTGGAGAACTGTTACCAATTTTAGATACCCTACTTAAAGGAGAGATATATCTGCAATTTGGAAGCAGTTCAAAGAAGGTTCACTAGTCTGATTCCAATGTTGACGTGTTTTCTTCTCAGCAAGGGTTGAGCAAATTTAGCCAATATACTTTTGTATTTAGAAGCATGTAAAGTGATCTTATTGCAACATAAGATTCAGGTATAATGTTTACTTGTGTGGGCAACAGAACTCAAGTTCATAATTTAAAATTAAAGATTCTCACATTTAAACTGAATATGAATAAGTCTTTCATTAATCCTTAAAATTCTCAACCATGGAGAGTAGTGGAAGCCGTTAAGGCCGCATTTGACATTTTTTAAATAGTTATTTAGCAGTACACAACTTGAGTGAAACTGAAAAAAAAACATTGTTAAGGTTTTTTTTAAATTTTGCACTCATGAGGATAATTTACAAGAATACCAATTCCATAGGAAATCCAACATTTATACCACCTGTATTATCAACCAGTTGACAAATGAATATGCTAAATAGTTAGCAAATGACCTCAGTTCACATGTCTGAAAAGACTTCTGAAGAAGGGCCTAGGCCCGAAATGTCAGCCTTCCTGTTCCTCTGATGCTGCTTGGCTTGCTGTGTTCCTCCAGCTCTACACCTTGTTATCTCAGATTCTCCAGCATATGCAGTTCCTGCTATCTCTGAAACAATTTTAACCCCACTGCGAAGCCTCTTCTAAGAATGCCTACCCTGAAGAAGTTACCCTCCTCCCTTCAGGAAAAAAAGCATTTCTGAAGAAGGTCTAGGCCCAAAATGTCAGCCTTCCTGCTCCTCTGATGCTGCTTGGCCTGCTGTGTTCATCCAGCTCTATACCTTGTTATCTTAGTTCACACTCCAATGGGATCATTGAGGCAAGTTTGATGGGCCAAATGGACTACTCCTATGTCATACAACCTTTGGTATCCTATTCCATTACAGGAGAGGTCTCATAAAAGTGGAAGCACTGGTAAACAAGATGGGGGCTTTTGTAGAGTACCTACCTCTAAGACAGGAGACCTGGGTTCAAGTCCAACCTGCTTCAGAGATGCGTCATAACAAGCCTGAACTGGTTGGTGAAAGAATCTACAGTCGAATGAGAATGTCCAGAACATTGACTGTGGACCTAATAAATTTTCATAGCTTCAAGTCAAACAAGGAAATCTCTGATCAGTCACCACTACCATCCCCCTTCAATGGAAGAATCCTTAATTCTTCATTTTGAAGGGGGATGTAATAAAGGCACAGATTGAATTCTGGGCAGGGAGCCTAAATTTCCACAATGCGCTTAGTAGAAACATAATTAACCAGACTTAGAATATATCACATACAGCAACAGCAGAACAGTGTGCATGCTTGGGTTGATAAGAGGCACGCTGCATTTAACTAACACAAATATCAAGCAATGACCACCTCTAACAAGATGGAATCTAATCATTGTCCCTTGACATTCAATGGCATTACATTTGCTGAGTTCACTCACCAACATCTTGGGGATTATCATTGACTAGGAGATGAACTGAAGTAGCCATAAAAATACTGAAGCCAAAAGACAGGGCCAGAGGCTAGGAATTCAATTCAAGATTAGCATTCAGAAATTTAGTTTTACTGAGCATTAACATTTTAACATAAGTCACAAGAAATAAAACCAGAAACAAATGGAGATAATAGGAACTGCAGATGCTGGAGAATCTGAGATAACAAGGTGTAGAGCTGGATGAATACAGCAGGCCAAGCAGCATCATAGGATCTAGGCCCGAAACATCAGCCTTCCTGATCCTATGATGCTGCTTGGCCTGCTGTGCTCATCCAGCTCTACACCTTGTTATTATCTCAGAAACAAACGGATGTATGTTTTACACTTTACTGCTTCATTGCCAATCTGAAGTCCTACAATTGGTTCTATATATCCTTAACTCATACAAGAATCCATTGACGTGATATTTTCATGTTATTGTGCATAATATTCCTTAAATATTAATAAAAAAGTTAGTCCTTATTATCCAGTGACTTGGCAAAAGTTGTCCAACAAATTCAGATCAAGAAATTGTGTTATAAGCATTCTACAATTAAAAAAATGCAATAACAATTCTTTCCAAAGTCAACATTAAACCTTCAGTAGGAGTTTTAGAGACCAGTGAAGAAACAAACCACTGTTGTTGCTCAACAACAATCAGTGCAAAAATGCTAAAAGATGATGCAGTAAACTCTTAATTCTATTTGTAATACTAAAAATGTTTCTTGCAAGATAATCAAATCCACAAACCAGTTCATAAAAAATTGGAAATCACAATGTTGTGCGGGAATTTAGAATACCCCCCATTTAGAATACTGTGTCCAATTTTGGGCCCCAAGCCTCAGAAAGGACATACTGGCCCTGGAGCGTGTCCAGCGGAAATTCACACGGATGATCCCTGGAATGGTAGGTTTAACATACGATGAACAGCTAAGGATCCTCGGATTGTATTCATTGGAGTTTAGAAGGTTGAGGGGAGACCTAATAGAAACTTACATGATAATGTATGGGCTGAGAAAGGGTGAACGCTGGGAAGTTGTTTCCGTTAGGTGGGGAGACTAGGACCCGTGAGCACAGCCTTAGAATTAGAGAGGGTAAATTTAAAACGGAAATAAGGAGACATTTCTTCAGCCAGAGAGTGGTGGGCTTGTGAAATTCATTGCCACAGACTGCAGTGGAGGCCGGGACAATAGATGCCCGGCAGGGCAGAGATCGATAAATTCTTGATCTCATAAGGAATCAACGGCTACGGGGAGAGTGCAGGGAAGTGGAGTTGAAATGCCCTTCAGCCATGATTTAAATGGCGGACTAGACTCGATGGGCCGAATGGCCTTACTTCCACTCCTATGTCTTATGGTCTTACGGAATATATTCACATCATAATCAATTAAAATGGAATAAGCAAACCATATTATAACCGTTTCTATTTGTACAGCACACTGTCAGTCTCTGTTTCTATTTGTACAGCACACCATACAGTCTCCACTGAATTCAACTATCTCGGTTCTGGGAAATTATGTGGGAACACATCTTTTGATCAATATTCCAACAGTGGTATTAGATATAGTTAGACTGTTTACTTTGATTGCTTAAACAGCAGAATCCACTGTTTTACAAATAGCATTGTCGCTATCCAACCCAGTGGATCATGATGACAGGTCCTTCAGAGGGACTTCAAAGGAGTGTGCTGTACAAATAGAATACCTAAAGTTAGTAGAAAGGTTGCTGGAAGCAGTGGATGGAGGTGTAGGAGGTTCAGACACAGATGTTATTCAGGTTGTGTTCTTAAATACAGCTCTAAACAAATGGTGAAACGGCATTGCTATTCAAGGGCAAAGGCCAATGAGTTAACCCGGAATCTTCTAAGACTGGGGAACAGGATGCTGTTTGAAGCAAGCATATGAATCCCAATTTTGATCAGGCAGTTTGTTTAAGGGGGAAAGAATTTTTGGTTGGTAATAGCACAGTGCTTGAACTAAATCACATCTGTCTTTAGAAAGGTTCCCATCAAGTGTTCAACCTGACCTTAACTTGGCTCCTTTGGCAGGGAACATAGAACATAGAAAAGTACAGCATAGTACAGGCCCTTTGGCCCACGATGTTGTGCCATGGAATAATCCTAATCCAAAAATAAAATAACCTAACCTACATTCCCCTCAATTCACTGCTGTCCATGTGCATGTCCAACAGTCGCTTAAATGTCGCTAATGACTCCGCTTCCACGACTACCACTGGTAAACTATTCCATGTGCTCACAACTCTCTGGGTAAAGAACCTCCCTCTGACATCTCCTCTATACGTTCCTCTTAACACCTTAAAACTATGACCCCTCGTGGCATCGAATCACCCACTAACATCAGGGGTGTTAGTACCAGAAACTAAATTGGACCAACCCCTTGAAAGAAACTGCAGAAGGTGATAATGAGGTGACTACTGTATTAGTGGGAACTGACGGAATCTTAGGTGAGCATTTTGGATGGGAAAGGGGAAGGCATTCCTATCCTCCCATGATCCAAAACAACACTGTAAGGATATTTGCATTTTTCTTCCAAAGCTGTCTTCACCTTCTGAAAGCTTCAAGTTTTCCCAAGACATGGGAAATGCTCCCCAATCAAGGTCAAGTCTACACGATATTTCAATGTGAGACTCACAGCCTTAAGGTATTCAAATAGCCAACTCCCCTTCTTGGTATCAAAATGGATCTCCTTGCACGTCCCACTTCCATGAAAGCTACAGGTGGCCATTAGTAGTTGCTTGGAGGGCAGGTTTGAGGATTTTTAAAAAAATTTACATATCATCTAATTCGAGCCCACTCTTCTTTTGTGGGGGAAGGGGAAGAAATGGTGCATAAAGAGATGAGGGTGATTGCTGGGAGTTGGAATGCTTCAAACCTACCCCCACTGAATGTACCAAAGCAAAATTCATGGCCTGCATCTACAATGAAACTGATAAATAATTAGACATCTTGTTAACATTCATGGATCCTCAGGTAGTTCCTCTGTTGTCAACTATTACATTAAAAATCTCTAAAAAAAAGAAAAGAAGTGTGGTTTGGAAACGATGAATGTCTGCAGCATATCGTAGACTTCTGCTAGATCACACTGTTTCAAAGACTCTGGCAAAGCCTATTCAGATTTCATTCTGTGGCTTTTGATTAATCTTTCTTCCAACTGTCTTCCTCTTCACCATCTCAAAGTAGGAGCTATCAGATTGCATGGTTGCAATCCATGTTTCATTTCTGGCATTCACATAAGTATTTGGAAGATTCAGCTAACCCATCTCTCTCAAAAGGACAGTCAGACAAGATTATCTACTGTTATCATGTTAACATCCAGGCTTGGGCTGCCAGTTTACATCACAGAAGAGCCAGGAAATGATCATTTCCAAAAAGAGAGAGAGTTTAACAATTGCTCCTTAACATTTTATGATGTTGACACCATTGAATCACCCACTAACATCAGGGGTGTTAGCACCAGAAACTAAATTGGACCAACCACATAAATACTATAACTACAAGAGCAGGTCACAGGCTAAGAATTTTGCCAGGACTAACTCATTTTGAGATAGTAAGAACTGCAGATACTGGAGTCGGAGGCAACACAGTGGAGCTGGAGGAAGCAGCAGCCAGGCAGCAACAAAGGAGCAGGAAAGTTAACATTTCGAGTCCGGACCCTCCTTCAGAAATGCGATTTATTAGAAACGGGCAGTGCAGGGTTAGGGAACAATGAGGTTGAAGGCTGGGGGTGGGAGGTCACCTGAAGTGATGGGGTTATGAATGGTCTGAGAGATGAATGTTTAGAGGTCATAATCGGAGGGGGCAGTTGGAGGTGGTGTCAGAGTTGGCAGTTGGCCTCAGTAATGTAAAGGTCAGTGCACCATTCCACTACGGCGACCCCTTATCCACTGGTTTGACAGTGAGGTTAGGGTTGGAGTGGAGGGAACGGAGGGCTGCGCATTCCATGGGGGAGAAGCGGGACTGAATGAGATGGGTGGAGAGGTTGAGGTGATTGATGTTGCAATGGTAGTTGGAAATGAAGAAATTGAGGGAAGGTAGGAGGCCATGTGTTAATGTCCAGGAGGATGAGGTTTGTTGGAGGCAGGAGAAGGGATCTGTAGAGGGTGGGTTAGACTTCCAGTCAAAGAAATAGGCGCAGAGGTAGAGGTGGCAAAAAAAAGAGTTCAGCATCTGGACATGAACGTAATTCACTGATGTGTGGGCACTTGGGAATGAAAGTGAGTCCTTTACTGAGGGCTGACTATTCATCCTCAGTGAGAGGGAGGTCTGGGGAATGGTGGAGACCCAGCAGGACTTGGAGCTGGGGCTAGGCATACAGCTGGCCCTGGGTGTGGCAGTGGAGGCCGTCTCAGGAGTGGAAGTGACATCAGTGGAAATGGCAGCAGCTGTGACACTGATTGGCGGTAGTGGATGTGACGTGAACAGCTTTGACAGAAGTGACAAGGTTGGTGGCATCAGTGGGACAGGCCAAGGTAACTGAATGGTCAACGGCGCCTGGCATATTGACAGGGAAGTCCTGCATAGGGTTGAGGTCTAGGGTGGTGGAAGAGGCCCGTTTTTGGTGGTAAGCACAAGCAAGTTTTGTGTACTTACAGTTTTTAATATTAGTAAGGGTGGAAAAAAAGCATTGGTTGAGGGTGAGGATCCTGCGCAGAATGCAAAACAGAAGAGTTCCTTTGCAGGCCTGAGAGAGGGAGGCTGAGCCGGGGAAAGGTTGATTGTAGTGCCAGAAGATGCCAGCACATTGCTGAGAGTATGTACTTGAGGATCCATAAAGAAAACTGTTTCTGGAGGCTCTGTAGGTAGAGGTTGTCACGGTTAGGGCCAAATCAGAGGGGTCTGAATGTTGTTTGGAGTTCATTGGGGATGATTTGGCTGCAGAGGCAGGTACTGAGAAAGGAGATGCGGCTGTAGTACTGGGTTTGTTTAAGTACGTGGTCGAAGGTTTCAGGGCAGAGGAGATTACCAATGGGTTACAATGGGGCAGAGCTCTCTCCGTAGGGAGGAGGGGAACTTTTTCAGGTGGTCATCTTTGGAAGATGCTTCACGGTGGGTTTATAAATCACTCAGAGATAGCAAGAATTGCAGATGCTGGAGTCAGAGACAACACAGTGTGAGCTGGAAGAACGCAACAGGCCAGGCAACATCAGAGGAGCAGGAATGCTGATCTTTCGGGTCGGGACCCCCATTTCTGAAGAAGGGTCCCGACCCGAAACGTCAACTTTCCTGTTTTTCTGATGCTGCCTGGTCTGCTGTGTTCCTCCTCATATTGTGTCTTCCTAATGCTTGTGCACCATCTACAAGGCACAAGTCAGGATGGTGACAGAATACATCTACACTTGCCTGGATGGCTGTAATGAAGCTTGAATAAATTAAAGAAGCTAGATACTGAAGACAAAGTAGCCTTCTTGATAGACAGTCCAGCCACCAACTTCACCACAGAGTACATCATTAGCAAGATCCACACACAGGCACCCTCAGAAGAACATTTCAAACCCATGATCTTTACCACCAAGGAGGATAAGGAATATAGATGGACTGGAGCATTGATTCCTGTAAGTTTCCCTCCAAATCACCATTCCTTCACTTTTACCAAGTCAAAATCCTGAAATTCACTTTCCAATAGCAAAGTGGGTGTCCTTACATCCCAAGCACTGCAACAGCTGAAGAAGGCAGTTCACCATCACCTTCTCCAGGTCAATAAGGGATGAGCATTACATGCTAGTCTAGACAGTAACATCTGCCCAAGAATTAACTAAAATGTCTATAACGACAGCCTTAACAATGATACAATTTCTGATCTAATTTTCTATTGTTCCAAAGATTTATTTAAATCTTTTTGTGAAGAATTGTAGCATGTCCTTTCACAAAGACAACTGGAAAAGGGAGGCCATTGACACTTCAGAGAAAATATCAAAGGTACAAATTTGAAGAAGTCAGAGTCAATATATATCATATTTTGGATAAAAACCATATGGGACTTCAAGATCAATTCTCCATACTAATTTCCAGGGCAGATAGCTGAAGATCATTGATTTCAGGTCAGAAGATGACTATTATGTTAAATGAGCCAGGCTTCAAATACATCTAGCAACATAAGGTTGGACAACCATGAGATGCTGTGGGCCAACATCAGCAGCATTATTGTATTTAAACCACAATCTGTGACATTATGGTTCAGCATTTCCACCACTCTATCATAATCAAAGTCAGGAGTAGGACTAGGTATAGAGAAAAATTAGGCGGCACGGTGGCTCAGTGGTTAGCACTGCAGCCTTACAGAGCCAGGAACCAGGTTCGATTCCCACCTCGGGCAAATGTCTGTATGGAGTTGCACATTCTCCCTGTATCTGCGTGGGTTTCCTCCGGGTGCTCCGGTTTCCTCCCACAGTCTAAAGATGTGCAAGTTAGCTGGATTGGCCATGCTAAAAAAATTGCCCGTAGTGTTCAGGGGTGGGTGGCTTATCGGGGATAGGTCTGGGTGGGATGCTTCAAGGGTGGTGTGGACATGTTGGGCCGAAGGGCCTGTTTCCACACTGTGGGGAATCTAACCTAATCTAATCTAATCTAACCTAAATGAAGCTACAGCACAGGGCCACTTGCATGCCAAACAAAAAAAAGCAGCATACAATACACAGGGCTAAATGATCACATACCAACAGTCAGATCTACTTTCTGCAGTTCCGAACAGTGGACCGGTCAACAATGAACAGACATTTCAAATGTTCCTATTATCAATGATGTGGGTGCAAAACACATCAGTGCAAATTACAAGACTGATCTACTTGCAACCATCTTCAACCAGAAATGCATACTCAATAATATATCTCAGTCTCCTCAAACTGCAGGGGCGGCAATGGCCCAGTGGTATTATCACTGGACTGTTAATCCAGGGATCTTGTTACAATCTTTGTTCAAACATGGCCAAAGTAGCTGTACACCATCAGTGGGGTGAAAGCGACAGCCTTTGACATCAAGGCAGCATTCAAAGTTGCATAACACTAAGAGGCATTAGCAAAACTGGGATCTTTGAGAGTCAGGTAAAACACTTGATTAGTGGAAGTTAAATTTAGTAGAAAGGAAGCTATTTGTCATCATTGCAGATTCAATCATTTCAGTTGCAGGACATCTCTGCAAAAATTCCTCAGGATAGTATCCTCGGCCCAACCATCCTCAGCTCCTTTAACAATCACTTTTCTTCTGTTATGTGGTAGAAGAAGGGATGTTTGCTAATGATCGTACAATGACTTGTACCTTTCACAACTCTTTAGAAACTAGCAATCTGAATCCTTATGCAGCTGACCTAGACAATAGCAAGGTTTGGACTGTCAAGGAGCAAGTAACATTCATGTTATACAGTGCCAGGCAATGACTATTTCCAACAAGAGCTCAAAAGCAGGAGCTGCAGGTCTTGGAGGTGTGGTTGGAGATGCTGTGGCACATCCGTGAGGCTGAGAGTTACGTGGATAGAATGTTCAGAGGTGGTCACACTATAGCTCAAGAGACTTCAGGAAAGAAGGGAATGGGTGACTAGCAGACAATCCAGAAAGAGCAGGCAGGTACTGCAGGAGGCCCCTGGAGTCCCACTCACTAAGCAGTTTGGAAGGATGAAGATGCTAATACCTCACAGTGAATTCAAAGCCAATTTTCTGGCACCACAAGCAGCTTGACTGCATTGCAGGGGGGGGGTGTGTGAAGAGCAATACTAATAGGGAATTCTCCAGTCAGGGGAGCAGACACACACTTCTCCAACCGAACACATGACTCCAGGCTGGTGTGTTGCCTCTTTAGCACCAGGGTCAGGGATGTCACTGAATGGCTTCAAGGCACCCTGAAAGAACAGCGTGATGAATTAGAGGTTGAGGTACATGTTGGTACTAATGATATGGACAAAATGAGGAACCAAGTATTGCATCAACAGAGCAGGCTTTCAGTTTCTTGGGTTATTTGGGCATCTTCAGGGACAGAGGTGGCCTGTACACAAGGGGCAGGTTGTACCTGAATGGGAGAAGAACTGATATCCTTACAGGGAGGTTTGCTGGTGCTTCTCAGGAGGGTTTAAACTAGAGCAGCAGGGGTCTGGGAATCAGAGCAGCTGGTCAGCAAATGGAAGGATTGGAGGAAAGTTAGATGTTATGACCCATAAATGTAAAAGGATGGACAGGCAGGGACAGGTTAATGAACATGATGGGGCTGAAGGTCTGTGGTGTGTTTATTTCAATGCTAGTAGTATTATGGGCAAGGCAGATGAGCTTAGTCCCATGTGCTGATTCAGGCTCTACAATGTTGGGGCCTTTACAGAGACGTGGTTGAGAGGGGAACAGGATTTTGATGTTTTAGATGAGGTAGAGAGGGAGGTAAAAGAAGTGAAGGAGCTGCATCACTAATCAGGGAGAATGTCACAGCTGCACTCAGAGAAGACATACTGGAGGGTTCATCCATTAAGATAATCTGGGTAGAGTTCAAAAATAAGAATGGTGCAATCACTCTGATGGGATAATACTACAGGGCCCCCAGCTGCCACCAGGCATTGAGGAACACCATAGGCAGTTTACGCAAACATGCAAAAACAACAGAGTTGCTAGAATGGTGACTTTAACTTCCCCAATAATGCCTGGGCCTCGAGTGCAACAGGTTTAGACTGGGCAGAATTTGTCAAGCACACACAAGACAGTTTCTTGAAACAAAAGATGGATAGTACAACTACAGGAGTGGCCATACTGGACCTTGCATTAGCTAATGGGCCTGGCCAAATGACTGACCTTAAAGTGGGACAGCATTTTGGAAACAGTGATCACAACTCCATAAATCTTAAGATAGTAATGAATAAGAATAAATCAGGACTTTGTGGGAAGAAATTAAATTGGGGGAGGGCAAATTACATTACTATTAGGCAGTAACTAGGAAGAGTTCAGTGGAAGTAGCTGTCATCAGTCAAGTCTACATTTAACATGCGGGAATTATTTAAAGGCCTTCTAATCAGGCCCAGCATGTTGTAGGAAGGAGGAAGGACAAGGAATAGTGGGGTATGGGAGCCTTGAATGATAAGGGAAGTTGTGAATTTAGTCAAAAACAAAAAAGAAGTAAATGTAAGGTTTAGAAAGTTAAAATTGGACAAGGCCCATGAGGAATATAAAGAAAGCAGGAAAGAACTCAAGCAGGAAATTAGGAGAGCAAGGAGGGGCCATTAAATGTCCTTGGCAAGTAGGGTTAGAGAGAATCCCAAAGCATTTTACACACACATTAAAAGCAACAGCATCACTTGGGAGAGGACAGGGCTATTCAAGGATAAAGGTGGGAACTTGTGCTTGGAGGCAAAAGGAAATGCACGAGATCCAAAATGAGTACTTCACATTAGTATTCACCAAGAACAAGTATATGGAAGACAGTGAAATTAGTGTGAGGATTGCTAAGGCATTTTCTGGTCAAGAAATAAGTGGTGTTGAGTCTCTTGAAGAGCTTTAAGATGGATAAGTCCCCAGGGCCCAATGGTATCTATTCCAAGTTGTTGAGAGAGGCAAGAGAGTTGGGGCCTTGACCACGATCTTTGTATCCTTGTTAGCCACTGCAGAGGTCCTAGAGGACTGGCAAGTAGCTGATCAACATCATTGTTCGTCTGTTCAAGAAGAGAAATAGGAATAATCCCAGAAACTACAGGCCGGTGAGTCTCACATCAGTGGTCGAGAAGCTATTAGAGAGGATTCTTAAGATAGAATTTCCATGTCTTTCAAAAAGCACGGCCTAATTCGGAACAGTCAGCATGATTGTGCAGGGCATATCATGTCTTACAAACTTGATTGATTTTTTATGAGGTTGTGATGAGGGTGATTGATGAGGGTAGAGCAGTGGGTGTTGTTAACATGGATTTTAGTAAGGCTTTTGACAAGGTCTCTCATGGTAGGTTCATTGAGAAGATTAAGATACGTGGGATCCACATTAACTTGGCCATTTGCCTTGCCCATAGAAAGCAGAGGGTAGTGGTGGGAGGGTGTTGATCTGGCTGGACGTACATGACTAGTGGTGTTCCACAGCAATCCGTACTGGGACCTCTTGTTTGTGATTTTATATAAATTACTTTGATGAAACCATAGGTGAGTAGCTTATTAAGTTTGCTGACAACACCAAGATTGGGGGAATTGTGGATAGTGTAGATGGTTGTCAAAGGATACAGTGGGATATAGATCAGTTACAGATATGGGCAGAGAAATGGCAGATGGCGTTTAATCCGGGCAAGTGTGAGGTGTTACACTTTGGGAAATCAATGTTAAATTAAAGTATACAGTTAATGGCAGGACCCTGCACAGAGGGATCTTGAAGTCTTAGTCCATAGCTCCCTCAAAGTGACCACACAAGCAGATAGGGTGGTAATGAAGCCATGTGGGATTCATGCCTTTATTGGTCAGGGCCTGAAGTACAAGAGTAAGAATGTCACGTTTCAGCTTAATAAAACTTTAGTTAGGCCACATTTAGAGTACTGCACTCGATTCTGGTTGCCTCATTACAGGAAGGATGTGGAGGCTTTTGAGAAGATGCAGAAGAGGTTTACTAGTATGCTGCCTGGATTAACAGGGTGTAGAGCTGGATGAACACAGCAGGCCAAGCAGCATCAGAGGAGCAGGAAGGCTGACGTTTCAGGCCTTGACCCTTCTTCAGAAAGGGTCTAGGCCTGAAACGTCAGCCTTCCTGCTCCTCGGATGCTGCTTGGCCTGCTGTGTTCATCCAGCTCTACACCTTGTTATCTCAGATTCTCCAGCATCTGCAGTTCCTACTATCTTTGCTGCCTGGATCAGATGGTATGAGCTACAAGGAGAGGCTGGAAAACACGGGTTGTTTTCTTTGGAGTGACAGAGGCTGTGGGGAGACCTGACACAAGTATAAAATTATGAGAAGCACACACTGCATTGACAGTCACTATCTTTAACCCCCCAGAGTTGAAATGCCCAATACAAGAGGGCATGCATTTAAAGTGGATAGGCAAAGTTCTAAAGACATTTCAGGGGCAAGTATATTTTTTAACATACAGACTGGTAGGTACCTGGAACGTCCTGCCTGGGGTAGTGGTGAAGACAGATACGATAGGGGTGTTTAAGAGTAATTTAAGCAGGTTCACAAATAATCCAGGAAGGGAGGAATATAGGCTGCGGGCAGATAGAAGAGATTAGTTTAATTTAGCATTGTGGTTGGCACAACATTGTGGGCCAAAGGGCCTGTTCCTGTGCTGTACTGTTCTATGTTTTAACTGTTATATCATTGCTCATAGGTATTCAATGTCCTCACCATCACTGAATCACCCAGCTATCAACAATCTGACACGTTATCACTGCTGAGAAACTGAACAGGACTATTCATACGAATACCGAGGCTAAAAAGAAAAGTCACAGGCTAGGCATCCTACAGCAAGTAACTTGACTTGTGACTTCCGAGAGCTTATTCATAATTTACAAGGCACAAGTCAGAAGCACAGTAATTGAATATCCTCCACTTGCCTGGATGGGTAAAGCAACATTGTAAAGGTTTAATACCAAGGATAAGCATCCCACTTGAATGCTACCCCTTTCACCACTTTCAACACTGATATATAGTAGACACATTATGTACTATCCACAAGATGCACTGCAGTAATTCACCCAGGCTTCCACAATAGCATAACTTCTACCATGTAGAAGGACATGACGAGAGATGCAGGGTAACACCAGATGCAATGTACTCCTCGAAGCCACGTACAATCTTAAATGTGATTTTTTGCTGTTCTTTCACTGTAGGCAGTTCAACATTCTGGAACACCTTTCTAACAGTAATTCAAAGCAACAGCTCACCACCACCTTCACCATGCAATTGCAGATAGGCAATAAATACTGGCTTAGCCAACAATATTCCCATCCTGTGAACAAAGAAGAAAAAATAGCACTTCTGATCTTAGATGCTGTACTCAAAGATTTTCCTATGTTTTGCAGGGATAACAGAAGAATCACACCCTTTCCACTTGGAAGGGAAGATTCCTGGTTTTTCTACAGATTCATAAAAGTGAATCTCATTGTTGATGGTTTTAATAAGAGTTCCCACTTTAATCACAATTTTACTGAAGGATTCTCACTCAATGTTTTAAATAAATATTCCTGTATGTATCATAGCTCTTGGGAAGGATCGTACACGTTTTCCATGGACAGAACAACATATCCAAAGCATTCTGTCCCCATTACATCAGCTGTGTTTAGGCTTTTAATTTGTCAATATCGATGCTTTAATTTCTGGCATTGCAACATCCCTGGGACTGAGACCTTGGATCAATATTTCTTCCCTGGCCCTTCAATTCAGTTTCTATAGCCATGCCTTTTGATGCCCACTCACTGTGGCGCTGATATTCTGTCTGAACTTTATGCAATTTTTGGTTTACTTCTTTCATCTAAATTCTGATTTGTACACTGTTTTAAAGTTTCCTCTGCTCCACCAGAAATAGTAAGCTTTATTCACAGAGTCTCCCAATATTGGATCTCACCACTGAATCGGTCTTGGCACCATTTCCACAGACTATCAGCCTGTATGTGCTCAGAATTACTTATACTATTTCAACAACATGTGTGCAATACGAGAATTAGCACTATCTCTTACCAGGACTGAAACAGTTTTATCATTTCATACAGCATTCTTCTTTGAGAAGGATTGCCAAGATAGTTTTTTTTCTGTGAGTTTTTTAAACCATTAAGCACTGCTGCTGACTGTGCTCTATAAGCAGGCAACGTCAAGCCAAATCTGGACACCACATCACTGTACACTATGTTCCTTGAACAGTCAAATCAAATACACACTATCTACCATGGTGTGGGAGCAATACAGATCTTTGCTGTTTGAGCTGCTGCTCACGAAGAAGGTTGCTGCCACTGTCTGGAGTGCAGGAGACTACAGGACCTGCTTGATCTAATGTGGTACAGGTAAAACACTTCCTGGTATAAACTAGCTTATTGTTTGCTTGCAAGTAACCACACGATAGAGGCTGTTAGAGAAACTCTCAGGATCACCTGATATTAAGTCTTGCTGTTTCACAATCTTGAGGTGTTCTATGCATAAGTCAATATGATATCACAGTTGGTGGTGTTTATGCCATTCCTCTGTCAACTGTCACAGAACAATATACAACACTTTCTATTCTGCCAGCAGACGATTCAAAGCAGCAGCTGGGAGCAGCTCTGGTAATAAATGGAAAGCCAAAAGCATTCATATTGAAAACTCAAAACAACATCAGAGGCCATGCCAACGCAGAAAGAGAACTTTCAGCAGGTGCATATGGATGTGACAATTTTCCTACATTCTTCAATGGGGAAGGCCCATAAAAGATGGTGTTCATTATTGACTGAAAACCATCTCCAAGCAAAAGTTGTGTACAGTATCAGAAGACTCTTACAGGTTATTCGCAAGATTTCAGAGACATGATTTAAGTCTGAGATAAAATCCAGAAAGAGAAATAGTGTTCACAAATATCGGATTTCATCTGTTGCCACAAGAAACACAAAGTAGAACAATCAGGTGTGAAGATCCATATGTTTATATAACACTTCTAAAATTAGATATGAGACCAGAAACTATGAAAATGATACGATGTTTTCTTAGGAGATACAGAGATGGGCTAATCAGATACAGAAAACAACCGGTAATGTGCAGTACTGATCAATCAGCAAAAGCATCACATTAGAAAATGGTGTTTTGTTGACCGGATTCTTAGAGCTTTGCATCAAAGAAACAATGTACACATGATGATGGTCCACATGATATAAGGAGGCTATATGTGAATGATAAAGTTTAAACTCAGAGACAGATCAGCTGTGATAACATTTACAAAGACACTAAGAGAATAGTGTCTATATGCAGTACGTGCCTGAAGTATAGAAATACATACCAGAAAGAGATGATAGCTGCTGAAGTATCACTCAAACCATAACATACCATGGGAGCTGTTTTATTAACACAATTAAAACTAGGATCTTAGATTATTTTAAAGTTCCTTTTTTATCATAAAATGTGTTAGGTCTCAGAGATCCAACAGGAATAGAATCAATTCATTCCGAGAGAGTTTAAAACATTAGCTGAACAGTATGAATTAAATAACAATATTAATGAATAGGATTGAGTGTTATAGGCAGACACATCCAACAGTCAATTGTGAAATGCTAAGAGACAAAGGCCCAAACCTTCCCTTATTGTGACTCAAAGTTATACTTCAAGTCCATTGTAAAATCGCCTCCAGTTACTTAATTGGCAGAAAATGGAAGATTTTTTTTGCTAAGCAAATTATACCTTCTACATGACCAAGAAACAACAGCTCTGTTGTGGTATTTCAATAATAATCGAATACTATTTTAATAATAATAACTTTCAAATAATGTGACATTGTTTTTTTAAAAACTCCATCAAAGAAACATTACTGTTCTAATCATCAAATTGTTTGATATTACATCTACCTAAAGGAAGATCACAACTGGCTTGTAAAGTATTAACTTTGATTATACAAATCTGTTAAAGCAGTTTTCTTGAGCACATTATTTTACATTACTCAACGGGTGGATGCTGGGTCTCCCAACTTGTGAACTTGGCATTCACTGTTCTCAATGTTGAGGCACTCTGTTCCGACAATGACGTACACGTTGCTCATGAATGTAAGCCTTATACTTGATGTTACTTTGTTGCACTAATTAATTGTTGGATGACCTTGTCGTTAGTGATGTTGCTGCTCTTATTAATGACTTTCTTTTTTGCTTTAACAGCTCAGATGTAGGTAAATTATCGACTCCTCTTATCTGTTTTCAGTTGTGACTCTCAATGATGTAAGAATTTGGAGTCTGTTTTATCAACAATATTCATTGAGTTCCTGCCAATTAAGAATTGGATCCTGCATTTGACATGCTTCCTGAAGCGTTGGCAGAGGAAGAAAGTCGAGTACAAGGTCTAACATATTTTGAACGTACAGCATCTGGTCCAAGCTCTGGCACAAACACTATTGAATGTATAGATTTGCACTGGTAGCATTGCTAATTTTCTGCGTCACTCTTCCCATTTGTTGTATATCATATCTACTAAAAAGCTAACGCACTCTCATCAATACACCATGCAAGTTCTTCATGCTCTTTCAACTAGAAAAGCACAACCGCAACTCAGAGTTACACATAAAAAATGTGCATACCACCAAAACAAAACAGCAACTTCAGAACTGTAGAATGCCAAAACAATTCTTTGTCTTAATAAATTTATTGGCTTCTTTCAGATTTTGTGTAATTTGCAAAGAATTGTTCAAGAATGAAAATAATGCTTTTGGGCACAGTGTCTCAACTTGTGGCCTACGAGAGACATTGCTCTGCAAGTAATCAGCATGAAAATTTGGTACAAGCTTATTTCCCCAATCGTAGAGATGGTCTCACCAGGCCACCTGTGCTGCTAGAAGCCCAGGCACTAAAGAGACTGAGCAGCTCATGCTCACATGGTGCCAATGGCATTCTCTTCTCAAAAGAAGTTTGTCCCCTCTTATTCTTAAAGGGAAACTGTACTTAATCATAAGAGTCAGCAACTGCAATTCTAAAAAAGTGAAACTGAAGACCAGGGGGGAAGAGTGAAAGAGGGCTCCTAATTTCCCTAATGTAGTGAAAGTCTTAATTACGGAGATGTACAGAAAGAAAGAGATTATAGTTCCACAGGGGTGCAAAAGTCCTCAGAAACATGGCTCAGAAGGGAGTGGGAGCTGGTGGGATGTTAAATTCTAGAATATGGTCATAAGGGTCAGATAGCTATGCCACAACAAGCCAATGGTCTTACATGCATCTTCATATGACATCTCAACTTTCCATGCACTTGATGCATATTAACTCTATCACTAACCCACCGTCATTGGACTACGACACACCCAACATCCAAATACATTACTTCAACTTCTCATTCTGATTATGCCACCCTCAGTCAGCTCTCACTGCTGTCACCTATTTTGAGCAATTCAAATATGGCAGGCCTGAAATTCTGTCTTCTCACTTAAAAAAACAAAGTGAAGCACAACTAAAAAAAGAGTTTACATCTACTGTGCCTTACAGAGGAGTGGTCTCAGCACCATGAATCGCTTCCATCAAGAATCTGTAACATCTGGCATCATTGAAAACATTTAAAATCAAACCATGTTCCTTCTGAACTGGGTCAAAATTTTGGAACAGCGTCATGTGTACCTGTACAAAATGAACTGCTGTGGTCTGGGAGGCAGCTCACCACACCTCCTCAAGGGCAGTTAGGGATGGGCAATAATGTTGGCCTAGTCAGCAAACCCCAGCTGTCTGAATCAATTAAAAATAACTAAGCAACCGTCACCCTGCAATTTAGCAGGATAAGCAAGTTTGCAGATAGTGTGACTATCGTTCTTCTGCTTCCATTCCACTTAACTTCTCTTACATCTAACATCCTGCTTTCAATTTCTACTTTCAGACGCCCAAAAGCTGTCCCTGCCCAGTCACACCACAGCCAAAAACAGACAGCATCAGCACAGCGCTCAAATTACACACCTTACACCACCCATTCTCAGCAAGGGTCACTGGACCCAAAATATTAACTCTGATTTCTCTTCACAGAGGCTGCCAAACCTGCTGAGCTTTACCAGCAACTTCTGTTTTTGGTCCCACTACCTTATCTGACACTGGCAGGCATCAGCTCAGATAATGGAACTGCGTGCATACCTAAGGTGCAGGTAGAATTTGCATGAGCATGAGCGTCAACAACACAAGTGGTCTGCAGCCAGACAGAAGGACAAGATAGTATATGTGCAATATAACTGGAGGCAAGATCATGAGTGATTTCAGCATTTTTAAACATATTTAAATCACATCTGTGCTCTCATTTTATTGTGCATCACTAAAATATGCAGAAAGCTAAGCAAACTGAACAGCCTGCTAAAATATATGGAATTTTAGTGTACAAACTTCTTATGATTCTCTGCTAACTGGTTAAATTAATTAAAATGTTAGCTGCAGCCAATCTGACCCAGCAGCAGATGTTTAGCAAAAAAAACAAATTGCTGACAAAGCTCAAATCTGGCAGCGTCTGGGAGATAAAAAGGACACTTAATATCTGCTGATGAAGAACAGTTACCAGAGTCAAAACAAGAACATTGCTTTCTTCCAGAGATGCTGCCAGGCCTGTTGAATTTCACCAGCAGTTTGTGCTTATTTTTCAGATCTCTAGTACTCAGTTCTTTGCTTAATTTAGCAGTGAATTTGATATGCTGTGTTGGATATCTCCCACCTCCATTATTTCTACCATGTAAGGAGAGGGTGCAAGTTTGATTTCTCAGCAATCTTACTCTGGATTAGATTCACAGGGAGTTTCTTCCAACGATTATTAACGGATTTTTGTTTCTTCTTTTTACAATTCTATAAACTATGTTTTCTGTCCCTAGCATCACAGTTTATACATTTATGATTTATTCACCTCTGTTGCTACAATCACAAATTAATTCATCATGTGGGTCTGAACTAAGAAAATATTCCTGTTTTGACTATATCAGTGGGGAAGATCAAAAAGTAAAGAAAGTTAGAAATCAGTGGCTACAGGTCATTTTTGTATGGGCACATAACATTCCTAATTAATTCAAAATAGTGATTTAGTGGCAAACAGAAAATATATTTTTTTCTTTAGTCTTTAGCCAATCTGGTTCAGATACGATGGACCAGAGACTTTGTTTGGCCTATCACCTGTGAAAGCATCGCTGTTTCTAGGGTGCAGTTCCACTGTCACCTGGGAAATTCCTGCACATAAGTAACTCAGCAAACAATTTTTACTGATGGCTGTATAACAATTAGCCACACACTATCCTGAATCAAAATGCATACATTGGCAGGACTCATTGGTCAGTAATTAAGAACAGAATCCTGACCTATTTTTCTTCTTCTGTAAATCGGCAGCACAGAGACCAACATAAATAAAAATCAAACCATTTGGTTTGTATAGCATAGTCTGTATTAGCCAGCTATTAGATTTTATCGTGTAAATTATGAATATTATTAACTGCGAGTAGAGCTCCCTTACCAGAACATATGCATTTGAAGCTTTCATGCCATGTCCCTTCTATCTTTGTTCAGCAAACATACATACACCAGACATCCCTAATTACATAATGACAATGTTTGCTGTGGTACCAAATCACAAACAAGGGAGTTCCCAGTTTCAAATGCCAATTCCTCTGTCCATTTTGCTCAATGCTGTAAGAAAAAGTGGTGTCCATAGAAGTGGCAGTTGATTTTATAGTCTTTTCCGGAGTCTGAAAAAGATGAAAATAATTTCTTTCTAATCACTAATGTAGTGACCCAAACTGGACATTGAGTGTGTGGATGTCTTTAATCAAGTTACATTGTAATGCTTTATCCCTTCCCTAAAGTAAAACAATCCAGGTTTACAACAACACAGCCACTCAAGGAATTGGTAGGGTATATGGGACAGGTAAAGGTTTTATGGACTATTTGAATCCAGACAGTCAATCATTTGAATAGGGACAATGATAATAAGGGAAAAACTTGAAGGAAAAGGAAAGTACTTGAAGCATAAAGATAATATTTAACTATCAGAATCAGGTGAATTTCCACAAATAATAGAGTCTGGTTCAAAACAGCACATAGCTGTTACATGCCACAAAAAATTACTATATTTAGGTCACTACTTAATATCTTAAGCTTAGCACTTAAAGATTGTCTGCATAGACTCAGTACTCAAAACATTAGTAATCGAAAATGATTAATAGTTATTCCCAACCAAAATATTGAGATCAGTCAAATTCTGGATTAATAAGACTCATCAGATGTAAATTTGTACAAGCCTAAGATCATACACACTTAACCAGCAATCCGACCAATACACTGTAGTGTAACCAGTAAGGATTTACATCATCATCAAAATCATCAAAGAATTCCTGCAGTGGAAACAGGCCCTTCGGCCCAACAAGTGCACACCAATCCTCAGAGAATCCCACCCGGGCCCATTCTCCAAACCTACCTAATTCACACATCCCTGAACACTTTGGACAAATTTAGCATGGTCAATCCACCCAGCCTGCACATCTTTAGACTGGGGGAGGAAACTGGGGCATGTGGAGGAAACCCATGCAGACACAGGCACAATGTGCAAACTCCACACAGGCAGTTGCCCAACGGGGAACTGAACACAGGCCCCAAGTGCTGTGAGGCAGCAATGCTAACCAATGAGCCACTGTGCCACCCATCTTAAGAGAGAGTTTGTAGCCAATCTTTGCTTTCAGTTGCTCAAAAACTGAACAATTATTCAACTGGTTAGACAGAATGAAATAAAGAATAGCATCAAATGTACTGGTCCTTTTTCATGAATTTGTTTCCAGAAAATAATTGAGCAAGATAATTATCTTGGGTTAAACACAAAGCTGAATCACTGTGTACTCTACCGTAGAGGAAAAATCATAATACTTTAAAATAAGTGAAAATATTTGTTTTGTATGTTACTGAAGAGAATTTTGTTAATTTACCTGTGTCTAGTTAAATCCCAGATTCTGTATAATACCATATGTTGTTACAGCTGGATGTCTTGAATGAAGTTGTCAGAGCCCAATGAAAATATCACACATAAAAGCATAGAACTAAAAAGATTTTAGTCCACTAAACTAACCTCAAAGTTAAACGTCTCTCAACTGCAGGATAAAATAATGAAACAATGATATATCCAATTTCAAAACTAATGTCTAGGAACAGTCTAAAATCAATATAATCTTAACTGTGAAATTCTATTTACGCAGTCTACTGTCTGCAAAGCATGTTTGTGGCCTTCCTTCTGAGCTACTGTCTTGTCTTGTGGTCAGGCAGCAATCAGTTGTCAACAGGTGCATTTCTACCTTCAGAAGGGCAGAGCAACATCATTGCTCCAAAGGCAGGGGTAATGACTCATTTGTAGTTGCCAACATTCCAGCTCCATTTCGGACGACAACAACAGTGTATTGCAAAGGTCACCTAAATCAATAGGTTTCCACGTTGTCCTCAGGAAGTTGACTTGAAACCAATTTAGGGAACATCTAAAGTAGTGCTCTTTTTGCTTGAAGTTTATTTAAGTCATAATTACCTGAGACACAAATCAACAATGTCTGAAAACATAACTAAAGATCAAGAGCTTCATACTTAAATAGCTTTTTATTCTTTCATGGGATTTGGGCAGCACTGACATAGCCAGCCATTTGGTGTACACACCTAATTGCACGCAAGAAGCTGCCTTCATAAACTGCTACTGCCCATCTGACATAGATATACCCAAGGTGCTGCTAAAAAGAAAGTTTTAGGATCTTATCTCTCAACAGTGAAGGAATGACAACACAGTTCCAAGTCAGGATGATGCGCGGCTTGGAGGGAAGTTGCACATGCTTAAAATGTCTATTACATGCAGTTCCTGGGCAACTAATGCCACATTGTAGTGGGGAGAAAAAAACTTTTAAAAAATAAGCTGGGACATAGATGACGGCAAGACTTTAAATGCCTTTGCTACCTAATGGGGACGCAAGTGTAAATTAAATTTCAAGGAATAGGCAGAAAACACCACATCGTCAGACAACATAGTACAAGTAACCATCAATTTTCAATTGATCAAGGAATGAGGAAAGCATATCTATGAACATTTCAGGTTTGTCACTGCTACTTTCCCATTAAGATGGTATGATGAACAGTCTAAACAGTTGACCTTAATGCCATCATGTAAACTGACTTGAAGTGGGTGCCTGTAACACTATGTATTAGGTTCAAAAACACTTTTCCGTTCCACTTCTATCTACATTCAGACTTAGTCAACAGATGTTTGTTCAATGTCTTATTCAACAGTCTTCAAAATAAAAATGCTTCCAAAATGCTGGCAATCCAAAAAGATGTGTGGCAATCCACACATTCTACATCCCAATCGATCGCTGATACCCAGAAGAAGACACTATCATCTTGCCTGAGAAGGGAGCAGCAGAGGAAGAGGAGGGACGCAGGTAGGAAGACGTCATCTCAATTGCAGGATGTTCCAAAGGCCACTTCACAAAAGGATGACGTCATCCCTTACTATACCTGGAAAACATGAAGGGACACATCAGCCACATGTGTCAGGAGTGGACCCCCTCAACCCTCTACCCATCCTTTAAGCTGCATATAACTCATGTTATACCTACTCCGTGAGCATTTGCTCAAAATTGAAACCCAAAATAAGAAGTGTCCTATCACACTGACATCCCTAATTAAATACAAAAATGTGTATATATTCAATTTCATAAAGTCCAACATGGGATAGGCAGATAATAACAACTTTGACCAGAGGAGCAACACCCAAATAGTTTCCCCCTTAGCCTCTGCTCAGTTACTGAAATCCATGCAACACGGTTCTGAGATGCATACAAAAGAGGAAGGGCCTGTCACAATGATATGGAATGTGGAAAATTGATCTTTGCATTCCATTGCACAATTCAATACCTGGCATTTTCATGAACTTAAATTGTTTATAAAATAGACCAAGAAGCAAGCTTAAAATGGCCACAGGGGATGACCCAACACACACACAGGTTGGCCAGGTTTCTGGAAATGCACATAGATCAAAGTAATGGCAGTTGAAGTTGAAATAAACATTGCCTACGCACCTGCCAAAAAAGTAATAAAGCCAGCTGTCAGAGCCCATGAAAACATGAAAGGGCCTTATCTCTTAGTTGATACGCACCATTGACAACCTTCACATATTTAGAGATGAAACATTACATACAATTCTCAAGCTACGATGCACGGCCTCAACAGATATAATAAGCTTATATTTCAAGGAGTTCATGGGCAGGCTAGGAAGAGACGAAATTACAGATACCTAACTGAATAACAGCCTGAAAAAGTTTCTCTCTGTCGAAAAGCATGGTGTCCAGTTCAAGAGCACTGACTGGAAGCAAGTACCAAGAATCACCAACTTAAAAAGATAATATTTTCCATTGCGGATGATCCAAGAAACCAATAAGCCAACTCCAGTCTCAAGTTAAAACCTTTAGTTTCAAGGATACCAAAAGACTAAAACGTGTATATTCTTTAATCTTTCTTTGGATTGCATGCTATCCTCTTGCTTCGTGCTTGGGAATGCACATGTGGATGTGGCCAAGACAGTGCAAGAGACCATGTCCTTGCATGAAAGCTGTAAGCATGGCCGTGCATCTTTATACCCTTTGGCATTAAAAGGTAATAAAATTTATTTAACGCCAAGAAAACATTGTGATTAAGACCATAAGGTGTAGGAGAAGTGAACCATCGAGTCTACTCGGTCATTCAATATGGATAATCTGATAGTCCTCAATTTCTTGAAATCGTTTGCAGCAAAAAAAGTTAGCCACATTACCTCAATGTATCTAAAAATGTGAATCTGAAAATATAAAAAGTTCATTCTTTTCTATGAACATGATGCGATTTATGCAAAACATATATGCTCTCAAACATGTGTGTAAAAAAAACCTTCTCCACTCCTGCCGCATACGCTCCCACTACCCCATTTTCAATCAAGCATCCCTCATTGACACAGTTCTACAATTTTAAAAGCTTTTACCACTCACGAATTTGTAGCATGTGGACTCTAAAAGTCGAGATCTAAATGTTGTCAAAAAATTAAAGACAGTCCCCAAAGATGGTGACAGGGATCAATTTCAAACTTTTGAGGCCACATTTCAGCAGTTAATAAATGAGACTATATAAAAAAAAAGGGGTTACAGGTCATAGCCAAACTCAAATTTGACCGAACATCACCAGCACACTTCACAAGGCCAACAAAGGTTTTTCAAAATAATTTGGAGTGCTGAAAACAGCAAGCTATTTGTCACATATAAGCAAGATCATAGGCTGGGCTGAACCGCAAAACCTGTAACTGGTTATAAGATGTTCCAAGACTAGTAAGGTGGATGACACTACCATGAAAAAGACTCTCTACTATTATTCTTATCAATTGGGAACTAACGTGAGAACAAACGTTTAACCCGTGTTTATAGACAAGGTATTCAACATAGAGAAGAATGTTCGTATCAAGAATTTCTACAGAATAATAATGTCCGGGTACATTCTTAGATAAAAGCATAAAGACATTGCGTAGAGCGGTGAGAACATGGAACTCTATGACACAGACAGAGGCTGAAGCAACAATATGAAATAAAGTTGAAGCTGGACAAGGATATGAATGCGAAGGTAATAGAAGCTTGGAGATAAATTCAGATGGGACAGGGTGAATTCTCAAGTTGTGTATAAATGTCAGCATGGACAGACTAGGCCAAATGACTTGAATGGGTTATTTATCTTTTGGAACTTTTATTGTTGAGGATACTGAAATCTAGAGCATATTAGTGAATTAATATATAAACAATTTTCAGTGACGTGGAGTTATTGCTACCTAGAAAACCAGCCTCAGCATGGATACAATGGATCAAATGTTCATCTGTTGTGCTGTAACTATTCCATGATTTTATACTCCAAGGCTTGAAGACTAAAAAGAGATTAAATAGTGTACTTTGGACAAAACATAACAAAGTGAAATATAACCTAACCATAAGGTAACAACATGAAATATTAAAAATATATATTGCACGGATGTATCATTTCTTCGAAGCTAGAAGATTTTTCCTTGCAAATGAAACAAATGAAGTCTGCTAATCTGAAGAGATAGTAGGAACTGCAGATGCCGGAGAATCTGAGATAACAAGGTGTAGAGCTGAATGAACACAGCGGGGCAAGCAGCATCAGAGGAGCAGGAAGGTTGACGTTTTTGGCCTAGACCCTCCTTCAGAAATGGGGGAGGGGAAGGGGGTTCTGAAATAAATAGGGAGAGAGGGGGAGGCGGATAGAGGTGGAGAGGAGACAGACAGGTCAAAGAGGCGAGGATGGAGCCAGTAAAGGTGAGTGTAGGTGGGGAGTCAGGGGGGAGATAGGTCAGTCCAGGGAGGATGTACAGGTCAAGGGAGCAGGATGAGGTTGGTAGGTAGGAAATGGGGGTGGGGCTTGAGGTGGGAGAAAGGACAGGTTAGGGAGGCGGGGACGAGATGGGTTGGTTTTGGGATACGGTAGGGGAGGGGAGATTTTGAAGCTTGTGAAGTCCACATTGATACCATTGGGCTGCAGTGTTCTCAAGCAGAATATGAGTTGCTGTACCTGCAACCTTCGGGTGACATCATTGTGGCACTGCAGGAGGCCCAGGATGGACATGTCGTCTTAGGAATGGGTGGGGGAGTTGGAATGGTTCACGACTGGGAGGTGTGGTGGTTTAGTGCGCACCAAGCATAGGCATTCTGCAAAGCGGTCCCCAACCCTCCGCTTGGTTTACCCAATATACTGGAGGCCACAACGGGAACAGCGGATGCAGTATACCACATTAGCAGATGTGCAGGTGAACATCTGCTTTATGTGGAAAGTCTTCTTGGGGCCTGAGATGGGGGTGAGGGGGGAGGTGTTATGTCTGGTAATCTGAACTTTTTAATCTGTAAAGCCTTCTTCAGGCATTCTCACAATAACATTTTACTGTATTGTCAGCTCTGTACTATTAGTTACAGTGGTTGTACGAAGTTTTAAATCAGAGTCCTTCACCGAGACAACTGTTTTATGTTGCATAAATGTGCAGTTGCCAGAACCAGCAGCTTGAACAGAAGTTTCAAAAAATGTTTCAAAACTGTTTCAAAATATTAGTTACATTAAATTCTGTCTGGAGAAAGAGCAGGGCCTGTTACAAGGATTTAAAATCAGTCAGTCATTCAGGACAATTAGGAGTTTGCAGAGAGTCCAAGGACCATAACACTGGAACACTGAGAATGCCAAAGGCACTGTGGGGAAGAGAGTGCAAGACAAAGCAGAGGAGGAAGCGGTTGCAGATATGTCAGCAACATTTACGAGACATTTAGGTTGACACATGAACATGACAGGGAATAAGAGGGATATGGACTATGTGCAGGCAGATGGAATTTGTTTAGAATGGTATTATAGTCATCAGCATCATCATGGTTAGCCGAAGAGCATGTTCCTCTGCTTTACTGTTCAACATTTTAAGTTCTAGTGTTAAGATTTCGAGTCTGGTACAGACAGTTCTGAAGAAGCCATACCAAACTTAAAACATTGGTGAAGCTCACTGTTTGTGACAGTCTTGAGTTGTGCTGGAAAGTCATTCTTAGAATCCTGAAAGAAGCGCAGACCCGAGAAAGGAAATTGGACCACCCAAATATGAACAGACACTGAGACGATTCATGTCAGCGCAGCTCTAAAGGACATTCAAGGCCAAATTGTCACAAGTTATGAATCATTATCACTTGTGCAGTTTTTTTTTGCCCCCTGGTGCATATGAGGCTGAGGGATGACCTTATAGAGGTTTATAAAATCATGAGGGGCACAGATAGGGGGAATAGCCAAGATCTTTTCCCCAGGGTTGCAGGTTCCAAAATAGGGAGCACAGGTTTTAGGTGAGAGGGGAAAGATTTAAAAAGGACCTGAGGGGGAACTTTTTCCACACAGAAAATGGTGCATATATTGAATGAGTTGCCAGACGAAGTGGTGGAGGCGGATACAATTACAACATTTAAAAGACATTTGGACAGGTGCATGGAGAGGAAAGATTTAGAGGGATACTAGCCAAATGCAGGCAAATGCTGTTAAATAGACATACTTCAGAAAACGTACTAACCTGAAATCATACCACAGGCTTCTTAACACATCAAAAACAGATGCATGATGTAATAGAGAGCAAAGTGACCCCACAACCAACAGGTCAAATCAAAGCACTGCATCCTGCCAGGCATGAACGTTGGTGGACAATTAAACAACAAACTGAGTGCAGACTCCACAATTACTCCCACCTTCAGTGATTGCAGTGCCCAACACTCAATGCGAAAAACAAGGTTGAAGCATTTGCAGCCATCTTCAATCAGCAAAGCTGAGTGAACATTCCATCTCAGCCTCATCCTGCGAGCCCCAACATCATCAATACCAGTTACACTAACTTTTATTTTAAATCAGGCTTTTCTTGAAAATCATATGACTTCACGAAATTGCTTAGACTCACTAAGGTTTTAGAGTAGATTTGTAGCTTGAGTTGGGGATATTATGGTTGGTTGGCTCGCCGAGCTGGTTCATTGTTGCACACACACTTCATTACCCTGCTGGGTAACATCATCAGTGCAGCCTCTAATGAAGTGCTGTTATGTTTTCCCACCCGTTATTTAAACTCTGGTGTCCGTTGAGCTGGGTTACCTCACTTCCGGTATTCCTTTGCAATGGAATGTAGATAATGTTTGTTACAGTCTTTACAGGAAATCTTGTATATGACATTGGTCCTATCCATCGTGGGTAGAGGGTCTTTGGTTCAGGTTAGCAGTTAGTATAGGGTTGATGTGGGTTTGTGTGCGCTACCCTGATGCCCAGTGGTCATAGGAGTCATGTGGTCAGTTCAGTTGTATTCTTGATGGAAAGTAGCATGAGGAGTGTGTCGGGGCAAGCAGTATCCTCCTGGTGTTGTTCGTTACTAGGCATCTTCTGACCCAGTTTTTTGGATATCCTTTGAATACTTGGAAGATGTACTCCTCTTCTTTTTAGTGTAGTTAATGTTGCTGCAGTGTGCTGTCGCCCATTTAAGTAATGTTCTCATGGCCCTTCCGCTAATCCAAATGAAACTATGGATACAATACTTGGACGACGCCTTCGTTATTATTAGACGGACCAAACTAGAGGAGACACACAAACTAATAAAAAACACCCTCACCGGGATCAGATTCACCAGGGATGAAGAAAAGAACTAACACCTCCCATTCCTGGATGTCATGGTGGAATGCAAGACCAATGGGGAATCCCTAACAAAGGTACACGGGAAAGCCACACACACACACACACACACACACACACACACACACACACACACACACAGACACACACAGACACACACAGACAGACACACACAGACAGACACACACACACACACACACACACACCAAGTACTGAATTTCTATAGCAACCACCCTAACATACACAAAGTTGCGTGAACACACTATTTAAATGGGCAACGACACACTGCAGCAACACAGAACTACACCAAAGAGTCTCTCTTCAAGAATTCAAAGACAACAGATACCCGAAAAACTGGGGTCAGAAGATGCCTATTACATGAACAAAACCAGGAATATACTGCACGACCTGACACACTCATCACGCTACCATATATCAAGAACACATTTGAACTGACCACAAGACTCCTATGACCACTGGACATCAGAGTAGCACACAAACCCACATCAACCCTTTGCCAACTAACCTGAACCAAAGACCCATGACCCACTATGGACAAGGCTAAATTCATATACACGATTCCTTGTAAAGAATGTGACAAACATTACATTGGCCAAACAGGAAGGAAATTAACCACAAGAGTACACAAACATCAACCGGCAACAAAAAGACATGACCAATTCTCACTCACCCCCATCCACGTATTTAAGGAAAACCACCAGTGCAATTGGAACAACACCAGGACACTGGGACAGGCAAAGCAGAGACAAGCACAGGAATTCCTAGAAGCCTGGTTCTCCACTAAATAAGCCATCAATAAACACAGAGTAAGACCACATATACACTCCATTGCGAAGGAAAACCGGAAGTGAGATAACCCAGCTCAACGGACACCAGAGTTTGAATACCAGGCAGGAAAACACAACAGCGCTTCATTGGAGGTTGTACTGATCATGTTATCCAGCAGAGTAATGAAACGTCTGCGGAACAATGAACCAGCTTGGCGAGCCAACCACCCATGACTTGCTTAGACTCACTTTGGGAAAGCATAACTGGGATTTAGGCAGAAGGGTGACATTCAGGACCCACCTACTTCAAAAACTGTTCATAAAATGTCTGAACAGTTTGATTAACAATAAAAAAAAGGGGATTTATGGTGATCTTGTTTTGATATTCTTTAGGATCTCAGTTTGGGAAAATGCACTTGTGGAAAGGCTATCCATCTCGTCTGTCAACTTTTCTGAGTCAAGCTGTGTATGTCTCATTATCTGCCTGAAGAGCATCTGGGAGACTTGTCAATAGTGTGTTTCCTGAGTCAGTTGCATCTACCAAGACTCCAGAGACAATTGTACATGTTTAGTGATCTGTATGTGCCAACACATAGAAATGTGTTTATTATCGGTCGGAGTTTGTGTGTGTGTGCGTGCATGCGTGTGTATACACTTATCACACATTTTTGAGTGATATACAGGAGTTTAAAACTTTTCAAAATTACAAATTGCGTTAACCAATTTGTTGAATACATGATTCACATTATATCAACTATAATAAGTTGTCAACCAAATTTAAGTGTAATCCGAAGATGATTGGCCACATAGTAAACGCAAAACATCAAGTTAATGCATGCTTGGAGCAAACAGACTAGATTAATAAAATGGACTCCTCCCAACTCTGTCTTAAAAGGAATATTTTAAAGAATAGCTGTTTATCTTGGCAAAGCAATAATTTTTCTGTCCCACCACCTAGGATCCAAGAGAACACACTTCTTTCTTGTTTCAGGTTTTGGTCTATTTTAACCTGGATAGTCAGGGATCCAGAAACCAAACCAAAGAAATAGTCAGAAATTCCAGTCTGGATCGGAAATCTTGTTTATCCAAGACAAATGAGATTTTTTTAAAAATCACTCATATTTTCAGGAGCGCTGCCCTTCAATTTCCTGGACAGAGATCCCCTGTTATGAAACAGCAGAGACCAATCTAGGAGACTGCTACTGATGGGCGTGTGTTAACAGCACTGGCGTAGGTTAGAGTGCCATACTGATGAGGAGAATAGGGAGCCAATTAAGTGGATGAATGCTTACAGCAGGACAGATGGTTGAGTTCAGCCAAAAATTACAGGATGAGGAGTGTGGTGAGTTCATCTGAATAGTTACCCAGGTGTTACAGCAGATTTAAATCTTCAAACTTTTCCTGAGCAATGATAAACTTAACTGATTTACAGCTCTCTAAAATCTGACTCAACAGGGCCTTCGTAGAAGATTCCAGGCACAGGTTATTTGCCCCAAAGTGCCTTTCAATTTTTCAGGCAATTCCCATGGAGTCAGCTGCACCAATATTTGAGCACAACCCCAATGCAAAACTCCAATCCTTCCTGCAGAGATTACACTCTGGCCGTAAGAATTTCTATGCCAATGGATCAAAGCCTAACTACGTCAAAAATAATGCCCATATCACCACACCTTATCTCGCTTCTATGGAAACCCTCATCTTCACTTCTGTCCTTTCAGATTGAATTTCGCTACTCTACTTGCCAGTTGTACAAGTACCACCATTCATAATGAACATGTCTATACATCGGATATAAAATTCTGAACACTGCTCAAAATCAGTACGTGTTGCCAAATGTTTCATGCTGTACTTACCAGAACAAACCCAAGTTTCAAACAATCACAACTACTTGACCTACAGAAGAAAAGAATGCTGATTGTTTGCTATGTTGACTCTGAAGCTAAGCATTCAGCACGGGTAAAACAATGGCTTTTCAAACTGCATGGTAATTCAACAATTGTACAAGGTTTAAACATTTTCCCTTTACTTTTAATATCAGGCCTGTGTATGAATGTTTGTCACAAGCATAAATGAGCCACGTTATAAGTTTGACCGTTTTCCTTAAATTGATTGTTAGTGTGGTTATAGCCAAACTTGGGATTATTCACCAAGTGCTGCCCAATCATAGAATGATATTTAACAGCAAAACTTTTGTTCCAGAGTGTGTAAGCATGAACTGATTGAGTACAGTTTGTGCTATATCACTTATCGGCAACCAAAGGAACAAGTCTTTTAATCTGAGATAATGGGAACTGCAGATGCTGGAGATTCCAAGATAATAAAATGTGAGGCTGGATGAACACAGCAGGCCAAGCAGCATCTCAGGAGCACAAAAGCTGACGTTTCGGGCCTGGACCCTTCATCAGAGAGGGGGATGGGGGGAGGGAACTGGAATAAATAGGGAGAGAGGGGGAGGCGGACCGAAGATGGAGAGTAAAGAAGATAGGTGGAGAGGGTGTAGGTGGGGAGGTAGGGAGGGGATAGGTCAGTCCAGGGAAGACGGACAGGTCAAGGAGGTGGGATGAGGTTAGTAGGTAGCTGGGGGTGCGGCTTGGGGTGGGAGGAAGGGATGGGTGAGAGGAAGAACCGGTTAGGGAGGCAGAGACAGGTTGGACTGGTTTTGGGATGCAGTGGGTGGGGGGGAAGAGCTGGGCTGGTTGTGTGGTGCAGTGGGGGGAGGGGATGAACTGGGCTGGTTTAGGGATGCAGTGGGGGAAGGGGAGATTTTGAAACTGGTGAAGTCCACATTGATACCATATGGCTGCAGGGTTCCCAGGCGGAATATGAGTTGCTGTTCCTGCAACCTTCGGGTGGCATCATTGTGGCAGTGCAGGAGGCCCATGATGGACATGTCATCAAGAGAATGGGAGGGGGAGTGGAAATGGTTTGCGACTGGGAGGTGCAGTTGTTTGTTGCGAACTGAGCGGAGGTGTTCTGCAAAGCGGTCCCCAAGCCTCCGCTTGGTTTCCCCAATGTAGAGAAAGCCGCACCGGGTACAGTGGATGCAGTATATCACATTGGCAGATGTGCAGGTGAACCTCTGCTTAATGTGGAATGTCATCTTGGGGCCTGGGATGGGGGTGAGGGAGGAGGTGTGGGGACAAGTGTAGCATTTCCTGCGGTTGCAGGGGAAGGTGCCGGGTGTGGTGGGGTTGGAGGGCAGTGTGGAGCGAACAAGGGAGTCACGGAGAGAGTGGTCTCTCCGGAAAGCAGACAGGGGTGGGGATGGAAAAATGTCTTGGGTGGTGGGGTCGGATTGTAAGTGGCGGAAGTGTCGGAGGATAATGCGTTGTATCCGGAGGTTGGTAGGGTGGTGTGTGAGAACGAGGGGGATCCTCTTGGGGCGGTTGTGGCGGGGGCGGGGTGTGAGGGATGTGTCGCGGGAAATGCGGGAGACGCGGTCAAGGGCGTTCTCAATCACCGTGGGGGGGAAGTTGCAGTCCTTAAAGAACTTGGACATCTGGGATGTGCGGGAGTGGAATGTCTTATCGTGGGAGCAGATGCGGCGGAGGCGGAGGAATTGGGAATAGGGGATGGAATTTTTGCAGGAGGGTGGGTGGGAGGAGGTGTATTCTAGGTAGCTGTGGGAGTCGGTGGGCTTGAAAAAGTCTTTTAATCTTATCAGCCAAATGCTGGGACATATTACTAAGTATGTGTTCTCGCAATCACACAAATTCTAACACAATATTGCTCAAATTTTGGGAATGAAGAACATTTATAGTGACCAATAGCAGCATCCTGTTAATAGAAAAGTCCATTTGTATACTGTGTAAAAGTAACTGTGAGCACCAATGGTACTCCATTCCTATTGCATGCTTTCAACTATAATCTTTGCAAGGGTTTGTGCCACCTACAGATTCATGTTCTTCAAATTCTGTAATACTTTATGCCCTCATCACAGTTCTCCACAATATCATTGTGTGAGATCTCGAGTTATGTTCTTATACATATTCTTCTAATGGTTAAGTGCTTAAAAAAAAATTTGGAAATTTGATTATACAAGCTGGTTTGAAAAGTACTTTTGTAATAAAATGGATACTGAAATAATATCTTACCACATGTGTTGTGGAAGGTTTAACGTGATGCTGCCCTGAACGTTATCACCGAAGTGTAGATACCCAAGAGTAGCCAAAGAAACATATAGAGCTGTGACAATGCCCATTCCGATGTTTAGTGCTCGTGGAAAACGTTTTCTTTGCTTCATTTTATTTTCTAAAGGAAGAACCTGAGAGAATGCAAGATTAAAAAGAATCAATTGAACCAAATAGCCGGAGCTATTAACAAAAAGAAAACATGTACAATTGTTAAAAATCTATAACAATTTGTAAAATGCTGTTTTAAAAAATGAGTTTTGTGACGAAGTATCAAAAAAATTGCTGTAACCCCTCAGCACTTATAGTCAAATCACACAAGATTAATCTGTTACACTACATTAACTGTACTCAGCACTCTACATAGGAGAGACCAAAAACGACTCAGGTGTATGTATTGCCAAATATCTCTACACTGCGAACATGGTTCATCGCTTAGTTAAAGCAAACCTCAAATGAACCGCATGTTGTTAGATACTCTGCAACATTTAGAATGCCACTAATAAAATGTTATATCTCAACTAATCTTAACAAGAATCAGTCATGTAAGGTGTCAGTGTTTCTTTCAAGGCATTTGGGCCAGGGTCCCCCTGTTCAAATACAATGAGGGGTGAAGGTCTTTGCACTTTGCAGAAGCCCATTTTTTCTTCTCGTATTACTGAAACACACCACCAGTTTTCATGTTTCAAGTTCTACCTGCTTCATTCATTACTTGTCCAGTTATATACACATTATATGTCTCTTGTATGCAACTTAAATCTGCCTTCTTGTTCCCTCTTTGTAACACTTGTGTCATTTAACCCATCTTCCAGTTTGCACTTACATTTACACCCACGTAAACTGGGTGTAATGTGTCTAAAAGTAAAATACTGCAGATGCTGGAAATCAAACACAGAATTGTTTCATTGGAGGCTGCACTGATCATGTTACCCAGCACGGTCTGCGGAATAACAAACCAACTCGGTGAGCCAGCCAACCTCAAAATATAGAATGCTGGAGAAATTAGCTGTAGGTCTAGCAGCATCTGTAGAGAGAGAATCAGAGTTAATGTTTCAAGTCCAGTGTACCTCCTCTTCAGAAACTTCAGTTCAGAGGAGTCATGCTGGACTTGAAATATCAACTCTGTTTTTCTTTCCACAAATGGTACCAGTATGCTCAGCTTCCCCAGCATTTCCTATGTTTGCTATACACTATATGCTTGTTGATCCAATGTCCTTGTGAAAGCATCAATTATTGTTCGGCTTACAATTATCAAGAACCAGATAAACTGAAGTATTTGCATATGTCTTCGGCCATTTTGGCTTCCTCCTGAGGCCCCCAGCATCAAAGACACCAATTTTCAACCAGTTCCATTTATTCCACATAATAAAGAAGTAACTGATAGCCATTGATGCTGCAAAGTCTACCAGCCTTGGCAACATTCCAGCACTAGTACTAAAGATTTATGTTCCAAAACCAGCTGTGCCTCTACCTATGCTCTGCCAGTACAGCTACAACACCAAATTGAACCTGACAATATGAAAAATTGATAAGTCATATCCTGTGTGCTAAAGGCAGTACAAATCCGTCCTGACCAAATATGGCTTAATGAATCCGCTCTCCATTAGACTGATGAAAGAGGTTGCCAATGGCACTACCAAACTGCAAAGCAACAAACACATCCCCTTAACGTCTGTTTAAAAGGAACAACCTGCTCACCAATGCTCAGTTTGGTTTTCACCAGGACTACATGCCGAAATGAAAAGTTACATTCTTACATTAAGATAGCATTTTCCAAGTGTAGCATCCAGCAGCCTGCATAAAACTAGACTCAGTTGGAATTGGGAGAGAACCTTCCACCAGTTGGAGTCATACTAAGCACAAAAGAAGACGGTAATGGTTGCTATAGGTCAATCAGTTCAGCTTGACTGATTTGGAGTTCTTTGAGGATGCAACCAGCAAGGTAGTAATGGGATCAGGAGGATGCCGTATATTTCAACATCCAGAAGGCATTTAACAAGGTGCCACATGAAAGATTGATCCAGGAAGTTAGATTCTAGTGGGTTAAGGATACAGTACTGGCTTGGACAGAAGATTGGCTGCCTGATCGAAAGCAGAGGGTCGGGATAAATGGGTCCTTCACTGGATGGCGAACTGTGACTAGTGGGGTGCGGCAGGGCTCAGTTCTCTGAACTCAACAATTTAGTGTACTTAAATGATCTGCAAGCAGAGACAGAGAGTAACACAGTGAAGTTCACAAATGATACTAAAATAGGTGGGAAAGCAGGTTGTGACGAGGAGATAAAGAGTTTGCAGATAGATATTGATAGGCTAGGAGAATAGGCCAGAACCTGGGAGATGGAGTTTAAACGAGGATAAGTGTGAGGTTTTCCATTTTAGCCAGAAAAACAAAAGGGCAAATTATTACTTAGATGGCAAGCACATTCAAAATGTGTCAGTGCAGAGGGATCTGGGTGGCCCTGCGCATGATTTGCAGAAAGTCAGTATGTAAGTGCACCATATAGAAAGAAAGGCAAATAAAATCCTGGCATTTATTGCAAGAGAACTGGATTGTAACAGTAAAAAAGTGTTGTTACAATTATAAAAGGTGTTTGTAAGACTATATCTGAAATATTATGTCCATTTCTAGTCTCCTTTCATAGAAAGTCACAGAATCCCTACAGTGTGGAAACAGGCCATTCGGCACAACTAGTCCACACCAACCCTCCAAACAGCATCCCATCCAGATTCATTCCCCTACCCCTGCATTTCTCCATGTCTAACCCACTTAACCTAAACATCCCTGGGCACTACGGGCAATTTAGCATGGCCAATCCACCTATCCTACACATCTTTAACATGCGAGAAGAAACCGGAAGCACCCAGAGGAAACCCACGCAGACACGGGGAGAATGTGCAAACTCCTTACAGTCACCAGAGAGTGGGATTGAACCTGGGTCCCCTGGCGCTGTGAGGCAGCATTGCTAACAAATAAGCCACTGTGCCGCCCCTTACTTGTTGAAGGATCTGGTGGCACTGAAGGCAGTTCTGAGGAGGTTCACAAGGTTGATTCCAGGGATGTAAGGGCTGTCATATGAGAGTGGTTGAATTGTGTGTGTACTCACTATTATTCAGAAGAATGAAGGGGAGGATCTGACTGAGGTTTATAAAATGTTAAAGAGGATTATAAAGTGAACATGGAACAAACGTTCCCCCTTGCAGGGCTATCTCGAACAAGAGGGCATAGATAGAGTGGAAGCAGACAGGTCCAAAACTAAGATGAGGAGAAATTACTTCTCTCAGAGGGCTGTGAATCTGTGGAACTCACTACCCCATGATGGAGTGGAGGCAGAATCAAATCAACATATTCAAGAAAGAAAGATAGATTTCTGATGAAAAGCAGGATAAAGGGCAATAGGGAGCAGGCGAGAAAGTGGAGTTGAGACCACAATCAGATTAGCAACGATCATGTTAAATGGCAGCGCGGGTTTGAAAGGCTGAATTGCCTACTCTCGCTCCTAACTGCCATGTACCATTGACCAAATATTAAACTGGATTGTCCACTGAAGATTCTGGATAAGAAACATGGTTATTCTGCATCGAGCATCTCATCTCCTGCCTCCCTAGCAAATGATAATGGGTTAATGCATCATCTACAAGATGCAATGCAGTAATTGTGCCTCCTGGAAGGACAAGAGCAGCAGATGTATGGAAACACCATTCTCTTCTAAGTGACACAGCATCCTGAGTTGGAACTATAGTAGGGTGACCTTTTATAGAGCTTTCTAAAATCATGCGAGGCATGCACAGGGTGAATTGCCAAGATCTTTTTCCTAGGGTGGGTGGCTAAAACTAGAGGACGTAGGTTTAATATGAGAAGGAGAAAATTTAAAAGGGACTTAAGGGGGATTTTTTTTACATGCAAAGAGTGGTGTGTGAATGTAATGAGCTGCCAGAGGAAGTTGTTATGGCAAATACAATTATAACAACTAAAAGGCATCTGGATGGGTGTATGAATAAGAAGGGTTTAGATGGACATAAGGCAAACGGGATTAAGTCAGATTGGGCTGCCTGGTCAGATTTCCGTGCTGTGAGAGTCAATGCTGTTCTTTCACTGTTGCTGGGTTAAAATCCTGGGAGTCCTGTCTAACAGCATTTGAATGACAGTAATGAAGAAGGCATCTAATCACTACCTTCTCCACCGCAATTTGGGGTGAGCAATAAATACTGATCTGTCAATAACACCCACATCCCACGAACAAATAATAAACAAGTTAAACGCATTGCAGAGGAACATAAATCAACTGAGAGTTATAGAGTCAGAGTCCTACAGCACAGAGTCAGGCCCACTGGGCCAAACTGGTCCATGCCGACTAAAATCCAATCACGCTAACCCCTTTTCCCTGCACGTGGCCCATATCATTGTAAAGCTTTCCTTGCTATGTATTTGTCCAGATGCCTTTTAAAATGCTGTTCATATATCTGTCTCAACCACTTCTGCTGGCAGGTATGCATATCACCCCCTGTATAAAAGGTAGCCCATCAGGTTCTCATGTATTCTTTCCTCTCTTACCTTAAATTGATGTCCTCTTGTCATTGATTTCCCAACATTGGGAAAAAGACAAAGTATATTCACCCTATCAATGCCTCACATGATCTTATACATTTTGATAAGATCTTCCCTCCCCCACCCTGGAAAAAAATCCTAGCTTGTCCAACCTTTCCCTATAACTCAGTCCCTCAAGTCCTTGCAACATCCTTAGAAATTTCTTCTGCAGTCTTTCCAGTTTAATAACACCTTGCGAGAATTTTAGAGTAAACAAGGTGTGGAGCTGGATGAACATAGCAGGCGAAGCAGCATCAGAGGAGCAGGAAGGCTGACGTTTCGGACCCAGACCGTCCTTCACAGACCCTCCTCCTCCTAGGCCCAAAACGTCAGCCTTCCTGCTCCTCTGTTGCTGCATGGCCTGCTGTGTTCATCCAGCTCCACACCTTGTTATCTCAGATTCTCCAGTATGTGCAGTCCCTACCATCTCCAAAAGAATTTTAGGAGTTAACAGCTCCTCGCATAATTCCCCTCAAGCTCCAACCTAAACAGGTGAAAAACATTTTCGAGTCAATCCTTGGTTTACAAAAGGGTCAGTGCATTTTAAATTTTTTGGAAACTATCCAATAGCAACAATACAAAGCTAACACTGCAAGGTAAAAATCACCACAGTTCTACAGGATGAAAGGGCTGCTCACACTTTACAAACAGACAATTAATGATGAATTAAAAGTGCGGGTCACCACACCCCAGGCAAGGGGTGAGGTTGAGAAGGCAGAACTTTCATTGTAACCTCAGCCAACATGGGAATTGAAACCACACTGATGGCACACTGTACCACAAGCCAACCAAGCAACCAACTGAGCTGACCCTTGCAACTCTGCAAAGGGATATTTAGAGATTAATGGAGTTGGCAAAAATTTAGCAGATGCAATTCATTAAGGATAAAGGTGAGGTTATGTAATTTGGCAAGACAAACAGAGGACAGAAATATTATTTAAATGGAAAAAGACTTCATAAGCCTGCAGCACTGAGACAGTTGAGACTCTTGGGCATGAATCAAAAAAAAGCCAGCATCCAAGCTGAGCAAGGAATAGGGAAGGAAAATGGAATGCTAACTTTCATTTCAAAGGGAATGAAGTATCAAAATAGGGAAGTCTTTAAGGAACATAGGGACAGGAGTCGGATCCTTGAGCCTCCTCCACCAATCAATGAGAACATTTCGGATCTGTCGTCTAACTTCATATACCTGCCTTTGGCCCATATCATTTAATACCTTTGCTTAACAAAAAATTGTGTGTCAGATTTAAAATTAACAACTGATCCAGCACCTACTGCCATCTATGGAAGTAGGTTCCAAACCTCTACCACGTTTCGTGTGTAAAAATGCTTCCTAACATCTCTACTGCCTGTTTCTAATTTTTAAATTGTGCTCGCTTGTTCCAAAACAAGTGATAAAACATCATTTTTTAACCCAAATGTACACAAAAGGCCAAATGTCTACTCCATAAACCTTTGTGCCTATTGGTCTCTAACATACAATTTAGATATTTACAAACGGTTTTACCTGTACACTTGTTTGACAGAGTGATATACTTTTCTAATAACTCTGTGATGAAGCAATGTCACTACTGTAGAATAGAGTGCTTAAGTACTTACACCCAACCTGAAATGAACCGTTAGTAAAAAGCATGTAGCTACAATCATCTGCACTGATTTTTAGAACTTTTGAGAGCTGGTAAACCACAGGAATACTATTTATTTTGAGCTCCCCTTTCTGATTTTTACATTGAAGTAAACGCAAGAGGTCTGAATAATTTACAGTTTTAAAATACCATAAGACCGTAAGACCATAAGACAGAGGAATGGAAGTAAGGCCATTCGGCCCATCGAGTCCACTCTGCCATTTAAATCATGGCTGATGGGCATTTCAACTCCACTTCCCTGCACTCTCCCCGTAGCCCTTGATTCCTTATGAGATCAAGAATTTATTTATCTCTGCCTTGAAAGCATTTAACGTCCTGGCCTCCACTGCACTCCGTAGCAATGAATTCCACAAGCCCGCCACTCCCTGGCTGAAGAAATGTCTCCTCATTTCCATTTTAAATTTACCCCCTCTAATTCTAAGGCTGTACCCACGGGTCCTAGTCTCCCCAGCTAACGGAAACAACTTTCCAGTGTCCACCCTTTCTAAGCCATACATTATCTTGTAAGTTTCTATTAGATCTCCCCTCAACCTTCTAAACTCTAATGAATACAATCCCAGGATCTTTAGCCATTCATCATACATTAAACCTACCATCCCAGGGATCATCCGTGGGAATCTCCGCTGGACATGCTCCTGGGCTAGTATGTCCTTTGAGGTGTGGGGCCCAAAATTGGACACAGTATTCTAAGTGGAGCCTAATTAGAGCTTTATAAAGTCTCAGAAGCACATCATTGCTTTACACCTGATATGGTCTGCACAAAGAAAGGCAAAAGGGAAAGGAAGCTAGGGATGGAGAATGAATTCAAGGCCAGGCTTGTTTGCATCAATATATGTACTCAACATTACAAAGGAGAACTCAGAACAGTTAAATTTCAAAAACTGCAAGAAGAGACTTCGATATGGATCGAATTATCACACCAGCACATAACTAAAAATGAAATACAGCAAATAGTTTTAAATGTTGACTAAGGGTAGAAGGAGCTAGTAACAAATCAAACAGTTTCAACTTAAGTGGAAGATCTATTTGTCTATAATCACTTGCTATGTAAAAAATAGTTTGTGTTGTGATTTACAAATTTAGGCCAAGTGCAAGTTGTGCTCCTGACAATCATATCAACTAAGTCAATTAACATGAGTAGAGCTAACTACTTTCAATTTTACTAAAATTTACTCCATAAATAATCCTCAACATCAAAACTGCCAAATTTATGTTACTGGGACATTGGGAACTGCAGATGCTGTAGAATCCAAGATAACAAAGTGTAGAGCTGGATGAACACAGCAGGCCAAGCAGCATCTCAGGAGCACAAAAGCTGACGTTTCGGGTCTAGACCCTTCATCAGTGCTCTGATGAAGGGTCTAGGCCTGAAACGTCAGCTTTTGTGCTCCTGAGATGCTGCTTGGCTTGATGTGTTCATCCAGCTCCACACTTTGTTATCTCAAATTTATGTTACTGTTTTCTTAAACATTTGCACTCATCTGGATTACTCAGACACTGAGTAATTACACCTTAGTTGTACCAGCCAGGTCTCTATCACTACATAAACTTGGTAATCCGGCTTTCTATGAAGATAAATTCAAGATGCACCTTACAAAACAATGCAGAAACTGGTAAAAATGAAGTGCACATAAGAAATAAATGAAGCTTTAAAGTTTAACTTAGTTTCTCCACAGGGTCTTAATGGTAAGAGATGAGAGTAGAACCTAAGTGGAACAGGAGAATATTAGTACCTGACAATTATTTGCTCAATTATGCGAAAGATATAAATAGCACCATTGATGCACATGACAATTAACTTTTTATGTTACATTAAAGCCAATACAACATAACCCTTTTGATTACCTAATACTTTTTGATGGAGGCATCACAGTTGAGTGGTGTGGAGTTAACACCTCTTTCATTTGTGTGCTATATTGTTTACCTTTCTGTTAAATAGCTGTCGTCTTGGGAACATGCAACTGATTTTGTTCAACAGATATTAGTCGTGGTGAAGGTCTGTGTGCTGGCTTTGTCTATGGTACATTTCATGAATAGACATCCAATAAGAAATTGGAATCCTGGCAAAAAAACAACTTCTGACGTAAGACTTTTGCCAAAAAATCTACAAAATTTGGAAAAAAAAACTGTTGGGGGACTGCACCTCATTGCTTCCATGACAAAAAGGTAATGGAATTGGAAATACAATCCAGAGAGCTGCTTGTGCTTCTTCAAGCATAATGCTGGAGAGAGGCCCAGAGCTGACAGCCAGTGCTGTGACCGAAAATCCATTTTAAAAACTAAGTATTACCTAATTTGGTACAGTCAGAGTAACAGGCACGTATTAAAAATGACACAATTGTGCAGGTGGGCAATAATGATCTCCTTGGTTCAGGATCAACTCTTGTTTGGTGAACAATTGACCCAAAAGTTCTTTAGCAGGTCATCTCACTCTCCATTCATTTATAATGACCTGGGTTATAAAAGCAAAGCACAGTACCTGATAAAAGGTGCCTGAGGACTAAGGAATATAAATATAAAGCAGAACTGGAAACCAATAGTCACATCACTATTTTAACAGTTTTCAAAGAGGAGGCTGTGGAATAAGAAACTGAGTCTATGACAATTGTCAGTAGGTATAAATCATTGAGTTGGTGATCAAATGTAAAACTGAGGGTAGTAAAATGTCATTTTGAAATGAGTGATATAATACAATAGAATTTTGCATGATGGCTGAAAATGAGGTAGTTCATTCTGAAGTAAGGGTGTTAAATTTGCATAAGGACATTAGGAAGGCGTGAGACAGACTGGTCAAGGTGGACTGGGAAAATACATTAAAAGGTATGACTGTACACAATGTCTTTAAGGAACTATTGTATGAATTACAGCAACTATACATTCTTTCAAGGTGCAAAAATCTAAAAAGGTTGTTCAACTGTGGCTAACAAAGGATTCTTTAAGACTAAAAGAAAAGGCCTATAAAGTTGCCATAAATAGCAGTAATTTTGAGGATTGGGTGGTTTACATAATATAACAATGAAGGACTACAAAACAAATAAGGTAAGAGAGAGAAGAGATAATGGGAACTGCAGATGCTGGAGAATCTGAGATAACAAAGTGTGGAGCTGGATGAACACAGCAGGCCAAGCAGCATCTTAGCAGCACAAAAGCTGACCTTTTGGGCCTAGACCCTTCATCAGAAAAGGCCTTTTCTGATGAAGGTCTAGGCCCGAAACGTCAGCTTTTGTGCTCCTTTGATGCTGCCTAGCCTGCTGTGTTCACCCAGCACCACACTTTGTAATCAAGGAAAGAGAGAATACAACACGAATGCAACCTTCAACCAAATGAAAAGGATGAGAAGTTCCTACAGGTACAAAAAAAAACTTTTGGCTAAAATGAACATGTGTCCATTTATAATTTATAATAAAATGAATGTATAATAGGTCATCAAGAAATGGCAGCAGAGCTAAATGTTCATTTTGTGTCTATTTTCACTGAGACAAATAGAAATGAAAATCTCCCAGAACAAGAGATCCAAGTAGCAAGGAAGAATGAGGAGTTGAAGAGAATAAGCATCATTAAAATGATTGTACTGTAGAAGTTAATCACATTGAAAGTTGATAAATCCCTGGAACCTGATGTTGAAGGAGATGGTGAATGAAATAATTATGCAGGAGTGATTATGATCTACACTGAGATTCTGGAGTGATTCTATAGATTAGAATATAGCTAATGCCATCTCACTACTTAAAAAGGAAACAAGACAGAAGGTAGGGAGATAGTAGGAATTGCAGTGCTGGAGAATCTGGTCCGTTCTTCAGAAACGAAGGGTCTAAGACCTGAAACGTCAGCTTTCCTGATCCACTGATGCTGCTTGGCCTGCTGCATTCATCCAGTTCTACACCTTGCTATTTTGGATAAATAGACACCTGGTTGATAATGATCTAATTTGGCATTGTCATGCATTTGCAAATTTAAAATAGTGTTTGATTAACTTGGGCCTTTTTGAAGATGTTACAAACAAAATTGACATAGGAAACCCAATAGCTGGTGTATACTTCAATTACTTAGAAGTGATGGCCTATTATCATTAGACTATGATTCCAGACACCAAGTAATGTGCTGGGGAACATGCGTTTGATTCCCGATGTGGCAGATGTTAGAATTTGAATTTAATAATAATCCAGAACTAAAAGTCAGATGATGGCCATGAAACCCATTGACGATTGTTGGGAAAAACTCATCTGGTTCACTGATGTCCTTTTAGGGATGGAAATCTGCTATTCTTACCTGATATAGCCTACAGGTGACTCCAGAGCCACAGCAATGTAGCTAACTCTTGACTGTCTTCTGGGAAATTATGGATGGGCAATTGATGCTGATCTGGCTAGTGATGCCCACACCCCTTCAGGCTGATTAGAATAATTAAAGCACATGGATAGGAGATAGAGACTAGCATGTTTAATGATTGGCTAACAAACAAAAAACAGATGATAGAAATAAATGAGTCATTCCAGAATCAGTGGTCACAGTCTCAGGGTTCTGGTAAAACTAAGATTTTAAGGCAGGTGTCATTTGTTTTTCAAATGAAGAAAGGTTGAGACGGAAATGATAACCAGTCTGCCCCAAGGCCAATAAAGTAAACAGCTTGTGAAGCCTTGGACATTTTTGTTTTAAGAAGTTGGAAAAACAGCAGCAGCCTGAATGGTGGATTGAACTCCCACAGAACCAGGATTTGTTTCTTTTAAGTTTTAGCCTTCAGGAGCAGTTGCTAGAGTCTCGAAGCTGAGTGTGGAAGCTCCTATTCCTTTCTGTGTTACAGCTAAAAGCTAGGATTGTCTTCCTGCTGCTAGAATTGCATGCGACAATCTATTTTACTTAATTTGCAATTGCCAAGTGTATTTATAGGATGTAACTATATTGGAACAGTTAATTAATAGTAGTTAATATTATTTTGTCAAGCATTTCAATAGACTTACAGTTAAGCTAATTCTTTTATTTTGTCTGTATTTTAATTTTTTGTATATGAATAAAGTGTATTTTGTTTCAAGCCTGGTAGTTTGACCAACTGAACAGCCATGAAAAACAACACCTTATACTTACCTTTAAAAAGCTTAAAAGAAGGGTTGGGGCCTAAACTGTATTCCTAATATATATTGACAGTGTTTGACCTGGTCCATAACAGGATGTAGGAAAGGCCATTTGGGATTGAGACGAGAAGAAATGCCTTAACTCAGAGAATGGTGAGCCTGTAAAATTGTTTGCCACATTAAGTGGTTGAGGCCAAAGACACAGGGTGTTTCGCATTTGGAACAAATTTTCTGAGGAAGTGGTAAATGTGGGCACAGTTATAGAACATAGAACATAGAACAGTACAGCACAGAACAGGCCCTTCAGCCCACAATGTTGTGCCGACCATTGATCCTCATGGATGCACCCTCAAATTTCTGTGACCATATGCATGTCCAGCAGTCTCTTAAATGACCCCAATGACCTTGCTTCCACAACTGCTGCTGGCAACGCATTCCATGCTCTCACAACTCTCTGCGTAAAGAACCTGCCTCTGACATCCCCTCTATACTTTCCACCAACCAGCTTAAAACTATGACCCCTCGTGCTAGCCATTTCTGCCCTGGGAAATAGTCTCTGGCTATCGACTCTATCTATGCCTCTCATTATCTTGTATACCTCAATTAGGTCCCCTCTCCTCCTCCTTTTCTCCAATGAAAAGAGACCGAGCTCAGTCAACCTATCTAAGTTCCTTTTAAATATTGTAAGTACATGAATAGGAAAGGTTTGAAGGGATGGGGGCCAAAAGAAGGTAGTTGAACTAATTTAGTTTGGGATTATATTCAGCATAGCCTGGTCGAACCGAGGAGTCTGTTTCTGTGCTGTATGACTCTGTGTAGTTCTTAGGATCACAGGGTATGGACAGAAAGCAGATACAGAGTACAAAGTGGGATGATCAACCATGATCATACTGAATGGCTGAGCAAACTCCAAGTACAGAATAGCCTACTCCTGCTCCTATTTTCTATTCTCACGTTGGCAGGTTGTGACTACGGGAGAATTGCAAGGATTAGTACTTGCCTGACCCCCTCAGCAATTCACAATATAAATTAATGATTTGGAGTTGGTGATTAAATGCATTATTTATTGATTTGGTATATGTTAGAAAGCTAAATAGGAATGTATGTGGTAAGGAAGATGTAGAGGCTTAGGGAACAGACAAAAACATGACAGGTGGAATATTATGTGAAAAGAGTGAGGTTATCTACTTTGGTAGCAAAAACAGATGCACAGAATATTTCTTAAGTAGTAAGAGGTTGGAAAGTGTAGATGCGCAAAGGGACCCACATGTCCTTGTTGATATACCGCTGAAGGCCACTATGCCAGTGCAGGAATCTATTGGGAAGGCTCCATCACAAGAAGATTTGAGTAAAATGAAGTATTGCTTTAATTGTACAGACACTTGGTTAGACTGTCTGACAGCACTGCTCAGTTTGGGTCTCCTTATATCAGGCAAGATATTATTTGCCACAGAGAGTGCAATGAAGGATTACTGGACTGTTCCTGGATGGCAGGACAGTCCTGCGAAGAGAACGGCAAACTGAGTGTGTATTCTCTGGGAGTTTCAAAGAGTGAGGGGCAATCTCAATGAAACCTACAAAATATTTAAAAGGATAGATAAGGTAAATGCAGCTAAGTTATTTCCCCTGGTTGGGGAGTACAAAATCAGGGCAGAAAAATAAGGGGGACACAACTTTGATCCACGATGAAGAGATTTTTGGTTCACTCAGATGACTGTGAATCTTTGGAATTCTCTAACAGAGGGCTTGGAACCTCAGCCTTTGAGTATACCTCTCTTTAAGGTACAGATCCACAGATTTCTGATTGCTACTGGTAAATGGGGTAATGAGAAGAGCATGCATAAAGGCATTCCAATATGTCAAAATATTCAGTGCAAAATTTGGAAAGATAATAAATACAAAAACAATCTCTAGAGAAAAAAGTGCTCGGGAAGCTAATAGAGCTAAAGGCTGATATATCCTCTGGACCTGATGGAATGCGCCTATCACAAGAAAACGGAAGACTGGAAGTTGGCTAATGTGCTGCCATAATTTCAGAAAGGTGGTAAAGAAAAGCCAGGCAATGGTAGACCAGTGAGCCTGATGTCAGTGGTGGATAAGTTGTTAAAAAGGCTTTCCAAACAACAGGATATTCATGTATTTGGAAAGGCAAGGACTGATTAGGGATAGTCAACATGGGTTTGTGCATGTGAAGTTGTGTCTCATCACATGATTGAGCTTTTTGAAGAAGTGAGGAAGAAAACTGATGATGGCAGAGCACTGTACAGTGTCTACATGGACTTCAGCAAAAGGTTCAACATGGTCCCACATGGTAGATTGGTTAGCAAGGTTAGGTCACATGGAAAATAAGGAAAACTAGCCATTTAGGTGCAAAACTGGCTCAAAAGTTAGGAGACAGACACTGGTGGTGGAAGGTTGCTTTTCGGACTAGAGGCATGTCACCAGCAGTGTGCCACAACAATTGGTGTTGGGTTCACTGCTTTTTGTTATTTATATGAAAGATTTGGATGTGACTATAGCAGGTATAGTTAGTAACTTTGCAGAGGAGACCAAACTGGTGGTGTCATGGACAACAAAGAAGAAGATTACTTCGGAGTACAATGGGCCCTTGATCAGATGGGCAAATCGGCCGAAGAGCAGCAGGTGGAGTTTAATTTAGATAACGCGACGTGCTGCATTTTGGACAAGCCAATCATGGCAGGACTTACACACTTAATGCTAAGGTCCCGGGGAGTGTTGCCTAACAAAATGACCGTGGAGTGCAGATTCATTGTTCCTTGAAAGTGGAGTGCAGGTAGACAGGGTGGTGACGAAGCTGCTTGCTACACTTGCCTTTAATGGCCGGTGCATTGAATATTGGAGTTGGAAGGTCATCTTGCCGCTGTACAGGATATTGGTCAGGCCACTTTTGGAATACTGCATTCAATTTTGGTCTCATTGCTATAGCAAAGACATGTGAAACTTCAGGGGCATGGACAGGGTGAACAGCCAAGGCCTTTTCCTCAAGAAAGGGGATTCCAAAACTAGACAGCATAAGTTAAAGGTGAGAGGGGAATGACTTTAAAAGAACCTAAGAGGCAACTTTTTTACAGAGAGGATGGTGTGTGTATGGAATGAGCTGCCAGAGGTGAGTACTGCCTGGTACAGTTACAGCATTTAAAAAGTAGCTGGAGGGTACATAAACAAAAAGGATTGAGAGAAAAATGGGCCAATGCTGGCAAATGAGATTAGATTAATTTAGGATATCTGGTTGGCATGGATAAGTTGGACTGAATGGTCTGGTACTGTGCTGTATATATCTACACTAAAAGAGACAGAGGATGCACTCACAGTAATCTTTCAAGATTCATTAGACTCTGGAAAAGGCCTCACAACCGAAAAACTGCCAGTCTAACAGCTCTATTTAAAAACAGGAAGGCGACAGAAAAAAAAAAGACAGGTAAGCAAGTTAGCTTAACATCAAATACTGGGAAAATGTTAGAGTCAATTCTAAAGGATACATTTGCAAAACATTTAAAAACACAATACGCGATAAAGCAGAATCACTATGGATTCATGAAGGGGAGATCCTGCCTGGCTAATTTGTTGGATTTCTTTGAGGAGGTAACAAACAGGTTGGATACAGAGAAAGCAATGGATATAATACACTTGGAATTTCGAAGGCATTTGAAAAGGTAGGACAAAATAGGTTAATTAGTAAGACAATATTCCATGATGTCCATGATAATAGTGTATCAGCATGGAATTGGCTAATTAGTAGAAGACAGCATTAGATAAGGGTCTAGGCCCGAAACGTCAGCTTTTGTGCTCCTGAGATGCTGCTTGGCCTGCTGTGTTCATCCAGCCTCACATTTTATTGTATTAGATAAGAGGGTATTTTTAAGATGGCAACCTGCAACTCATTGAATGCCACAATATATATTCATGACTTAGATGAATAAAGTTTCAGCCGAACTTTCAGATAACAACAAAACAGGCAAGTGATGAGGAATAACAGTATCTGCAGAGGGATATGAAGAAGTTAAGCAAGTGAACAAAAACTTGACAGATGTAATATAATGTGGGAAAATATGAGGTTATGCATTTGGTAGGGAGAACAGAGGAGCTGGATATTATTTCAGCTGCAGCTTTGGAAATTTTGGGAGTTCTTGTGCATAAGTCACAAAAAGCTGGTGTACAAATTCAGGAGGTAATAGGGAAGGCAAATGGAACTTCATTTCAATGGGAACAGAATATAAAAAAATGGGAGGTCTAGCCTAAATTACAAGGCACTAGTCAGACCACAACTGGAATACAGTTCACAGTTTTGGGCCTCTCATCCAAGGCAAGATATACTGGTAATTGGAGACAATCCAGTGATCAACCATATGGATAGACCTTCATAGTCACATGAGGTGAGACTGAGTAGGTTTGGGCCGTTCTGAGGAAGAGTCACTGAACCCGAAATGTTAACTCTATTTTCTCCATCACAGATGCTGCCAGACCTGCTGAGCTTTTCCAGAAACTTCATTTTTGATCCAGGTTTGGGCTGTATTCATTGGAGCTTTGAAAAGTGAGATGCAATTTTATAAAAACATAAAAAATACTTATGGGGTTTGACAAGATAGACACAGAAGGGTTGTTTCCCTTTGTGAAGAGTCTAGGATCAGATGGCATTATCTCAGAATACGGAGGCACCTATTTAAGACAGAAATGAGGAGGAATTTCTTTTCTCAGAGTGCAGCAGTCTTGTGGAATTCTTTATTACAGAGTTTAGTAAAAGCGGAATCATTCAGTATGTTCAAGACAGAGATACACAGACTTTTTAAATCAGTGAAGCAACTATTGGGTCAGCCACGATCTCATTCAACGACACAGTAGAATCGATCGGCTCAATGCTCGATCTCTGCTTTTATTTCATATGGCCTCACAACATATATTAATGATTTGGATGAGGGGATTAAATACAATATCTCCAAATTGGCAGAGGGCACATTGCTGTGTAGAGGCTGAAAGATGAGTAGGGTGCAGAAATGTTCCAGTCTGAAAGACAGTTGACACACCATTTTAAAACAGAATGTAAAGAACAACTCTGCAACACATAGTTCTCAACAGGAAGAGGAAGAGAAGGCGTAGTACTTGAGGTACTGAACGAGGCTACCATGGATCAGTGCTGTGAAAGCAAAACAAAGGAGGCTCCATCTCTTCTCGGAGATTAGTTTTCTCAGTTCAACTATGGGAGAAATCTCCAGCTATGCAACTACAAAAGCCATCATAGCTAATGAATTCAGAATACAAGCTTCAAATCAGTGAACGATTCTTCAAACATTTTACAGTCTGCAAAGCTAACTCACTCTTGGGTCATCAGCATTGCTGTCTGACCAGCAGTTATTGCATGTCCCTAGTTGCCCTCAAGGAAGTGGTGGTGAGCTGCTTTCTTGAACTGCTGCAGTCTGTGCTGAAGGTAGACTCAGAATTCCATGGGGGAGGGAATCTAGTATTCTGACCCAGTGACACTGAAGGAACGGTGATTTCTTTCTAAGTCTGGATGCGAGTGGTTTGGAGGGGAAATTGCACATAGTGGTGTTCCTGTGTATCTGCTGCCCTTTCCCTTCTGGATGAAGAGGTAGTGTGTTTGCAAGGTGCTGTTTAAGGATCTTTGTCGAATTTCTGCAGTGCTTCTTGTACAGCGTACACACTGCTGCTTCAAAGCATAGACAGTGGGGAGAGTGACACTTGTAGATATTTGCCAATCAAGGAGGCTGCCTTGCCCTGCATGTTGTCAAGCTTCCTGAGTGTTGTTAGGGCTACATTCATACAGCCAAGTGGGAAGTATTTTATCACACTCTTCAATTGCCTTGCAGATGAAGAACAGGTTTTGAGGAGTCAGGTGGAAACAAGCCCTTTGGCCCAACAAGTCCACACCGGCTGTCAAATCATCCCACCCACCCATTCCCCTATAATCCATCTAATCTATACATCCCTGAACACGAAGGTCAATTTGGCATGGCCAATCCACCTAGCCTGCACATCTTTGGACTGTGGGAGGAAACTGGAGCATCCGGAAGAAACCCGTGCAGACATGAGGAGAATGTGCAAACTCCACACAGACAGTTGCCCAAGGGTGGAACTGAACCTGAGTTTCTACTTGACACTTTTCATCCCAAGCACAGCTATTGCCCAGGTCTTTGTCAATTTAGACATTGACTGCTTCAGTATCTGAGGAGTCTCAAATGATATTAAATGAAAAACCACAATTCTGACCTTGAATAAGAGAAGGTCATTGACAAAGCACCTGAAGATAGTTGGCCCTAAGATACTACCCCCAGGAGCAGAGAGATCTTGTGGTGCAGAGTTAATGACCCTACCTCTGAGCCAGGAGGCCTGGGTTCAGGCTCCACCTGCCCCAGAGGTGTGCAATGACACGTCTAAATAGTTTGATTTTAAAAATAATATCCTGAGGAACTCGTGAAGAGGTGTCCTGGAGCGGAGATGACTAACAACAACAATCACAAGCATCTTGCAATGTGCCACGTATGACTTCCCTTGATTGCCACTGACGACAATTTTACACGGGTTCTTTGATACTATACCCGGTCAAATAAATCCTTGATGACAAGGGCTATCACTCTCAGTTCACCTCTGGAATTCAGCTCTTTTATCCCTGCTTGAACCAAGGCTGTAACGAGGTCAGGAGCTGTGTGGTCCTGGCAGAAGCCAAACTGGCCATCAGTGAGCAGGTTATTACTGAACATTTGCTAATTGATAGCACTTTTGATGACACCTTCCATTACTTTACTGATGATCCAGAGTCAACTGATAGGGCACAATTGACTAGGTTGGGTTTGTTCTGCGTTTTATATACATGATATACCTTGACAATTTTCTGTATTGCTGCATCCAAGCCAGTTTGTAGCTGCTCTGGAACAGCTTGGCTAGAGGTGTGGCACATTCTGGAGCTCAAGTCATTGATACTATTGCTCGAATGTTTATAAACATGAAAGTCCTATAACCTTTGCAGTGTCCAGTGCCTCCAGTCATTTCGAAATGTCACGTGGAGCAAATCGAATTGGCTGAAGGCTGGCAACTAGGATGCTGAGGACCAGTGGAGGGGATTGATTTGGCACTTCTGACTGAAGACTGCTGTGAATGCTTCAGTGATAATGGGAACTGCAGATGCTGGAGAATCCAAGATAACAAAGTGTGAAGCTGGCTGAACACGGCAGGCCAAGCAGCATCTCCGGAGCACAAAAGCTTTTGTGCTCCTGAGATGCTGCTTGGCCTGCTGTGTTCAGCCAGCTTCACACTTTGTTATATTTTGAATGCTTCAGTTTTATCTTTTGCACTAGTTTGATGGACTTCACCAATATGGAAGATGGGATATTTGGTGCTGCTCTGGGTATGTCTTTGTGCACTCTTCTTTGAGTCAGGGCTGATCCCCTGGCTGAACAATAATGGGAGTGGGGAAAATGTCAGGCCATGAGGTTGCAGATTGTGTTAGAACATGATTTTGCTGCAGCTAATGACCCTCAGTACCTCATATCTTCACAAAGACATTACGGGTAGTCACTCTTACTGATAATGTCACGAATAGAAGAATGTGTGGCAGACAGATTCATGAGGATGAGGTCAAGTATGTTAGCTTCTTCACCACCTTCCATGGACCCTGCAATTTCCTTTATGATTTAGTTAACTCATCAGTGCTGCTGCTTCTGAACCACTCTTGGTGGTGAAATTTCCCATCCAATATATTGTGTGCATGCCATCCTCTATACTTCCTCCAAGCATTGTTCAAAATGGAGGAACATTGATTCATCAACTGCATGAGGAAAGGTTATTGTAATCAGCAAGAGTTTTTCAACTGATCTGGAGTCAAGTTGAGGGTGCTCAGGACGTCCACCTTCTCTTCCCTGCCAAAACTATAGGGTTTGCTTGTGCTCACATTCCACTCCACCAGCCTCTGCATCCAAAGGATCATAGGTTGCCTTTTTCACAAGATATTTCCCTGCCTGGTTAGCATTCTGCAGGGACTCATCCCTCTGGGATATCCTTGTCCACTCCTCCTCCTCCCTAACACCTACACGTACCCTCACAGCACCTGCACTTCATTCACCTTACCCTAGTAACTTCGCTGCTTACAATGCGGTCTCCCCTACATTGGGGAGATGAAACACAGGCTGAGTGACTACTTTAAAGAGCACCAACACGCTGCCTGTAACAATAATCCTGAGCTTTCAGTTGCCTGCCACTTTAATACATCACTGTGTTCCCACGCCAACATTTCTGCTGCAGTGCTCCAGTAAAGTTTAACGCAAGCTATCTCGGTATCTTACAGCCTTCAAGACTCAAAATTGATCAGAGCGTGAACACCCTCCTCCATCTTCATTGTCACACTCACATCCTGTTCTGTACGGGTTGCTCCTGGCACAACCAAACCTATTTTCACCTATCCATACTTCTCATTAGTACTCAGGTCAGCAGTTACCCCCTCTTAAGTTTATTATCAGCAATCCTTTTGTTCACATCTTCCCTTTTATCTCTCCTTCGACATCTCTACGTATTCTACTCCTATGTACCCAGTACTTCCTACAACCGTATGGGCACTCCAACCCACCCCACAACACTACTTCCTCAACGCGGCACCCCACACCCACCATCACAAGCATAAACACCATCACTGTCCAATTACTTTCTGACAAAAGGTAACTGGACTCTAAATATGAACTCTGTTTTTCTCTCCACAGACACTGCCAGACCTGGTGAGGTTCTTCATTGCCCTGTTTTTGTTTCAAATCTCCAGAGGTCACAGTTCTATATTTAATATTACCGCATTTCATTTATTCAATAGGAATGAATCTTCAGGTTACTGGAAAATCTTAATGCAGATTCCAGTTGTTTAGAATTAGTCAATGCCTCATTACAAATGCCACATTTATTTCAAAGAATAAAAGGCTGAGGGAAAGGGTTCAAGTCCCACCTCAGAAGCTAGTGGAATTGAAATTCAGTTAGTAAAATTTTGAGTTTAAAGTCCTTTGACAGGGCAGCATGATGGCTCAGTGGTTAGCACTGCTGCCTCACAGTGGCAGAGACCCAGGTTCGATTCCACCCTCGGGTGACCGTGTGGAGTTTGCACATTCTGTTTGTGTGGGTTTCCTCTGGGTGCTCCAGTTTCCTTCCACAGTCCAAAGATGTGCAGGGTAGGTCGATTAGCCACGCTAAATTGCCCAGAATGTCTGGGATGTTTAGTTCAGTGAGTTAGACATGAGAAATGCAGGGGTAGGGGAATGGGTCTGGGCGAAATGCTCTTCAGAGGGGCAGCGTGGACTTGTTGGGCCAAATAGCCTGTTTCCACACTTGTAGGGACTCTATCATTCTCTAATGACCATGAAAGTGAAATTCTCAATTTTTGTTTTAAAAAAACACTAGTTCAATGATTCCCGTACAAGGAAGGAAATCTATTATCCTTACCTGATCTGGCCTACGTGAGTCCAGATTCTGAACAATATAGTCAATTCTTAACTGTCCTCCAAAATGCAGTTCAAGGTAAATGGAGTAGGACCAACAAATGGTTAGCTATGCTCCTGATGCCCGTATCCCAAGGAAGAATAACAAAAAGACCTATTGACTTTTTCTTTTAATAGACGAATTTAAAAGGTTACAAAACTATTCAAAATTAAGTCTGAAACACAACAGGCTGAATTTTATGACATGGCTGAGGTTGGGTTTCTGCCAATAAAGAGGACATCTCGCATCATTCATTAGTACATCATTAGGTGATATATTCCCAATGTCGATCATCAGCATGGTTAGCAAATTTTTCCCAAGAGCTGCCCATTGCTGCTACAGCACAGATAAAGATACTTCAAAAGCTTGGGTACCCTCAGAAATCATTCAGCAAGGTCAAAAATGCCAGGGTCAGGTGGAAAGGCCAACTGATTAATGGAGCATCAGGGGTAGATTGTTAAGGATAAGTCATGTCATTCCTGTGAGGGAGGCTACCGTGGCCTCTATGGATTTCTCAGTGCCTGAAATGGGGACGCTTCACTCCTTTAGAGCCAGACATACACACGTCATGTTTCATTGGATGTTTTCACCAAGCAGTAGCAGGGCCAGCCTAAGCCAGTGAGTATGGGAAAAGGCATTAAATGGCCAATGAAATGATTCAGTTAGCCTCTTTAATTGAACAATGGCAAAATGCCAACAGTAGAAGGAAGAGGGCAAACAGGCCTCCCAACACCTTCTGTGTCACTTTACCAGCACTTCAAACTTTCAACCTGTCACCAAAGTGTTGATAAAATTCCAGCCAATGTATTTATGCTATTGCATTAACATTAGTTATGTAAACAGCAAAGATTACTTTTTTTTTCTGGTGAAGGGTCTAGGCCCAAAACGTCAGCTTTTGTACTCCTAAGATGCTGCTTGGCCTGCTGTGTTCATCCAGCTCCACACTTTGTTATCAAAGATTACTTATTGTAGCTTAGTAACTATGAATAATTTGGAAACATTGCTGCCAAATTCTCAGTTTCTTCACAGAATCAAAACAGTGTGGAAGCAGGCCATTCGGCCCAACAAGTCTACACTGACACTCTGAGCATCCCACCCAGACCCATCCCACTAATCTACACATCCCCGAACACTATGGGCAATTTAGCATGGCCAATCCATCTAACCTGTACGTTTTTAAGATTGTGGGAGGAAACCGGAGCACCCGGAAGAAACCCACGCAGACACGAGAATGAGCAAACTCCACACAGACAGTCACTCAAGGGTGGAATTGAACCTGGGTCCCTGGTGCTGTGAGGCAGCAGAACTAACCGCTGAGCAACTGTTCTTGCTCTGCGCTTCCTGCTCTTTTCTAATTAGATATGGGAGTCACTTTCTTCAGTGAAAATCAGTTAAAATGTGTTTTCAAGTCTTAATCATTTGTGACATATTTTCACTTTAGCAATCAATTGCAAAGTTGCGTTCCTGGGCTGTGATGTATAAAATTATCAACACGTTTGCAACAATGGTTAAAAAAAGTGTGACGCCAAGTTTAAACTAATAACAGCCAACTATTTTGCTGCCTATACTTTGGATAATGATTATAGTACCAAAGAAATTTCCACCTACCAACCCTATTCCTTCGAAAGCAAATATTGCAGAGCCAAAGAAAAGCGGATACTTTCTCCAACTGGCAGCCAAAGGAAGCTTCCTTAGATGAGGTATGTCCTAAATGAAAACAAAAGACTATAGATTTCAGTCCTCAAGCTTACAATCAATGCCTGAAATTCATACTAACATTAGCAGGAATAAACATTTTGCAACCCAAGGCCTAACCAAAAATATAGTGATATATTTAAATTACTAAACTTCATTCACATGGACCGTTCACAATTTCATACTAAAAATCGATGAAATTGCATAAGGCCAACATATTTAGACCCCTTACCAAACTTGCTTTTTTAAAAGCTGATTTCTTTTTCCATCCAAAATGTATAAAACTTGCCTTCTAGGCATTTTTTAAAAATATTGAGCAAAGTAAAAAGTTGAGACCCATGGTTCTGGACATAAACAAAGCTGAACAGGGTAGTACAAGAAATAAATAACTAACTCCAAGCTTGGATTTAAAACCCCTCGGACTGAAGGGAAAAGAAATGGGAGTCTTTAAGCAAAGGCCAATTGAACATTTGTGTGGAAAGTCTTAAATCCCAAAATGTTGAGGAACTCAGCAGCAAGAGAAAACAATGAGCTTTATCAAAGTAGATTAGGATTCAGGTCAAAACCTAGAAAAGATTTAAAGGTCCACACACATTGAATATATTGGGCAACAAAAGCACAAAACATCTCATTATCCAGATAAACTGTAACATTAACTAAGAAAAATAAATTTGAGTTCAAAACACAGACAGACACAAAACGGACTACGCTGGTATCACAAATAGGCAAGAAAACTGGGCAACAGATTGACAGAACCAGTTTCATATCAACTTTCAGAATGAATCTTCACCCCAATTATAGCACAAAACTGTTAAATAAAACCTACCAAGCAAGCCTCAGTCTCCATTCTGGATAGTTATTACATTGTTGTATCCCAGTAGTGACACATGTTTGCAAATTAAAGATTTTTCAATCTGCAATGTGCATTCTTTTATTAAAAAGCAGAACAAAGATACAAAATACACGGCTTATAAGTGTGGTAAGCATGATTTACTCAATGGTATAAGTAGTGCATATATTCTGCAAAAAAAAGTTTGTATTAAGCTTTATCACTCCCAAGCACCAGCAGGGAGAAACTGATGGTGTTAGGAGTGTGGCGGAGCTGTGTTACTCTAAAGTCAAGAAAGCATGACACAAAGAAATAATGTGCACACTCACTTTGTGACATGCTAATGTCTCACGTGTCATACTAGGTCTGGCACGGTGTAAAAGAAAGAAAGTGCTTTACATTTGTGTAGCAATTTTCACAACCTCAGGATCTCTCATTGCACTATACTGCCAAATAACTACATTAAGGTATTGCCATGTTACTGGAAATTCAACAACCAATTAGCACACAAACGCAACGTGATAATGAGAGATAACAAAGTATAGAGATGAACACAGCAGGCCAAGCAGCTTCTTAGGAGCATAAAACCTGACATTTTGGTCCTAGGCCCTTCATCAGAAAAGGGGGATAGGGAGAGGGTTCTGAAATAAATAGGGAGAGAGGGGGAGGCGGATCAAAGATAGATAGAGGAGGAGATAGGTGGAGAGGAGACAGACAAGTTAAAGAGGCGGGGATGGAGCCAGTACAGGTGAGTGTAGGTGGGGAGGTAGGGAGGGGATAGGTCAGTCCAGGGAGGACGGACAGCTCAAAGGGGCGGGATGAGGTTAGTAGATAGAAAATGGGGAGGTGAGAGGAAGAACAGGTTAGGGAGGCGGGGATGAGCTGGGCTGGTTTTGGGATGCAGCAGGGGGAGGGGAGATTTTGAACCTTGTGAAATCCACATTAATACCATTGGGCTGCAGGGTGCCCAAGCGGAATAGGTGTTGCTGTCCCTGCAACCTTCGGGTGGCATCGTTGTGGCACTGCAGGAAGCCCAGGATGGACATATCGAAGGAATGCAAGGGGGAGTTGAAATGGTTCGTGACTGGGAGGTGCAGTTGTTTATTACGAACCATGCGTAGGTGTTCTGCCAAGCGGTCCCCAAGTCTCCGCTTGGTTTCCCCAACATAGAGGAGCCCACAACAGGTTCAGCGGATGCAGTAGACCACATTGACAGATGTGCAGGTGAACATCTGCTTGATGTGGAAAGTTTTCTTGAGGCCTGGGATGGCGGTGAGGGAGGAGGTATCGGGCAGGTGTAGCACTTCCTGCGGTTGCAGGAAAATGTGCCAGGTGTGATGGGGTTGGAGGGGACTGTGGCGCTGACAAGGGAGTCACGGAGAGAGCGGTCCCTCCAGAAAGCAGACAAGGGTGGGGATGGAAAAATGTCTTGGGTGGTGGGGTCGGATTGTAGATGGCGGAAGTGTTGGAGGAAGTGTCCGACCCCACCACCCAAGACATTTTTCCATCCCCACCCTTGTCTGCTTTCCGAAGAGACCACTCTCTCCGTGACTCCCTTGTTCGCTCCACACTGCCCTCCAACCCCACCACACCCGGCACCTTCCCCTGCAACCGCAGGAAATGCTACACTTGCCCCCACACCTCCTCCCTCACTCCTATCCCAGGCCCCAAGATAACTTTCCATATTAAGCAGATGTTCACCTGCACATCTGCCAATGTGGTATATTGCATCCATTGTACCCGGTGTGGCTTCCTCTACATTGGGGAAACCAAGCAGAGGCTTGGGGACCGCTTTGCAGAACACCTCCGCTCGGTTCGCAATAAACAACTGCAACTCCCAGTCGCAAACCATTTCCACTCCCGCTCCCATTCTTTAGATGACATGTCCATCATGTGCCTCCTGCTGTGCCACAATGATGCCACCCGAAGGTTGCAGGAACTGCAACTCATATTCTGCTTGGGAACCCTGCATCCCAATGGTATCAATGTGGACTTCACAAGCTTCAAAACCTCCCCTTCCCCCACCGCATCCCAAAACCAGCCCAGTTCGTCCCCTCCCCCCACTGCATCCCAAAACCACCCCAGCCTGTCTCTGCCTCCCTAACCTGTTCCTCCTCTCACCCATCCCTTCCTCCCACCCCAAGCCGCACCTCCATTTCCTACCTACTAACCTCAACCCACCTCCTTGACCTGTCCGTCTTCCCTGGACTGACCTATCCCCTCCCTACTTCCCCATCTATACTCTCCTCTCCATCTTCGGTCCGCCTCCCCCTCTCTCCCTATTTATTCCAGAACCCTCACCCCATCCCCCTCTCTGATGAAGGGTCTAGGCCCGAAACGTCAGCTTTTGTGCTCCTGAGATGCTGCTTGGCCTGCTGTGTTCATCCAGCTTCACACTTTATTATCTTGGATTCTCCAGCATCTGCAGTTCCCATTATCGCTGATCCAATAAATAGAACAGAACGAGGAATTAACAGAAAATCAAAGTTTACAAGAAAATTAAAGTTCAATTAGTCAAAATAGGGAAACAAAAATTAGTGAAATATTATCAGTTTACATATACGCTGCATGTGTTATGTGAAAATTTCTCCAAATCTCCACTCAGGAAAAGAAGAGTCGAAAATATTATAGTGCTGTTTTTAAAAAAGGGGTTTTGTTTTGAGATGAAGGCACATGAATCCTATCAGTAAGTATTAAATCATGCCAAACGAGGCGACATCAGATTCCAGAGTTAACACTATCTAGCATTACATATTTGTATTTTTTAAACAGGTGCCCCTGATTAGCGATGAGGCATCTAACCTAATTGTCTTGGGCAGTACGGTGGCTCAAGTGGTTAACACTGCTGCCCCACAGAGGCAGGGACCTGGGTTCGATTCCACCCTCGGGTGACTGTCTGTGTGGAGTTTGCACATTCTCCCCGTGTCTGAGTGGGTTTCCTCCGAGTGCTCCAGTATCCCTTCTCAGTCCAAAGATGTGCAGGTGAGGTGGATTGATCATGCTACATTTCCCATAGTGCCCTGGGATGTTTAAGTTTGGTGGGTTAGACATGGGAAATGTAAGGGAATGGGTCTGGATGGGATGCTCTTCAGAGGGGCAGTGTGGGCTTGTTGAGCCGAATGGCCTGTTTCCACACTGTAGGGAATCTATGTCTATTCTATGTCTTGTTGTAACACTAAGACAGAAGTAAATAGAGACACCCCTGCTGTGGTGGTTTAAAAAAACTTGCAGACAAAGAACAGGAGTCAAAACGAGAGACAAATCTAATGATCTATACAACTAACAATCAAAAGACAGAAAGATTCTACTGTCTAGTAATCACTTGCATTTCAACATGCATCTCCACCAGTTGTGGCCATATCAGACACAATGCGCTTCAACTTGCACCTAATGCTTTTAGGTAAGTCCCAAGCACAAGTACCAAGCTATCAGAATCTCAATTATCTGTAGGAAAATTGATTTCTTGTATGTTTGAATTTCAGGATCCAGCTATCAAAGTCAAAGCAATCTCAGTTCAGGATTAAACTTCCTCCATATGGCAACATCAATGTGCATAACTGGAAATTTCACTGGTAAACAATTTACATCTACAAAAGGGCCTTCAATAGAATGAAATATGCTGAAGTGTACGACAGAAGCATTAGAATGGAGGATATTACAGACAAAGGGAGGGAGAAAGCTCCAAAGGGATTCAAAAACAGTGAGAACTTTACAATGAAGACATTGCTTGACCAGGAGCTGAAGTAAGTCAACAGACATCAAAAGGGGAATGAAACTTACCATGAGTTAAGGCATGGGAAGCAAGATTTCATGACCACAAGTTCATGCAGGTAGAATGTAAGAGACAAGCCACACATACATGGTGTCACTGGATCTAGAGATAATAAATGAGGCTTTCAGTAGCAAATGGAGTGAAACAGGGGCAAACTCAAGCCAAGTTTTGGAGGTGGTAATAGAGGTCTAATCGAAGGCACTGCTTAATGCTAGAAGTTAATCACAGGAGGAAACATAATAGCATGATTGCAGATAGACTGGCTTAGTTTTAAAGTTGCTGCAAAGGAAAGAAATGACAATACTATTTGTCCATCAAGTTAATAAATGTGGAGGCATGGTAGCTCCTACGACACTTCCGCCATCTACAATCGAACCCCAACACCAAAGATATTTTTCCATCCCCACCATTCTCTGCCTTCCGGAGAGACCATTCTCTCCGGGACTCCCTTGTTCGCTCCACACTCCCCTCCAACCCCACCACTTTTTCCTGCAACCGCAGGAAGTGCTACACTTGCCCCCATACCTCCTCCCTCCCCCACATCCCAGGCCCCAAGGTGACATTCCACATCAAGCAGATGTTCACCTGCACATCTGCCAACGTGGTATACTGCATCCGCTGTACCTGTTGTGGGCTCCTCTACATTGGGGAAACCAAGTGGAGGCATGGGGACCGTTTTGCAGAACATCTACACTCGGTCCGCAATAAACAACTGCACCTCCCAGTCACGAACCATTTCAACTCCCCCTCCCATTCCTTAGACGACATGTCCATCCTGGGTCTTCTGCAGTGCCATAATGATGCTACACGAAGGTTGTAGGAACAGCAATTCATATTCTGCTTGGGAACCCTGTTGCCCAATGGTATTAATGTGGATTTCACAAGCTTCAAAATCTCCCCTCCCGCTACTGCATCCCAAAACCAGCCCAGCTCATCCCTGCCTCCCTCTCACCTATTCCCTCCTCTCACCTCAAGCCACACCTCCATTTCATATCTACTAACCTCATCCCACCCCCTTGACCTGTCTGTCCTCCCCAGACTGACCTATCCCCTCCCTACCTCCCCACCTACACTCACGTGTACTGGCTCCATCCCCGCTTCTTTAACTTGTCTGTCTCCTCTCCACCTATCTTCTCCTCTATTCATTTTTGATCCGCCTCCCCCTCTCTCCCTATTCATTTCAGAAACCTCTCCCCCTCTCCCCCTCTCCCTTTTCTGATGAAGGGTCTAGGCCTGAAACGTCAGCTTTTGTGTTCCTAAGATGCTGCTTGGCCTGCTGTGTTCATCCAGCTCCATACTTTTGTTATCTCGGATTCTCCAGCATCTGCAGTTCCCATGATCTCTGATGCAGCATTCAAGTCAGGTGACTCAGACCAACACAGAAAATCCAGATATGACCTCTGCAAATCCATCAGGGAGGCAAAGAGATAGTACCTGACCATGTGACCAAGTATGGCAAGGTCTAAAACAACATTACAGGATATAAAATGAAACTGTGTAAGATAGCGGACAACGACGCATCCCTCCCTGACATGCTCAATGCTTTCTATGCTCGCTTTGAACCGAATCTCACCAGCATGGCAATGCCTGCCAGTCAACCCCATACACAACTGTTCTCTATCACCGCTTCAGAAGTTAGACCAGTCTTCCTCGGAGTCAATCAAGGAAAGTGACGGGCCTAGATGGTGTCCCCAGCCGAGCACTCAGACCTTGTGTGGACGAACTGGTGAAGGTAATCACTGACATCTTCAACCCCTCCCTTCGACAGGCCAAAGTCACCACCCTGCTTCAAGACGACCCCATCATCACTGTGCCCAAAAAAGCAGATGCAGTGTGCCTTAATCATTAATGCCCAATAGCTCTGATTTCAATAATCATGAAGTGCTTTGAGAAGTTGGTCACGGCCCACATCAACTCCTGTGTCCCCATCTGCTTCGATCCCCTATAGTTTGCCGACCGACATTACAGATCCACAGAGGATGCCATATCCCTAGCCCTGCAGTTATCCCCGGAACGTCTGAACATCAAAGACACTTACGTCAGAGTCCTGCTCATTAACTACAGCTCTGCCTTCAACACTGTTTTCCTCTGCAGACTGATCTCAAAATTGCGTGACCTTGGTCATGGCTCTGCCCTCTACAACTGAATCCTCAGCTTTCTGACCCATAGGCCACAATCTTTGAGGATAGGTAATAGCTTCTCCTCCACAATAACGCTCAACGCTGGAGCCCCCCCCAAGGATGCGTCCTCAGCCCCCTACTGTACTCCCTCTACACATTGCCATCTAAGTTTGGTGACAACACTACCACAGTGGGACAGATATCTAACAATGAATCAAAATACAGAAGGGACATAGAGGGCTTGGTGACATGGTACAATGAAAACAATCTGTCTCTCAACATCAGCAAAACTAAAGAACTGATCATAGATTTCAGAAAGAAAGGAGAACATGTCCCCATCTACATTCACAGAGCTAAGGGTGAGAAAGTGAAGAGCATCAACTTCCTCAGAGTGGCGATAACTGACGTGTCCTAGACTTCACACATAAATGTGACAGTCAAGAAGGCACAACAACGTCCCTTCGACCTTGGGCAGCTCAAGAAATTTGACATGTTGGTAAAGTCCTTCATGCGCCATTGACAGCATACAGCCCAGATGCATAACTGCCCAGGGCCGTAAGGAACGACAGAAGGTGGTATGCACAGCCCAGACCATCATGGAAGCCAGCCTTCCATCCACAATCTCTATTCACACAGTTTGCTGTCGCGGAAAGGCAACCTACATCAAAGACCCATCACACCATGGTAATGAACTCCAACAACCTCTTCCATCAGGCAAGAGATACAGAAGCCCAAAGACACACACTAGCAGGTTCAGGAATAGCTTCTTTCTGGCCATTATCAGACTGTTGAATGGACTCTAGCCTCAAATAATGTAACCTGTATGCCTCTTAAGTCTTTTTGATCTGTACATCCTTTGCTTGCTGTGATTTCTTATGCTGCTAGTAAACAAAGCTTCACACCTGACAATAAAGTCAATCAAATACAACTTTTCAATTTAAAGCATACCTTTACCTCCATAATATGGCTGTGTGGGGAGCAGTGCTAACCACTGAGCCACCATGCCACCTGAAATTGAGGGAGCACCCTTCATTATCAAAAGTTTGATAAGGTTCTGCCGGCAGATTTATACAATGCATTCAAGAATTGTAATCAACAGCATTTTACGAGTGAGCTTGACTATTATCACAGTACATGCTGAATATATGTTTGAAATATTAGGAAAAGAATTTAACCAATTGATAGTATTGAATTTTTTCTTCAAGTTTAAAAACTTACCGTAATAATATATTGATAGATGATAACAAGACTGGCAGCCATTGAGAGATTTGCCAAAAAAGAGAATACTGCAAGGTACTTGAGATCACGAATAAAAACAAAGAAGATCAAAAAAGGAAGCAAGCTGAGCATGTATATCCTTGCATCAATGTTCCATTCATCAGCTGGACTGCCGGTAACGTTCGAATCATTGTAACGTGTATGATTCTTCAGAAATCCTTCTACCACCTGCAGAGATAAACCATTGGTTCAAAAATTATTTTGGGTTTAATATATTGATGAGTTCAAATATTACACATGTACTACTTCATATAATTATGAACTTAATAAATGAACGTTTGCTATAGGAAGCTCAACAGGCACAGTGCATGATGCATATACACTAGTTATAGCAATCTGTTTAATTTAAATCACGATGCATAAAAGGGACACACCACTATGAATTCATCTACAAAACTGAATGCAACTTCCACTAGCACAGAAAGCAATGGAGTATAAACCTATACAAAAATGCACAACAAATCCAGTGATCATTCTACCTTCTTCGAAACGGTTGGCTCTACTCAGTTACCAGGTGTTACATAGTTTCCTGGGACTCAAAGGAACTTTGGACAACTGGGGTAAAGATAGACAATTCTGGTAATTTTAATCAATCAAAACTTTGTTCAGAATATTAATTGTATAGCAATTGTGTTTAATTATATATAGGTGGGGAAAACTGATTGACTTTCACTTGAGTGCATAGCAAAATCTAATGGCCCAGTACTAATATCCCTACCTCTGGGCCAGAAATTTTCCTTCCAAATCTCAGTTCAGGATGTGATGGCCATGAGTGTAAAGCATGTGACATCCATGTGAGATGAAAAAAAAGACATTGGTGAAACTGGGTGACATTTAGGAGATGTAGACTTGTGATGGTTCACTATATATAATGTTGGACTGAAGATTAACACCTGTGCATTTAAAAAAAAAATTAGTGAAAGATTAAACACAGGATATCGGAGTTCTTCTCAGTTTTACTATGGGGTAACCCTATAAAGGTGATTTCATACACAGGTCCAATTAATTCCAAAGTACATACAGAAGTAAAATGCAACATACAGACCAAGAATCTGTTTTCTAGATTTAACATTGTCTGGAAAATGACCATCCAATGTTCAAACTGGTGTCATAACTGGTAAACATGATCCAGAGCTTACCTATCTAATTCAATGCAAATAATTTGTCCACCTAAAACAATTTTGTAAACCAAAAAACCAAAGTCTGCACTTCACTCAAGTCTGCATATGTAGTCATTCAAGACTTTTTAAATGTATAATGGCATAGTTTCCAAACTAAACAGGCCAGAACCTTTAAAACAATTACGTAACATCACAGTGTGACATTCTGGTAAAAAACTATTTTCAGTCTTTCCGTTGTCTGTGAGTCAGTGTTATGACTTCAGTCAGCTCAGTAAGTTCAGACCCAAATGATGGCTGTAATATTTCAGCAATGCAAGGAATGTTATGAATGAATTTCAAGATATGTGACTCAACAAGATCTCAATTCTGTTACACAAGGTAACAAACAGAACATCAAAAAGCTCATCATGGTCGTAGTAATTGTGTACTAAAAGACAGTCGTGACAGCCAGATATTGGCAGCAAGAGGATGCTGAAGGCTCAAGTGGTCACAGCAGCACAACAATTGGGAAACATCATCTTCCTAACACTCAATCATTAATCTATCAGAGTTCAAAGCTCACATTATTACTCGACCAATATTGGACTATTCAACCGAAGTGGAAAGCCTGTGCTTAAACACGGAGTTCTCTAGCCCTATTGCTCCTTTTCAGAATAATGGCGGCTTACATTAGGCCCAGAATGGCTCAGATATGGTTTTATATGTGAGAGCCATCCTCTCAGCACCAACTCTAGGATAAATAGCAGAGGAAAAGACACCAAGAGAAATTTTTTTTTACATATCAAAAAGACCACCATGTTCGGTCATTGGTTGATTCCAACACCTTGGCTCTCTCAGAACAAATGTGACATCATAGCTCACGCTTTTTAAGTGAAAACTCAACCTCCAGGTCGAAGCTTGTAACTTATTAATATCTGATTATAAAAACAGCTGAGATGACAATACATAGAAGCAGCACAGACGTTTTCTTACAACTGAAGGGTCAAGAATTTTACTTTATCAATCAGTAGGTAGCTGACAAAGACTGATCGGCAAACTTCTTCTCACTCTGAGCACTGAAGAGATAAGAATAAAACCCACCCAAAGTGATGGATAGACCGACAGACAGACGAACAACAAATGCATTAGCTTCATTGTCATATATACTCAATGAGTACCTTATACCTAAGACGGCACTGGTAAAGGCAAAGGTATCCAACTTCTTTAGTTACAAGGTCTGGAAACACAGAGAAATAAAATGTCCAGCTTTGCAGAAATAAAAGTTCATAACAACGGTTTTCAAACCCTTAACATGCTAGCACTTATCCTCCACTCCACACCGGGCCTTGGCTCCAGACCACACCAGGCTTCACCTTACGAATCATGAGGCTGGGAGATCATTTCGGACTGCCACACCAGGCCAAGGAAGCCACAATGGGCTGAGAGGATGCTATAGCAGGCAGACAGGCTGCTATGCCAGGGTGGAAAATTGCCATGCCATGCCAGGAGGCCACCACAGGAGGCCGCTACGTCAGGCCAGGAGTTTACCATGCCATGCCAGGAAGCTGCTAATGCCAGGCCGGGACGTTGCCAAGTCAGGCCAGGAGACAGCCACCCCAGACTGGGAGTCATCGCTGGAGGCCAGGAGTCAATGGTCACAGAGATTCAAGAAACATTTACAAATGTTAGAAGATCAACTGAAGGTCAAAGTCAATTACACAACACAAAGGCTTGAGTTCATACCATACTGACAACAGCCAATGAAATGATGGAGCAAGTGACAGGCAAGTGATGACACAATGATAAAGAATATGATTTAAGTGAAGCTAATTTAGCTTAACATTTATGGAAATGGACATTGTCATTTCATCCATCAATTACTGATGTTCTAATTGATGAAGAATGAAAGTTCAAAGCAATTGAAGCACAACACCACCATCTACATGGGCTTGACCCTAGACTAACTACAGTAGACTTAAACAGGCTCAGTACCACTCTCAAATTGCGCATGTGGTTTATTGCACCCACTGAAATAGTATCCAGCATTTGGTGACACATTCAGGCTATGTTCTACAAGTGTACGAGAAATCCAATTACCCAGAAAAATCCAAAGTAAACAGAATGTTCTACAGAAGTACATGAATGGCAACCCACCAAGAAATGATACTAAAGAGCTTTTGAAAATTCCATTCATGCCACACAAACATGTCAACAAAGCTTGCAATTTCCTGTTAGGTAGTATATGTGGTAAACTTGATGCATCACATACCTACTGTTAGAAAAACTGACGCCTTTACTTCTACTCAAATGATTTATCCCAAAGGAAGGGACAATCAATGCTGGTTGAGTGTAAATACTATCACATTACGCACCCTGTGCAATATGTGCTCAGGAAACTGGCACATTGTGCTATAGTCCACACAGAATATGTTAACTATTTACAACTGGCATTATTCAGCTTAAATATCAATATAGCTCCTCGAGATGACCAGTGAAAACCTTTTACATTATTGAAATTGATGAATTTTCTATTATTGGTTCACTAACATATGCATTATGATCCTTAAGACAACAAACCTATCAGATGCAACACCAGAACATTCAAGACTGCAACATCAGTTCTGTACATCTGAGTCAACACTGAGCAGAACAGATCCAACAAAAAAAAAGTCAGACGATGAACAACTGCAACATCCCAAGACGATTATCAACAAGTAACCTGAAAATATCCAAAAGGTCCACCAGCAAGTATATTCTTTTCAGTCATGCAGAGACAATATAGAATATAATTTTAAGGCTTGTAAGTCATAATTCTACATGCTTTACATGTCAGACATTATATACACAAATCATTTTGGTGCACAAAATTGACAGATTAACACATGACTCTATAATTGGCATCAATAAGTGCACTAATCAACGAATAAACTTGTATGGAAATTTACTAATTCCATTCACCTCAAATCAAGAGAACTTCATCAAAAGTTCCTTCTGACCTGGAGTGCAAGACGCAACAAGTATTTTTCTTGTCCATGGACACAACTGCATTTTGGTGATCTTTCATACAATAAATTACAGACACTACCAGTGCAAAAGCTGTTGACAGGTTAGGTACACGACAGATATTCCCGATGATCGGCAAGGTCAGAACCAGGAGGCAGGTTAAGGATAAAGGGTAAACCTTTAAAGGTTGAGATGAGGACAGATTTCTTCATTCAGTGAGTGGTGTGGAATTCACGACCAGAGAAAGTGGCTGAGGACAAAACAGTGTGTGTTTTCAAGAAGGCAGACATAGCTCTTGTGGCTAAGGGATGAGGAGACACGGGAGAGGGTAGGATTTGGATATTGAACTCAATGATCAGCCATTATCACATTCAATGTCAGGGCAGGTTCATGGATCACATGGCCTACCCCTATCTTCTTCTTTCTAAGCTTCTATCTCTTGTTATCATAGATCATAGAATCCCGATAGTGTGGAAACAGGCCCTTCAGCCAAACAAGTCCACACCAACCATCAGAGCATCCCTCCACCCCCAGACCAATCCCCCTATAACCTACCTAAACTACACATCCCTGAACACCATGGGCAATTTAGCATGGCCAATCCACCCTAGCCTGCACATCTTTGGCCAGTGGGAGGAAACTGGGGCACCCGGAGGAAACCCACACAGACACGGGGAGAACACGCAAACTCCATGCAGACAGTCACCAGAGGGTGGAATCAAATCCGGGTCCCTGGCACTGAGAGGCAGCAGTGCTAACCATTGAGTCACCGTGCCACCTGCCAAGTCTGTGGGGTAGGCAGAAGAACTGGATCAGTTATACACAGGTCATAGTCTCTTCATTTTACAGGAAGCCAGAAGCAACATGAGGTTTGAATTACATTAATATTTCATGCTTCTTGTTCTAACTGAGTTGAGTTCTCGCTCAGATGATTCCAGGCACCAGGTTTCAACATCATGGAAAGGTTCTGTAAAGTCATTTGCATCCATAACAAAACAACCATATTGTTTTGATGAGTGGCTGCTTTTTAAATAAGCATTTAAGCAACTGAATGGGATTAATTAATTGATTGGGATGATATAATGGGGAAAACAGATGGGACTGGTGTAGAAGGGCCTACTGGACTAAATTTTTAGTGTCATTGCACATAAATTAATCTATTCAGCAACATGGATGATTTAACAGTGTTTTTGGGAAACTGTCCCCCTTGTTAATCATTTGAAAAATCCTTTCCTGAGCTTCAGCCCGATGCTTATCATCTTTGGGCATCCAGTACACAGAGGGGTGCAGGCAAGTCAGAAAACCGCCCTGTTGGTGTGTCCTGGGCCTGGCCAAACAGCAGATCACATCATTGCTAACTTCAAGTCCTACAAAGATTTACTGTCTCTCTGACACCGCCATAAAAAAATTGTCATTTTTCTGACTCTGGCCATCGGTGCAACCCTCATGCTTAACTTCATTATTGCCAGTGTACTCCCAGACATTTAAGTCCCACTCAGACTTAAATAGATTACTTAAGTACTTTTTGTTTTACTGTCTAATCCTTATTGCTGTCCTGCTATTCTAGCCCTGTGCAACAGATTCCTCTCTATATGATTGCATTACTTCACTTGCTGTAGCAAGCGATAAATTCCATGCTAGCAACATACAGTCAGCGTGGTCATCATCTGTCCCAGCTCCTATCTTTTTTCCCCTTCTATATTCAGTTACGTGGAGACTTCGTCAGTCATTTTTTAACTTGCATTTGCTAAAATCAGTTCAAAATTCAATGATAAGTAGGAATGACACAGGAAACTGTTTAGGTATCAAAATTTAATTAAATAGTGGATCAATGGTGCAAGAAGCAGCATTGTCACTACGCATTACTCGATGCAACCAGAACACAACAGAGTTTTGGCATAGGTTCTTCTGACGTTACTGTACCTTTTTGACTCCATAGTTCAACATCTTATTTCTTGGCACTGAGGCTCCAAGAACACTATCTCTCCATTTCATCCTTAGCTATTTCAGGAGAAATGAAGGAATAAGTCTGCCCCTGCTACTTTCCCATCTTTCTTCTCATACATGCAACACTACAAAGACAATGGTATTATTTTGCTATTATTCTGCCACTTACATATTTTGTCCAATTAACTTGATGTTTCTCAAGCTTGATCCACAGAATCAATTGGCCCTCTTAGTTTATTTAGACGTTTGATCAATTTGTCTGTATCTTGAATCAAACAAGTGATAAGAATTAGAATAACAATGGAACCAATACTAATCAATTTTTCTTATTCCTTTTAAGTGTAACTATGTGATATGAATATCATTTTCAAAAGATTATGTTGACCTGTACAACTTGAATTTTTAAAACAAAGGAAAATTTTCTAAGCAAAACTCTATTTATTTCTGCTTTATTATTATGTGGGAACTTGGATGCTAAATTATAAACAAGGTTGTTTGTTCTTTAAATTAAAGAAAAGAGTAAATATTTGAAAAATCCAAATGCCTTTACCAGGAATATTATTAAATAAGCTTATTTTCGCAATAAACCAGTTATTCGTTCTTGATTAAAGAAACCCAGCTTTTGTAAAAATACTGAGCCTGTCACGGTTCAAAATTATGTAATTTCTTGATGAGCAACTTGGCTAAGTTTAATGGTGGAAATAGAATGGGAAACACAAACAGCACTTCCCTCCAATTTCCATAGTAACAAGAGCTAATGAACAAACCATTTGGCTGAACTAAATTCAAAGAGTCTTCCATAAAGAATGAAATTCAACATTGCAGCGCCTAAACTGTTCTCATCTACTTCCAAAGCTTTCCCATCCACTGCTCCACCTGTAAATAATGTTAAATATAGTCAGAATTCTACAACACAGAAATAGATTCTTCAGTCCAACTTGTCCACGTCCACCCCGACCAAGTTTCCCAAACTAGACTAGCCTATTTGCCTGAACTTGGCACATATCCCTTTAAACCTTTACTATTCATGTACCTCCCAAATGTCTTTTAAATGTTTCAACTCTATCTGCATTTACCACTTCTTCTGGCAGTCATTCCACATATGAAACCACCCTCTGTGTGAAAAAGCTACCTCTCAGACCCTTTTTAAATCTTTCTCAATGCACATCAAAAATATGCCCTCTCGTTTTGACCTTCCCCGCCCGAGTGAAAACATCTTTGTTATTCGTCTTATCTATGCCACTCATGATTTTATAAACCTCTAATAAGGTCACCCCTTAATTTCCTAAGCTCCAGTCCACACTAGTTACACAAAGACGTTGCTGTACCATCCCACATTTAACCTTTGCTTCCACGTGCATGTAAAAGTCAATTAAAATTTATCTTCAAGCTTTAAGATAAATAGGCATATTGAAAATACAACACATTTTTCATTCAAGAAACTAACCACTTATTTTAAAGCTAGGCAACATCATTTCAAGATAAGAAGCCAAAGTGCTAATGTGAGGAAAATCATGTCGTTATTTATCAACACATTAGTTAGTCATGAGATAGCAAGGTGTAGAACTGGATGAAGACAACAGGTCAAGCAGCATCAGAGGAGCAGGAAAGCTGACGCTCGGGTCTGGGCCTTTCTTCAGAAATGGGGGAGGGGAAGGGGATTCTGAAATAAATAGAACGGGGGAGGCAGATGGAAGATGGATAAAGGAGCAGATAGGTAGAGAGGAGATGGGCAGGTACAAGACGGTTGCAGTGGGAGAAAGATCCACTGAGGTCTTTCCAGAGGTCTCCTCTCCACCTATCTGTTCCTTTATCCATCTGCCATCTGCCTCCCCCATTCTATTTATTTCAGAATCCCCTTCCCCTCCCCCATTTCTGAAGGAGGGTCTAGGCCCAAAACGTCAGCTTTCCTGCTCCTCTGATGCTGCTTGGCCTGTTGAGTTCATCCAGTTTTAAACCTTGTTATCTCAGCTTCTCCAGCGTCTGCAGTTTCTATCAGGGAGTCATGTGAAACCATATTAGAGTGTCATCATAATACTCTGCAACAATCACAACAGTGAATGTAAAAAGTCAAAGGTCATCTTTGGGGCAACAAAATTATACAGACGTAGAATCAATCAACAGCAGCGAATAAGCCCTTTGGCTCTTTGAGTCCGCGCCAGTCAAAAACAAGCACTCAACTGTTTTAGTTCCTTTTACTAGCACTGAACCACAGACTTATGTGCCTTGGCATCACAAGTGTACTCCTCAATAATTCTTAAGTGTTATGGGGGTTGCTGCCTTTACCATCTGTACAGACAGCGAGTTCCAGACAGCCACCACTCTCTGGGTGGGGAAAAAAAATTCCTCACATCTCCTCTAAATCTCTTGCCTCTTAGGTTAAACATATGCCCTCAAGCCAGTAATCCCTCCACCAAGGGGAAAAGTTGCTTGTCTACCCTATCTATGCCTTAAAATATATCCCAATCACGTACACCCTCAGATTCCACTTCTCCAAGGAAACAAATCCAATCCATCCAATCACACTTCACCAAAACGCTCAAACACAGGCAACTTTTATTTTTTTATTAGGTGGCATCGCTGGCCAGGCCAGCACTTATTGCCCATCTTTAATTGCCAGAGGGCAGTTAAGAGCCACGCACATTGTTGTGGACCTGGAGTCACATGTAGTCCAGAGCAGGTAAGGACAACAGGTTGCTTCTGTAAAGAACATTGGTGAATCAGATTTCGCCCCCCTGACAATCGACAACAATTTCATTGTAACCACTGAACTATGAATTTCAGAATTGTATTCAATTGAAATGGCAACATCTGCCATGATTTGAACTCCTGTCCCCAAAACACTGAATAGGTGTCCAGATTAATGGACAAGTGATAATAAGCACTAGGTCAAACATTCTGGTAAACCTCCTCTGTACACTACGGCCCACTGATCCTCAGTGCTTTCGCAGTGTCCTACTGTTTAACGTACATTCCCTTGCTTTACTTGTCCTGCCCAAGTGCATCATCTCACAGAACAGAAACCTATTTACCACTGATAATGGGAACTGCAGATGCTGGAGAATCCAAGATAATAAAATGTGAGGCTGGATGAACACAGCAGGCCAGCAGCATCTCAGGGGCACAAAAGCTGACGTTTCGGGCCTAGACCCTTCGTCAGAGAGGGGGATGGGGTGAGGGTTCTGGAATAAATAGGGAGAGAGGGGGAGGCGGACCGAAGATGGAGAGAAAAGATGATAGGTGGAGAGGAGAGTATAGGTGGGGAGGCCTTCCCAATTCCTCCGCCTCCACCGCATCTGCTCCCACGATGAGGCATTCCACTCCCGCACATCCCAGATGTCCAAGTTCTTCAAGGACCGCAACTTTCCCTCCACAGTGGTCGAGAACGCCCTTGATCGCGTCTCCCGCATTTCCCGCAACACATCCCTCACACCCCGCCCCCGCCACAACCGCCCAAAGAGGATCCCCCTCGTTCTCACACACCACCCCACCAACCTCCGGGTTCAACGCACCATCCTCCGACACTTCCGCCATCTACAATCCAACCCCACCATCCAAGACATTTTTCCATCCCCACCCTTGTCTGCTTTCCGGAGTGATCACTCTCTCCGTGACTCCCTTGTTCGCTCCACACTGCCCTCCAACCCCACCACACCCGACACCTTCCCCTGCAACCGCAGAAAACGCTACACCTGCCCCCCACACCTCCTCCCTCACCCCTATCCCAGGCCCCAAGATGACTTTCCATATTAAGCAGAGGTTCACCTGCACATCTGCCAATGTGGTATACTGCATCCATTGTACCTGGTGTGGCTTCCTATACATTGGGGAAACCAAGCGGAGGCTTGGGGACTGCTTTGCAGAACACCTCCGCTTGGTTCGCAATAAACAACAGCACCTCCCAGTCGCAAACCATTTCCACTCCCCCTCCCATTCTTTAGATGACATGTCCATCATGGACTCCTGCAGTGCCACAATGATGCCACCCGAAGGTTGCAGGAACAGCAACTCATATTCCGCTTGGGAACCCTGCAGCCCAATGGTATCAATGTGGACTTCACCAGCTTCAAAATCTCCCCTTCCCCCACCGCATCCCTAAACCAGCCCAGTTCGTCCCCTACCCCCACTGCACCACACAACCAGCCCAGCTCTTCCCCTCCACCCACTGCATCCCAAAACCAGTCCAACCTGTCTCTGCCTCCCTAACCTGTTCTTCCTCTCACCCATCCCTTCCTCCCACCCCAAGCCGCACCTCCATCTCCTACCTACTAACCTCATCCCACCTCCTTGACCTGTCCGTCTTCCCTGGACTGACCTATCCCCTCCCTACCTATACTCTCCTCTCCACCTATCTTCTTTTCTCTCCATCTTCGGTCCGCCTCCCCCTCTCTCCCCATTTATTCCAGAACCCTCACCCCATCCCCCTCTCTGATGAAGGGTCTAGGCCCAAAACATCAGCTTTTGTGCTCCTGAGATGCTGCTGGGCCTGCTGTGTTCATCCAGCCTCACATTTTATTACCTATTTACCACTGACCAGCCTGTCAATATCCTCCCACATCTAAGGCTATCCTCCTCACTCTTTACAGTCTCAACGAATTTCTGTATTATCCACGATCATACTGATCAACCCTTCTCCATTCAAGTATATTTCATTTGTATTTGCCACAAAAAGCAAGGGCCTCAATAATGATCCCTGCAGAACACTCTAGACATAAATTTCCAGTCAAAAATTTCCCTCAACCATCAGCCATTGTTTCATGCCACTCAGTCTCGGATCCCATAGGCTCTTATCTTCACCATCAGTCTCCCATTCAGGACCTTTTCAAGTGCCCTGTTGAAGTCCAAATAGATTATGCCAAATCCATTGAACTCCATTAGAAAAATTCAATCAAATTGGTCAGACACGACCTCCCCTTAACAAAACCATGCTGACTGTTCTTAATTAATCCAGGCCTCTCCAAAGGAAGATTAATTCCATTCCTCAGAATTGCTTTCAATAGTTTAGGTTTACTGACCTATAGTTTCCTTTAGTTCCATTGACACATGACACTTGTTTAATTCAATAAAAGAGAAAAACCTTCCTGTTGTTTCAATAAATTGATGAAAGTACAGGATAAAAGGGCTTCAGAGTGAAAAGTTTAAAACAGTAAACCATTTCATTCTGTGTGATATCCAAGGTACAGCAGATATATTCAAGAACAGATGGAAAAATTTCAGACTGGCCCCACATTTGGGGAATTATTGGTGAAAAACATGGGAAAATCTCAGCAGACTGCAACTCCAACCAAAAACACAAACTATTTATAAAATCCATGTGTTCCATCTTTCAACATTTGGCAAAATGAGAAGCTATTTTCAGCATTCAAATTACATTTTGTACCATCTCATCGTGACTCACAAATTTGATTAAATTTTTTGAGTAAGTTACCAAAAAGATTGATGCTGGCACAGCAGTAGACATTGTTCATTTGGATTTTAGTAAAGCCTTTGACAAGGTTCTACATAATAGACTAATTACTAAAGTTAGGTCACATAGGATTGAGAGTACACTTGCCAATTGGAAACATAATTAGCAAATGGCAAGAGACAGATAGTGATGGTAGAGGTTTGCTTTTTGGACTGGAGGCCTGTTACCAGCAGTGTTCCACAGGGATCAGTTCATGGTCCTCTTTTGGTTGTCATTTATATAAATGATTTGAATGAGAATATCGAAGGCATGGTTAGTAAGTTTGCAGATGACACCAAAATTGGTGGTGCAGTAGACAGTGAAGGTTTCCTAAGATTACAACAGGATCTTGATCAAATTAGCATCTCCAAGGTTTAATTAAAAGAGGTAAACCATGGCAGATGAATTCAAACTCTTGGTTTGCTCCATGTGGCTGCCAGGGACAGTTCCAATCCCCCAGGTCAGCACTTGCATAAGAAGTGTCTCCAGTACAGCTCCTGAAAGCTCAAGTTTCAGAGCTGCAGCAGCGGCTGGGGACACTGTGGAGCACCCGTGAAGCAGAGAACATCATAGATAGCATGTATAGAGAGGTGGTCTCAGTGGTCTCACATCAGGCTCAAATTCTGCAGGCAGGAAGGGAATGGGTGGCCACCAGACAGAGCAAGAGAGATAAAAGCTGAAAAAAAACTGCCGATACTGTAAATCAGGAGCAAAAACAAAAGTTGCTGGAAAAGCTCAGCAGCTTTGGCAGCATCTTTGGGAAAGAGAAGTGAGAGTTAACGTTTCGGGTCAGTGGCCTTTTCACAGAGCAAGACAGATAGGCACGTAGTGCAGGAATCGCCAGTGGCCATTCCTCTGTAAAACAGATATACTGTTTTGGATACTGTTGAGGGGAATGATCTTAGGGGAAAGCAGCAGCCAAACTCGTTGCACCATAGTTAATTCTGCTGCAGAGGGGAGGGGTAAAAAAGTATTCCAGGGCAATAGTTAAAGGGGATTCAACTGTAAAGGGAATAGACAGGCATTTCTGTGGGCAGAAACAAGATTCCAGGATGCTATGTTGCATCCCTGGTGCTAGGATCAAGGATGTCTCGGAGCAAGTACAGGGCATTCTGGAGGGGGAGGGTGAACAGCCAGTGGTCTTGGTACACATCAGTACAAAATGATATAGGTAAGAAAAAGGGATGAGATCCTAAAGGCAGAATACAGGAAGCTAGGAAGAAAGTTAAGAAATTGGACCTCAAAAATAGTGATCTCGGGATTGCTACTGGTGCCATGTGCTAGTCACTTAGAAATGACAGGATATATCAGATGAATACATGGCTGAAAAGATGGTATCAGGGGTGGGACTCAGATTCCTGAGGCATTGGAACAGGTTCTGGAGGACATGAAACTTATAAAAATTGAACGGGTTACACTTGGGCAGGACTGGGCCTGATGTCCTAGGGAGAATATTTGTAACAGCAGCTGCAGGGTGGTGGTTAAATTAATATGGCAGGGGGATGGGAACCTATTTAAGGAGTCAGAGGAGGAAGGAGCAAGAACTGAAACAAAAGATAGAAAAATGATTAAGAAAAGTGAAAGGCAGAGAAACCAAGGACAATATTCAAACAGGGATATTGAGAAAAATAAGGGTGAGACAAATAATATTAAAAACACGAGCTTAAAGACTTTCTGCTTTAATGCACACAGCATCAGCAATAAAGTGGATGAACTAATCACGCAGATAGATGTAAACAGGGTACAATATAATTGGGATTACAGAGACATGGCTGCAGTGTGAGCAGGGATGAGAATCGAACGTCCCAATGCATTCAGTATTTAGGAAGGACGGGCAAGAAGGAAGAGGTGGTGGAGAGGCATTGCTGGTTAAAAGGGAAATTAACACAATAGTAAAAAAGGATATTAGTTCTAACAATGTGGAGTCTGTATGGGTAGAGATGAGAAATAACAACGGGCAAAGCAGATTAGTGGGTATCACAAATAAACATCCAAACTGCAATAGTGATGTTGGGAATGGCATTAAACAGGAAATTAGAGATGCATGTGATAAGGGAATGCAAGATAAGATGATCAAGAGTGTTTAATCTGCACATAGATTAGGCGAATCAAATTAGCCACAATGCCATAGAGGAGGAATTCCTGGAGCGTATACAGGGTGGTTTTCTTGACCAATATGCGGAGGAATCAGTTAGACAGCAGGCCTTCTTAAACTGAGTACTGTGTAATGAGAAGGGAATCCTGCTGTGCGAGACCCCTTAGAGATGACTGACCATATCATGTAGAAACTTTCATCAAGATGGATAGTGAGGTAGCTGATTCGGAGGCTAGGATGCTGAATCTTAATAAAGGAAATTATGAAGATATGAGACATGACTGGCCATGATAGATTGGGGAAAGTTACCTAAAGGGATGGCAGCAGATAGGCAGCGGCAAACATTCAAGGTACACAAGAGGGAACTGCAACAACTGTTTATTTCTGTCCGGTACAAATGCAAAATGGGTAAGAGGCCTAATCCATGGCTTTCCAAGGAAATTAGAGATAGCATTCGATCTAAAGAAGCAGCATACATATTCTCCAAGAAAAATCTGAGGATTGGGGGCAGTTTAGAATTCAAAGAAGGACCAAGTGATTCATTTAAAAGGGGAAAATACCATACGAAAGCAAGCTTGCAGGAAACATAAAGACTGACACTAAGAGTTTCTTTGGTACGTGAAGAGAATCAGATTTGCCTTCACCAATGTAGGTACCCTACAGACAGAAATAGGGCAACGTATTAGAGGGGACGAAGAAATACCTGAGGAACTGAATGCATACTTTGGTTCTGTCTTCACAAAATAAGGGAACAAATCAGATACCAGAAATGTGAGACAATGCAAGATTTAGTGAGGGGGAACAATCGAGGCAGATCAATGTTAGCGGAAAATGCGGGGAAAATTGATGGGACTGAAGGCAGATAAATCCCCAGGGTCTGATAATCTACATCCCAGAGCACTTGAGGAAGTGGCTCTAGAAATAGTAAATGCAGGGGTGATCATCTTCCAGGATTCTGCGGACTGTGGAACACTTCCAATAGATTGGAGGCTAGCTAATGTCACTCCAATATTCAAAAGGGAGGCAGAGAAAAAAATACAGGGAATTATAGGCCAGTAGGTCTAACATTGGTAGTGGGGAAAATTCTTGAATCCATTATCAAGGACTTTATAGCAGAGCATTTAGAAAGAAGTGGGAGGATCAGGTCGAGTCAGCATGGATTTATGAAGAGGAAATCATGTTTGACAAATCTGTTGGAAGTCTTTGAAGGTATACCTAATAGAGTTGACAAAGGGGGAGTCAGTCGATCTGGTATGTTTGGAATTTCAGAAAATCTGTGTCAAAAAGTCCCATGTAAGAGATTACTGTGCAAGATTAAAACACATGGGATTGGAGCAAGTATATTGTAATGGATAGAAAACTGTTTGGCAGAGAGGAAACACAACTTGGGAATTAATGGGTCCATTTCAAATTGGCAGGCATTAACTAGTGGGGTGCCACAGGAATCAGTCCTAGGACCCCAACTATACATGATAAATATGATAATGATTTGGATGAGGCAACAAAATGTAACATCTCCAAGTTTGCAGACGATACCAATTTGAGAGGGAGGGTGAAATAAGGATGCAGAGATTCTTCAGCATGATCTAGACAGGTTGGGTGAGTTGGAAAATCAATGGCAGATACAGTATAATTTGGATAAATGCAATGTTATTCACTTTGGAAACAAAAACAAGCAGGCATATTAGTACCTGAATGGCTGTAAATTGGGAGAGGGGAATATGCAGCAGGACCTAGGTGTCTTTTTGCACCAGTTGTCAAAAGTAAGCATGCAGGTGCAGCAGGCAGTAAAGAAGGCAAATGGTATGTTGGCCTTCATTGCGAGAGGTTGAGTACAGCAGCAGGGATGTGCTGTTGCAGTTACACAGGGCCTTGGTCAGGCCATACCCAGAATGTTATATGCAATTTTGATCTCCTTTCCTGAGGAAGGATGCTCTTGCTCTCAAGGGATTGCAGTGAAGGTTTACCAGGCTGATTGCAGGGATGGCGGGACTGACAGAGGAGGAGAGATTGGCAAGATTAAGAATACTTTCCGCAGGAGTTCATACAAACGTGTGGGGGGCCAGGGGTGGGTAGGAAGTCGCATATAGTTGTAAAATTCGAACAGGACTAGACAGGATAGATGCAGCGAGGATGTTTCCGATGGTGGGTGTCTCCAGAACCAAGAGTCACAGCTGGAGGATTCAGGGTAGACCTTTTAGCATGGAAATGAGGAGACATTTCTTTACCCAAAAACAATGGTGAGCCTGTGGAATTCATTACCTCAGGAAGTACTTGATGCCAAAACAGTGAATGTATTCAAGAGGCGGCTAGATATAGCCCTACAGGTGAATTGGATCAAGGGTTATGGGGAGAAAGCAGGATTAGGCTACTGAGTTGGACAATCAGCCATGGTCATGATGAATGGCAGAGTTGGCTCAAAAGGTTGAATGGCCTCCTGCTCATATCTTATGTAGCAGATGAAGTTCAATCTGGATAAATGCAAGGTATTGCATTTCAGTACAACAAAGCAAGGTAGGGTCTTTACAATTAATGGAAGTGCCCTGGGCAGAATTGTAGAGCATAGCGACCTAAGGGTACAGGTACATAATTCTTTCCAGTTTGCATCAGATATACACAGGATGGTTAAAAAGGCATTTGGCACGCTTGCCTTCATTCTCAGCCCTTTGAATATAGGAGATGGAGCATTATGTGGAGGTTGTACATGACATAGGTGAGGTCTCTTCTGGAATACTATGTCCAGTTCTGGTGAGCCAGTTATAGGAAGGGTATTATCAAGCTGAGAGGGTTCAGAAGAGATTTACCAGAAGGGTCTAGGCCTGAAACATTAGCTTTTGTGCTCCTAAGATGCTGCTTGGCATGCTGTGTTCATCCGGCTCCACACTTTGCTGCCATGCATGGAAGCTTTGAGTTATAAGAAAAGGATGGACAGGCTGGGACTTTTTTCACTGGAGCATAGGAGGTTGAGTGGTGACCTAATAGAAGTTTATAAAATAATAAAAGGTATATTTAGAGTTGATGGTAGTTGTCTCTTCCCTAGGATGGGGAATTTCAAGACTAGGGAGCATATTTTAAAGGTGAGAGGAGAGGGATTTAAAAAAAAAAGACATGATGAAATTTTTGAATGAACTTCCTGAAGAAGTAGTGGATGCAGATAAAATTACAATGTTTAAAAGGCATTCGGATGGATATACGAACAGGAAAGGTTTGGAGGGATATGGGCCAGGAGCAGGCAGTGGGGCTAGTTTAGTTTGGGATTATGTTCAGCATGGACTGGTTGGACCGAAGGGTTTGTTCCCATGATGTATGACTCTATGGTTATCTCTATAAAGATTTTGTGTTACTTTTCACGTGATTATTTTCCAACAAGTTCAAGTTCAAACTTGTTGGCTTGAAGTTAGAAAATAAAAGGTGGTGATAGATGGTTGCTTTCCGAACTAGAGACTTGTGACCAGCAGTGTGCCACAAAGATTGATGCTGGGTTCATTGTTTTGCTTCATTTACATAAACCACTTGGATATGAATATAGGAGGCATTGTTAGTAAACTTAGATGACATCAAAATAGATGGTTTCGTGGACAATGAAGATGATTATCTCAGGGTACAATGGGACCTTGGGCAGATGGGCTTATGGACTGAGGAGTGGCAGATGAAGTTTAATTTAAATAAGTGTGAGGTGTTGCATTTTGCTAACGCAAACTAGAGGAGGACTTTTACAGCTAATGGTAGGACCCTGGGGAGTGTTGCTAAACAAAGAGATCCAAGGGGGCAGGTGCATAGCTCCGTGAAAGTGAAGTCATTGGTAGACAGGGTAAAGGTGGTGTTTGGCACACTTGTCTTCATTGGTCAGAATATCAAGTATGAAGTTGGGATGTCATATTGTAGCTACATAGCTATATATCCTATTAAGGACATCGGTGAGGTCACTTTTATTACGCCGTGTACATTTCTGGTCACTGTTTTATAAGAAAGATGTTGTTTAAAACTTGAGAGGTGCAGAAAAGACTTAGAAGGTTGCTAGATAATAAAGTGTGAAGCTGGATGAACACAGCAGGCCCAGCAGCATCTCAGGAGCACAAAAGCTGATGTTTCGGGCCTAGACCCTTAATCAGAGAGGGGGATGGGGAGAGAGTTCTGGAATAAATAGGGAGAGAGGGGGAGGCAGACCGAAGATGGAGAGAAAAGAAGATAGGTGGAGAGGAGAGTATAGTTGGGGAAGTAGGGAGGGGATAGGTCAGTCCAGGGAAGTCGGACAGGTCAAAGGAGGTGGGATGAGGTTAGTAGGTAGGAAATGGAGGTGCGCCCTGAGGTGGGAGGAAGGGATGGGTGAGAGGAAGAACAGGTTAGGGAGGCAGAGACAGGCTGGGCTGGTTGTGAGATGCAGTGGGCGGGAGGGGACGAACTGGGCTGGTTTTGGGATGCGTGGGGGAAGGAGAGATTTTGAAGCTGGTGAAGTCCACATTGATACCATTGGGCTGCAGGGTTCCCAAGCGGAATATGAGTTGCTGTTCCTGCAACCTTCGGGTGGCATCATTGTGGCACTGCAGGAGGCCCATGATTGACATTTCATCTAAAGAATGGGAGGGGGAGTTAAAATGGTTTGCGACTGGGAGGTGCAGTTGTTTGTGAACTGAGTGGAGGTGTTCTGCAAAGCGGTCCCTAAGCCTCCTCTTGGTTTCCCCATGGAGAGGAAGCCACACTGGGTACAATGGATACAGTATACCACATTGGCAGATGTGCAGGTCAACCTCTGCTTAATATGGAAAGTCATCTTGGGGTCTGGGATGGGGGGTGAGGGAGGTGGTGTGGGGGCAAGTGTCGCACTTCCTGTGGTTGCAGGGGAAGGTGCTGGGTGTGGTGGGGTTGGAGGGGAGTGTGGAGCGAACAAGGGAGTCACAGAGAGTGTGGTCTCTCCGGAAGGCAGACAAGGGTGGGGATGGAAAAATGTCTCTCTCCATCTTCAGTCCGCCTCCCTCTCTCTCCCTATTTATTCCAGAACCTTCTCCCCATCCCCCTCTCTGATGAAGGGTCTAGGCCCGAAAAGTCAGCTTTTGTGCTTCTGAGATGCTGCTTGGCCTGTGTTCATCCAGCTTCACACTTTATTATCTTGGATTCTCCAGCATCTGCAGTTCCCACTATCTCTCACTTACAAGGATCCTGCCTGGACTTGGAGAATTTGAGTTATCAGGAGAGGATGAATAGGCTGGGGCTTTTTCCCCCCGGAGCATTAGAGCCTGAGGGGTGACCTGATAAAGAGCTTTATAAAATCATGAGGTGCACGGATAGGGTGAGTAGCCAAGGCTTTTTCCCCCAGGGTAGGGAAGTCCAAAACTGGAAGGCATAGGTTTAAGATGAAAGGGGAAGGATTTAAAAAGGACTTGAGGATAACTTTTTCATGCAGAGGATGGTGTATGTATGGAATGAGCTACCAGAGAAGTGGTGGAGGTGGGTAGAGATACAACATTAAAAAGGCGCATGGATGGGTACATGACTAAGAGGCATTTCGAGGGAGGTAGGCCAAATACTGGAAAATGGGACCAGATCAGAGTGGAATGTGGATGAGTTGGACCAAAGGATCTGTATCCGTGCTATATAACTCTTTGACACTATGGATCTAAGTCATCAATTTGTTTTTCTTTAAAGCTTCTCCATTCAATATCCTCTAACATTGCAGAAGGCATCCAAACCAAGTCTGGATGAGAAGAGAATGGAATTAAGATAATGATGGGTAATTTAATTTTATTCAAATTCTGTGCCCCATTCATGTCATACATTTTGGCCTCATCTTTTATCCTTGAAATGGCAAAATGGGAAACACAAAAGTATAGCAGGTTAGAATGTTGGAATTCCTCTGCACTGTATAAGCATTTGTAGACTATCTTCACTATACTAAATATCGACTACTAAGCAGACATTCCTCAATCAATTCCTGTAATCATTTCAGTCCTTCAAACATAGGGATATTTACAAAAAAAAGGAAAGACAAGGAAGAAAACTAGACCCTGAAAAACACACACATCTAGATAATGACATTTTTGTTAACATGCCAGAGCCTGCAGGTAAAGGTAAACTCTGGGCTAATCCACAACGAGAGTCCAGGCATCAGCCTTGTGCCCGTAATGGACACTTAAAATGGAGAGCATCCTAATTAAGTTAACTTAAAAAAACTTGAACTTTTACAGCATAATCTGCTATTATCAGTGTGTTATTTGATGCTATTAAGATTTAATGCATAACAAAACAGTTGTAATTTTGCTTTCAATAAGAAATGTCTAGTGTGCAAAAGGTTGTTGGACCATTCAAACAACACTTGTGTCAAACCAGCGTTGGCCTTGTTCCATGCGAAAGCATGCAAATTTGTTTTTAATGCTTAAGAAAATATAATTGGTGGCACAGCAGTTATTACTGCTGCCTTACAGTGCCAAGGACCCAGGTTCAGTCCCACTTTGGGCAACTGTCTGTGTGGAGTCAGCACATTCTCCCTGTGTCTGCGTGGGATTTCCCCATGGTGCTCCAGTTTCCTCCCACAGTCCAATAATGTGCAGGTTAGGTAGATTAGCCATGGGAAAAGCAGAGTTACTGGCAGGAGGGTGGGATGCTCTTCGGAGGGTCGGTGTGAACTTGTTGGGCTGAATGGTGTGTTCCCACACAGTGTAGGAATTCTACGATTCTATAATCACAACAATACTAAAAAACAGCCCCAAGACTTTTTAGGGCAAATCATGGAGTTTTTATTTTAAAAGAGATGTCTAGAGATTTACACATATCATATCAGAGACTTCAGTGCAATACATTCAGCATATGAGAGAATCCTTACATTTGGATTGTTTATTTGGATTTTAGTAAAGTGTTCGACAAGGTTCCACATGGTAGACTGAATAGTAAAGTTAGATCACATGGGATTCAGGATGAACTTCCCAGTTGGACACATAATTGGCTTCACGGCAGGAGACAGGGAGTAATGATAGAGGGTTGCTTTTTGTATTCAAAGCCTGTGACCAGTGGTGTTCCACAGGGATCGGTTCTGGGCGCCTCTTTTGTTTGTCATTTACATAAATTATTTGGATGAGAATGTACAAAGCACACAGTTAGGAAGTTTGCAGATGACACCAAAATAGTGAATAAAGATTTTCTAAGATTATAAAGGGATCTTTAAGAAATGAGTCAATGGCCTGAAAAATGGTAGACAGAGTTCAATCTGGGTAAATGTGAGATATTGCATTTGGTACAACAAAGAAGGATAGGGCTTACGCAATTAATGGCTGAGCCTTTGGGTAGTGTTGTAGAACAGTGGCACCTAAGAGTGCAGGTAAATAACTCTTTGAAGTTTGCATCACATATAGTCAGAGTGGTTAAAAAGGCAAATGGCACGCTTGCCTTCACTGCTCACTTCTGCAAGTATAGAAATTGGGAAGTCATGTTGAGGTTGTACAGGACACTGGTGAAGCCTCTTCTGGAATACTGTGTCCAGTTCTGGTCGCACATTTGTAATAAAGATATCATTAAGCTGGAAGGGGTTCAGAAGAGATTTCCCAGGATGTTGCTGGATATGGAAGTTTTGAATTACAAAGGAAGGCTGCACTTTTTCCACAGGAGTGTAAGAGATTGAGGGGTGACCTGATAGAAGTTTATAAAATAGAGAGGGAGAGATAGAGTTAATGGTGGTTGTCTTTTTCCTTGGATGGGGGATTTCAAGACAAGGGGACACATTTTTAAGACAAGGAGAGACAGATTTAAGAAAGACATGAGAAGCAATTTTTTTCCCCCCCACAGTGGGTAGTTGCATGTGAAATGAACTTCCAGAGGAAGTGGTGGATGTGGGTAAAATTACAACATTTAAAAGACATTTGAATAGGCACATGAATAGGAAAGGTTTGGAGAGGTATGGACCAGGAGCAGGCAGGTGGGGTTACGTTAGTTTGGGATTATGTCTGGCATGGACTGGTTGGATCAATGAGTCTGTTTCTGTTCTGTATGATTCTTTGGCTTTATGTGCATGCTACTTTGTCACGCGGGGCTTCCGGTCAGAAAATAATGAAAAAAGGTAATAAACCGATTCAAATTATACCTATTATATGCATCAATTTTAGGTTAACCTCTTCTTATACAATTACTGTCTTTCTATAGTCTGCTTAAACATCAGTGGCAGTTCTGATGTTTAGATTAGATTAGATCAGATTAGATTCCCTACAGTGTGGAAACAGGTACTTCGGCCCAACAAGCCCACACCGCCTCTTGGAGCATCCCACCTATACCTGTTCCCCTATAACCCACACACCCCTGAAAACTACGGGCAAATTAGCATGGCCGATCCACCTAACCTGCACATCTTTGGACTGTGGGAGGAAACCGGAGCATCCAGAGGAAACCCACGCAAACACAGGGAGAATGTGCAAACTCCGCACAGACAGTTGCCAGAGGCTGGAATTGAACCCGGGTCCCTAGCGCTGTGAGGCTGCAGTGCTAGCCACTAAGCCATCGTGCCGCCCTAATGTAAAATGTAACAAACCAGTTTGACATTCTATGCAGTAAAAAAGTTGTGTAACTTGTTACTAAAAGATGGCTGAAATGAGTTGTCTTCAGCTTTCACACAGAGTAAATCAACTCTTTCAACTTCAGTTGTTGGACTTCATTTTAACTGTTCACTTATAGCTCACCTGTTTCACGTTAGCAGCAAGGAAAACAAAATAAACTGAGCAAAATCCCAGTTGTGTAATGACGAGGAAGAACTCAACAGTCACCCTAAAAAGAAAGGTACATCAATGTCAACCAAACAGATCATAATACAGGTAGGTTCTTTACCGTTCATGTAACAAATAGAAAGAGCAAAACAACTCATATTTATACAGCATTTCCATGAGCCAGGGACAGTGCAAACCATTTCAGTCAATGCAAAAAATTTAGCATGCACTGCATAGTCTCTTTTTGCAATGTAAGGCCAAATGGCAACATGATCTCATGAAACGGCAATGAGCTCATTTGTTTTCCATGATATAAACCAAGGAATAAATAATGGCCAAGACGCAAGAAGACCTCCTTGCCTGCCTTGGAATATTGTTACGGGATATTTTACTTCATCTGAGGCAGACTAAGGAAATTCTAGTTGAGAGGCAAATTGTTGATCATCTGGTCTTTTCCAATATTTATAGGCATCCATTCATTACCAGCCTCCATTGTTGTGCCACCAACGAACAAAATAATGGTTTGAATAGTCTTTCATTCAATAGGTGACACATTGTTCAAAAGGTTAAGATGAAGGCAGATCCAAAGAGAATATCAACTCATATTCTACCAAATAAGTAAGAGTAATGGTATAAAGTGCCTTCACACTTCATAGGTGGCAGAGTTCAAAAATCAAAAGAAAGCTCAAGGAAATACAAAGATCCATCAATATCTGAAAAGATGGGTTAACATTTCAAGACAAGAAAGAGACCCAGGAGAAGATGGTGCATATTAAAGAATTCTGAAAATGTTCTGCAAGTACATCTATCAAGTTAATCCAGACTTACAACTCAACCACGCCTAACATGCACACAGACCTCCAGCTGTGACACTGTATCTTAAGCCCAAAATCACAGCAACACACCAAGCCAAATAGATTTCCCTGCTATACACATATTCCATGTGCTTACCTTATTAAATCCTTTCAATAATCTAGCTGTACAGTCAATTACTACCATATAGATGGCATGCAAGATGTGTGCAAAATCTGATGTGGCCAATGTACTTCAACTAGTTTGCACAAGATGGCTGCAAACTCAAAACATGCACTAACTCCAAAATGATTCACCAATCAGAAATCTTTGAAATGATTTGTGGGCAACATGAGTAGGAAAAATATTAAACAGAAGCTCTTTCTTGAATTCAGAATTAATGCAATCACTCAATTACATGTGTCACCCTTTCATTTTTCCCTTCTCAAAGATACTCAAAGCCATAAAGACACTACCTAGTAGCATGAAATACATATTAGATTGGAAGGGATGTCAATAAGTGGTCTTTCTACAATTCAGCTTTTTCCTAGTTTTGCTCATTGGTATATAAACACTGCAGTCAGAAGCCCTGAGAATGATAGCACCATAGGGAACCCTAAATCCAGCTAACCAGCATGGTTACCTAGAAAATGTGAACAGTGAGCATGACATGGTGGCAAAGTTTGAAAAGTAACAGGTGGTGGGGGCAGAAGAGTCAGGATTTAATAGCCAAACGGCTATATTCATGCCATCTAACATGCCCTGCACTTCCAGGAATTCTGGCATTTACCAAACAATTAACACTTTATACTGATACATACATTTGACAAGAAAAAGACACACTGCCTCTTGGCTAACAACAGCTGGTGAACTGGTAGACAGTCAATCAAGCAACTTGATAAGAGAATTGGTGGCATTTTTGAACTGAGCATGTAAAGGCTGAACATAACAATGATCTTCAAGGCTATGAAATGAGTTGCCACTGTGATTAAAACTGTCTGCTGTCACCTTGAGGAGACTGCCCAACATTGCACTTAACTTTGTAAAGAATGTCAAAGTTCCTTTAAATATTGCAGATATAAAACTAGAGTTAACGTTTCAGTGACCCTTCTCTCCACAGATGCTGCCAGACCTGCTGAGTTCCTCCAGCAATTTCTGTTTTTGTTTCAGATTTCCATCATCTGCAGTTTTTTTTATTTTATTTAAATGATCAGGTATTTGCAGCAACAAAAAAAAACAGATGATATCTTGAGTATCTTGCAGTTGTAAGCACCTTTCTAGCATAAGTTCTTGGGAGAAAGAAAACGTGCCTGAGAATATAAAGTCAAATCTCAACACTTGAATCGGTGAAACTCTACCATCACCAAATCACACTTATCACATAAAGCCAGTACTTCAACAAAAATACCCCGTGTCAAGGATCTCTATTTGAGATTTAAGGCTCCTATGCCTTATAAAGACAATCAGCTCAAATCCATCAACAGCATGTGTGAAACTGAATTCAACAAATCTGACTGTTCATAACTAGTACTAGAAAACTAATAAAAGAAAACTAATGTCCTCAGGGAGGGAAAATTTTTGATTATAGATTTAAAGAACAACAAGGTTGACTCAGAAAAATCGTACCTGGAAAAGCTAGAAGCTAGAAATGAACTGATTCTGATAAAACAAAGCTTGCCAGTACCCCATACTAGAATTAATTAAAATTAACATCTTGGCCTGTATCCCAATTACAACACAGTTTCTCACCCTCTATCATATTAAATTTTCATGTGGCGATCATTCACATGGAAAATCAATAGCTGCCTGGTTTATAAATAATATGGGGAAGTCAGTGATGGAGCAATAATGTATTCAGAGGCCCAGGTTAACAGACTGAAATCCCATCAAGGAAGCTGGTGGAATATTAATTCAATTGATGGATATGGAATCAAAACTAAACCTCAGCAATGGGAGTGATTAAACTTTCATCAATTGTCGTAAAATACAACACCTTGTTCACTAATATCCTTTGGGGAAGCAAATCTGCTGTTCTCGCATCATCTGGCTGATATGAGACAGTGGACTCAGCAATGTGGTTGATTGTCAACTGCCTTCTTAAATGGTCTAAGAAGACAACCAGTTTAAAAGGGCAATTCTGAATGAGCAACAAATGTTGGCCTTACCAACATCATGCATATTCAGTGAAACAATAAAGAATCAACTGAGCAAAATTTTAAATAGCACAAAATTATTTCCTCTGGGCTACTGTTCAAAATATTAAATAGCCTATCAATGTAGTTCCTCTCAACAACACATTGCCACCACCTCCATTCTAAAACTACCAGATAGATCATAACTGTCAAATTGCAAAATAAAGAAATAGTATTTGCAATTGTGTTACTTTAAAACACAACATCCAGTTGTATTCCATCCCCCCACCCCAGCGATCAGGTTAACAGTACATAATATGAAGTACAGAGCCAAGAAAACCAGTGGAAAATGTCTGTCATTCACTAGATTTATGTTTTTCCAGTTTTTCCAGACTCTAATAGCTTATACCTTCTAATTCAGGCAGCATCCCAGTAAACATCTCCTGCACCCTCCCCAAAGTCTCCACATCCATCCTGTAATGTGGCAAGCAGAATTTAACGCAATTCTCTAAGTGTGACCTAACCAAAGTCTTCTAAAGTTGTAAGATGACATCCTGATTCTTGTACTCAAAAGCAAGCAAACGGCATGCCTTCTCTACCACCCTATCTACTTGCGTGGCCACTTTCAGGGAGCTGTGAACTTAAACCCCAAGATCCCTCTATACATCAATGCTGTTCAGGGTCCTGCTATTAACTACATAATTTTCCTGAACATTTTCTCTCAAAGTGCAACACCTCATACTTAACCAGATTAAACGCCATCTGCCATTTCTCCACCCATATCTGCAACTGATCTATATCCCACTGTATCCTTTGACAAGTTTCTACACAATCCACAACTCCACTGATCTATGTATCACCTGCTAACTTACTAACTCACCTATCTACATTTTCATCCAAGTCATTTATATATAATCACTAACAGCAGAGGTCCCAGTACAAATCCCTGCAGAACACCTGTAAGTCATGGACCTCCAGCCTGAGAAACACCATTCCACCACCACGCTCTGCCTTCTATGGGCCAGCCAATTCAGAATCCACACATCCAAGTCACCACGGATCCCATGTATGTTAAACTTCTGGATGAGCCTACCATGAGGGATCTTCTACAAAGCCTTACTAAAATCCATGTAGACAATATCCACTGCTCTACCCTTATATATATATATATATGTAGAAAGAAATGTTAGTATAAGGATCTAATTGTGACAGGGTAGTAATTTCTGGAAATTGAGTGTTCAATTATATGCCATCAATTTTACCTTCCCCATGAAGCCTTGTTTCGAAGATATAAGAGTGGTCCTTGTTCCAAAGCAAATGTGACTGTGTCACCATAACTCAGGCCTTGCTTTTGAAATCTGCAAGTAAAACAAAAACAAATTGTTACATATTAGCACTGCAACATATAGAACATAGAATTCTACAGCACAGGAATAGGCCCTTCAGCCCACAATGATGTGCCAAACACGATGCCAAATTAAACTAATCCCTTCTGCTTGCCCATGGTCCATGTTGCTCTATTCCTTACATATTCACATGCTTACCTAAAGTCCGATTAAACGCACCAATCATATCTGCCTCCACCACCGGTCCTGGCAGCATACTCCAGACTCCTGTCACTCACTGTGCAAAAGATTTGCCCTACCTGGACATCTCCTTTGAAATTTCCCCTTCTCACGTTAAACACATGCCCCCTAGTATTAGACATTTCAACTCTGGGTAAAAGGTTTTCACCGTCAACCCTACAATTTTATAGGTGTCTATCAAATCTCCCTTCAGCTTCTGATGCTTAAGAAAAAACAACCCCAGTTTTTCCAGACTCTAATAGCTTATACCTTCTAATTCAGGCAGCATCCCAGTAAACATCTCCTGCACCCTCCCCAAAGTCTCCACATCCATCCTGTAATGTGGCAAGCAGAATTTAACGCATTTAACGCAATTCTCTAAGTGGGAACTAACCAGAGTCTTCTAAAGTTGTAAGATGACATCCTGATTCTTGTACTCATAAAGGCAAGCAAACGGCATGCCTTCTCTACCACCCTATCTACTTGCGTGGCCACTTTCAGGGAGCTGTGAACTTAAACCCCAAGATCCCTCTATACATCAATGCTGTTCAGGGTCCTGCTATTAACTACATAATTTTCCTGAACATTTGCTCTCGAAGTGCAACACCTCATACTTAACCAGATTAAACGCCATCTGCCATTTCTCCACCCATATCTGCAACTGATCTATATCCCACTGTATCCTTTGACAAGTTTCTACACAATCCACAACTCCACTGATCTTTGTATCATCTGCTAACTTACTAACTCACCTATCTACATTTTCATCCAAGTCATTTATATATAATCACTAACAGCAGAGGTCCCAGTACAAATCCCTGCAGAACACCTGTAAGTCATGGACCTCCAGCCTGAGAAACACCATTCCACCACCATGCTCTGCCTTCTATGGGCCAGCCAATTCAGAATCCACACATCCAAGTCACCACGGATCCCATGTATGTTAAACTTCTGGATGAGCCTACCATGAGGGATCTTCTACAAAGCCTTACTAAAATCCATGTAGACAATATCCACTGCTCTACCCTCATTAATCACTTTTGTCACTTCTTCAAAAAATTGAGTCAAATTAGTAAGACATGACCCGCCCCACTCAAAGACATGATGACTGTCCCTAATCAGGCCAAGAATTTCAAAATGCACGTTAATCCTAAGAATTCTGTCTAAGAGGTTCTCAATTACCAATGTGAGACTCGCCTGTCCACAGCTTCCTGGATTGTCCCAATTTCCTTTCTTGAACAGAGGAACGTCATTAGCTACTCGCCAGTCCTACGAGATCTCTTCAGTGGCTAATGAGGATACAAAGATCTTGGTCAAGGCCCCAGCTATCTCCCCTCTTACCTCTCTCAATAGCCTGAGGTAAATACAGATCGGTTGGTAACTTGGGCAGAGGGATGGCAGACGGAGTTTAATCCAAAAAAAATGTTAAGCTCATGCATTTTGGAAGGTCTAATCCAGATGGAAAATGTACAGTAAATGGCAGAACCCTCAACAGTATTGATTGGCAGAGGGATCTGGGTGTACAAGTACACAGGTGGCAATGCAGGTAGAAAAGGTAGTCAACAAGGCATGTGGCATGGTTGCCTTCATTGGCTGGGACACTGAGTTTAAAAATTGGCAGGTTATGTTGCAGCTTTATAGAACCTTGGTTAGGCCACATTTGGAATATGGTGTTCAATTCTGGTCTCCACATTACCAGAAGGATGTAGTGGCTTTGGAGAGGGTACAGAAAAGATTTACCAGGAAGTTGACTGGTATGGTGGGCATTAGCTATGAGGCGAGGTTGGAGAAACTTGTGTTGTTCTCACTGGAATGGAGGTTGAGGGGCAACCTGATAGAGGTCTACAAGATTAAGAAGGGCATGGACAGGCTGTTCAGTCAAAGCTTTCTCCCCAGGGTGGAGGAGTCAGGTACCAGTGGCCGTGGGTTGAAGGTGCGAGGGGCAAGGATTAAAGGTGATGTACGAGGCACGTTTTTTTTTAAATCACAGAGGGTGGTGGGTGCCTGGAATTCGCAGCTGGGGGACGTAGTGGAAGCAGATACTGCAGTGACTTTTAAAGGGCGTCTAGACAAATATATGACTAGGACGGGAATAGAGGGATAAGGTCCCTGGAAGGGTAGGCGGTTTCAGTTATGATGGGTAGTATGTCAGTGCAGGTTTGGGAGATAGAAGGGCCTGTTTTTTTGTTGCTTATACCATTGGACCCTGGGATTTGAATCAAGCTTAAAAGCCTGATTTGGCCACATCTGGAGTATTGCGTCCAGTTCTTGTCACCTCATTACAGGAAAGGTGTAGAAGCATTAGAAAAGGTGCAGAGGAGATTTACCAGGATGTTGCCTGGAATGGAGGGAAGGTCTTACGAGAAAAGATTGAGTGCACTAGGGCTTTTCTCTTTAGAACGACAAAGGATGACAGTTGACTTAGAACATAGAACATGGAACATTACAATACGGTACAGGCCCTTCAGCCCTCGATGTTGTGCCGACCTGTCATACCGAACTCAAGCCCATCTAACCTACACTATTCCATGTACGTCCATATGCTTGTCCAATGATGACTTAAACGTACCTAAAGTTGGCGAATCTACTACCGTTGCAGGCAAAGCGTTCCATTGCCTTACTACTCTGAGTAAAGAAACTACCTCTGACATCTGTCCTATATCTTTCACCCCTCAATTTAAAGCTGTGCCCCCTCGTGCTCGCCATCACCATCCCAGGAAAAAGGCTCTCCCTATCCACCCTATCTAACCCTCTGATTATTTTATATGTTTCAATTAAGTCACCTCTCAACCTTCTTCTCTCTAATGAAAACAGCCTCAAGTCCCTCAGCCTTTCCTCGTAAGACCTTCCCTCCATACCAGGCAACATCCTAGTAAATCTCCCTCTGCACCCTTTCCGAAGCTTCCACATCCTTCTTATAATGCGGTGACCAGAACTATACACAATACTCCAAGTGCGGCTGCACCAGAGTTTTGTACAGCTTCACCATAACCTCTTGGTTCCGGAACTCGATCCCTCTATTAATAAAAGCTAAAACACTGTATGCCTTCTTAACAGCCCTGTCAACCTGGGTGGCAACTTTCAAGGATCTGTGTACATGGACATCGAGACCTCTCTGCTCACCTATACTGCTGAGAATCTTACCATTAGCCCTGTACTTTGCCTTCTGGTTACTCCTACCAAAGTGCATCACCTCACACTTGTCTGCATTAAACTCCATTTGCCACCTCTCAGCCCAGCTCTTCAGCTTATCTATGTCTCTCTGTAACCTACAGCATCCTTTGTCACTATCCACAACTCCACCGACCTTAGTGTCGTCTGCAAATTTACTAACCCATCCTTCTATGCCCTCATCCAGGTTATTTATAAAAATGACAAACAGCAGTGGACCCAACACTGACCCTTGCGGTACACCACTAGTAACTGGTCTCCAGGATGAACATTTCCCATCAACTACCACCCTCTGTCTTCTTTCAGCAAGCCAATTTCCGATCCAAACTGCTATATCTCCCACAATTCCATTCCTCCGCATTTTGTACAATAGCCTATTGTGAGGAACCTTATCGAACGCCTTGCTGAAATCCATATACACCACATCAATTGGTTTACTCTCATCTACCTGTTTGATCACCTTCTCAAAGAACTCAATAAGGTTTGTGAGGCACGACCTTCCTTTCACAAAACCGTGCTGACTATCCCTAATCAATTTATTCTTTTCTAGATGATTATAAATCCTATCCCTTATAACCTTTTCCAACACTTTACCAACAACTGAGGTAAGGCTCACTGGTCTGTAATTACCAGGGTTGTCTCTACTCCCCTTCTTGAACAGGGGAACCACATTTGCTATCCTCCAGTCATCTGGCACTATTCCTGTAGACAATGACGAGTTAAAGATCAATGCCAAAGGCTCGGCAATCTCCTCCCGGGCTTCCCAGAGGATGCAAGGATAAATCCCATCTGACCCAGGGGACTTATCTATCTTCACCTTCTGAAGGATTTCTAATACCTCTTCCTTGTGATCCTCAATCCCACCTAGTCTAGTAGCCTATATCTCAGTATTCTCCTCAACAACATTGTCGTTTTCTAGAGTGCATACTGTTGAAAAATATTCATTTAGTGCTTCCCCTATCTCATCTGACTCCACACAACTTACCACTACTATCCTTGATTGGGCCTAATCTTACTTTCGTCATTCCTTTATTCCTTAAATACCTATAGAAAGCCTTAGGGTTTACCCTGATCCTATTCACCAACAACTTCTCATGTCTCCTCCTGGCTCTTCTGAGCTCTCTCTTTAGGTCTTTCCTGGCTACCTTGTAGCCCTCAAGTGCCCTAACTGAGCCTTCACATCTCATCCTAACATAAGCCTTCTTCTTCTTCTTGACCAGACAGATTCCACCTCCTTCGTAAACCACGGATCCCGCACTCTACAGCTTCCACCCTGCCTGACAGGTACATATTTATCTAGGACACACAGGAGCTTTTCCTTGAATAAGCTCCACATTTCTAATGTGCCCATCCCCTGCAGTTTCCTTCCCCATTCTATGCTCCCTAAATCTTGCCTAATCTCATCGTAATTGCCTTTTCCCCCAGCTATAACTCTTGCCCAGTGGTATACACCTATCCCTTTCCATCACTAAAGTAAACATAACAGAATTGTGATCGCTATCACCAAAGTGCTCACCTACTTCCAAATCTAACACCTGGCCGGGCTCATTACCCAGTACCAAATCTAATGTGGCTTCGCCCCTTGTTGGCCTATCTACATACTGTGTCAGGAAGCCCTCCTGCACACTCTGGACAAAAACTGACCCATCTATAGTACTCGAACTATAGTACTCGAACTATAGTGTTCCCAGTCAATATCTGGAAAGTTGAAGTCCCCCATGGCAGCTACCCTGTCTCTCTCACTCCTATCGAGAATCATCTTTGCTATCCTTTCCTCTACATATCTGGAACTATTCGGAGGCCTATAGAAAACTCTCAACAGGGTGACCTCTCCTTTCCTGTTTCTAACCTCAGCCCATACTACCTCAGTTGACGAGACCCCAAACATCCTTTCTGCAACTGTAATAGAGGTGTGCAAAATGATCAGAGGTATAGATAGAGTAGACAGCCAGAGACCTTTTCCTCAGGTGGAGGTAGCTTTTACGAGGGGACATAGTTTTAAAGTGAAAGGAGGTAGATATCAGGCAAACGTCAGAGGTAGGTTCTTTACTCAGAGCATGGTAGGGGCATAGAATGCATTGCCAGAGGGTAATGGAGTCGGCCTCATTAGGGGCATTTAAGTGGCTACTAGACAGGCATATGGATGCTGGTATAAGGTAGCAATGGAGGTTTGACAGACCTTAGGTTTAGGGTAAAAATTCAGCACAACATCATGGGCCAAAGGGCCTGTACTGTTCTATGTTCTTAATGCTCTTCAAGACCCAAAACTAATTTCCTGAGCTTAAAATGCCCTAGCATATTAGCAGGCCCCACACAAATCTCACTATCCTCCGTATCCTTCTCTTGGGTGAATAGCGACACAAAGTACTCATTTAGGGTCTTTCCCACATCCTCTGTCTTCAAGCACAAGTTTCCACCTTTATCCTTCAACCTCGAGTGATCCTACCTCCTCCCTAGTTATCCTCTTATTTTTAACGTATGTAAAGAAAAGCCGTGGAGTTCTCTTTAATCCAACTTACCAAGGCCATTTCAAGGCCCCTTGTTCTCAGAATTCCCTGTTTGAGTTTTTCCTGCTTTCCTTATATTCCTCACGAGCCCTGTCTGATTTTAGCTTCCTAAAGATTGCGTATGCCTTCTTGTTAACTTCTGACTAAATTCACAACCTCCCTTGTTATTCAATGGTCCAATATCTTGCCATCCTTGTCCTTCCTCCTTCCTGCAAAATATCACTCCTGAACTCTCATCAGCAGGTCTTTAAATAAGTCCCACATGTCAAATGTGGACTTGCTAGATAACTTCTCCTCCCAACACACTCCGTAGCTCCTGTCAAATACGAACATAATTTGCCCTCCCCCAACTTAGTACCTTTTCACAAGATCCTGACATCCTTATTCACAGCTATCTTTAAACTTAAGGCGTTGTGATCACTGTTTCCAAAATGCTCTTCCACTGAAAGGTCAATCACTTGGCCAGGCTCATCAGCCAATACAAGGTCCAGTATAGCCCCTTCTGTAGTTGGGCTATCCACATACTGCTTCGAGAAACTCTCTTGGATGCACTTAACATATTCTAATCTGTCTAAGCCTCTTGCTCACAGGGAGTCCCAGTCAATACTGGGGAAGTTAAAGTCACTCAGTGCAACAACCCTGTTGTATTGCATCTTTCCATAATCTGCCTATATATTTGTTCCTCAATGTCCCGGTGGCTGTTCAGAGCCTAATATATAATTCTATCAGAGCGATTGCAGCCATCTTATTTTTGAGCTCTATCCATATTGCCTCAATGGCAGGGTCCTCCAATGTGTCATCTCTGGGTGCAGATGTGACATTCTCCATGATTAGTAATGCAACTCCTCCACTTATTTAACCTTCCTCTCTAATTTATCTGAAGTAACAAAACACTGGAACTTTGAGCAGCCAGTCCCATCCCTCTCTCAAACAAGTCTTGTGATGTCCACAACATCATAGTCCAACATAGTGATCCAGTCTCTAAGCTCAACTGTCTTACCTATAATACTCTTTGCATTGAAATAAACACACTTCAGCCCATTCCTGTCTCTGCGTGGCCTTCCTTTCTGACTTACTGGTCCTACCTTCCTCTCAATTCCTCCACTGGCTGATCTGCTGAATCGGTTCCCAGCCCCCTGCCGCTCTCGTTTAAACCCCCTTGAGTAGCACTAATAACCCTCCCTGCAAGGACACTGGTTTCCGTCCATTGTGCATGCAAAATGTTCCTCTTGTACAGGTCACCCCTGATCCAGAAGAGGTCCTGATGATGTAAAACCCTGCCCCCACACAAGGTCCTTACACTTGCATTCATCTGTCGTTTCTTTCTATTCCTTCCCTCATTAGCACATGGCACTGGTAGTAACCCAGAGATTACTATCTTTGAGGTCCTGCTTTTCAGCCTCTTTCCTAAGTCCCTGTACTCACTCTGCAGGGCCTTATCCCTCTTTCTACTTATGTTGTTGATCCTAATGTGCACGACAACCTCTGGCTGCTTATCTTCCTGCTTAAGAATTTCATGCAGCTGTTCAGAGACATCCCTAACTGTGGCACCCAGGGAGGCAACACACCATCTTGGAGTTTCAAATGCAGCCACAGAATCATCTGTCCATAACCCTAATTAGCAATTCTCCTCCCACTGTCGCTCACTTGGACCTTGCCAAACCGCACTGTAGAGCAGTCTGTAGTGGTGCAATAGGCCTGGCTGTTGTTGTTATACTCCCTTGACAGGCTATCCCTCCAAAGGTATCCAAAACAGTATACTTGTTAGAAAGGGAAATAGCCAAGAAGACTCCTGCACTACCTGCAGGTTCATCACTGAACTGCAGCTCTTCAGTTTCCAACACATCACAACATTGCCAGACTCAAAACATTTTGTACCAGGCCCCAGCAACTTCATCTGCCTCCTTTCAGCATTCTAGAATAGATTCCATCAGTTCCACAGGTCTCGTATACCTTAAGATTTTTCAACACACCCAAAAGCTGCTTCCTTTTTTATATTGACATACCCCAGGATATCAACATACCCTTCCCAGGACTCACCATCCACCACGTCCTTCCCCTTCGTGAGTACGGATGCAAAGTATTCATTAAAGACCTCGCCCAGGTCCTCCACCTCCGTGCATTAATTCCTTCCTCTGTCCTTGAGTGGACCCACCCTCTCGCTCCTTACTTACATATAAAATGCCTTGGGATGTTCCTTAATCCTGCTTGTCAAAGACATTTCTGGCCCCTTTTAGCTGTCCTAATTCCTTGTTTGATCTTTTTCCTGCTCTCTTTGTATTCTTCGAGGGCTTTGTCTGTCTTCAATTTCCTAAACTTTACATATGTTTTTCTCTTTCTGACGAAGTGCAGAATTTCTCTTGTCAACCAGGGTTTCCAAATCTTGACATCCTTAGTGCCTATTTTAACAGGAATGTGTGGGTCCTGAACTATAATCAACTGGCCTTTAAAAGATTCCCACATGCCAGATGTGGGTCTACCCTTAAACAGCCAACCCCAATCTACAATCCCCAGTTTCTGCCTAATATTATGGTAGTTAGTTTTTGCCTGATTTAGTCCTTTCAGCAGAGGACCAGTTTTTGCTTATCTGTAAGTAATTAAAAAATTACAGAATTATGCTCACCATTCCAGAAATCTTCCTCCACTGACATTTTGGTCACCTGGCCAGGCTCATTCCGCAGTACCAGGTCATGTATGGCCCCTTCCCAGAGGAACTATGTGACATAGTGTTTCAAAAAGGTGTATTGGATTCACCTAAAAAATTCTTTGCCATCCAAGGCCCTGGAGCTAAGCAAGTCCCAGTCAATATAGGGGAAGTTAAATTCATCCACTACAACAACCCAGTTGTTTCTACATTTTTCCATATTCTATCCAAGTATCTTTTCTTCAATCACCACTGGGTGTTAGGAGCCTTGTTGAGCAATCCCAAAGTGATTGTACTCTTCCAATTCCTGAGCTCTATCCCTGTGGCTTCACTGAATGAGCCTTCCAAGGTTTCCCATCTCAGTGCAGCTGTGATATTCCCCCACCTCTTTATCTCACCTGAAACATCTAAATCTGGAATGTAAAAAACAAAGAACAAAGAAAATTACAGCACAGGAACAGGCCCTTTGGCCCTCCAAGCCTGCACCAATCCAGATCCTCTATCTAAATCTAGCGCCTATTTTCCAAGGATCTGTATCCCTCTACTCCCTGCCCATTCATATACCTGTCTAGAAACATCTTAAATGACTCTATCGTGCCCACCTCTACCGGCAATGCATTCCAGGCACCCACCACCCTCTGCGTAAAGAACTTTCCATGCATATCTCCCTTAAACTTTTCCCCTCGCACTTTGAAATCATGACCCCTAGTAATTGAGTCCACCACTCTGGACAAAAACTCCTTGCTAAGCACCCTGTCTATACCTCCCATGATTTTGTAGACCTCAAATCAGGTGCCCCCCCCCCGTCAACCTCTGTCTTTCTAATGTACATGAACCTAATCTACTCATCCTCTCTTCATAGCTAGCACCCTCCATAACAGGCAACATCCTGGTGAACCTCCTCTGCACCCTCTCCAAAGTACACACATCCTTTTGGCTATGTGGCACCCAGAACTATACGCAGTATTCCAAATGTTGTCGAACCAAAGTTCTACGCAACCGTAACATGACCTGCCAACTCTTGTACTCAATACCCAGCCCGATGAATGAAAGCATGCCGTATGCCTTCTTGGCCACTCTATCGGCCTGCGTTGCCACCTTCAGGGTATAATGGATCTGAAGACCTAGATCTCTCTTTGCATCAGTTTTTCACAGGGCTTTTCCATTTACCATATAGCAAATATAGTAAGCTGTCAGGCTTGTCCCTCTCTCAACCAAGTCTCTATAATAGGTGCTTCATAATTATTTACATTAATCTAAGTTGTAAGTTCATCTGCCTTACTTGTCATACTCCTTCAATTAAAAGAAATACATCTCAGACTGCCATTCCCACTGTGTTCAGTAACCTCCCTATTTGTTCTTTTCTGACCACAGTCTAGACTCCAGCTCAGTCATTTAACTCATGGGCCTCCTGTTCTCATTCCCGCTCCCACACCCCTCCACCTCCTCCCCACTCCCCCACCCCACGCACCTCCATACTAGTTTAAACCCTACCGACTGGCACTAGCAAACAACTCTACCAGGTACGGTATCTCTGCAATTCAGGTGCAACCAGTTGTCTATTAGTTGTTTTTTTAGAGTATTTATTCAGCTGCTTGGGTGTACATTTTCCCGAAATATTGCACTTTTATTTGATAACAGCACCAAGAATAGAAGCCACAAAATCAGAGTAACTAGTTGAATAGTAAAGGGTATTACAGCCCTCACCTATAAAAACACAAGCAGTCAGTTGTTCTAAATACAAAAGGAAGGAAGGCATAGATGCTAGAGAATGAAAGTAAATAAACATTGCTGTTTTCAAAACACATTACAGAAGGGGACGTGTGTAGGTCTTAAAAAACAAAGGTGGATAAATCTCTAGGATAAAGCGTATCCCAGGACATTGAGAGAGCTGGGGAAGAAATTGCACGGCTATCTGTATCAACTACACTCACAGGTGAGGTACCAGGGGGCTTCGGGGTGGCTAATATTGTGCCTTTATTTAATAAAGACTGTAAAGAGAAGCAAGGGAGCTATAGACCGTGGAGTCTTTTTGAGAATGTGACCAAAAAGATAGATGAGGGCAATCAGGTAAATATTGCCTACACTGACTTTAGTAAAGCCTTTGACAAGGTTCCACATGGTGGAATGGTTAATAAAGTTGGATCACCTGGGAATCACGAAGAATCTGCCAAGTGCATACAAAGTTGGCTTGATGGTACATGACAGAGGGTTGTGGTAGAGGGTTGTTCTTTGGTCTGTAGGCCTGTGACCAGCAGTATTCCACAGGGATCAGTGCTGGGTCCCCTGTTGTTTATCATAAATTCTCAAATATTTGCATGAGAACTTAGGAAGTACGGTTAATAAGTTTGCAGATGCCATCGAAATTGGTGGTACAGTGGACAATGAAGAATGTTATCTAAGATTACAAAGGGACTTTGATCAGTTGGGCAAATGGTCTGAGGAGTGGGTGACAAAGTTTAATTTGGATAAATACAAGGTGTTGCAGATTTTGGTAAAATGAACAAGGGCAGGTCTTACACAGTTAGTTAATGGTAGGGCAGTTGGTAGTGTTGTCAAACGAGAGACCTAGGGGTTCAAGTGGCTCTTTGAAAGTTGTGTCACAGGCAGACAGGGTAGTTAGGATGGTGTTCAGCACGCTTGCCTTCATTACTGAAACTATAGAGTGTAGGAGTTCGGACTTCGCATTGTAGTTGTACAGGGCGTGGGTGAAGCCACTTTTGGAGGATTGTGTTCAGTTCTGGTCACCCTGCTTTGAGAAGATTATTATTAAATAGGAGAGGGTTTCAAAAAGATTTAAAGGATATTGCTGGGACTGGAGGGTTTGAGTTAGAACGTGAGGCTGGATAGCTGGGGCTTTATCCACTGGAGTATAGGAGGTTGGGCCGGTGGGGGGGACTTTATAAAAGGTTCATAAAATCATGAGGGCAGAGATAAGGTAAATAGTAAAGGTCCTTTCCCTAAGAAAGGGAGTTCCAAACTAGATGGCATATTTTTAATGTGAGAAGGAAGAGATTTGAGAGAGACAACTTTATCCATACAAAGGATGTTTTTGTATGCTGCCAGAGGAAGTGGTTGATGCAAGTACAGTTACAATACTTAGAAGACATTTAGACAGGTACATGAATAGGAAAGGTTTAGATGGATATGGGCCAAATGCAAGCAAATGGTTAGTGTGGGAAACGTAACTGGCATAGACAAGTTGGACCCAAGGTTCTGTTTTTGTGCCGTATGACTCTGACTTTATGGGGATTGGGGTGTTGGGAAAAAAAGGGAGAAGAGGAACATTTCCTTTTTTCCCATCAGAATTTAAATGTTCATCACAGTAAATCATCACAGCCTATTCAACCTTCTCCTTATAGCTCAAACCCTCCACTCCTGGCAACAATTACATTTGGAAATGGTCACAGCAATTTAGTCAATTTCCAAGTATTAAATTTTTTTAAAAAGCTTTAATTATTTTCACAATTAAATATGTAAATTATAGAATTCTTATACAAAGAGATTAAAAGTAAAAGGTGCTGCACTAGAAAATGTACAGAAGAGATTCACCAGAATGTTGTCTGGTGTGGAGTGATTCAGCTGTGAAGAGACTAGATATGCTGGAGCCCTTTTCCTTAGAACAGGGAAGTTTGAGGCTAAAAGGGTCTGATTGAGGTTTAGAAAGTTCCAAGCTGCATATATGGTACAAACACAGAAACAAAAGTGCTGAAGAAACTTGGCAAGTCAGGCAGCATTTCTACAGAGAAAAACAGCTGATGTTCCAGGTCTCTGGACTTAAAACATTTTTCTTGCTTTCTCTCTACAGATGTTAAGTTTCTCCAGCACTTTGTTTTTGTTTCAGATCTCCAACACCTGAAGATTATTTTTAATTATTGATTGAAATAAATTTTTCTCCCAAATACAAGGATCAACAACCAGGAGGCACAGTTCTCAGGTAAGGAACAGGAGGTTTAAAGAGGATATGAGGAAACTCTTTATTTCACTCATGGAATGGATGCGGCAGGAATCATTAAAACATTTAAGAAGCATTTAAATAAGCAGTTGAAATATCACAATACACAGGCTGGGACATGGGATTAGAATAAATAGATGCTTGCTGATCGATATGGACGTGATGCATCAAAGGCCCATTTTCCATTCTGTAAACACCATATGGCTCTTTAAATTTATCATGTGGAATAAACATTAAAAAACAACTGTTACAGTTGGTGACACCTCCGAATTCAAGTTCCAGTTTTCACAGCCCTAACATTTAACTGTAACAAACATTTTAACAGCCCATGCAAAAATAAAATGCTGGTGAGATGAAGCACCTAAAAACAGAAAAGATCAAACTCTTCAAAAAGGATGGCTTCTCCTTGTCCAGATTCTAGCAGACCAGAATATTTTACCATTTAAGTTTTCATTTCTGGCCCTCAACAGTTCTGGCAAAAAGTCTTCAGTCATAATTATTAACTGCTCCTCTGCAAATTTTGTCTGGCCTGCTACAGAACATGCAAGTCTCACATTCAATTCCCAAGCTCTGAAATTCTGGCAGCAGTTAACCTAAATGTCTTTAAGGAAGTGGAAAGCAGCAAACAATTTGGACTGATCATCACAACTGCTGCTCAATGACTTCTGTTAGAGACTAGTCCACATGAACCACAGACTTACAATATTATTATTTTTGCCACAGTAGATCAGGCTACCAGCACATCATTGAGAAACAGGCAGCAAGATATCAACACTTGGGTGAGTTGAGAGAGCATTCAGCATGATCAATAACTTTTGGATAGCAGAAGTGAAAATTGCAGGTCTGATAAAAGTAGGATAGTTACCCAACTGCACAAAATACCTAAAACCTAAAAAGCCTTTTTAAAATAAATTGAGTTTTACCTTTGACAGAAGTGATGACTACAGCGGACTACAACCTGCATACAATGAATTGCCACAATGCCCATGAGCACAAGACTGACCGGTCCTAGCTGAAAGAGACACATATACAGTGTTTTAAGAGGAATTTGTAATGTCAGTGAATATATTTACAAATTCATCTATTCTGTAACTTATAAATCAACATTCGTGTTATTCAATTTCCGCATAGTGCAAGTTGCAATCAAGCTCAAATAAGAAGTGTTAATATCACTGATTGAGAGGTAAAATGTCAGCTGATCAAAAAGACCTGGCATGGATATGCTTAATAAACCTGATTGAAATTTATGAAGATGTTAGCTAAGAGAGAGGACAGCGTTTCTGGATATCATTAACAAGTGCTTTCTGGAAAAGCATGTAAAGTTCTTCAAAATAGGCTGTGAGTTGAAACTTAAGTTCATGGAGTTATAGCAAATTGGTGACCTGGTTAGAAAATTTGGCACAGTGACAGGAAACAGAACAAAGTTTAACAGCAGACACTGATTTGTAGGAGATAGTAGGAACTGCAGATGCTGGAGAATCTGAGATAACAAGATGTAGAGGTGGATGAACACAGTAGACCAAGCAGCATCAGAGGAGCACGAAGGCTGATGTTTCGGGCCTAGACCCTTCTTCTTCAGAAAAAGGGTCTGAAGGAGGGTCTAGGCCCAAAACATCAGCCTTCCTGCTCCTCTGATGTTGCTTGGCCTGCTGTGTTCATCCAGTTCTATACCTTGTTATCACTAATTTGTAGGATTTGACTAGTGTTGTACTGCAAGGATTTGTTTTGGGGTTTCGGCCAGGCACGATATTTATTTCTGACTTTGATATGTTGCTTTCTTCTTTATCCAATGTGTTGATCATACAAAGTTGGGTGGCACTGAAAGCAAGACAGATGGAAGTGTAAAATTACTAAGAATTATTGATGAACAAGCAAATAGGTAAACTGAGGCAAGCTGATTCTAACATAGGCAATTGAGCGATCATCTACTTTGGACTCAAAAGGAACAGAGCACAGTACTGGCTAAACGGTGAAAATCTACAAATTTGAGACACACACAAAGGCAAAGCCTTTTAGCTTAAACTCATTCAGGACTGGAAAGAAAGAAACTAAACACAGAAAAGAAAAATCAGTTTATACAACATGAGAAGAGTTTGTTGATTGTTGAACCATGCTTGGCATGGAGATGCAACAAGAACTGTTAAATATCAATCTTAACTACTGATTAAACTCAGAGCGAACAGGTAAATTGTATGGTCAGAGTTGCCTTGGGGGAATCTACAGGGATTACACATTCCCATACCCCTTTCTTAAATAAACAAGATACAGAGTATGGACAAATTATTCTTGTCTACATAGAACAGAGTCCTGTGTGAATATGTAGCTATGAACACAAACAAACCAATCACACTGCCAACGCTACCGAATCTTAAATTGGTTTCCAGTTTAATTATTTGCAAAGTCAGGATTATTTAGTAAAAATTGTCCATTGCAAATCTGCAGTTAAATACTGGAAATTGCATTTGAATGTCTGTAAGCATAGGCTGGTTGAGCAGAGTTGGCATGCAGCCTCTTGCCAAGTCATCTGGACAGGTTGCCTGATATAGTTCTCCTGTCATTAGGATGATCAGCCTGCATACCTGGCATCACGCTAAAACAGATGCCACTTTACTCATTATGAGGTCCTCTCCAGAGAATATCCAAGAAAATAAAAATGGACAACAAAGAAATGCTACAGACATTGATCAAGTGTTCAGAGAAGATTCTTGAAAATCAGGAAGTGAAAGAGAGAGAGGAACCTTAAACAAGCTGGGGCAAAAAGGTTTTTGTTTAAATTTATTCATTCACTGGATAGGGGCATTGCTGGATAGGCCAGCATTTATTGCTCATACCTAATTTCCCAGGGGACAGTTAAGAGTCAACCACATTGCTGTGGGTGTGGAGTCACATATATGCCAGACCAAGTAAGGATGACAGTTTCCTTCCCTAAAGGTCACTGGTGAACCAGATGGGTTTTTACTGACAATCGACAATGGATTTCTGGTCATCATTAGATTCTTCATTCCAGGCTTTTTATTCAATTCAAATTCCACCATCTCGAACGGCAGGATTCAAAGCTGGGTCCCCAGAACATTACCTGGATCTCAAAACTGGTGCTCATAAAACTACTGGGCCTAAAGGCTGGCAAACCTAAAGACCAAATGGCCTGGAGTTGTAAAAGTAATCAGTGGCACATATAGCAGATACATTAACTATTAACTTCCCAAATTCCTTACGTTTTAAAAAGGTTCCTCTCTCTTTCACTTCCTGATTTTCAAGAACCTTCTGTGAACACTTGATCAATGTCTGTAGCGTTTCTTTGATGTCCATTTTTATTTTCTTGGATGTTCTCTGGAGAGGACCTCATAATGAGTAAAGTGGCATCTGTTTTAGTGTGATGCCAGGTATGCAGGCTGATTATCCTAATGACAGGAGAGCTATATCAGGCAGCCTGTCCAGGTGACTCAGCAAGAGGCTATGTGCCAACTGTCCCAGCAGATCGTAAAAACAGCAAATAGGTAAAAGCATACCTTTATTCAAGAAAGAGGAAATTTAAAAAAAGCAGCACACCATAGGACAGTTAGCTCAACATCTGTCATAGGGAAGGTGCTAAAATTCATTATTGAAGTTATAGCAAAATACCCTTCTAAATAAAAATCATGATTTGATCAGGTACAGTCAACGTGGCTTTGTAAATTGAAATCATGTTTAACTATAGGAATAATAGGGAACCTATAAGGCACATTCAACTTAGCTTTTCCAAAAGGCATTTGATAAGGTGTCACATGAAACATTTCTTCACAAGAGTTGATCATTTTAGGGGGTAACATATTAGCTGGAAGGATTTGTCAACTAACAGAAAACAGAGTAAGGATAAATAGGTCTTTTTCAGAAAACAAGCAGTAGCTACTATTTAAAGACTGTATCAATAACAGTACTAAACATATAGTAGCTAAATTTGTCAATGACACCAAGATAAATAGGAAACTAAGTTACCCAGAGTGATGAGTCTGTGGAATTCACTCTCACAAAAAAAGAGGTTGTGGCCAAAATATCACGTTCTCAAGAGGGAGACTAAAGGGATCAAAGGATATGTGGGGGAGGGCGGGATTAAGGTATTGAGCTCAATGATCACCCATGATCGTGAGGAATAGCAGGGGAGGCTCAAGAGGTTTAATGGCCTATTCCTGCTCCTAACTTCAAAGTTTCTATGTCAGAACAAGAGGTGGTCAAGTGTCTGCAAAGGCATACAAAACAGGTTAAATGAATGGGCAACAAACTTGGCAAATAGAATATACCATTTGTGTATGTGAACTTACCCATTTGTTATAAAGGCAGAAAAGCTGATACTATTTAAATAGAGAAAGATTGCAGAACTGAGTAGTACAGAGGGTTCATGGTATCTGGCAGCAGAATCACAAAATTAGCATGCAGGGAGTCAAGTGATTAGGATGGCCAATGCAATGCTGTTGTTTATTGCAAGGGATCAAGAAAGAGTCACAGAGTTTTACTGCACTTGATGTTGGTACATCTTGAGCACTGTGAACAGGTTTGGCGTGTTCTTTAGAAAAACAAAGAGTAGAATTACACCAGAAGTAGTTCAGAGAATATTTACTCAACTCATTCCCTATTCACGATTTTATAAAAAAGGTTGCAGATGTTCAGGAGACTGAACGTGATCTTGTAGAAACACATGGTCTTCAGGCAACTGGATAAGGTGGACACCCGGAGGACGCCGCCTCCTGCAGAAGGGACTGAAACTAGCAGCTAATCTTTTTTAAAAAAAACTTTCCCTTTAAGACAGAGATTAAAAGAATGGTTTTCCCTCTCACAGGATTGACAGAGTATGGAATTTACTTCCCAGAAGGTATTGGAAGCTAGACCTTTACGTTCATTCACAGCTGAGAGAGATTTTTGGTAGAAAAAGAGGACAAGGGCAATGGGATGCGAGTTATGATATGATTGAATGGTGGAACAGCTCGAAAGAGTTAGGTTAACAATCAGGCACTCTTTCATCAAGTGACCGACTCCTTCAGTGCAAAATGATTGTAGCGATATCTATAATGGTCAAAGAATCAACAAGTTACTATACCTGCTTTTCCTTATGGGTATAGAAAATGAGTGAATCTAAAAATGAACATGGAAGAAAGCTTAGCTTTCTGAACTTACTTTAGGCTTGTAGTATTTAATTTTGAACAAAAAGGTAACATCATATAGAGTCAGAGTAATGCAGCATGGAAACAGGCCCTTTGGCCCAATGTGGTCCATGGAATTAGTTGACCATGGTGCCCACTCAGCTAATTCCAATCACCCGCATTTCGTCCGTATCCCTCGAAACCCTTCCTTTCCATCTAACGATCCAAATGTCACTGGTGACTAATTGTAAACATTACTATCAATATGACTGGGCAATTATTTAAAACACATCACCTTTGTATGAGCTGTAATCCACAACAGCTCTTGATAATTTCTTGGCAACTTCTATCAATCTTTTCAGTTGTATAATTGTCATCCAATTAAAATTAGATTCACCACTTCGTAAAAAGTTGTACACGTACAAAATATAGATAACCATAAGATTAAGAAGTCTTAAGTATACAAGTGTTTGTAAATGCTAATTGTCTGCCTCAAAGTGCACCATGATAATATGAATCACATTCATACTTCATCTTGCCACATGCTTATAATATCAATAAAGAAAATGCCAAATAAATTTCTGGGACTTTCCAAGGTTTTAAAAAAAACTCTTAAACAGACATTGTCCTTCTAAAATAATTCAAATTAGCTCTTACCATAAGACCTGCATTTTTGACTGCAAGTGGCAAACCTAGAAGCCCAGTTCCAATGTTTCCTTTCAGCAAATGAATCAATGTCTGGGTAAACCTGCAATAATATAAAGGGCATAAAATTGTCAAATAAACTGTGCTATTACCGAAATAATAAAGAAGATAAATTATATGTTCCATTAAAAAGTTAAGTTTTAGTTGAATCATCAACTGAAGAGGAATTCTCTGTAGAAAGACTACTTTGGAAAGAAAGGATGGCACAGTATACAAAATATCAAATTGACAGTTTAAAAAAGAGACTCATTTGTACAAATCTGTTTAGGAACATCAGCATATGTCAAGGGCCTATAAGGTCAATGGTATACCTTAATAATTGAAATGGAAACACGTTGGCATGGCCCTAACTGATGTTATATTGGACAACTCAGATTCCAGATGGAAATTTGGTTTAAGAGATCATACTTTGTTTTTTTTGGCTATAGAGAGGTAGACTTTCACTAAAACACTGACAGGCAATGCTGCAGATTTCAGCTTAACAATTGAACAGAAACAAAAGCAGAAATAACTGGAGAAACTCAGCAGGTCAGACAGCACCTATGGAGAGAAAAGAGAGTCAAAGTTCAGGGTCCAGCGACCTTTCTTTGGAGCTCTTACAGAACAGTGTAACAGACATTTGTTAGCCAATGAAGGTAAAATTTAAGTTTAGAAATTTTGAATAGAAAGTAAAATACACATTACTCAAACACCACAGAGAATTCCCTTCTCTATCCCACACAGTCTGACTCAGCCGTGGCTTCAATTCCCAGTCACGAAAATCTGATTGCCTCTTCCGTGATTCATAGAATCATCGAATCTAGAATCACTACAGTGCAGGAGGAGTCCATTCACCTCCTCAGGTTTGCACCAATCTTCCAAACAGCATCTCACCATTTCCCAGTAATCCCTGAATTTACTATGGCTAACCCGCACATCCCTGGACACTGACAGGGCAACTCACCAGGGCCAATTCACCTAACCTGTACATCTTTGGAGTGTGAGAGGAAATTACAGCACCTGGCAGAAATCCACACAGACACAGGAGAATGTGCAAACTCTACACAGTCACCCAAGGCTGGAATTGAACCTGGGACCTTAGCACTGTAAAGCAGCAGTGCTAAACAGTAAGCCATGATGCCACCTCCGTCATACAATTAAGTATAAGCTTTCTTAGGTTCCAATGAACATAGAACATAACAGCACAGTACAGGCCTTTCGACCTTCGATGTTGTGCCTACCTGTCATACCGATCTCAAGCCCATCTAACCTACACTATTCCATGTACGTCAATATGCTTGTCCAATGTCGACTTAAATGTACCTAAAGTTGGCGAATCTACTACCGTTGCAGGCAAAGTGTTCCATTCCCTTATTACTCTGTCATCTGTCCTATATCTTTCACCCCTCAATTTAAAGCTATGCCCCCTCGTGCTCGCCGTCACCATCCCAGGAAAAAGGCTCTCCCTATCCACCCTATCTAACCCTCTGATTATTTTACGTGTTTCAATCAAGACACCTCTCACCCTTCTCTCTAACGAAAACAGCCTCAAGTCCCTTAGCCTTTCCTCATAAGACCTTCCCTCCATACCAGGCAACATCCTAGTAAATCTCCTCTGCACCCTTTCCAAAGCTTCCACATCCTTCTTGTAACGCGGTGACCAGAACTGTACACAATATTCCAAGTGCAGCCGCACCAGAGTTTTGTACAGCTTCACCATAACCTCTTGGTTCCGGAACTCGATCCCTCTATTAATAAAAGCTAAAACACTGTACGCCTTCTTAACAGCCCTGTCAACCTGGGTGGCAACTTTCAAGGATCTGTGTACATGGACACCGAGATCTGTCTGCTCATCTACACGACCAAGAATCTTACCATTCTGTACTCAATCCTGTTCTCAATCCTCCAAATGCGGCCAACTAAAGTCTTATACAGTTGCAACAGGACTTGCCAACTTTTAAACTCACTGCCCCGACAGATGAAGACAAGCATACTGTACACTTTCTTTAGCACCTTATCCACTTGTACTGCCCGTAAAAGGCAGCTATAAATGTCCACACAATTCTTCTGTATGTCAATGCTCCTGTGTGTCCTGTCATTTACTATACACGTCCCTGTTGCATTTGACCTCCCAAAATGTATCACCTCACATTTGTCCATATTAAATATCAGCTGTCAATTCTCTGCCCAACTTTCCAACTGATTATATATAGCTCCCAGCACAGATTCTTGTGGAACTGCAGTGGTAACAGAACAATATCAGAAAAGCACCCTACCATAACTACCCTTTCTTCTGACCAAGCCAGTTTTGTACTCAACTAACCAATTCATGTAACCCATGTAACTTAATCTTCTGGATCAGCTAACTGTGAGGGACCTTGTCTGATGCTTGAGCAAAGTCCATGTAGACAACATCCGCTGTCCTGCCTTCAATCATTTTGTCATTTCCTCAAAAGACTCAATCAAGACCTTCCCTGCACAAAGTCATGCTGACTATCCTGGCCAAATCAATTCATTTCCAAATATAAGTAAATCCTGTCCCCAAGAATCTTCTCTCCCCAAGGCCGACAGACCTATGATTTCCTGGATTGTCCCTGATGCCCTGCTTAAACAAAGGAGGGTCAATGTTGGCTAATGTGCAGTTTTCTGAGATGGTGCCTGTGGCCAAAAAATGTACAAGGGTCTCTGTCAAAGCCACTGCAATTTCTTCTCTTGCTTCCCTCAGTATCCTGGGATAGATGCCATCAGATCACATCAACTGCATGACATTTGTTCTGACACAATAACAGTTAATTTGGTATAATACCTAGAAGCAAATTAAATGTTTCTGAAAAGATGAGAACAGTTCATAAAAGTTTCATGAAAACTTAAAGGCATTAATACAATATTAAGATAACAAACACTTACGAGATTCCCTCTTCATCGCCAGGTTGTCGTAATTGTAAGTCTGTTAATTCAGTTTCTTGTTCTTCATCTGATATACCTTCAGAACTATGAGTCACTTCTATTAGAGGTTTCATAACGTCCATGTCTACAACAGCAATACACAATTTTTTTTGTATTTTCACTATTGCAGTATGCTTTGATTAATCTGGATTCACGCATTCCACAGATTTTATAAAAGCAACATGCCCAGTAACAGAGAACTGGAAAAGAATCCTGAAATCATTTTACCTTAACCCTTAAAATTTCAATGTCTATTTTTCCTATCAAGACATTTGAAGCTTATTCAGAAAGAATCAACTGTACACTAAAGAACATTTAAAAACTGCCAAAACTCGAAAGTTGAAAGAAAAGCAGAAAATGCTAGAAACATGCAGCTGGTCAAGCAGCATCTGTGGAGATCAAAACAGCTAATATTGAGTGCTCCTGTCTTTCATTAGTTGGAACCAAGACCAAAAAAATTCAATGAAGCTTCTTTCAATAAAAATATTACTTCACAATTCACAAAAACAAAAGTGTTAATGAAGATTGTGTGATTTAGCAAAAAAAAATCAAGTATTTGAAGGGATGTCACTTATTTTTTAAAACAAAGTGGTTATAAAATTGGGAATGCCCCTTGAGAGCAATAATTGCCACTTTACCCATATAGTAGAAAGTGTAAGAACATGCAAAGATTTCAAAAGCCATGTTAAATGCAGTTTTTGAAAATTCTTCAATAGTCCACAAGATAGATTATTAAATTATGCATCCAAGAACAGAAGTTTCTTTTGGCCTGCTCAGTTTACTGTGTTGACCATTAATCATGGTAATTCTACCCTTTCATGGATATCAGTGATCCCACAAATGATTTGGCAGCAACTAGTGGCAGGACTCAAATATAGCTTCACATCACACTACAGTGGTCATTCTTTAAAGATAAATTTCTACGAAACATGACATACAAAATTCACGCATCCAAACTAGAACCACTTCCAATAAAAGCAGGGTAACAAAGTGTGGAGCTGGATAAACACAGCAGGCCGAGTAGCAACTCAGGAGCACAAAAGCTGATGTTTCGGGCCGAGACCCTTCATCAGAGAGGTTCATCTCTGATGAAGGGTCTAGGCCCGAAATGTCAGCTTTTGTGCTCCTGAGATGCTGCTCGGCCTGCTGTGTTCATCCAGCTCCACACTTTGTTATCTTGGATTCTCCAGCATCTGCAGTTCACATTATCTCCAATAAAAGCAGCGTAATTTCTCCCAGCTAAACGCAGTGAGGTGAAGACAGTGACATAACGCAAATTACTTTTTCAGCTAATCGCAATCAATCAGGTCTGAACCCTGCCACGGAACCAAACAGGTCAAAGTCACAAAATAACATCCTATGTGATTGTGACAAAGGTCATCTATTTCACACATCCTTCTAAACCAGTCTGTAGCTTTTGACACAGTTGATCAGCCTCTTCTAATGCCACTTCTTCAACGTCCACTTGCATTCACCTAGTACTATTCTTACCAATCCAAGCACAGCCACAGAAATAATTTGCCACAGGTTCTTTCACACTCCTACATTATTACTCTTACCCCAAAGTTCCTATCTATAAGCTTCTCTTGTTTGTCTTGCATTCTTTCCCCCAGCACCATCATTGAAAACAAAATTAAAACTGCATGATATTTCCCTTCCACATTATTACCTTCCTCAACCACTCCACTCATACTAAATTGAAAAATGTGACTTACAGAATGTGACAAGCAGAAAAGACTCCCTCTTCCAAATAGCCGCTGGTTTCAGTCCACACTACAATCTTCAACCCTCTCACCTGGCAATTGTGAGAAATTCAAGTAAGCTGTTCACAATCTAGTGTCATATTTGCGTCCAAAATTAGTTTCTAACTTAGTATCTGCACCATCACTAACAACATTCATGCTCACTTCTGTAACATTGTTTCAGCAGCAGATTGCCACTCACAACACTATATGTTACCTCTCTATTAACACTTCCAATGCACTCCTTGCCAATTTCAATTCTTTCATTCTCTACAAACTTAAATTTACTTCAAGATTCAACCACATTGCTGAAACTCTGGAGGCACATGGAGACTTGTAGCTAAGTCCAGCTGATCTCCTTCCTGCAAGGCCATTAATGAAACAGATGAAGTGTAAATACGTGTAAGTGACGTCCACTCTGGAAGGGTGATAATTCATCTCTATCATAAAATGCTCATCCCATGAATAAATTTTAAAAGAAAAAAAAGTCCTTGCTCCATTGTATCTGCATTGGTCAAAAACAAACACCTAATTATTTTAATCCTTCTTTCCAGCACTCGGTCCAATATACTGTATGCCATAGCATTGCAAGTGCATATCTAAACATTTCTTAAATAGTATGAGGATTCCTGCCTCTATCACCCTTACAGCCATGAGATCCAGATTCCCACAAACCTCTGGGTGAAAAGAAATTTCCTCACATCCCCTCTAAACCTCCAGACCGTTATCTTAAATCTATGCCGCTAGTTATTGATATGTTCACCAAGGAGAAATGTTCCTTCCTGTCTACCATATCTATGGCCCCCATAATTTTATACATCTTAAATCATGCACCTCCAGTCTCCTCACATCCAAGGAGACCAACCCCAAGCCATCTAATCACATTTCATAATAAATCTCCAGCCCATGCAACATCCAAGAAAATCTTGTCTGCACCCTCTCCATGTAGTCACAACCCTTCCGTAATGTACATAATGCCAGAACTGCACACAATATCCTAGCTGTGGCCTGTACAGTTTTATACAGTTTCAGCATAATCTCCCTGCTCTTAACCACTTCATCTGCCTGGTGTGCCAACGTAAGGGTCAGTTGGACGTGCATTACCAAGGTTCCTCTAATTGTCCGTGCTTCCGAGGGCCCTGTTTATCATGCATTCTCTTGCCTTGTTTGTCCTGCCCTCATGTCATCTCACATTTCTATGGACTGAATTCCTGACCACCAGATCAGCCTGTCTCGATCCTCTTGGGCTGTCCTCCTCACTTTATTTTTATATCATCCATAAACTACCAAACAACTTCCTCCAATTAAATCTAAACCACTTATATGTCACACAAACTATAAGGGCCCCAGCAATTATAAAAAACCCCACCAGACATGGGCTTCCAGCCATAAAAATCACCCCTCAACCATCATCTTCTGCTTCCAGCCACTCAGCCAATTCTAATTATACAAATTTCCTCCCATACCATTGGCTCTTACTTTTACTATCACCCTCCCATGGGTGACTTTATCAAATGTCTTGCTGAAGTCCAAGTAGACCACTTTAAATGCCTTGCCTTCATCTGCTCACCTGGTCACCTCTTTGAAAAATTCAATTAATTTGTCAGACATGACCATCCCTTAACAAAACGATGTTGACTGTTCTTGATTAATCCCTGCCTCTCCAAATGCAGATTAATTCCATCCCTCAGAATTGCATCTACTGGTTTCCCCACCACTGAGGTTAGACTGATTGGCTGGAAGTTTACTGGTTTATCTCAGTTTATCACTTGCTCCCTTGTTGAATAACAGTAACATATTGGTCATCTTGTGGCCAGAGAGAAACTGAACATTATTGCCAGTGCCCGTGCTATTTCCTCCTCATTCAACAACCTGGGATACATTTCATCCAAGCCTCATATTAAGCCTCCAGACCACTCAATCTCCTCTCTCTATGCTAATTTTTTTTAAAACAAATCTTATCACTCCTTCTCACTGATTTCCATTCCCACATCATCCCTCTTCCAACTGAACACAACAACACTACTTTATGCCCTCCATGCACAAATTACCCTGTGGTCCTGAATGGGCTTTAATCATTCCCCAATTATCCTTTTACCCTTCATGCAGAGGTAAAGTAACTTAGGATTTTTCTTTGTTTTAGCTGCCATTATCATTGCGTGCCCCTTGTTCCTTCTCAGTGTTTCCTTTATAAAGCTCCTCTGGCACATGCTATACTCCTCTTGGGGCATTGCTATTTTGACTCCTCATTATCTGCTTTAAGCTTCCCTCCATAAGCCTCTTTTCTTAACCCTACATATCCCTCTACATCCAGTGTCTGATGGATTTGTTGGTCCCACACTCTCTTTACAGGAACACATTGGCCCTGTTCCTTGTCTATGTCCTTCTTGAATGCATCCCACTGTGTTGACACAGATTTACCAAAATATATCTGCTCCTACTGTCCTCCAAACATATCATATCTGATCATATTAAAACTGCCCTTTCCTCACTTTAGAACTTAGAGTTCAAGACCATCCTTGCCCTTTTCCACAACAATCTTGAACCTAACAGTTATGATTGTTGTCTGCAAAATGGTCCACCACTGACACTTCAGCCACTTGTCTGGTTGCATTTCCCAAAATTTGGTCCAAGCATGCCCCTCCTTTGTACAGCCTTCTCCTAAAGTGGTTCTGAGCATTCCGGATTTAAATATTTCCTTCACTGGGAGTCGTATTATCATTTCAAATACGCTAGGATTTGTGATGCCCTCTCTAGTCCTCTCGGACTGACTTTCCACCATTAAAATGGCACGGTGGTTCGGTTGTTAGCGCTTGTGCCTCACGGGACCATGGACCCAGGTTCGATTCCACCCTCAGGTGACATCTACGTGGAGTTTGCACATTGTCCCTGTGTCTATGTAGGTTTCCTCCAGGTGCTCTGGTTTCCTCCCACAGTCTGAAGATGTGCAAGCTAGGTGGGTTAGAGATGAGGAAATGCAGGGATAGGGGAATGAGTCAGGGTGGCCCTGGAGGGATGGTGTGGACTTGTTGGGCTAAATGGCCTATTTCCACACTGTAGAGATTCTGTGATTTCTGAACTTAATCACCAAGACACTGAGGCACGGTGGCTCAGTGGTTAGCACTGCAGCCTCACAGCTCCAGGGACCCGGGTTCGATTCCAGCCTTGGGCAACTGTCTGTGTGGAGTTTGCACATTCTCCCAGTGTTTGCACGGGTTTCCTCCCACAGTCCAAAGAAGTGCAGGCTAGGTGGATTGGCCATGCTAAATTGCCCTTAGAGTTCGGCGTGTGTGGATTATAGGTGAATGGGTCTGGGTGAGATGCTTCAAGGGGCGGTGTGGACTTGTTGGGCCAAATGGCCTGTTTCCACACTGTAGGGAATCTAATCTAATCCTTAGAGCCTTACTTGAGTCAAATTTCCAATCATCTCATTGTGTAGGTGAACTCAAACTTTGTTTAATGTTGTGTCCCCCAGATACTTCCCAGGAACTTTACAATGATTGAAGCACTAACCAAGTTTATTTTTTGCCAAAGTATTTCATTATGTAACTTCCCTCCATAGGATTAATATCAAATTCTCAGGTGCCAGTGGGATATCAGTACTGTAGTCCACAATCTGTGCACTGCAGTATTCCTAACCAATTGATATCCTTGATTGATGTATTTATTCCCATGTTCCTAACTCAACAAATTTGATATTCCTACCATATCGTTCCTTTTAAACTTAGCAGTCTTTCAATTCGGCATCCTGACTGACATTTTGCAGTAAGTGATGAAAGTGCATCACTCATCTTCTATTACAGTCATTTGGCAGCACAGATTTTTCTTAGACGTTTTCACAGCAACGTACTATTTTTGGGATACCATGCATTTCAGTACCCTCTACACAAGACAAGATCCACGTGAACGAAGGAAAGCAAGAGCATGCCTCTGAGCTAGAATAACAAATCATCCTTTAGGCACAAAACATCTAAATCATAAGTGAAAATTAGAATACTTAATCTAACATCTTGTGATAATGAAAGGGAGACAAAGATGGGATGAAGACAGGTGAGGCACATTAAATGAAAAAGGTTCTAAATTTCCAGTTATACTTAAAATTCAAAAGAATGAGCCTCTCTGCTTGTCAGATACATTTAAACTGCCCGAGAAGTTGGTCTTGTAGCCATCAAGACAAGGCAGCGTTAAAAATTCACATATACTTAGGTAATTAAATCCTAAGCTTTTCTACATTTTAGTGGGTGTCTAGACAACAGATATCACCCTTCTGTACACCTACTAATTGTATGCCAAATACAATGCTGATGTACTAGTGTTACTGTGCTTCAGGAACAACACAGAAATTAACTTCCTTATTCTGCATTATCAACTGTGCATCTTCAGATGCCAGGGGTGTCAATCTAGATCTTGAGGACTTAATGAGCAGTGTTGTTGAGGTTATCGCATTTGATATGGTGTACATGAACTAAGGAAACTCTTTTGGTAAGGTCCATAATAATAGACCAGTCAAGAAAATGACAGCTCAGGGGATCCAAGCAAAGTGGATTTTGGAGCATGGTCCCATCGTCAGGTGAAGTGAGAAGGAAGCACACAGACACAGAATTTATAGGTAGAGAGGTCTAAAGATCATACAAATGCTATGAGTGGAGTGTTGAATAATAAGTCTCTGCAGGTGATCAGAAGTGTCAGATGGTGTGAGCAAAATGCAACAGCTGAATAACAATGAAGGGATTACCTATAATCCGATTAAATGAAGCAGAGAGATAATCACAAAATATTAAAAACAAGGTGGCAATGGAGACAATCAAATGACTGGAATAACACAATAGGTATAAGAGTCGTGCACCGAGGATCTAACTGAAGTAATAAGCAATCCAAAATTGTACAAACTAATTAAGGTGGAGAGAGCATAACAATTTATCAAGGTGATAGTGTCAAAACAGGACAGTAAGGAAGATTTTACAGATACAAAACAGTGTGATGGGTCATACTTCGTGCAACATGAACCCAAGATCAAGGTTGAGGCCATTTTCATACGTATGGAATTTAACCATCAGTTTCTGCTCGGCGATTCTGGATTGTTGTGTATCTCGAAAGCTGCCTTGGTGAACACTTACCCAAAGATCGGAGGCTGAATATTCTTGACCACTGAAGTGTTCCCCAACTGGGAGGGAACATTTCTGTCTGGCAACTGTTGCGTGGTGTCCATTCATCCATTGTCTTGACAACATACCATGCCTTGGGGGCATCCTTTCCTGCAGCATATGAGACAGATAACATTGGCCGAGTCACATGAGTCACTGTCATGTACATGCTGGGTGGTGTTCCCACGTTTGATGGTAGTATCTATGTCAATGATCTGTCATGTTTTGCACAGGTTGTGGGGCGTTGTGGGTAGCTTGCTGTGAATGATGGTCTGTTTAAGGTTTGGCAGTTGTTTGAAGGCAAGAAGTGGAGGCGTACGGATGATCTTGGCAAGATGCTCATTGTCATCGATGATGTGTTGAAGGCTGCAAAGAATATGTCGTTATCTTCCTGCTCCTGGGAAGAATGCACGACGAAGGGTACTCCATCAGTAGTATTCTGTGTCTGTCTTCTGAGGAGGTCATTGCGGTTTTTCAAGGTGGCATGTCAGACCTGGCTGATTAAAGAGTTGAGCATCGTGTCCCATTCTTATGAGGACATGTTTCACAATCTTTAAATGTTCGCAACATTCCTCCTCATCAGAGCAGATCCTGTATATGAATCGGGCATGTCCGTAGCGGATGGCTTCTTTAATACGCTCAACTCAATCACCAGTTCCCACATGCCACAGCAAAAAAAAAAAATCACAACCTCCTCAGAAAACAGATACAGGATATGACTGATAAGTATCCATCATCACACAGTACTTCCATGGAGCAGAGAGACTTTGCCATGTTCTTCACAGCCTTCAACATATCTTTGACTACCCCTCCACTTCTCGCTATTAAACAATTGCTGAACCTTAGACAGACCATCATTTGCAGCAAATTAGCCAGCCTTCGGGACAACATCAACCACAACACATCTATATCTAATGTTATCTAAATCTATTGTTATCAATGATTAAGATGGGAATGTACAAGGCATGATTAGTAAGTTTGTAGATGACACTAAAATAGGCTATATGATGTGCAATGAGGAAGGTATCAGAAATTGCAGCAGGCTCTTGATCAGCTGGGGAAGTGAGCTGAGGAATGGCAAATGGAGTTTAATTTAGCTAAGTGCGAGGTGTTTCATTTCAGAAAGTCAAATCGAGGTCGGAGTTTCACAGTGAATGGTAGGGCCTTAAGGAATGTCGTGGAACAGAGGGACCTTGGAATTCAAACACACGGTTCTCTAAAAGCAGAGTCACAGGTAGACAGTGAAGGCGGCTTCTGACAAACTGGGGGATCAAGTACAGAGATTGTGAAGTTTCGTTGCCGCTGTACAGGACGTTGGTGCGGCCACACTTGGGATATCGTGTTCAGTTTTGTCACCTTGCCTCAGGAAGGATGTTATTAAACTGGAAAAAGAGTGCAGAAGAAACATACAGGGATTTTGCCAGGACTCAAGGGGCTGAGTTACAGGGAGAGGTTGGACAAGCTAGGACTTCTTTCTTTCGAGCTTAGGGGGCTGAGGGGGGGGGATCTTACAGAATTGTATAAGATTATGAGAAGCACAATAGGTTGAACGCACTCAGTCTTTTTCCCAAGGCTGAGGAATTCAGGACCAGAGGGCATCAGTTTAACATAAGAGGGGAAAGAATACATGAGAACCTGAGGGGCAACTTTTTTTGTTTTACACAGAGGGTGGTACACTTATGGAATGAGCTGCCAGATGTGGTACAGGTGGCTACATTAACAATACTGAAAAGGCATTTGGACGAACACATGGATAGGAAAGGTTTCGGAGGATGTGGGCCAAGTGCAGGAAAATGGGGTTAGCATGGATGGACATTTTGGTTGGCATGGACCAGTTTGAGCCAAAGGGCCTGTCTCCATGCTGTAGGACTCTATAGTAATACACAACCTCTACAAGGCATGTCAGACCATTGGCATGGATACTATCACATGTGGAAACACCACCCAGCACATACAGAGCAGATACTCATATGACTTGGCCAATGTTATTGACTTACATGCTGCAGGCAAGGATGCCCGATTGGCGAGACCATGCAGATGCTACAAAAAAAAAATGGGTGAATGGACACCGCACAACAATTGTCAGACAGGAATGTTCCCTCCTAGTTGGGGAACACTTCAACAGTCAAGGTCATTCAGCTTCCGTTCTTCAGGTAAGTGTCCACAAAGGCACCCTTCGAGATACACAGGCCTCCAGGCTGAAAAGTAACCTTCCACCACCATTTTCGGTCTTCTACCTCGAGCCACTTCTGTATCCAAATGGCTGGTTCTGCTCATATTCCATACAATGTAACCTTGCTAACCAGGCTACCATAAAGGAACTTTGTCAAACTTCGTACTGAAGACCACCACTCTACCCTATTCAATCCTCTTCATTAAATTAAAGTTTTTTGAAGAAGTAAAGTTCGTGAGACACAGTTTCCCACACACAAAACTACGTTGACTATCCCTAATCAGTCCTTGCCTTTCCATATACAGGAACATGAAAATCCTGTTCCTCAGGAGTCCTTCCAACAACTTGCCCAGCATCACATTACATTTTGAATTGAATATTTTACAAAATAGCTAAGACAAATTGTTTAAGGCCCAAAACGTCAGCTTTTGTGCTCCTAAGATGCTGCTTGACCTGCTGTGTTCATCCAGCTCCACACTTTATCTCAGATTCTCCAGCATCTGCAGTTACCATTATCTCTGAAGACAAATTGTTTGACCATATATCTTCACAAAAACACTTATTTAAGACACATCTGATTGTCTTATCTGACCACAGCCACATAAGACAAGAATATAGACTGACCAAGGGAGTATTCGTTCATTGCTGGTGTCAAATTTTGCTTTTAATACATGAATGAAACGTTCTACATTCAACAAGTTAACTGCAAGAGAGTCAGAGTTATACAGCATGGAAGCAGAGCCTTCAGTCCAACTCATCCATGCCAACCAGACATTGTTGTTAAACTTTGCTTCTAATATATGAACAAAATGTTCTGCATTCACCAAATTATCTCAGTTATACAACATGGAAAGAAAGTGTTCGGTCCAACTCGTCTATGCCAACCAGATATCTTAAACTGACCGAGTCCCATTTGTCAGCATTTTGCCCGTATCCCTCAAAACCCTTCTATTCATGTACCCAGATGCCTTTAACATACTAGATACATTCATTCATTCACAGTAAGTGTCAGGCACAGTGCAAGTAATTAAAAAACTAGTCTCTAACCAAAAAAATGAAACTTTCCCACGTCTAAATATTGTTAGTTTCTTTATAAACAACAACATTTTCATGGGATGTTACTTCTCTCCTCATAATCACAGCAACTGTGCGTTTACTTGCTAATGAACTGAGCCGATCGGCTGATTTTTGATGCATTAACCATGAGTTATGTAGTGATATATCATAACGGGAAGGCAGCAGTCATCATTCCCCGCAGCATCTCAGGAGCACAAAAGCTGGCATTTCGGGCCTAGACCCATCAGAGAGGGGGATGGGGTGAGGGTTCTGGAATAAATAGGGAGAGAGGGGGAGGCGGACCGAAGATGGAGAGAAAAGAAGATACGTGGAGAGGAGAGTATAGGTGGGGAGATAGGGAGGGGATAGGTCAATCCAGGGAAGACGGACAGGTCAAGGAGGTGGGATGAGGTTAGTAGGTAGGAGATGGAGGTGCGGCTTGGAGTGGGAGGAAGGGATGGGTGAGAGGAAGAACAGGTTAGGGAGGCAGAGACAGGTTGGACTGGTTTTGGGATGCAGTGGGGGGAGGGGACGAACTGGGCTGGTTTTGGGATGCAGTGGGGAAGGGGAGATTTTGAAGCTGGTGAAGTCCACATTGATACCATTGGGCTGCAGGGTTCCCAAGCGGAATATGAGTTGCTGTTCCTGCAACCTTCGGGTGGCATCATTGTGGCACTGCAGGAGGCCCATGATGGACATGTCATCTAAAAAATGGGAGGGGGGAGTGGAAATGGTTTGCGACTGGGAGGTGCAGTTGTTTATTGCGAACCGAGCAGAGGTGTTCTGCAAAGCGGTCCCCAAGCCTCCGCTTGGTTTCCCCAATGTAGAGGAAGCCACACCGGGTACAGTGGATGCAGTATACCACATTGGCAGATATGCAGGTGAACCTCTGCTTAATGTGGAAAGTCATCTTGGGGCCTGGGAATTCCTCCAACTTCCTACAGACTAAGGGGGTGGCCATGGGCACCCGCATGGGCCCCAGCTATGCCTGCCTCTTTGCAGGTTACGTGGAACAGTCCCTCTTCCGAACCTACACAGGCACCAAACCCCACCTCTTCCTCCGCTACATTGATGACTGTATCGGCGCCACCTCTTGCTCCCCAGAAGAGCTTGAACAGTTCATCCACTTCACCAACACCTTCCACCCCAACCTTCGGTTCACCTGGCCATCTCCAGCACATCCCTCACCTTCCTGGATCTCTCAGTCTCCATCTCAGGCAACCAGCTTGTAACTGATGTCCATTTCAAGCCCACCGACTCCCACAGCTACCCAGAATACACCTCCTCCCACCCACCCTCCTGCAAAAATTCCATCCCCCATTCCCAATTCCTCCGCCTCCGCCGCATCTGCTCCCACGATGAGGCATTCCACTCCCGCACATCCCAGATGTCCAAGTTCTTCAAGGACCGCAACTTTCCCCCCACAGTGATCGAGAACGCCCTTGACCGCGTCTCCCGCAACACATCCCTCACACCCCACCCCTGCCACAACCGCCCAAAGAGGATCTCCCTCGTTCTCTCACACCACCCCACCAACCTCCAGATACAACGCATCATCCTCTGACACTTGCGCCATCTACAATCCGACCCCACCACCCAAGACATTTTTCCATCCCCACCCCTGTCTGCTTTCCGGAGAGACCACTCGCTCCGTGACTCCCTTGTTCGCTCCACACTGCCCTCCAACCCCACCACACCCGGCACCTTCCCCTGCAACCACAGGAAATGCTACACTTGTCCCCACACCTCCTCCCTCACCGCTATCCCAGGCTCCAAGATGACTTTCCACATTAAGCAGAGGTTCACTTGCACATCTGCCAATGTGGTATACTGCATCCACTGTACCTGGTGTGGCTTCCTCTACATTGGGGAAACTAAGCGGAGGCTTGGAGACCGCTTTGCAGAACACCTCCACTCGGTTCGCAATAAACAACTGCACCTCCCAGTCGCAAACCATTTCCACTCCCCCTCCCATTCTTTAGATGACATGTCCATCATGGGCCTCCTGCAGTGCCACAATGATGCCACCCGAAGGTTGCAGGAACAGCAACTCATATTCCGCTTGGGAACCCTGCAGCCCAATGGTATCAATGTGGACTTCACCAGCTTCAAAATCTCCCCTTCCCCCACCGCATCCCAAAACCAGCCCAGTTCATCCCTTCCCCCCCAATGCACCACACAACAAGCCCAGCTCTTGCCCTCCACCCACTACATCCCAAAACCAGTCCAACCTGTCTCTGCCTCCCTAACCTGTTCTTCCTCTCACCTATCCCTTCCTCCCACTCCAAGCCGCACCTCCATCTCCTACTTACTAACCTCATCCCACCTCCTTGACCTGTCCGTCTTCCCTGGACTAACCTATCCCCTCCCTACCTCCCCACCTATCTTCTTTTCTCTCCATCTTCGGTCCGCCTCCCCCCCCGCTATTTATTCCAGAACCTTCACCCCATCCCCCTCTCTGATGAAGGGTCTAGGCCCGAAACGTCAACTTTTGTGCTCCTGAGTGCTGCTGGGCCTGCTGTGTTCATCCAGCCTCACATTTCATTATCTTGGATTCTCCAGCATCTGCAGTTCCCATTATCACAGCCATCATTCCCCACCCAGTCCCATGGCCTCAGTTCCAGCCCCCGTAATTCCGATTGCCCAATTACCTATTTCCTCCCCGTGCTCCATGTCAATTGCTGCGCCACGTCACACGCCGCCTCCTCCTACAACGGATTTCCTTGATTCAAACCAATTCGAAGCAACAAAAAAGAAAATCAAATATAAATTTTGACAGGCCGCTGCTCGAATTAAACGTGATTCTGATGTTTTATCCTCCCACTTCGCAGGAAACATTAAGCCCTTGGAAGAGGCAAATTAAAAAACTACAAGTCCACAGAGATAGCGTCGATCTTCCCCGGCGTTAGTTTCTCGGGAATGCCCACCCTGTCAACGGCCAGTTTTAACTGCAGCATGAGTCGGTCATTGGTGAAACACAGATACCAACACAGTCACACCATGAGAACTCAGACCCCAGCACGTCCCCAAACCACAGATGTCATAACCAAGAGAGAGCGCATGTGCAATCTCCTCCCCTCCCTTCCGAGCCCAGACTGCGTGCGCGCCGAGCCTGCCTCAAGCAAAATGTGCGCTCTTTAGAAAGTAAGTGTAAACTCTCTTGACTGCCTGCCCAGGAAATATTTAAATTCAGTATTTTCTTTCTGGCAGACTGGGCCCATGCATTTTCCACACAGATTTTCTTCCCTTCGTTTTAATTTCCTGATTCACTTGTCTGGCCACTGTTATTTGATATTCCAATTAATTTAGTTATTTTACACCAGACCTTTGGAATGTGTTTGCGGCAGTTTTATGGCTTTAATTGCCCGATAAATATCGGAGAAGAATTCGTTCATTCAGATCATCAAGTCAGCTCTGCCATTCGATTAAGGCCAATATGTTTCTCAATTATATTCTCTTGCCTTCCCCCTGTAACCTTTGATCCCCTTCCTAATCAAAAACCTATCTTTGTCTTAAATACACTCAATGACTTGGTTATCACAGCATTCTGCAGCAACCAATTCCACAGATTCACCACTTCTATCTGAAGAAATTCCTCCTCAACTCAGTTCTCAAGGGTCCTCCCTTCACTTTTAAGCTGCACCCTCAGTTCCCTGTCTCCTCTACTGGTGGAAACGTCATCTCTGCATCCACTCTATGCAGGCCTGTCAGTATTCTGTAAGTTTCAATGAGATCTCTTCCTCATCCTGGATGAGCAGCATGGACAAAATGGGCTGAAGTGCCGTAGACATCTACGACTCAATAACTCAACCGAGTACAGAACCACAATCCTTAACTGCTCCATATATGACAATCCTTCATGCCCAGGATCATCATTGTTCTCAGGGTCACCGGACCTGAAACATTAACTCATTTTTTTTCATCTGCCAGACCTGCTGAGCTTTTCCAGCAACTTCTATTTTTGTTCCTGATTTACAGCATCCACAGTTCTTTCAGTTTTGTTCAGGTCATGGGTGACACGGTGGCTCAGTGGTTAGCAATGCAGCCTCACAGCGCCAGGGACCCGGGTTCGATTCCTGCCTCCCGTCTGTGTGGAGTTTGCACGTTCTCCCCATGTCTGCGTGGGCTTCCTCCAGGTGCTCAGGTCTCCACCCACAGTCCAAAGATGTGCAGGTTAGGTGGATTGGCCATGCTAAATTGCCCATAGTGTTCAGGGGTGTGTGGGTTATAGGGGCATGGTTCTGGGTAGGATGTTTCAAGGAGCGGTGTGTACTCGTTGGGCCAAAGAGCCTGTTTCCACACTGTAGGGAATCTAATCTAGTATTTAACTCACTATTACATCTCTGCTAGGCATGCCCACCTTGAAGAAGTTTTGCTCCTCTTTCCAACGGGATTTCCATTTCCATCTTCTTGCCCACCGACATTAATTGTCACTCGCAGTGTTTAACCAAGTATTTGCTAAAACTCGTTTCCACAGCCATATCACATTCCTCAGTGACTGCCTCAGGCTTAACTCACCCCTTGTGGATTCTAACTGAATTTTCATCCCTCATGTTTTGAATTCTCCCAGAATCACAGTTATCTCCATGATGTTCAATGTTCCACGGACAATTACTCTTGCCACATCCTGAGATCCACTCTCTCTGCCATGTGGCGTCACATGCTCAGACTCAATATTTCTCTCCAATAGCGTCACAACATGCTGGCTCAGAGCTGCACCACTCTACAGTTTCATTTCATCCTCCAGCTCATTCGCCGTGCTAACATGAAACATTTTCTTTTCCTTTCAGGCATCAAGGTCCACAAGATGCAACTTCTCAAAGCTACCCATGGCTCTCTGGAACCTTCCTCTCCCTTCCTCCCCTCCGATTCCATTCCCTCTTCCAAGTCCACCTCCTGTCAGCTATTCACCATCCCTCTTAACCTTCTGCTCTCTGATGGTGAATGTTCTGTACTCAGCAACAGCCTCAGCCTTATTCCTCTGCGTCCCTACCTGAACAAATTTCAGATATGACATAATGCCGAACTGTTCTTTCGCTGTCTTCAGCTCCGTGCCCATTTCTTCAGGCAACAGTTCAAAAACACAAGAATTTTTTTTAAGTTGTGAGGAAGGATCACTGGACCCAAAATGTTAACTCCTAATTTTTTCTTCGCAGATGCTGCCAGATCTGCTGAGCTTTTCATTCAACTTCTGTTTTTGTTCATTCTTGTAAGCCTCCTCTGACCCCCTCCAACATCAGCACATCTTTCCTTAGAGACAGGACCTGTCCTTCTGTCTATCTTTGTGTCATTAGCAAACTTAACACCAATTCCTGCAGCTCCTTTGTTCAGATCAGCAATGATTAATTTGAATAGCTGCGGTCCTGACACTGAATCCTGTGGAACTGCACTAGTCACCAGCTGCTACCCTGAAAAAGACAACTTTAAACTCAGCCTTCTGCCAGTTAGCCAATCCTCAATCCATGCCAGTACCTCATCCCACACACAATAGCCTCTCATGTTATTTATCAGCCATCTGTGTAACACATTGTCCAAAATCATCTGGAAATTCAAAAACAGATTATGTGTACTGGCTCCCCTTCATCTATCTTGTCATTGCCTGTAGGATTGAGCGAAAATCCTTATCATTTAAAATACCGGACTAAAACCCTGGGCTTTAAAAATTAAATAAAAAGGCAGCTAGGCTATGCTCTGAGCAAATACACAGTAACAGAGACAGCTGCCTGGAACTATTGTTCAATTACAAAATCTAATTCACACCTCAACCCTAAAAGAATAATTCACTAGACCTAAGAAACCAACTTAATCCAGACATCACGGAGCCTTTCCAGATACCAAGACATCCAATTTCAATTAAGAAGCAGGAAAATTGATGTTCCGGGTCAGGACCCTTCTTCACAATAAACCCATTTCTGAAGAAGAGTCCCATCAACTTTCCTGCTCCTCTGATGCTGCCTGGCCTGCTGTGTTCCTCCAGCTCCACACTGCTGTCTCTGACTCCATCATCTACAGTTCATGCTGTTTCCAACTTCAATTAATATTCATTTACAGAAATACCAGACATTCCATCTATTCAAAATACATTTACACTTACTCTAAACTACCAAGAAGCCATTTCACGTCAAAAGTGGGGCAACAGTAGTACAATACAACTGGGAAGCACAGATTTGGCACAAAGGTAAGAGACCTGCAATTTAGTATAATTGCAGGCCCTGTCTCACCTGAAAAAAGAAAAAGAGTAATCCTCACAAGCTACCCCTGCAGTTACCATCAGAAGGACTCCAGATAGCTACCACCTTGAGACCAATCCCTACAGCCATCTCCAACCACCGGGAACCAACCACAACCTGTAGACCTGACAACCAGTGACCTCTGAAAACCACCATCCCGATCAACACCACAAGGCCTCAAACACTTCTGAGGTGAAAATCGGTTTGCAAAACTAACACAGCATAAGATCAAAACCAAGTACTCACCCAAAGTCTTCATCAAAGCACCAGCTATGGCAAGCAGGAATGGCCAGCTGTATTTCAAAATCGCGTTTAACCTCAGTGGTGAGTTTATATTCACATGACCCCAAAATATCCATGAAGCTAGCAGAGAGGGGAAGGGTCACAGTAACACTACAGGGAAACCCCAAGGTTAGGAAATCTGATTAAAGTTTAAAGAAGGTTGAAGAACTGTTCTGAGGAAGGGTCACCGGGCCCAAAATGTTAACTGCGTTTTTGCTCCTGATTTACAGCATCTGCAGTTTCAGTTTTTACATGGTAATTTGACCCTGCTCTACTAATCAACATGACCATGATTATCTCAACATCATATGCCAGTAATCTTCCATACCTTTTGACAGCTTCAGCTATGAGAAATTTATCTATTTCTTTCTTAAACATATTTATGAGTTTGCCTCCACGGCCTTCTGTAATGCTATTTGCCTTCCTAACTGCTTGCTGCACCTGCCTGCTACTTTTCAATGAGTACAAGGACACCCAAGTCCTGTTGTACATCAACTTTCCTCAACCTATCACGGTTTAAATTGTTCTCTACCACTCCAGTTTTCCATGTAAAGTGGACAACTTCAAAGTTATCCATATTGTATTATCTCTTCATTTACTCACTTATTGAACTTGTTTAAACTGCCTCAAAGCTGCTTTGCATCCTCCACACCAGTAAAAATCCTACACAATTTTGTGTCACCAGCAAAACTTGGAAGTATTACATTTGATTTCCTCATTCAAATTGTTGACACATACTATGAATAACAAGGGCCCAAGTGCTGATCCCAGTGGTACCCTACTAGTCACCATCTTCCATTTTGAAAAAGACTCTTAATTCCTACTTTCGTTCTTGTCTGCGAACTAATTCTCAATCCAAGACAGTATATTACCACCAATCCAATGTGCTTCGATTATGCACACTAACTTCTAATTTAGGACAGTATCAAAAGCTTTTTGAAGTTCAACTATTCCACAGTTCCTTGTGCTCTCTCATCAATTCTATTAGTTATGTCCTCAGAAAATGTCAACTAGTTTGTCAAACATGATCTCCCTTTCATAAATCCCTTATTAACTTTGTTAACTTAATCCTGTTGCTATTTCCAAGGTGTTCTGTTATTGCGTCCTTTGTAATAGGCACCAGCAATTTCTCTACTGCTGATGTTAGGTTTGCCAACCTGTAATTCCTTTTTCCTCCCTCTGTCCTTTTTTAAATAGTGGGCTTACAGTTGCCATCCTACAATCTGCTGGGACTATTCCAAATTTTATAGAATTTAGCATAATGACAATCAATGCAACTATTATTTCTATGGCCACCTCCTTTAATACTCTGGGATGTAGGTTATGAGACCTAGGGATATATCAGTTTTAAATTCCATTAATTTTTCCAACTTTTTTTTAAAACCAAGACAAATTTCCTTCAATTCCTCCACCCCAAAAACTGTCTTTGCTTTTACAACATTTCTAGTAAGTTATTTGTGTTTTCTTCTGTGAAGACAGAACATAACTGGTTGTTTTAATTTCTCTGCATTTTTCTTGTTCTCCATTATCAATTCTTGATGTTTAATTTCAAGATTTAACAACTGGGTTTGTAAAAATATGTTCTGACAATGTTTTATTTCCTGAAACAGAATTTTCTGGGTTATGTTGTCTAATGTGAATGTGTTCTATTTTGATTGTTCTTTTGAACTATATAAAACCCGTGTTCGGCCACATTTGGAGTATTGTGCACAGTTTTGGTCAGCACATTACCAAAAGGATGTGGAAGCTTTGGGGAGAGTGCAGAGAAGGTTTACCAAGATTTTGCCCAGTCCTGAGGGCATTGATTCTGAGGAAAGGTTAAAAAGACTAGGATTATTTTCACTGGAAAGCCAGTGGCTAACAGGAGACCTGATAGAGGTCTACAAAATTGTAAGAGGCATAGATAGGGTAGATAGTCAGAGACTTTTTCCCAGAGTTGAAGTTTCAATTGGAGAGGGGCACAGGTTCAAGCTGAGAGGGCAAAAGTTTAAGGGAGATGAGCAGGGCAAGTTTTTCAAGCAGAGAGTGGGAAGAGCCTGGAATGGACTGCCAGAGGTAGTGGCAGAAGCAGACATGTTGGCAATATTTAAGAGGCATCTGGATGGCTACACGAATAGGGGGAGAACAGAGGGATATGGACCAAATAAGGGAAGAAGGTTTGTTTTTCAGTTTAGTCAGGACATGATGATCAGCACAGGCTTGCGGGGCCAAAGGGTCAGTTCCTGTGCCTTACTTCTCTATTTTGTTCCTTTTTGAGAAAGAACTTATTGTTTCCAACTGTGCATTCATTAACTGTTTTATTTGACAGTTCCTATACTTTCTCTTTGTAGAATCATAAATGATTTAGAAAAATAATCTAAGAATTTGAGTTAACAATGGTTTCAATTAACTTCACACATTTACTGTTAGTGTAAGTCTTTCTCCCTCAAATACAATAATTTCATAACTAGTAAAAATAAAAGTGTGAGCTCATCACCTGGGTTGAATTTCATAGGTTGTGAACTCTGTAAATGTCTTCCATTGTTCTAAATATCTTCTGTATGTCTTGCACTTATGGTCACTTGTTTCAGACTTCTTCAATAACAAAGATAATCTACTTTCATTTATCTCATTCCCTTCTTTCACAGCTTTAAAGAAACACATCAAATTGGCCCAGACTTTGCAGTAACATTCACAGTATAATTGTCAGAATTCACTGTCATTGCTCCGCCACCATCATTATTCCCCTGAAACTGACCACAACGTTTGGAGTATACACAGTTGGTCATCCTTGAAAACATACATTGACACAGAGATGCTGGTGTTGGACTGGGGTGGACAAAGTCAGCAATCACACGACACCAGGATACAATTCAACAGGTTTGTTGGAAATCACAAGCTTATGGAGCGTACCCTCTTTGTCAGTGTCTTCAGAAGTCTTCACCTGAAGAAGCTATGGTCCATAAGCTTGTGATTTCAAATAAACCTGTTGGACTACAACCTGGTGTCATGTGACTTCTGCCAACATACACAGAATCATAAAGTCATAGAGATATACAGCAAACAAGTGCTTTGGTCCAACTTGTCCATGCTGACCAGATATCCTAAGTTCATCAAGTCCTATTTGCCAGCATTTGGCTCATATCCCCCCAAACCTTTCATATTCCTATACCCATCCAGTTGGCTTTTAAATGTTGTGATTGTACCAGCCTCCACCACTACTTCTGGCAGCTCATTCCATACCTGCATCACACTCTGCTTGAAAATGTTGCCCCTTAGCTCCCTTTTAAATTTTTCACCTCCCACCTTAAACCTATGCCCTCTAGTTTTGGTCTCCCCTACCCTAGGCAAAAGACCTTGTCTATTTACTATATCCTTGCCCCTCATGATTTTATAAACCTCTTTAAGGTCACCCCTCAGTTTCCAATGATCCAGGAAAAATAGCCCCAGCCTATTCAGTCTCTCCCTATATCTCAAACCCTCCAACTCTGGCAGCATCCTTGTAAATCTTTTCTGAATCCTTTCAAGTTTCACAACATCCTTCCTATAACAGAGAGACCAGACTTGTGCAAATTATTCCAAAAGTGGCCTAACCAATGTCCTGTACTGCTGCAACATGAAGTCAATGCACTGACCAATAAAGACATACATACCAAACACTTTCTTCACTATCCCATCCACCTGCAATTCCACCTTCAAGGAACTATGAACCCACACTCCAAGGTCTCTTTGTTCAGTAACACTGCCCAGGACCTTACCATTAAGTGTGTAATTTCTACCCTGATTTGCCTTTCCAAAATGCAGTACCTCACATTCATCTAAATTAAACTCCATCTGCCATTCCTTGGCCTATTGGCCCATCTGATCAAAATCCCATTGTACTGTGAGGTATCCCTTACCACATCCCTTCCACCTGTCATCTTTAAAAGTTTGCCATGCAAGTGGACAAATACTATCAACTAGAGTTGGCCTGTACAGTTCCTGAACTTTGCCCTGTACATGTCAGGTAGGGAGAAATTGGCACCCCACGTTGTTCACAGATGGAGGACTGCGCTTCCATTGGGACTAGGAGCGGACACCTTCATATAGACCATATTAGACACTTAGATTAAGGCAATCTCAGCTATTTTAATGAATGTACAACTCTAAAGGAAGAAGGTCAATTACCTCCTCCAATCTGTAGCATAAGTGCCACACTCTTATTTCTGATACCTCACACGTAAGTATCTTTTCTATTGTAACCACCTACCATTATGGCTCATGCTCTATCACTCACTATTGTCTGCAGCAGCTTCCCACACTTACTGTCATGCACCTCAAAGCCCACCACCACCATCCCTGCATGGCCTCACCAATATCTAATCACATGGTTAGGACACCTTCACTTGCACTGAGAAACAGCAGCGTCACCTATTTTCGTCTCCCTTGATACCTACCTCTCTTTAATTCCAAGAAGAAAAGTTATGCAGAAAGACTCGGGGTGGGTGGTGGGTTGCTCACCAATCAACTCCTCACCCCTTAATGTGGAGGAAATTGTGACTCTGACTGTCCAGAGTAGCTGACCATTTTCCAGCCTCTGGATTGGTATTGGAGTTTGCCCTAATTTTGTTGTGGTGGGAAACCCCTTGGCAATGGCTATCTTCTTTGACCTGACAGAGGCTAACTGAAAACCATTAAAAGATCCCTGGTTTTGTGACTGCACTAAATGGCAAAGGTAAAACAGAAGTAATATGAGCCTGGTATCTTTGGCTAAAGGCAAATGGTAAAGTTTGTCACAGTGTCCCAGTACATAATGAAGCCTGTGTCAGTAATGTACCTGGCTCATTCCTAGGAAATGTAGTCAGGGTCAAAAAACTCCGAGCAACCTGCAACTCAACACATCCTGAGCGGACTGTGGCTCTCAAGTGTCACTGATCTGGGTGCTCCTCACCTCTACAATGGCCTGCTGCTGCTCCTGCCTTGTCATTGATCCTGTTCATCCAGCATGCATTTTCGCCTTCATAGGAAGGCAGCTACAGCAACCAACCAGTGGCTGGGCACAGAACTCAGTGGAAATGACCTACAATGGGAACACAAAGAGCAAAAGAGGTTCTTAGTTGGCATGCCCTGCAGATGATCACTGAATACACTTCTTCATACAATGAGACATAAAGATTTATAATTAGGCCCATGTCCCGATCAGTCAGGTTCAACCTCAACATTTGCAATGGCTTGATGATGTCAGTTGAGTGACCAGCACACTGTAACAAAGAGGGAATGCCTGCTGCCCTCTGAATGTTTTCTTATCCCAGATCCACATCAATCAATCATTCAGTTTCTCACTGTACTGTACTAATTCAGTACAGACCATTGTTAAACTTACATGACTGATTACGAAGCATTAACGTATGCCTTCTACAGCATGCTTGGAAACTTGCACAAATACTGAGTCGTCTTTGGCCAGAATTGACTCTTCTTAAGTGTTGCAGCTAATTTCTCCATCACTGAAATGCCAACGCTCAATTTGCAAGCACCAATGACATGATACAAATTATCTTTGACCAGCACCTGATTCCTGATCACCTTTACTCTGCAGAAGTAGCAAATGGACGATGAAATTATTGCACACCAAACATGGATGGTTTTTACAAATAGCTGCTTCATGTATTTATTCCTTCAATGTCCTGGTGGCTATCAAATGTGGAACGTGCAGTTTCACCCATCAAACCAGCACTTCAAGTGTCAAATCTGTTATTGTCCCAACCATTTTCTTATAGCACTTCACATCTAGATGCAGAGAGTAATGGTAGGGAATGCAGCTTGTCATGGACATTGTCAGCACAGGGGTCCAGCTGGTAAGTAGTTACTCCCCCAGAACCTTTATATCCCCTTTACATCGCACTACCCTAACAGTCCATTTCTACCCGTTCCCCCAATGTGGAAACCTATTCCATTGAGGTTTGACTGAAACTGCCCGTCCTGCCTCCCAAGCCCCTGCATCGTGCCAAAATGTTGCCTACTCTGCTTCTTTATACTCCCCCTATGGAGGTCATGGTGGTGGTCACTTTGGCGAACACCCCATCTTTGGTCTACCATGCCTTCTGATGCTGTCTTGCGTATCCTCCCAAACACCCGAGATCTCCCCCCATCATCGTACTTGTCCTTACTTCTCAAAATATATGTTCCTTCCCCCAAGCCTTAATTCCCTACAACTTTCAGCAGTGATCATATAGTCAAACTTGCAAACTCCTGAACAATCAAGCCTCAGACCCCCAAGTCTTATATTCACCTGCGATTCATCCCAGATTTCTGACTGACTTTGACAAGAAGCCCCTAGATATGACTGATCAGACCCTAAACAATTTACAATAGACCATTTACAATGAGATTCTTGATTAGGCTGTTAATCTAGGCCAATCAAGAAGCTCTGGCTGACCAATATAATCATGGATTGCCCAATTGCTACTGGGTGTTGGGAATCCCCAGTGGAGGACACTCTACATGGGAGTCCCCCGACTTTCCCACAGAAATCTGGGGTGCTGGGTATTGTGTGCTGTGCACAAAAGTCCCCATGTACCTGCAGATTGCAGTGATTCACAGACTCTCAGCCCAATTGTCTGCTTTGTGGCGCTGTGGGAGCAGTGGACCATGTATATTCTGGGTGTGAGTGCTTGCACTCCCTTTTCAGTTACCTTAAAGACTGCCTTTTCTGTTTATGGTTGTACTTCAGCCCCACGCTCCTGATCTTTGCGTAGCCAGTGCTGAGGGGGGCAGGCAGGTCAGACGATCGCTTTGCGGGCCTGGCCAAACTGGCCATTAACAGGTGCAGGCAGTGGGCTTTAGAGGAGGTCGTTATGGCCAACTGCTTGCCCTCTTCTGTGGTTATGTCTGCACCTGGGTGTCCCTGGAGAAGGAGCACGTGGTGTACACTGATGCTTTTCCAGAGAGTTGGGCACTGCAGGGTGTGGAGTGCTTGCTTCCCCTACGAACTCTATTTTGATTTGATCCCTACCCTTCCCCCATACTTTTTCTTTCACATAGGGGATCTGCTTGATACTGATGCTTTGGTCATCTGGGTGATTTTCTGAGTGATGGAATGTTAATAAAGTTATTTGCACAACAAAACGGAAAAATAAATAATGAGGGATTTAGAATCTCCTCAGTTTTGGTGATTGATGAGCTACAGCCAGTGTACTGTGGAGGAAGAAGCTTGATTTTGGACTGAGATGTCAACTCAACTCTCTTTTTGACTGTGTAAGCCTCCTATTTGTACTGCTGCCACCTGGGCCTACTTCTTCTGCTGTCTATTTCCCTGGTTCTGCTGCTGCTGCTGCTGCTACCTGGGCCTCCCTGGATCCAATGTTGCCTGGGCCTCCTTCTGCTTCTGCTGCTGCTGCTACTGCAGTTGCTGTCGCCTGGGCGTTCCACCTCTGTTCCTGCAGCCATCGCTTGGGTCATCCACCTCTACTACTGCTGCGACCATCTGGGCCCCCACCCAGCTCCACTGCTGCTGCCACCATCTGGGCCCTGTTGAGAACTGGGATTGCTGCTGTTGCCTCAGACCCATCCACAAGAACTGGCTATACACCTGGCCACGGAGCAGGGGCTCACTGGGGGCGGGGACATATTTGCCTGTCAACCCTCTGGAGTTGATGGCCCAGAGGGTCGAGATTTCCCATGTCCCACCCTTTATTGCAAGTAAGCTCCTCCTCTCCTGGTTACAATCACTGGGGGAAATCCAGTCAGATGTAACACTGCTCCTGCTTGGATTAAAGGACACTGACCTTAAACACGTCTACACCTACATGCCAAGCCTTTGTTCCCATGACCCAGGAGGAGGTGATGAGGGCAACCTCATTGTGCTCCACGAGGGCACAGCCTCTGGCTGGGAGGGGCTTATGGGCGTCCAACCAGAGAGAAGGTGCGGAAGAAGGCCAAACATGTAGAGCTGTCCCCATGGATACATCTCCCTGCCTTTTCACCTTCCCTGTTGCGGTTACCACAACACCCCCCAAGGAGTTGGAACATCAGCCCTTCCTGGCCTGGCTCAACAATGGCACTGACCGTGCCAGCAATATCTCTCTGTGGGAATCCCAACACCCTGTGACTGAACCACACGCCATCAACTTACCACCCCTCAGGGGCTCTGCTGCTGGCCTTCATCCTCCAGTGGCTCAAACTGGGGTTTCAGGGCTAGAAACTGGGCTCCTGCCCCACCCACAGCCACCTGACATTCAATCGGGCAGGGCAGGAAGTGACACAACCAGCTCTCTCTGCTCCCACCAAGCCTCCTACTTTGCCCCAGTCAAAAATATTCACCCAATACAGGTGGAAGGGTCCCTATGTCCCATGACCACTGGGGCGGATGAGGGAAGGGAAGCCATGTTGGCCACCATGATCACAACAACCCTCGGAAGTGGCACTACTCCCTGCAGGGATAGGAGAACTCTGCGCCTTGGGTAAAACTTAGCTCCTATCCCGGGGGTGAGCCTATGGCACCTCCTGCCTCTCCCATGCTGTGGTCTGACCTGTCTAGAGCCCCAAAGGTTGCAGCAGGTTCTCCCACTGCTGCAACTCCACCAACCCCGAGGGACGAGCCTGGGCCCCATGGAGGCTTCAGTGTGGGCACTATAACTGGAAATCTCGCTAGGTCATCAGTCAGTGGAGCGGAGAAGGGTCTTTTTTTAGATTAGATTAGATTAGATTCCCTACAGTGTGGAAACAGGCCCTTCGGCCCAATAAGTCCACACCACCCCTTGGAGCATCTCACCCAGACCCATCCCCCTATAACCCACACACCCTTGAACACTACAGGCAATTTAGCATGGCCAATCCACCTAGCCTGCACATCTTTGGACTGTGTGAGGAAACCAGAGCACCCGGAGGAAATCCACGCAGACACAGGGAGAACGTGCAAACTCCGCACACACAGTTACCCGAGGCTGGAATCGAACCCAGGTCCCTGGCGCTGTGAGGCTACAGTGCTAACCACTGAGCCACCATGCCGCCTCATTTTTGAATGAGGTTTTCCTCATTCCTCCCGCCGACATTGTTTTCCCAGGTGCCTTGGCCCTGGGGGATGGCCTTTTCCCCAATAGGCTGGGCATCCCAGTGTTGGGAAAGTAACAGGGATCCAAGTTCCTGCCGCTTGATGACCCAGACCTAGATCAGGCCTGGATGGAGTGCATTGAGGATGTTCCTGCTGGTAACACTGGTAGTAGTGTTGCCAGGGAATTCGAGTCAGCTGGCGGTGCCAGATCAGCCCCAACTCTCTTAGTAGGGGAGGGGCAGGTGGTCTGGATGACAGCCCAGAGAAGGGCGCTGGGGATAAGGTGGACTCCATCTCCAGTGAGATTTTGGACTCTCAGGTGCCACCCACCAAGCTCCCCCTCATCCACTTCGAGGAACTCCAGGACTTTATGATAGAGGTCAGTCTTGGTCATTGTGACAGGGTCCTGTTGGCTCTCAACTACTGGAAAGATATTGGGTTGATCTGGTCCACACAGGCAGCTCACAACACATCCAGGCTGGTCCAGAATGACACTCCTGGATGCACTTGGGGGTCAGTGAGGGACCTGTATGCCCTTCCTCCCTCCTTCCTTCCAGTAAGTATTTTTAATGGTTTTCAAGGTGATGGTTGCACCATGCTCCTGACATGAAGACAACTATAGCTAGCTACAACATCAACAGCAGCAGGGAGTCATAGCACAAATACCAGAATTTATTGGTCCTTCAGGACCAGATGTATGCAGAATACATCCTGCAAGAAATCCATACCACCAAGAGAGGTGGCATAGTGGTATAGTGGTTAGCCCTGCTGCCTCACAGCGCCAGAGACCTGGGTTCAATTCTACCCTCAGACTGTCTGTGTGGGTTTCCTCCAGGTGCTCTGGTTTCCTCCCACAGTCCAAAGATGCGCAGGATAGGTGGATTGGCCATGCTAAATTGCCCATAGTGTCCAGGGATGTATAGACTAGGTAGGTTATAGGGGGATGGGTTTGGGTGGGTCCTCTGAGAGTTGGTGTGGATTTGTTGGGCCGATGTTTCCACACTGAGGGGATTCTATAAGATGAAGCCACCAAGTTCAATGAGGGGTCTATGTGAGTCATCACACCCACAAATCAGGCGGGGTGCCTATTTTGCCTATTTTACATTTTAGCTGGAGATCTTGGGGGGGTCAAGGTACCAAGACCAGGCTGTTTGCTTCACCTGATGGTGGTGGGGGTGGGGGGGGGGGAAGAAGGAGGGGGAATGCGGTGCTGCATTTTGTGAATGTATACACTCCTTCAGTCAGGTGAAGGTAGACACACTTCTATGGGAGAAGTGACCACTCATCTCACCTCCATCGACAAAGGCCAGTGCATTGACCTCAGGATGGGGATTTTAACTGCAACCTCAAAGACTGGAACCATGGCAGTGCCCAGCCTGGTTTGGTGAAAGGGAGGTTTTTGAGGAACTTGGTATAGTCCTTCGAACTGGTGCGTGAACTCTCCATCCTGACTCCATCACCTTCACCTTTGTGAGGCCTGGGATTGGAGCCTCAAGGATCGACCACCTGTACATTTCAGAGGCATATGCTACTGTGTTCCTGTGTCCTCCATGCGGCAGGTGCTGTATACAGACCATCCCCTGATGTGGGCAGAGCTCCTTCCGTTCAGCACACGGCTCAGGCCCATGCACTGGTGCTTTATCAACCTGCTGCTGGGAGACAAGCAGTTCCAGGACTTACTTCATTGGTTTGGGACCAGTTGGAGAAGGAAGCAAGGTGGCTTCCCCTTATTGAGGCTATTGGTGGGACGTGGGCAAGGCTCACATTCACATCTTCTATCAGGATATTGTGAGAGGGTTGATGAAGAGGCAGAAGTCCAGGATCAAGGAGTTGGAGAAGGTGTTCGACCTTGAGGCACATCTTGATCAGTCTGAAATGGATCTGGCCCTGTGGGGGGTGTACAAAGAGAAGAAGGCTACATTCTCAGACTGGAGCACATATGTGAGGTCATAGATCCGGCTCCTCAGGGACTTGGTCCATGGCTCCCCTTTCTTCTACTCACTAGAAAAAAGGTGTGGCACCCATCAGCAGCTCCTTGTGCTGTTGGCCAATTATAGGTCCCTTGTCTCCCATCCAAAAGGTATCAGGGCCCTGATTAACACCAATTATGTGGCTCTGTTCTCTCCAGATCTGTCCAGGGAGCATGCTCAGAGTTTTGTGGAAAGACCTGTCACAGGTTGGCCTGGAGGATGGCGGGAGGCTCAACGTTCCTGTCACTTTAGAGGACGTGACCAGCACCCTCACCCAGCTTTCAAAAGGCAAGTCTCTGGGGCTGGATAAGTTGACCATGGAGTTCTTCTGCGATGTCCTGGGTGTCAACTAGGCATGAGATCTTGGGGAGTGTCTTGGCTAGAGAGCTGACCCTTTCTTGGTACAGGGCAGTCACCTTTGTTCTCTGAAGAACTGGTGTCCAGTCTTCCACCTCAGCACAGATTACAACGTTTTTGTCAGGGTTAACAAGGTGCAGAGCTGGATGAACACAGCAGGCCAAACAGCATCAGAGGAGCAGGAAGGCTGAGATTTCGGGCCTAGACCCTTCTTCAGATAAGAGCTTCGCAGTCAGGTTAAAATTGTTTCAGAGATAGCAGATTCTCCAGCACCTGCAGTTCCTATCTCTGAAACAATTTTAACTCGACTGAAAAGCTCATTTCTGAAGAAGGGTCTAGGCACGAAATGTCAGCCTTCCTGCTCGGCTTGCTGTGTTCATCCAGTTCAGCACCTTGTTATCTCAGCAGGAACTGCAGGTGCTGGAGAATCTGAGATAACAAGGTGCTGAACTGGATGAACACAGCAAGCCAAGCAGCAGAGGAGCAGGAAGGCTGATGTTTTGGGCCTAGACCCTTCTTCAGAAATGGGTCTTTCCTCTGAGACTCTGAGTTTTCAGGTTCGGGATGCAGCTCATCGCCTGGCTATGACTTTTGTATGTTGCCATAGAGTGTCTGATTAAGATTAACAGGTCCCTGACGGTGCCCCTTGGCTTTGGAAGAGGAATGTGTCAGGTCTGCCTCTTTCCCTATGCAAGGAGCCTTTCCCATGGCTCCTGTAGAGGAGGTTTTCTGGGCGTTCCTGCGTGGGCTGGGCATGTGCATGTTTCTTTTGTTTACGCCGAAGATGTTCTCCTCATATTCACCAACCGGGCTGACCTAGGGAGGATGCGCGAATGCCTGGTAGTGTACTCAGTGGTGTCTTCTGTGGAGCCAACTGTTCCAGACTTCTTTTCCGTTCATGGTGCGTGAATTTTCTGCCAGAGGAGTTACGTGGGTTCACCTGGAGGACCACCTATTTCCTCTATCTGGGGATCTACCTTAGCCCGGCTGAGAAAATCTGGCCGGCGAATTGACTTCCAGCTCCTGCCACAGTCTTGGCTGGCCTAGGCCACTGGACAGGACTGCTCGGAGTGCTGTCTTACAGGAGTCGAGTGCTGGTCATTAATCAGCTGGTGGCCTCCTTGTTGTGGTACCTGCTGGTGTCTTTGTTTCCCCCTCCTGGTTCTGTTGCTGACCTTTACAGAATGTTGGTTCAACTCTGAGACAAAAAGACACTTGGGTCACTGCGCAGGTTCTGAATCTCCTTGTTAAGGAATGCCATCAGTCACTGGTGTGCATCTGCACCCAGGTGGCAACTTTCTGTCTCCAGACCTTAAGATTGAGCCTCTAAAGTAGGTGGTGTGTCTTGGTAACATATGTTTTCCACCAGGTGCATGGCCTCAAATACAACACACAGCCCCTGTTCCTTGCCCTGAAGGGTTTGCAAGTCACCCTGGGGATGCTGCCTGTCTTTAACAGGTCCTGATCATTGTGTGGGACATGGATAACTTATGCCAGGCCTACTCACCCTTTGGAGAAGTAGTTATTGTCACCGAGCCATTGTTCAGGCATCCACATTTCCACAATCACAGATTCGAGTGGCTGGCAGAGGGTTTGGGTTGTGGCCACAGGGGTGACCAGAGTTGGGGACTTGCTAGGTGGCAGGGGCCTGGGCTGGATGCTGCTGTAGGAATTTGCACGCCAGAAGGCAGTAGATATCGGCTCATGACCACTGCCATCCAACACCTTAACAGCAGTGCTCAGGTCTGACATCATGCGCCTGATGAAGGATGCTGAGGTGTGTGGTGGAATCCCATCTGCATGTACCCCTGCTTGGATGGAATTTCCTACTGGCCCCAGGAGCCTGTGCCCCACAGCCCAGGGCGGCACCGAAATGTATGTTGTACATCTTTTAGGAAAACTAAACAGCAGGCCCTGAGCGGAGTGTTGCTTCACACCATCTACCTCTTTTCCTTCATCCACCACCCAGACACATGTCAGTGTGCCTATTTACCTCCTGGCAGTGGGGATCCCTCGTGGAGGGCTCTCTACTTGAGAGTCTTCCCTCTTTCCCTCACGGATTTGGAGTGAAGGGTGTTGCATGCAGCAGTCCCCTGTAACCGTAGATTGCATTAGTTCTCCAACTCTCAGCCCAAATGTTTGTTTTGTGGCACTGTCCATAGACCACATATTTATCAGTTGTGGGAATTTGTACTCCCTTTTCAGCTACCTAAGTGACCTTCTCCTTTACTTTTCGTTGCACTTTAGCTCTACACTCCTGTTATTTGGGCATTGAGGGAAGAGGGATGCAGGCAGGATCTTCTCCTGGCCATGGCCACGCTGGCTATAAACATGTCCAGGCAGAAGCTGTGGAGGACATCATTTGGCCAACTGTCAGCCCCACTTCCACAGCTATGTTCCAACCTGGGTGTCCATGGAGAGGGAGTACATGCTGTCCACCAATGCTCATGATCCCTTTAGGGAAAGGCGGGCACCGCAGCGGGTGGAGTGCTTTCTTTTCCCCTCCAACTTTATTTTGATTTAATTCCTACCCTCCCCCTTCACTTTTTTTAACATAAGCATTGCCCCTACTGGGCTTTGCTTATTATTGGTTCCCTGACCACATGGTTGTTTTCCTGGTGATGTGAATATTGGATAAAATTATTTTGCACAATGCTGTTTTTGCTGATTCCACACACTCATATATACACACACACACACACACACACGTGTGCTGCTGGGGAAAATAAGCCGTAGTGTAGGGTACCCAAAATAAAACAAAAATAAACAGGGGATTTAGAATCTCCTCAGTTCAGGAGACCGACTCCATGCTGGCTGGCCGTTACCAGTGTGTACTGTGTCCTAGTAAATAAAGGGTGACTTGGTGAAGGGATACTGGCCTCTATGCAGTTATTTCAGTGATGTAAGTGGTTAGTGATGGGGTAAAAGCAACTGAAGAAAGATGTTAGATGCAACATTGAGTCTTGTAGATCATGCATTTTGATGTTTGCAGAGATAGAGTGAATGTGAGATAGCAGACAGAAGATAATGGCACTTACCCTGGCAAGACAGAAAAAGTTTCTGGAACAAAAAAAAAGAGCTGGAAAAGCTCAGCAGGTCTGGCAGCACCTGTGAAAGAGAAAACAGAGTTAAGATTTTGGGTCTGATGACCCTCAGAACTGATGGTGGCTGGGAAAATGTCATTTTATACGCAGAAAATAGTGAGGTTGGTGGGGTGGGAGTAAACGACAGCATAGAGCCCAAAGAGACAGAAAGATAGTTGGACAGACAAAGGAGTTGCTAACAATCAGGCTGGGAGGGTGAATAGTTGTTAAATGGGGACCGTTAGTCACTAACAACAGGGGGTGTGTATTGGCAGGCTATGTGGTAACAAGGCCTGGTGCGTGGGGTGCGGGGCTGGGACATGGGAGGGCTTAGGCCCTAAAATCATTGAATTCAATATTGAGTCCAGTGGCTGGGAAGGTCTGATAACTGAATAGACCCTTCTTGTACTTTGATAGACAGATCTTAGACTGTAGTCTTTCTTCACTGTGCCTTGATAGCAGCTGGCCAATGCTTTAGTGCGCTCATCAGCTTGTAGTCCTGGACATGCTAGTATGCAACCCTTAGTCAAGGTCAACTCTTTACACTAGAAAACCAAAAAGTTTCAGGAAGTCAAAAAAGAGTGTCTGAGTTGACGTTTGTCTCAGTGTACACCTTGGAGACCAGACCGTAGACAACAGAATCCTGCATCAGAGTTGTTTAGGATAAACCTTGACAAAAAAAACCATTGCATCTCTTTCCAGACCTTCTTTGCAAAGGTATGTTCCAGAAGGAGATATGTGACACAGTCTCTTAACCCACCCTCCCCCCAACTGCTTAGAGCCAGTATGCCATCGCCCAGGGAGTCAGGGCATAGATGAAGGATCTCACAGGTCATGCCTTTCTCACCACTAGCCAAGCAACCTCCTTGGCACTGTTGGAAAGTCCTAGCAATGAGGCATATTGCCAAATAACTTTGACACTCTGCTCAGGGAACTACCTGACAAGATCAAATGTCTCATTTTCCTGTACGATTTTAAGGGTGATCATGCTGACCACTGCCTGATGGACTTGTGGCCAATGGTGCTTTTCACTGCATATTCTTCCAAAAGGGAATGGTGATTCAGAATGGTCCAACTACTTGTAGTGTTAGAACATAGAAAAGCTCAGTACAGGCCCTTCGGCCCACGATATTGTGCCGTGTTTTGCAGGAATAAGGGGCCAGCGACACTTGGTGATTGTGTACCAAGGATCTACACACAGTTTGATGCAACTACATATGAAAGGTAGCCATCAGGGTGAGCCACAAAAGATATGTTCTTTCCCCAAATTATCCAGACCTATTTACATGGTGTCCCTTTGATCTTGGCCATCTCTGGCCTCTAGAGAAAGTGGTAAATGGCTTCGGTAACTGCAGTGGTGCAGGCTCAGAGAGTGCCTCGTACCTGATGACCAGGTTTTCACCGACAATAGAGAGAGAGAGAGTGCAGTGCTCCCAGCAGCCCGGTTCCTGCCTCATCCGAGATATATGCTTCTCCCAAGTTTTGCCACATAACCTGGCCTATCCAAACCATATACTCAGTACGTTTAGATAATCTGACCTGGTAAAGGGATAAAGGATCGGTCAGCTCAGTTCCCAAATAACATGGCCTTACTCTTGCCTCGATTTACGCCAGCTCTCAGGGCCAGTTTGAACTGGTTGCAGTTGTTCACAAGTCTGCACAGTGACAGCGAGTCTGAGCAGAAAATGACAACGTGCTCCATGTACAATGAACTTTGACTCGTGCTAAATGGTCACACCTCTCATGCTCATATCTTTTCTAATGAACTCAGCAAAAATCCAACACCCACACAAAGCACCAAAGAGCTAGCAGCCCTGCCCAACTCCAAATCTGACCAGAAAGCTCTCAGATTCCCAACCACTGATTGATACTGCACAACTAATTTTGATGTAGATCAGTCAGATCCAATTCTAGATTGCTCCCCCAAAGCCCATTTTGGAGACCATATCCCTCATGTAGCTGTATGATATCCTGTCAAAGGCCTTCTCCTGAACCAGGCTGACGAGGCAGGTGTCCAGCCACCCCTTCTGCATGTAGACAATCATATCCCTGAAAAATGAGAGACCAGAGATCATCCTACCTTGTTCACCAATCCAGATCAATATCTTGTTGGCAAAGACGATGGACAGGATTTTAAAATTCACATTTAAAAGTGTAATTGGTCACCAATTTCTGATTTCTTCCTTCTCCCCCTTCCACTTGTAGAGGAGGATGATGCTACCTTTCCTTGTGGAGTTAAGCATTGTACATGGTCAAATGTATATAGATATCTATCTCCAGCAGGTCCTGGCCAATCTAGTCCCACAGTGCTGAATAAAACTTGGCTGATAAGCTGTTGCTTCCAAGAATTTTATTCTTTTCAAAGGACTCAAGGAACTTGGTCATCTCATCCAGAAATAACATTTGGTCCAGCCTCTCCCACATCCTGTTGTCCAAGACTTCCATGATTGCAACGGTGAAAGCGAGAGACAGCAAATTGTTCAATGTTTGGGGATAAAAGAGAAAGGACTGTTGCCATATTGTTGTGCAAGATTGGGAATTGAAGATCTGTACTCACCCTTGCCATTCTTGATAGCACGGAATTATTTTATGTATGAAGTCATAGAGAAACAGTTCTTTTGTCTAACTTAAACTTGCCGACCAGATATCCTCAACTGATCTCGTCCGATCTGACAGCATTTAGCCCATATCCCTCTAAACCTTTCCTATTCATAAACCCATCCAAGGCCTTTTAAATGTAGTAATTGTACCAGTCTCAACCACTTCCTCTAGCAGTTCATTCTATACAGGCACCACCCTCTGTGAAAACAGTACCCCTCAAGTCCCTTTTAAATCTTTCCCTCTCCTCACCTTAAACCCACTCCATCTAGTTTTGAATTCTCAAACCCTGGGAAAAAAAAAGACCTTGGCTATTCACCTATTCATGCCCGTCATGATTGTATAAACATCTATAAAAGGTCACCCCTCAGCCTCTAACGTCCCAGGGGAAGAATGCCCTAGACTATTTAGCCTCTCCCTATATAGCTCAAACCCTGGCAAATCTTTTCTGAACCCTTTCAAGTTTAACCACATCTTTTTCGGGGAGACCAGAATTGAACATAGTATCTTAAAAGTGACCAAACCAATGTCCTGTTCAGCTGCATTTTATCCAGGGATGATTCTTCTGGAGCTGATAATCTCCATCTATAATAAATGCATTTTGTTTTCTTCATTTCCTTCTGGTAACAGCTGAGATAAGAAGTTCTCTTCCCAACAGGACTTCTATGCAGACCCCAGAGAACCTGTAAAACGGAAATCATGTAAAAGGTGAATCAACCTGATTTTATGAAGTGTGTTTCAGTATTAAATTAGCATCCAGCTGTCCCACTGGAAAACATGCACTTTGTAATTGGTCAGGTTTCCATAACAGTAGGATTAAGCTTCTGTTACTTCAAATTTGTGGTTAACAAATGAAATCATTAAAGATGTAGTGCGATAAAACTCTCATTCTAAATTTATCAGTAGATTAAAAACATAATGCATACTTCCATTGAAAGGTTACAAAGCTACAGTAAATAGTGTGGTTTTTTGTAAATAAGATTGCTTTAGCTTTTACTTTTCCTTTGAAATATGTGAAGATTGATTAGTAGAAAAATCAGTTTCAAACTGATAATCAAATCAGGTATCTTGTCATGCTTATCAGTCAGTCATGGGGACATCTTGATCTTCTACTAACCACTTTCAAGCAGATCATTAGTTGAACACTTGAATGATCTGTGAATAAAACTTTGTTAACAGAAAGTTTTTTTAAAAAGCCATACAAAAAAGATGTATTTTTATAAAGCAATCCTTCAATAATTGTAGAGTGTACTAATAATTTATGGAATGAGAAATAGGCTGGAACCATCAAGTGCTCAAATCTGATCAATTTTACTCAAACAAGACTTTATGACCCATGGTGAATTTAATACTTCTTCACACTAATGGCATGATGGGAGAATATTTTGCAATATATGTAGAACCAATATTTCTCTGGATAGAATAAGCATACACTACCTCTCTGAGAAGGATGGGCATGTGTGTTTCTAACTTCAGCACACATTGAAAGTTGCTGAAAAACTTCATAGCTTATTTGCATTGGACTGAAACAGTGCAATGTCACTGCAAAGCAATAAAAAAGCACATGACCTAAGAATCTTGTCTATGATTTCTACTTATATAGTTGGTTTCTTGGATTGCAGCCTAAAAAGTGTTTCTGGAGCCACCTGATCCAGCCAGTCTCTCCACACAGCCAAAAGCTTGATTGTGGATCCAACAAATAAGCAACTTACTTACACTGCTTTTACACATTGGCCTCTAACAGTGAAGGATGGTCGGTTAGAAGAAATTACTCCTGCAGAGGGGGAAATCCCTGCATCAGCCTTCCTGGTCCCCTTACACTTAACTGCTCCCTCAACACCTTCTCAGATAGCAGCCAAAGTGGGTGCCTTCTCTGCATGTTCAGGTGCTGATATCTCTGCTAATGGAGGGCAAAAATGCCAATGATGCATGCACAGATGCTTCCTGTGGCCTGTCACAGCCAGCTGATATCATGGCCTGCTTCTACATTTATGTGGGCAGCTTTGCAATAACTACTGTTGAGTTATAAATATGGTACAAAGGTTACAAAGGTCAATGTTCTACTGCTATTTTTATTATTCTGTGCTCCATTTCGTAGAATGGAATGGCTTTTGTCACGTGCAATCAAATTTTTAATGCCAGTTTCAGCAGATATTTTAAGTGTCGTTACAGAATTGAAATAGTGAAAAACAAAACTAGACTGGCATGGTGATACAGAGCCAAAATTGACCAGAATGAGAAAAAAAGTATCTTTAAAAGTACTGAAGTTATAGACCTTTTTCCACTCAATCCATGCCTGCTGCACTTCAGCGAGGAGTCACTGCCTCCACCCACTGGCGTCTGTCCAGGACTTGCCCCCGACCAGCCTGAGCTCGCTCTACACCTGCTCCGCAACTCAGCTCCCAGTTCAGTCTGTGCTTGGGCCCATGACTCGCTTCTGGGACTCAGCCGTGCACGCTGTGCTGCTGCTCCAGCCGTGACTCACTTCTGGGCATGTCTCAGTGGCACTCTGGGAACAGTCAAAACCAGCATTCATAAAAAGGAGGCGCTGGGATGAAGTTAGACAACACACAAATTAAGTACAGGCAGACAACAGTTGGTAAAAGAGACAAATGTTGTGTTAGAGGCAAATCTCCAGAGCAGCAACTATTGTCTTCTTAGCCTAGGTATGATGTTATAAACATGCATAATTTATTATCATTTTTGGAGTTTAAATCAAAAATATGGAGGGAGATGTGGTTTGGTTAGTCCCATGAAGTTTTTTTTAGAAAAGAAGAGAAAGTCATTTCGTCAATGGGCTAAAATCGCTTCTCAGAAGACACGTGGTTTGAGTCAACTGCCTGGTAGAAGTCCTGTTGTGTTAATTAAACATTTATACTTTTGAGTTGAGTGTCAGGTAGTGTAAACACATCCATAGCCCGAGCTGCAAATCTTCTCGAAGACTTTAAATATTTCCCATTCCTAAATTATCTGAGAGCGCAATGGTGTACTGTATATTCTTACAGCGCAGAGTGACATTTATTTTGTGGTCTCTCTCCGCAAGAGCTCCTTATCCCATTCAGCTCCCCGCCCCCACATCTTGCTGATAAACTTTCGATTTTTTTTCTTTTCAGCACATCCTGCGGCTGTTATTCACAGTAGGCATTCTGAGATCGGAGGAATTTGAGTGTTTCCAGACTAGGATAGCGACAGACTACGCTGTTGTAATGATTAAGAATGGAATTTCAAGCTGTTGGTTCTGTGATAGTGGAAAAAAAACACGTACATTGACATAGAGATAGTAGGAACTGCAGATGCTGGAGAATCTGAGATAACAAGGTGCAGAGCTGGATGAACACAGCAGGCCAAGCAGCATCAGTGCAAGCAAAGCTGACGTTTCCGTCACAGACGCTCCTTCAGAAAGGGTCTTCTGACGAAGGGTCTCGGCCCGAAACGTCAGCTTTCCTGCTCCTCTGATGCTGCTTGGCCTACTGTGTTCATCCAGCTCTGCAACTTGTTTTCTCTACGTACATTAATATAGTTTTTCTTTAAAAAAACCGTATGGTCGTTGAGGAAAAACCTCGATTGTCTCCGTGCTATGTCGCTCCTGTTGTACACAGTCTGATCAGCCTTCTCAGCGCGCGCACCCGCTTACCAACCACCGTGCACGCGCCCCAGCCCAAGCGGGTCGACACATCGAAACGGTTTCAATTGCTGAGTTTTGGAAACATTTGTGTGAGAGTTTCTCAGAATTGTTTTTGTAAAACGATTCGGCAGTTTCAAAAAGTTACAATATTACGTATACAGAAAAACAAAATACGTAACAGAACATCCAGATTCCCTAAACCTGCTGATTACAAGAGGATGGAATAAAACCGTTAGAGGTAAAGACAAGCGGTTTCTTTTCTAACGGGCCGGGACCTCCGGCTGGATGCGCCGAGTAGTTTACACAGTGTGCGATGTTGAATCTCCTCGATTGACGTGCTCCTAGGATGCTGCTTGGCCTGCTGTGTTTATCCAGCTCTACACTTTTGTTATCTCTACAACATTGACGCATGTTTTGCAGTGAATATTAAGCAACTATTTCCTAGGGTTTTATATTACCATTATCAAGAGAAAACTCTTTTTGCCTTAATTAAGACATGTTATTGTAAACATATCAAAATAAACCGACAGCTAGTACCCTTTTTAATTGGTCCATTAGAGATTGATCCTGCAATTTATTAGAATTATGCTGTTTCGCAAAAAGAGGTCATTGTAAAGTAAATATGGAATAGTTTTTCAACGTAACTATTAAATAAATAGATTCTGGAGCAATGATTGAAGTGCCACTTATTAAATCACTCCTTATTGTTTATGAATGAGACATCACTAAAATGCTATTTTTCTACTTCTTTCAGAGGCGTTATTCAATGACAAAACTATTCCCAACTACTTTTCTGCTCTCCATCTCCGTGTTCCTCATCAGATATACAAAACCCGAATCCCGCACCTGGGTAGGCTCGGCTAAAAATGTTTTTTGCCTTGTTTTGACTTGGTGATGGTGTCTTTAATGCACTTATAATGAAATACAACGACTGATTACAGGGTGTAATTTCAACAGTTGGGGTTCATTAACCACACAAGCAATATAAGTAGGCAATAGAAACTTTAAAAGAAATTTTTAAAATTCTTTAATTACAACTCTGTTCCACGAGCCATAGAGGAGACGAAATAGAATAGTTTATTTTATCCTCACTTTTGCAAATTTGTGGAGGGTATTCATGGTTTTCTAAAATGTGCTTGTCGTAGATGTGAACTCAAGGTCTTGCCAAGTAGTTTCGGTATGTTTTACGCTTACCTCGCTTTTACAGGTTCATACATCCAGTATTGCTGTCAGGACAGAGACCCTGTTTGAGCCGTATTTTCTAGTACAGTATCCTGCAAATACGAATACTTAATTTTCTCTTTTCTTTTATTACATAACTTTATTAGTCATTTGAGTGTTATGGGAAGAGTATGCGAAAGCCCATTAGGAGTTTTACTATTTTGGTAATGTCTGTTATTTAACACCGCAGCAATATTTGGCTTGGGGAATTAGTTTAATGCCACTTTAAAAGGGCAGCGAGAAAGAGCACAAATGAAGCGCCAATTCACGGCAGTAGCGCGAAATGCTTTTTCAACGGCGGCAAGCGTCACTGGCAGCTGACCGAGACCTCCTTTAAACGAAACGGCTGATGTTAAAATCACATTGCGAAGGAAAAATAAGAAAAACAAAATTTACGAATGGTAAATGGTGCGTCTTTCATTTCCTTTAAAATAAAAAGCTACATCTGGATTTAACATAATCTGAGGGTAGGTATACGATGTTTGAGAATTTCCAAGAGTAATCAAGCTGGTATATTGTGGCAAACGACGTAATTCGGTGTTGAGGTGTACAATTAACAGCTACTATACTCTCGGATGGTATTCCGAGCGATTGGTTAAGAACGGAGCAGCGTCAATAACGCGTTTTTTCCTCTTTGAGTGTCGGTGGGTAAAAGAACACTGAAGGAACTTGAACTGTGGCCCGTTTCTATCAAAATAGAACATGAAGTACAACTGGGTCAAAACATTCAAATCAAGAAACAGACTGAATTGGGAATCTGCAGAACTTGACCAATTTAAACGTTCCATAAATTCATTCTTCTCTAGCTTCCTTGTAATTTTATGAACACACAAAGGACATTTAGGCAACAGGGTGGCTCAGCGGTTAGGACTGCAGCCTCACAGCACCAGGGACTCGGGTTCAATCCCACCCTTGGGCAACTGTCTGTGCGGAGTTTGCACATTCTCCCCGTGCCTGCGCGGATTTCCTCCCACAGCCTAAAAATGTGCAGGCTAGGTGGACTGGCCGTGCTAAATCGCCCGTAGTATTCGGGGTGTGGGGGTTATAGGGGGATGGGTCTGGGTGGGATGCTTCAACGGTGGTGTGGACTTGTTGGGCCGAAGGGCCTGTTTCCACACTGTAGGGAATCTAATCTACTCAGAAATTATGAAGTACCTTTCCCGACCATGGCATATCCAGTATTTTTTAACCAACTATTGCTACAACGGAAGAAACACTCTAACAAGTTGTACACAGCAAGCTGCCACAACAGTAATGTGATTAATAACCAGATAACCCTTCTGCTCAAAATAACAATAGGAAATCTTTGAATCAATTTAAGAGGGTGAATGGAGTTTAATTTTTTTTTCTAGCAATGGTACCTCAATAATGTTATCAAGTGTCAGCTTTGGTTTTTGTATTGGAATCCTGGAATGGAATTTGAACTGCCTTTTTGGCTCAAACGTGAGGGGGTTGAAGGGAGCTGCCGGTTGAACCACAGCCGCCACACATTTTGTCAGTTAATTTTTAAGTCAATTGTCCGTTAATATTTCCACAAAGTTAATTGTGTTAAATACAAGTCTGCAAGGTTTATTGATGTAATGCTAATCAAACTCTCTGGGCCAGCATGGGAACTGTTTTTGAGAGTTCAATCACATTCATATATTTAGATAACAGTTAAAATACTAAATGCTTCCTTTACCTTATTTGGCTTTCTAAATCCATTTTTTTCTTTTCCGTTCTCTCATTCATCTACAAACCCCATTGTTCTCATTTTTTCCTTTTTGAATTCTTAAAACTAATTAACTTGGCCATGCCATTAATTAAGATTAGTGTTAACCACTAGCAACTAGGTCTTTCAGAAAGTTTTGAACTGCAGTTTTGAGTTTAAGGGTGCAGGAAATATTTTGACTAACAACTTACAACATGATATATTTTACTGAGCAAGACCAAGCTAATTGAGAACTAAGAAAACCACTAGGTGACTGACAGGTAGATAGGAGTGCTCTATTAGGTAAGAAATTGAATTTCAGTGGCTTATTTTTCTTAATCTTTGGGATGTGGAAATTATTTTACAGCCAAAAATGAATTTGAAATGTATTCTTTATTATCTAGAGTTTAGAGTGGCCAGTTTTCAAACAATGAGTCCCACATTTGGCTATGATATAAGTATCTCTAAAATCTGTTTTTGTGCTATTTTAACACAGGCCAGAATTTTGTCCTCCAAAACGAACAACACTTTGTTTGTTTTGAACCTGCTGGTTGTATTTAATTTCTAATGCAGCAATATCCTGAACTTGCACTCTAAACAACATACCTGCTGTGTAAAATTCTGTTGTGCACTTATTTTTTTCACTGGATGGAACTTCTCTTAGTGTCATAACCAAATAAAAGGTTCAATGTTGCATGGTTCATTTTTTTTTTAAAAAATGGTGACTTGAGTGCTTTATGTCACACAGTTCTTTGACTAATTATCTTTAATTACTTCCAATCCTAATGGTCATTTTCTGTGCTCACAGTGGAGTTACTTTGTCAATCTGCATCTCCAAAGTAAGGGATGACTTTGGCTTGGTCTCTGGATTGAACTTGCAGCGTTGAGTTTATGGAAATGCTATCACCATATAATTCTTTTGATGAGAACATTGGTCATCTATGTGAATTGACTGTGCATCTTTTTTGAATATTTTGATTTAATGCTCTTCACACTTACTCTTTGGCAACTGTAAATTAAAATACAATATGAGATGAATCTGAACCTTTTGATTTATGAAAATTAACTCATTTTTAAAAATACTGTAGCGTTTTGCGACAAAAACAACTAGACGGAATTGATGCAATTATAACTGAGGTGAACAAACTCACTTTTGGACCTCTGAAAAGTGTGTTGCTATTCGCTGGCTGAAAATTTTATTTGCTGCCTCTTCCCATTTTACCAGTCCTTATGTCCTTCTGAAGTCTGCTAATAATTACAATCCTCTTCACTCATTTATTTTTCAAAATGTTTATGTCCTCTGTCAATTTAAATCAGTTTAGATCATTTTACCCCATATTAAAATGATCAATGCTATCAATGTCATCATCTGGGGAGCACCACTGTGTGCCTCCCTCCAGTCTGAAAAACAACTAATTACCTCTGTTACTTTCTGCATACACCATTTTAGCCAATTTTGTGACTGAGCTGGCACTGTCCCCTTGATTCCACTGGATTCATTTTTACTAATGTTCATGATGTTATGAATTAGTTTTAGAGACAATATGTACAGAAGATGAATTATCAAAGAATTAAGTTAATCTCAAATCTGTGCAGAACGACATTGACTAAGCTATGCATTTCCAAGGTGTGATTAGCTTTGGCCAGGATAACTGCTTTTGAAAATTTCTATACTACTCGCACTAGGCTGACTGATCTAAGTGGATTTTCCCTATTTTGAACATTTAATATTTACAGTCCTCCAGCTTTGTGGTGTCACAACCATTTCTAAGAAGAATTGTGGCCAGACCCTCCTATTATTCTACTCTTGTACAGCAAAACAGGATGATTCAAGTAACTACTTTTGACTTTGAGTCCTATAAGACATTCAAGTGCTTGGTTTTTCTTTAGTCTGTCAAATTTTCCTTTATGGCCACCTTCTTTACAGTGACATTAGCAGTGTATTTTTTTTGTTTGGTGACCATTTAACTGCACTAACTTGTAGGGGGGGGAAGATCACCAGTTCATCCAAGTTCGCTATATGGCAATGGAGTTGAGAGAACATTTTGTTTGCAAAAAATTTTTCTCCGCCATTCAAAAGATTGATATGAATTAATTATTCATTGAATACTTCAGCCATAGTTTCTACCACAGCAAGGAAGATTTTATAGCTCATAAATTGCTTTAGCCTTCCTTTTACTATTGCTTAAAAGGTTTCAATGTTAGCTTTTATTTCCCTACTAATCCATTTTCATTGTTCTTCAGTTCTTCCCAGCTCTGAGCTTGTTTCACTTATTATGAAACTAAAATGGATCGTAAACCTCAGCTTCTATTTGATTTCTTTTTCATCCATCACTTTTCAAACAAGGGAGCTCTAACTTTGGACACTTTTTAAAATTTGTGGGAATGTCTAGTTGGTTTTGAATTGTCACCTCTTTGAGATTCTCCTATTCTTTTGCAGTTTTAACTTTGCCTGTGATTTCAAATCGGGGGCGGGGGGGGGGGGGGTCTAACTCTTTCTTTTATTTTTTTAAAATCCGTGTAAATAGTCCCCTTACGTTGGAGTACTTTTACAATTAATAGAAATGGGCAAAGAGAGAGTACTACTCTAAACCTAGTAATATTTGATCTGTTTCCAAATATTCTTTCTATGAAACATGCTCCACTTGTTGCACTTCAGTGCTGAGAACTAGGCCCAGCATTGCATTCTTTCTTGTGGGCTGAAACACACCAAGAAAATTCTCTTAACTATTTCTGGAGCTCCTTCCACTTGGTTCTTGCACTGTAATCTTCCAACTCTATATATCTCAATATAAGGAGCCTTCAACTATCTCTACACAGTCAAGCATCAGACACAGCTATATGATTGTATCATATTCAATCTGGTTTACAAATGGCATAAGGAAGGAGTTTGTGTTCATACGCAACAAGATAGTGACAACATTTGGGCTTGGGCTGATGAGTGCCAAGAAACACTTGTGCTGCTACAAATGCCAGATAATGACCATTTCTAAGAGAATCTAGTAGTTTTCCCTTCACTTCCACTGACACTTCTCTTGCAGAATTCCCCTAGCACCGTGACTCCACAAAGCTCTTTTCACACAAAAAAATCACAAGTCAAAATCTAAGTGCAACTCCAACGGCAGGTGATGTTTGATATCATCTAAGATAAAGCAACCTGCTTGATTGGTGTTCCATCCACTACTCTAGGAGATTTACTGTAGCAACTGCAGCAACTGCCCCACAGAACATTCCAGAGTACCTTCCAAATCTCTGCCACCTAGAAGGAAAAGAGCAGCTGATGCATCTGGAAACTACCAGCTGCAAGCTCCCCTCCATGCAATATGCCATCCTGGCCTAGTACTATTTTGTCATCCTTTCACTGTTGCTGGGTTAAAATCCTGAAACTTCCTCCTTGATATCATTGAAGGTATCTCTGCACTTCAGGGACTGCAGTGGTTTAAGAAGACAGGTTACCACTACTTCTAGAATCATACAGAAGATATCTTCAACAACGAAAGAACTAGTCTAAATCTACACGAGTCCCATTTTTAGGCATTCGGCCCGTAGCCTTTGTCATGACATTAAGTGCTCGGCTAAGTAAACGTTTTAAAGGTTGAGGTTTCCTTCCTCAACTATCCTTTCCAAGCAGCGGATTCCAGATTCCCACCACCCTTTTGGGAAGGTGGGAAATTTTCCTCATGTCCCCTCTAAACCTCCTGCCTTTCACCTTTGTGAAATTCTATCCCCTTGTTATTGACCCTTCAACTAAGGAGAACAGTTGCTTTCTATTCACCCTGTGTCCGTTATTCTTATACACCTTGATTTGGTCCCCTCTCAGCCTTTGCTGTTCAGAGGAAAATGACAAGCCTGTTCAGCCTCACTTCATAGCCAAATTGCTCTATCCCAGGCAACATCCTTGTGAATCTCCTCTGTACCTACTCCAACACAATTATATCCTTCCTATAGGGCGGTGACCAGAACCGCATGCAATTCTCCAGCTGTTGCCTAGCCAAAGTCCTGTACATAACCTCTCTGCTCTTAATCTATGCCAGAACCGATAAAACCAAGTGACCTCATATACCTTCTTAACCACACTATTAACCTGACCTACTCTTTTTTTTAGATTTAACTTATTCCGGTCACATGTACCTAAGTGCAGTGAAGTTTTTTGTTTTGCATGCAGTACAAGCAGATCATAATGTGCAAGGACACACAGATCATAGGGTGATTAACCAGAGCAAGGCAGACAAGTTACAGCTGCATAGGTGATGTACAAAAAAAAATGAGATCAACCATGAGATTTGAAATTTGAGGTCCCTTCAACAGTCTCTTAACAGCAGGGAAGAAGCTGATCTTGAACCTGTTATGTATGTTTAAGTGTTTGTATTTCCTCTCTGATGAAAGAAGTTGGAAGAGATTATAACTGGGATGGGAGGGGCCTTTTATAATATTGACTGCCTTTCCATGGCAACGAGAAGTGAGGATGGTGTCAATGGATGGGAGGTTGGCTTGCATGTTGGTCTGAGCTGTATTCACAACATTCTATAGTTTCTTCTGGTCTTGGGCAGAGCAACTGCGTACCAACCAGTGATGCATTTAGTTAGATGCACCATAGAAAACATTCTGCAAAAATTGGTATGGGTCCTTGTGGACAAGCTCAATTTCCTTAGTCTCCTGGGGAAGAAGAGGTGTTGTTGTGCTTTCATGTGACCACATCAATGTGGTCCCAGACAGGTTGGTTGTTGTCACTCCTAGAAACTTGACACTCTCGACCATTTCCACTCACTTCCAGGGTCCAAATATGGATTTTACCAGTTTCAAAATCTCCCCACCCCTGGCCTCATTGCATGACTTACCCTCCCTCTCATCCATGCTTCTTTGACCTGACACAACCTGTCCATCTTCTCTCCTACCTATCTGCCACTCCCACCTCACTGACCAATCCCATCCACTACCTACATGCAGTCACCTATCACCATCCCACCTACCTTCCCCAACCCCACCCCTCCTCCGTCTATTTATTTCTGAGGTCCACTCCCCCTTGTAATTTCTGAAGAAGGGTCCTGATCTGAAACATTACCTTTCTTGTTCCTCTGCTGCCTGGCCTGCTATATTCCACCAGCTCTACACTTTGTTACCTCTGACTCCAGCATCTGCAGTTCTTGCTATCTCAAGAAAGAGAGCACTTGCATCAATCTTTTCTGACAGATACATGTACTGTTGTAACACTGACAGCTTCAAAAATCAGAATTTGAGCTCCTCCAGCTGATGCTTTCTGCGCAATTGATTGCCCAGGGCACCAGCAACATCCCAGAGTTCTTGTATGACTTTTTTAGTGCTTACTGATGCTACTGAATGCTGGTAATGGAGTAAGTTAGTATTTTTGGATGTGGTGCCAACAGAGGAGTTGCTTTGCCCTGGATAATATCAAGTTTCTTGAGTATTGTTGCTGCTCTTCCAGGTAAGTGCGAAGTATTGACTTGTGCCTTGTAGGAGGTAGGTAGGCTTTGTAGAGTCAGGGCCTGAATTATTCACTGCTGGATTCCTAGCCTTTAGCCTCTGACCTGCTGTTTGAAGCCACAGTATTTCTTTGGCTAGTTCGGTTTGGTTTAAGGTACCTCAGGATGTTGTTAGTGGTGGAATTCTTGGTGGTAAGGCTATTGAATGTCAAGAGGTGCAGGTTAGATTCTATCCTATTGAACATGGTCATTAACTGGCACTCACTTGGCACAAATGTTACTTGTCACTTAATGCTCCTTTATCTAGATGTTGTCTTGGACTTGCTGCATTTAGATGTGGACTATGTCAATAGCTGAGAAGGCAGGAATGGTGTAGAGGATTTCCTACTCATCAGCGAAGATGCCCACTTCTGAACTGTTGATGGAAAGTCATTGATAAAACAGCTGAAGATAGTTGGACCTAGAACACGAGCCTGAGGGTCACTTGCAGCGATGTCCTGGAGCTCAGATAATTGACCTGCAGCAATCACTTTCCTTTTAGGTAAGTTTTCCTTAAGTAAGTTTCCAACCAGCAAAGAGCTTTTCCATTAAGTCTAAAGTTGCTCGGGCTTCTTGATGCCATGCTTAGTCAAATGAGACCTTGATGTCAAGGGTAATCACTCTCATCTCACCTCTGAAATTCAACTCCTTTTGTCCATATTTGGAACAGGATGTAATGAGGTCACGAGCTCAGCAGTGTGGTAGTCCCGAAGATCCTTGCACTTTCTTGTGGAGAGCAACACTTACTTTCCTGAAGCAAAATAACAGATGGTTATGAGCCCAGATCTGTGAGGAAAAGTCATCACCCTATCTTTAAATTTACGACCGAATTCTGCCAGTTGTATCCGCTGCCAGTCCCCTTCCCTACCTTCCCCTGACATCTAGCTTGGTATACTGTGATATGTTGGTTGATTTGATTTTTCTGAATGACTTTCACATTTAAATATACGAAAGTTGATGCAGCTTTTCACAAATTATTCTGCTTTCTATGCATCCCGAAGGAGAAAGATGTTTTAAAAAGAACAGTGATGCTTGGAAATGAGATCACTGATCATATTAGAGCTCCATTTTGAGGACAAATCAAATTAGTACTGTAATTTGCCAGCTTCCTTCCCCCTCTAGGAAGCTAATGCTCCACTGCTACCATGTGTACCAAAAGCACAGAAGTTTTAATTCTGGTATTGCTCTTCTCTAAGATGATATGCTAAAACAAACTGGAGAATCTTGTCCAGTTGCAGATAGGATGCTATCTGGTCCTTTGGCATTGCCTGTGTTCTTCTGCACTGTCTGACTACTTGGCCCAAAGCTAAGAGTTCAAATTCCTTTTCCTTCTGTTGGTTAAACTGTAAACTTAGGCTGATGTGGCCCTGCCTACGTAGAGTTGTTTGGGGTTGAGGCTTTAGATAATTGTTTTGATGTCGTCCACGGTCCTAAACAAGGCTCGACTTAAGTTGTGTAGTGGGAGTTTGATTTAGGAGGGGCTATTTGAGATGCTGAAAATATAAAACCTCTTGTGGATAATGATCATTCCCAGTCTCTTTAACAGCCCGGTCCTGCACACAGTCAGTTCTTTCGACTTGCAGAAAATGAATAGGGCTCTAATTGGCCAAGTATTTGTCCTGCTCAGACAGGCCGTACGTGGACATTATTTTTAGACCATGTAGCAGAGATATTGTTAACCAGGACATATGCATTTAAAATAATTTGTAGATTTAAAGGGGAGCAGAGGAGCATTCTCTTGACAAAGAGGATGATGGGGGCCTGGAAGTAGTTGTACAGAAGGATAGTAGATACAGAGACACTTCACGTTTAAAGTGGAATTTGGAAAAGCCTTCCAAATGTCATAACTTACAAGGCTGTGGAACAATAGTTGGAAAATGAGATTGAGCAACATAGCCTCCAGAGACAGAATTGATCAAATGCCTTCCTCTTTCTTTGTCATAACTTTTCCATGTTTTTAAAATCCTTGAATTATTATACAACAGAAGGAAGTTGTTCAGTCCTTTGTGTTTTACTGGCTTTCTATGACTCCCTACCACTCCCCCTTTTTTTCTCACAGCCCTATAAATCACTTCAGAAGCTATTAATGAGTCTGCATTGACACAGTCTTAGGTTGTGCATTCCTGATTATCCCCATTTGCATCGTGCTTTCAAATTTCCTTTTGAAATTCTTAAGTTTTCTCTTTTTCCAGTTGCTTTGAATATATGTCCTCAGCTCCTCGCGTTTCCACAAAAGGAAGTAGTTTCTCCACATCTATTCTGACAAATTCTTCATTGATTTTTAATTCTTCCAACAAAGTACTATCTTTGTTAGTCTGTCCATGTGATTGAGATATCTCCTCCCCAAATTGATTCTCAAGTCTTTTCTGGACTTGTTTTAATGCATCTTGATTCATCTTCAAGTGTTGTGTCCAGGATTAACAACTCCAGTTACAGCTATTCATAATGGTATTTAAAAAAAATTAATGATTCAATCTAGACTATTATTATTTCAGTACGTCTGTGTCCAATTGATTTATACTTTTTGTTTTCTAGACTAATTGCTACAATGGAGGAACTAATACAAGGATTGGAGAAGAATAGTCAACTACGGTATGCACTTTTGCTTTATTTCTCTGTGCATTTAAAATGTATCATGATAGTGCAGGTACTTCTCCTGTAATGCAATAGTTGTGTTCTTGTTTGACTTCACACTATAGAAAATCGCACTGTAAGAAATCACTGTAGAAAATTGCATTATCGGGAAATTGCTATACCTGCACAGCCAAAGTTCATTATCCAAACAACACCCACTATTCAGTAATTGCATTATAGCTAATTTGCATTAACAAAATATGCATTGTAGCAGAACTAGTATAGCTAAAAAGTCAGACAAATTGGTTTTTGTGTGTTTTAAAATACTGGATATTAAGTTAGGTCTAATGGTATGGTCTCTGGATCAGTAGTCCAGTGACATAGAAAATGTCTACGGACAAAATGCTAGAGAAAAGCAGTAGGTTTGTGGAGAGAGAAGTGGAGTTAACATTTTGAGACCAGTGTGACTTCCTCCGAACAGTTGCGTTGGGAACCTGGGTTCAAATCCAACCATAGCAGATGGTGGAATTTGAATTCTTTAAAAATCTAATGATAACCATGAAACCATTGTCAGTAAAAACCCACCTGGTGAACCAGATGAAACTGTCATCCCTACCTGGTCCGGCCTAAATATGACTCCAGCCCTGCAGCAGTGCAGTTGAATTATAACTGGCCTCTGGCTTGCTAGGTATTTCAATCAGTAGTATCAACTGCTAGAAAGGGAAAAAGGCTGAAACCAGGTGCACCACCTGGCGTTAACTAAGGCATCCAGAATGACAACAGCAAACGCAACACTGTCGACCCTTCAAAGTCCTCATTATTATCATTCTGAGGACAAGTGTTAAAATCGGGGAAAGCTATCTGTCAGACTTCTCGAGCAACAGGCTGATTCATAGACGTAGATCTTATACACTGTGTTCCTGACAAAATAATCACCATCCCTTGATATGCATAGCTACTAACTGAGCTGGTTGAGTCCCAAAGAGTTTGGCTGCTGGACGTTGTGGGCCATCAGCAGCAGCCAAATTGTACTCTAACAAAATCTGCAACTTCATGGCCTGGCATTTCCCTTGCTTGACCATTGCCAGGATTACTGCTTGGTTTAATGAAGATTGCAAAAGAGCTCTCCTGAGAAAATGAGGCTTCAATCTGGTGAAGCAACAAATCAGGACTACATAGAACGTTACAGCACAGTACAGGCCCTTCGGCCCTCGACGTTGTGCCAACCTGTCATACCGATCTGAAGCCCATCTAACCTACACTATTCCATGTACATCCATATGCTTGTCCAATGATGACTTAAATGTACTTAAAGTTGGCAAATCTATGACCGTTGCAGGCAAAGCGTTCCATGACCATTGCAGGCAAAGCGTTCCATTCCCTTACTACTCTCTGAGTAAAGATACTACCTCTGACATCTGTCCTATATCTTTCACCCCTCAATTTAAAGCTATGCCCCCTCGTGCTTGCCATCACCATCCTAGGAAAAAGGCTCTCCCTATCCACGCTATCTAACCCTCTGATTATTTTATATGTCTCAATTAAGTCACCTCTCAACCTTCTTCTCTCTAACGAAAACAGCCTCAAGTCTCTCAGTCTTTCCTCGTAAGACCTTCCCTCCATACCAGGCAACATCCTAGTAAATCTCCTCTGCACCCTTTCCAAAGCTTCCACATCCTTCTTATAATGCGGTGACCAGAACTGTACGCAATACTCCACGTGTGGCTGCACCAGAATTTTGTACAGCTGCAGCATAACCTCTTAGTTCCGGAACTCGATCCCTCTATTAATAAAAACTAAAACACTGTATGCCTTCTTAACAGCCCTGTCAACCTGGGTGGCAACTTTCAAGGATCTGTGTACATGGACACCGAGATCTCTCTGCTCATCTACATTACCAAGAATATTACCATTAGCCCAGTACTTTGCATTCCAGTTACTCCTACCAAAGTGCATCACCTCACACTTGTCCACATTAAACTCCATTTGCCACCTTTCTGCCCAGCTCTGCAGCTTATCTATGGCTCTCTGCAACCTACAGCATCCTTCGTCACTATCCACAACTCCACCGATCTTAGTGTCATCTGCAAATTTACTAACCCATCCTTCTACGCCCTCATCCAGGTCATTTATAAAAATGACAAACAGCAGTGGCCCAAACACCGACCCTTGCAGAACACCACTAGTAACTGGTCTCCAGGATGAACATTTCCCATCAACTACCACCCTCTGTCTTCTTTCAGCAAGCCAATTTCTGATCCAAACTGCTATATCTCCCACAATCCCATTCCTCTGCATTTTGTACAATAGGGGAATCTTATCGAACGCCTTGCTGAAATCCATATACACCACATTAACCGGTTTACTCTCATCTACCTGTTTGGTCACCTTCTCAAAGAACTCAATAAGGTTTGTGAGGCACGACCTACCCTTCACAAAACCATGCTGACTATCCCTAATCAATTTATTCTTTTCTAGATGATTGTAAATCCTATCCCTTATAGCCTTTTCCAACACTTTACCAACAACTGAAGTAAGGCTCACTGGTCTATAATTACCAGGGTTGTCTCTATTTCCCTTCTTGAACAGGGGAACCACATGTGCTATCCTCCAGTCATCTGGCACTATTCCTGTAGACACTGACGAGTTAAAGATCAATGCCAAAGGCTGGGCAATCTCCTCCCTGGCTTCCCAGAGGATCCTAGGGTAAATCCCATCCGGCCCAGGGGACTTATCTATCTTCACACTTCATACTACTTGCATGCTAAATTGTTTAATAGTTAGAATCCATAACTAGGGAAATAATAAACAGGACTTTTGGAAGGCCAAAATACAATCCATTAGAGCATGGTATTATGAAGGGTAAATCATGTTTGACAAATTTGCTGGATTCCTTGAAGATGTAACAAGCAAAGTGGATAATGGGAGTCCTGTAGATGTAGTATATCTGGACTTTGAAAAGGCATTTGATAAGGTGCTTCACACAAGCTAAGATCATATGTAGTTAGGATTAATTTATTAGCTTGAACAGAGGATCGGCTAATTGATTAGCCGACAAAAGGGATAAATGGGTCTTCTTTTGTTTGGCAATCTAAGTTAGCAGGGAGCTGCAGAGTTCGGTTCTCAGGATCCCAACTAATTAAAATTTATTTTGGTAATGTAGATGCAAGTCTAGATTGGACAGCAACCAAATTTGCAGATGGCACTAAAAAGGTGGGAATGAATAAATAAGAAATTGACAAGAAATGGAAAATTTTGAAAATCTCGGATTTTCTGGCAGCATCTGTGGAGAAAGAGTTAATGTTTAAGGTCCAGTGACATTTATTCAAAAACTACTTCAGAACAGTTCTTCGGTTTTTGGTAAATTAATTATGGTCAGGTTAGGTGAATGGGCCAAAATTTGGCAGATGGCATTTAACATGGATAACAGTGAGGTTATCCATTTTTGTCAGAAGAATTAAAAAGGCAACTAACTTAAATGGAGAGAAACGTCAAAACACTTTGGTGCAGATGGATCTGGGTGTCCTTGTGCATGAGTTGCAGAAAATTTGTCTGCACTTGGAGCAAGAATGGAGAGAAAATGAAATGTTAATGTTGTGGCTTAAAAATCTAAAAGGAGAGAAGTGATATTGCAATTGTACAAGACATTGGTGCGATCAAACGTGGAGCAGTGTTCTTCTAACTTCCTTTAACGGCTGCAGGGGCGTCCAAAGCCCACGTATTTCAGCACTTTTGGAATTTGCATAGATTGGCTCAGTGATTAGCACTGTTGCCTGATAGAGCCAAGGACCCGGGTTCAGTTCCACCCTTGGCCCTTATGGAGTCTGTGCAAACTCTGTAAGACCATAAGACATAGGAGTGGAAGTAAGGCCATTCGGCCCATCATGTCCACTCCGCCATTTAAATCATGGCTGATGGGCATTTCAACTCCACTTCCCTGCACTCTCCCCGTAGCCCTTGATTCCTTCTGAGATCAAGAATTTGTCAATCTCCGCCTTGAAGGCATCCAACGTCCCGGCCTCCGCTGCACTCCATGGCAATGAATTCCACAAGCCCACCACTCTCTGGCTGAAGAAATGTCATCTCATTTCAGTTTTAAATTTACCCCCTCTAACTTTAAGGCTGTGCCCACGGGTCCTAGTCTCCCCGCCTAAACTCCGTATAGACATTCTTCCCGTGTCTGTGTGGGTTTCCACTAGGTGCTCTGGTTTCCTCCCACAATCCAAAGATTGCATGTTAGGTGGATTGGCTATGCTAAATTGCACGTAGTGCTCAGGGATGTGCTGGCTAGGTGGATTAGTCATGGAAATGTAGGGGTGCCAGGGATAAGGTAGGGGGATGACTCTGGGTGGATTTCTGTTTGGAAGGCTGATAAGGACCTGTTGGGCCAAATGGCCTGTTTCTACACTGCAGGATCCTATGGTTCTGTTCTTGTTTCTGAGCACAGTCTGCAAGTTTTCTTTGAAGAACTCACCATCCTGACTTGCAAGTATAGCACTGTTTCTTCAGTGTCACTAGATTAAATCTTCAAGCTCCCTCCCTAATGATATCATAGGTGTAAGTTCATTAAATACTCTGCAGTGGTTCAAAAAGGCATCTTGCTACTACTTTATGGAAGAGAATTAAGGCTGAGCAATAGGTGTTGGTGCAGCCAGTATGCCCACATGTTGAGAATGAATTTTTTAAAAAGCCTTTTTCAGAATGATTCCCAATCATGAGAGTATTTCTGTTATGGATTAGACCAAAATCCCTAAAAATATATCAGAATCTCAACCCTAACTTATTTCATTTAAAGGTAAGTGTAAAGGGCTGTTTTCAAGGTATGATTCAATTGGTCCATGACTGGGCTTGAAGAAAAACAGTTAAGTACAAACAAAAAGAAAAAAATGGCATAACTTTAACTCTATTGAAAAATCTTAACAGAATAATAGATTATTTAACAGCTAATCATCAACTGTTCCAAAATGGCAGCATTCCATAAACATAGACTTCACAAAGGCAAATTCAGCAAAACATATTGTCCTTACGTGCTATCTCCCTCATCCAGGAGAAAGGACCATTGTTTATTTCAATCTAGCAGCAGAGAGACAGAGCTGTACTTATTAGTTTTGGCAGCCAGCCCCAAACTCCAACTGAACCTAAAACCTTGTGGATGTATGAGTCTGACTCCACCCACTCATACTTCTTTCATCTAATTTGTTTTTTTAATGCTTGGAGGTCAGAGCTGTTTATTCCCTGCTTCTGAAGCAGACGTTCCAGTGGCAACACCTGCAAAAAGGAAATGTAGGAGATGATGGACTCTCTAGGGAATAGAGCACAGACAGCCATGTTTCTGAGACTGGCTCCACTGTAATGAGGAAACTGTAATATTCCAAGTGATTAATGTGTGATAGAGGACTCTGTCGTCAGGGTCACAGACTCATTTTTGCAGCCATCAGTGAGACATCAGAATCGTGTGTTTGCTCCCTGGTGCCAAGGTCAAGGATGCCTCTGAGAAGGTGCAGAATATTAAAGGGGAAAGTGACCAGTAGGAAGCTGTTGTGCATGTTGATACTACAACATAGGAAGAGAAATGGATAAATTTCTGAACAGAGAATATAGAAACTTTGGCAGAAGGTTGAAAAGTAGGTCTTGGAGCGTAGTAATATCCAGATTACTTCTAGTGAAGAGTAGGAATAAAGGACAGAGCGGATGAATGCCTGGCTGAGGAGCTGGTGTAGGGGGCAGGGATTCTCATTATTGGATCATCTCTTCTGAGGTGGAAATGACTAGTATAAGAAGGATGGATTGCACCTGAATTGGAAGGGGGCCAATATCCTGGCAGGGAGATTTGCTAGTGCTACTCGAGACTTTAAACTAGTAAGAGGGGGTGAGTGGGGTTGGACCCAAAGTGATAAGTCTGAAGCTGGTCCAGCTGAGAAGAGGAGCAAGTTGAGCAGTCAGGCCAGGCAAGACTAAGGTAGCTAATAAATTAGACTGCATTTGTTTCATGATGTGGCGGTGCTAGGGTTGGACTGGTTATGCAATGTCAAGATACACATGACACCAGGTTATAGTCCAACAGGTTTATTTGAAATCACCTGCCGAAGGAGTAGCACTCCAAAAACTTGATTTCAAATAGAGTCAGGCCCGAAAACGTCAGCTTTTGTGCTCCTGAGATGCTGCTTGGCCTGCTGTGTTCATCCAGCCTCACATTTTATTATCTTGGAATTCTCCAGCATCTGCAGTTCCCATTATCTCTCTCTTTCAAATAGATTTGTTGGGCTATAACCTGGTGTCGCGTGACTTCTGACTTTGCATTTATTTCAATGTAAGAGGCCTGCCAAGTAAGGCAGATGAACTTGGACATGTTTGGCAACATGGGACTGGGATATCATAGCTATTCCAACATGGCTCCAGGAAGGGCAAGACTGGCAAGTTAATGTTCCGGTGTATACATGCTTTGGGAAGGATGGAAAGGGATGCAAAAGAAGAGGGGAAGTGGCGTTTTTAATTAGGATAACATTGTGGCTGTACTTGGGGAGGGTACTTGGGGAGGATACTCCGGGAGTATGTCCAATTAAGTTATTTGGATGGATCTGAGAAATAAGGGATGATCACCTTTTTGAGATTGTACTGTATGTCCCCCTAGTAGTCAGTGGCAAATTGAGAAGCAAATTTACAAGATGATCTCTGATATCTGTAAGAATAATAGGAATGTAATGTTAAGGGATTTTAACTTTTCAAACATAGAGTGGGACTTCCACTGTTTTAAGGGCTTGGATGAAGAGGGATTTAAGTGCGTACAAGAACATTTTCAGATTCAGTATGTGGACATACCTGCTAGAAAGAAAGCAAAACTCAACCTTCTTATGGGATATAAGGCAGGGCAAGTGACTGAGGTGTCAGTGGGAGAGGAATTTTGGGACAGAGATTATAATTTTATTAGTTTTAATATAGTTGTAGAAAAGGATAGATATGACCGAAAACTTCAAGTTCTAAATTGGAGGAAAGCCAATTTGGATGGTGAAATAACTCTAAGGAGGTCAGTATCCCATCACCAAGTCATCCTTTACTTAAACATACACCATACAGGAACTCTATCCAGCTAGCTCAGACCTAGTCTCTAGCTTGAGGAGAATCCCTGAGATTCCAGTTTATATCTAAAGCCAGGATTCCCTGATTGGGACTGTTAACTGTTAGGGCGGCACGGCGGCTCAGTGGTTAGCACTGCAGCCTCACAGCACCAGGGACCCGGGTTCGATTCCAGCCTTGGGCAACTGTCTGTGTGGAGTTTGCACATTTTCCCCGTGTCTGCGTGGGTTTCCTCCGGGTGCTCTGGTTTCCTCCCAAAGTCCAAAGATGTGCAGGTGAGGTGGATCGGCCATGCTAAATTGCCCATAGTGTTCAGGGGTGTGTGGATTATAGGGGTATGGGTCTGAGTGGGATGCTTCAAGGGGTGGTGTGGACTTGTTGGGCCGAAGGGCCTGTTTCCACACTGTAGGGAATCTAATCTAGTCTAACCTGGGCCAATCAAGGAACTCATACTCAATGAGATCCACCTGGCCAGCCTCATTCCTATCACTACAGACGGTATTTAAGAACTTTGAAAAGTTGGCTGGGAGAGGCTATTCACAGGTAAAGAGACACTTGGAAAGTGGGAGGCCTTCAAAAATGAGGTAATAAGAGTCCAGAAGCAGTATGTTCCAGTTAGTGTGAAGGGCTAGGTCAGTAGATGTAGAGAATGCTTGATGATGAGAGAAGTTGAGGATTTGGTCAAGAAAAAGGAGGAGGCAAATGATGGGTATAGACAGCTGGGTTCACATGAATCCCTCAGAGTATTCTCAAGGGAAATCAGGAGAGCAGAAAGGAGACATGACATAGCTGTGGCAAATTGGGTTAAGGAGAATCCAAAAAGATTCTACAAATGTGTTAAGGGCAAAAGAGTAACTAGGGAGAGAATAGTGTCCCTTAATGATCAACAAGGCCATCTATGTATGAACTGCAGGAGATGAGTGAGATACTAAACTAATATTTTGTCAGAATTTATATGGAGAAGGACATGGAAGCTAGAGAACTTGGGGAAAAATACATAATAATATCTTAGTGCCTATATTACACAGAAGATGGTGCTGGATGTCTTTAAAGTACATAAAGTGGATAAATCCCTGAGACATGATCAGGTGTATCGTAGAAGCTTGTGTGAACTTGGGAAGGGATTGCTGGGCCCCTTTGCTGAGATATTTGCAACATCAACAGCCACAGGTGAGGAAGACTGGAGGATGGTTAATGAGGTGTCATTATTTAAGGGTGGTAAAGAAAAGCCAATGAGCCATACTTCGGTGAGCCCGATGTTCGTGGTGGCCAAGTTGTTTGGACGGAATCCTGAGGGACTGGATTGGTAGGCATTTGGAAAGGCAAGGATGGATTAGGAGTAGTCAACATGGCTTTGTGCGTGGGGAATTGTGTCTCACCAACTTGATTGAGATTTTTGAAGAAGTGACAAAGAAGATTCAAAGCAGAATGCAGATGTTGTCCATATGGACGACAGCAAGATATTTGACAAGGTTCCGCAAGGTAGACTGGTTAACAAGGTTAGATCATGTGGAGAGAGTTAATGGGAACTGCAGATGCTGGAGAATCCGAGATAATAAAATGTGAGGCTGGATGAACACAGCAGGCCAAGCAGCATCTCAGGAGCACAAAAGCTGACGTTTCGGGCCTAGACCCTTCATCAGAGAGGGGGATGTCTTCTCAACACATACCTCACACCCCGCCCCCGCCACAACCCCCCAAAGAAGATCCCCCTCGTTCTCACACACCACCCCACCAACCTCCGGATACAACGCATCATCCTCCGACACTTCCGCCATCTACAATCCGACCCCACCACCCAAGACATTTTTCCATCCCCACCCCTGTCTGCTTTCCGGAGAGACCACTCTCTCCGTGACTCCCTTGTTCGCTCCACACTGCCCTCCAACCCCACCACACCCGGCACCTTCCCCTGCAACCGCAGGAAATGCTACACTTGCCCCCACACCTCCTCCCTCACCCCTATCCCAGGCCCCAAGATGACATTCCACATTAAGCAGAGGTTCACCTGCACATCTGCCAATGTGGTATACTGCATCCACTGTACCTGGTGTGGCTTCCTCTACATTGGGGAAACCAAGCGGAGGCTTGGGGACCGCTTTGCAGAACACCTCCGCTCAGTTCGCAACAAACAACTGCACCTTCCAGTCGCAAACCATTTCCACTCCCCCTCCCATTCTCTTGATGACATGTCCATCATGGGCCTCCTGCAATGCCACAATGATGCCACCCGAAGGTTGCAGGAACAGCAACTCATATTCTGCCTGGGAACCCTGCAGCCTAATGGTATCAATGTGGACTTCACCAGTTTCAAAATCTCCCCTTCCCCCACCGCATCCCTAAACCAGCCCAGTTCGTCCCCTCCCCCCACTGCACCACACAACCAGCCCAGCTCTTCCCCTCCACCCACTGCATCCCAAAACCAGTCCAACCTGTCTCTGCCTCCCTAACCTGTTCTTCCTCTCACCCATCCCTTCCTCCCACCCCAAGCTGCACCCCCATCTACCTACTAACCTCATCCCACCTCCGTGACCTGTCCATCTTCCCTGGACTGACCTATCCCCTCCCTACCTCCCCACCTATACTCTCTCCACCTATCTTCTTTTCTCTCCACCTTCAGTCCGCCTCCCCCTCTCTCCCTATTTATTCCAGAACCCTCACCCCATCCCCCTCCCTGATGAAGGGTCTAGGCCCGAAACGTCAGCTTTTGTGCTCCTGAGATGCTGCTTGGCCTGCTGTGTTCATCCAGCCTCACATTTTATTATCTTAGATCGCGTGGAACCCAGGGCAAGCTAGCCATTTGGATACAAAATTGGCTAGACAGTAGGAGACAAGACGGTAGTGTAGAGTTTTTTTTCAGGCTGGAGGCCTGTGTCCAGCTGTGTGCCATAGTGACGGGAGCTGGGCCCACTGCTTTCTGTTATTTATATAAAGGATTTGGATGTGAATATAGAAGGAATGGTTAGTAAGTTTGCAGGTTACACAAAATTGACAGTGCAGTGGACAGAGAAGAATGTTGCCTCAGAGTACAATGGGATCTTGATCAGATGGAGTTTAATTTGGATAAATGAGGTGTTGCATTTTGGTAAGGCAGATCAGATCAGTGTAGGACTAATACGATTAATAATGAAGTCCTGGGGTGTGTTGCCAAACAAAGAGACCGTAGTGTACAAGTTCATGGTTCCTTGAAAGTGGAGCCACGGATAGACAGGCTAGTAAAGAAGGTGTTTGGTATGCTTGCTTCTATGGTCAGTGCATTGAGTATAGAAGTAGAGTGGTCATGTTGCAATTCTACAAAACATTGGTTAGGCCACTTTTGGCATACTGCATTCAGGGAAGGATGTTGTGAAACTTAAGGTTCAGGAAAGATATACGAGGATGTTTCCAAGGTAGGAGGATTTGAGCCATAGTCAAAGGCTGAATAGGCTGGGGCTATTTTTCTTGGAGCATCAGAGGCTGAGGGGTGACCTTATTGATGTTTATAAAATCATGAGAAGCATGGATCGGGTGAATAGCCAAGATCTTTTACCCAAAGTAGTCAGAGTCCAAAACTACAGTGTGTAGGTTTAAGGTGAGAAGGAAATGATTTAAAGGGGACCTAAGAGGCAATTTTTCCTTGGAATAAGGTATATGTATAGAATCAGTTACCAGAGGAAATGATGGAGAGTGTTACAAAATATAAAAGGCACCTGAATGAATAGGTACATAAATACAAAGGGCTTAGAGGGATATGGGCCAAATGCTGGAAAGTGGGCCCAGATTAATTTAGATTATCTAGTTGGCATGGACAAGTTGAACCAAAGGGTCTGGTTCCGTCCTGTACAACTCTATAACTGAGTCTGAGAGAGAATTTTTATTTTACAAAAAAATGTCATGAACAAAGAGCAAATGAGGGTGAATTTGTATTATTTTTGCTTTTTCCTCTCTGAAGCCCAAGACAGGTGATGTATTGCTTGATTTATTCCTTTTTTTCGTACTCCTTTCCCTAATTTACTCCTTGTCCCTTACTGAGCTTGACCAGAGGGTGTACATAAACAGTAATTTTCAGATTCCAATTTTTGAAATAAAGCTGCAGCAAAAACCTTTAAAATGGAATCAAAAATAGGTATTATTTACAAAAAATTGCAAACATGCAGGAATTTTTTTTTTGCTACTCCATCCATATACATGTCATATGACAGAAGTTACTGGTACTTGGGCTACTGGGAAAGTCATTAGGCTAGCAGTGTAGCTTTACCATCCCATTATATTGTGACAAGGTAACAAACATAAATGGATGCATGTTTTTATAATAATTAATATGTTAGTTGGAAGTCAGAAGCTCATCTCCGTGTCCTACTATACTTTAGCTGGAATATTTGTACCATGCAAAGGTTCAGAAGCTTCTGGAAATATGATCACATGACCAGTGTCAGCCATTTTGAGTGCAGAAAGGTTGTCCACTTTTTAAAGGAAACCACAACTGCTTGGTCTGTGAAGTGTTGTTTATTAAAACAGTTTGAACTTGGAGAGTACAGTTTTCTCTGGGATTTTCTCTTTAGCCATGATGACAAGAAATAAAAAGAAACCAGTCAAGACTTTCATGGCAATTAGATCGTTGACTGACTCTAAACCAAGCTATCTAAATGTAGAGAGATAGTGGGAGCTGCTGATGCTGGAGAGTCTGAGATAACACAGTGTGAAGCTGGATGAACACAGCAGGCCAAGCAGCATCAGAGGAGCAGGAAAGCTTGGCGTTTCGGGCCGGGACCCTTCTTGCTGCTTGGCCCACTGCGTTCATCCAACTTCACACTGTTATCTAAATGTAGAATTCAGTTAGCAAGATATAAAGCTCGCAGAAAAACAAAGTTTCAATCTGTCTCTTGGTACATTCTAATGCAGAGACTCTAGTCCACAGAAATTCCAGTCCCCCGTTTGCCTCTTTCTTTGGTGTGGATTGTGGAGACACTGCTGAATCCTTTCCATATCTCCCAATCTGAATTTATTCTTGAATCTGACAGCCTAAGTTCATTCATTTCAATATTACCTGCAGATCTGAACCAAATTCTCCTTCTTTCAAAACATGTAATTATACCATTCTGAGAACTGTATCACGCATTTATATCTGTGCCAGGTCACTGTTGTGCATGGCAGTGGTCCCTTACCAAGAAACATTGATGATAGCCATTTTGTTGTGCTTAAAACACCTAAGGCATCAGTCACAGCTACCATACTGACAACTACAACTATTCTTAAAGCTTCTGTTGGGGAGCCTTTAGCTATGGATTGTACTGGAGCTACCACTTACATGGCTAGTGTCAGAAATAGTTGGATTGGGGAGCTTCCTACTAAGGTAGTACCCATTGCTGTACCCTGTGTGCCCTGTTCTCTGTCTGTTCATATACTTTATACTTTAAAATAATAGTTGTCTTTCTCACCACTTGGTAATGGCTGCCAACTTAGCATGGTTACTTATAGCCGTTCCTACACTGTCTCTGAAATTGCTGTCCTTTTAGAGAACCTTTTCTGGATGGCTGCCTTTGGACTTGGGCTGATATTTGTAATTAACAGATGTAGTGATAGAAAGGACAGTTGAGCTGGGCGTTGCTGATGAAAAGACATTTATTAGGAGGGCAGAAGAAATTAGAAGTAGTTAAGCTACATGACAATCATTTCACTTTAGAAAGTTGAATTTGAACGTTGATGTTTTGTGATAACTGGTTTCATCTGGGTGACATGAACTGAACAGATACGAACAGAGCTAATGGGAACTGCAGATGCTGGAGATTCCAAGATAATAAAATGTGAGGCTGGATGAACACAGCAGGCCAAGCATCATCTCAGGAGCACAAAAGCTGACGTTTCGGGCCTAGACCCTTCATCAGAGAGGGGGATGGGGGGAGGGAACTGGAATAAATAGGGAGAGAGGGGGAGGCGGACCGAAGATGGAGAGTAAAGAAGATAGGTGGAGAGAGTGTAGGTGGGGAGGTAGGGAGGGGATAGGTCAGTCCAGGGGAGACGGACAGGTCAAGGAGGTGGGATGAGGTTAGTAGGTAGCTGGGGGTGCGGCTTGGGGTGGGAGGAAGGGATGGGTGAGAGGAAGAACCGGTTAGGGAGGCAGAGACAGGTTGGACTGGTTTTGGGATGCAGTGGGTGGGGGGGAAGAGCTGGGCTGGTTGTGTGGTGCAGTGGGGGGAGGGGATGAACTGGGCTGGTTTAGGGATGCAGTAGGGGAAGGGGAGATTTTGAAACTGGTGAAGTCCACATTGATACCATATGGCTGCAGGGTTCCCAGGCGGAATATGAGTTGCTGTTCCTGCAACCTTCGGGTGGCATCATTGTGGCAGTGCAGGAGGCCCATGATGGACATGTCATCAAGAGAATGGGAGGGGGAGTGGAAATGGTTTGCGACTGGGAGGTGCAGTTGTTTGTTGCGAACTGAGCGGAGGTGTTCTGCAAAGCGGTCCCCAAGCCTCCGCTTGGTTTCCCCAATGTAGAGGAAGCCGCACCGGGTACAGTGGATGCAGTATACCACATTGGCAGATGTGCAGGTGAACCTCTGCTTGATGTGGAATGTCATCTTGGGGCCTGGGATGGGGGTGAGGGAGGAGGTGTGGGGACAAGTGTAGCACTTCCTGCGGTTGCAGGGGAAGGTGCCGGGTGTGGTGGGGTTGGAGGGCAGTGTGGAGCGAACAAGGGAGTCACGGAGAGAGTGGTCTCTCCGGAAAGCAGACAGGGGAGGGGATGGAAAAATGTCTTGGGTGGTGGGGTCGGATTGTAAATGGCGGAAGTGTCGGAGGATAATGCGTTGTATCCGGAGGTTGGTAGGGTGGTGTGTGAGAACGAGGGGGATCCTCTTGGGGCGGTTAGCATACCATACAACTGGCACAAGAAATTGCTCTAGCTATCCAAGAGCTTCAAGACTTTTTGCCAAAATATAGAGAAAGGAACAAAAGTTTGAGGGAACCATTGTATACCTAAATCTACAAATTGTCAGATGAAGTCAGATATGGCTGTCCATCACCAATGACTACTTTTTATTTCAAACTTTTAGGAGTGCTGACAGAGTACTTCAAAATCATGGCTTCCCTTCTCTTTACTTGCATTGGCCTCCAGTTAGTCTTAATTGGGTGGCTAGTACATCTTTGAGCCAATGTGCCTGACTTGCCCAATGTTAGGTTTCTGTTTTGTTTGGAACATGTACTGATATTAGGATTTCAACCTAAAAGTCTGTTCATGGTGTTTGAGGTAGGGATGTAAGGTACTTTAAAAAAATGTTTATTTTTAATAGTTTTGTGTGGTTCCTGTTGTGATGTCTGCAGGTGGAACATAATACCAAGATTGCCAGTATATCATTGTGGACAAGCATCCAACAGTGCCAAAAGCTTAGTTCCCTGTTGACTATCAAAATAGGCTTCAGCTAAAGTGTGCAAATTTAGATGTTTCCTGTTTAAAAGATCAATTAGTAACAATTCTTGAAATATTCCTTTTTTTTGTATTTTGAATACCAGAAAGCTGCCTCTTAAACTGCTGCAATTACTGAATTGTTGCAGCATCATTAAAATCTGCTCCCTTTCAATAAGTGACATGCAAAGTAAGGTGCACAAAGAGTGCTGGGTGTACGTGTACAATAGGAAACTAAGTATCTGTTAGAGAAATAGAGAATATCAAATCGACAACTGACATTCTATTCTTGAATTGTAAACCTATACTGAAAATCAAACTCAAGTTCTTGTATATCTCCTGGATAGACAGCAGGCACACAGTAAAATTCACAAATTCCCATAACAAAGTTTTCACAGATCAAAATTGCGAGTGCTTTAAATTCCTAATAAACTAAACTAAATAGTAAGGTTTTTGCAAAATCCAAGTTCCTGATACAGTATAATAAAATGAGAGGCTGGATGAACACAGCAGGCCAAGCAGCATCTCAGGAGCACAAAAACTGACGTTTCGGGCCTAGACCCTTCATCAGAGAGGGGGATGGGGAGAGGGAGCTGGAATAAATAGGGAGAGAGGGGGAGGCGGACCGAAGTTGGAGAGTAAAGAAGATAGGTGGAGAGAGTATAGGTGGGGAGGTAGGGAGGGGATAGGTCAGTCCAGGGAAGACGGACAGGTCAAGGAGGTGGGATGAGGTTAGTAGGTAGCTGGGGGTGCGGCTTGGTGTGGGAAGAAGGGATGGGTGAGAGGAAGAACAGGTTAGGGAGGCAGAGACAGGTTGGACTGGTTTTGGGATGCAGTGGGTGGGGGGGAAGAGCTGGGCTGGTTGTGTGGTGCAGTGGGGGGAGGGGACGAACTAGGCTGGTTTAGGGATGCAGTAGGGGAAGGGGAGATTTTGAAACTGGTGAAGTCCACATTGATACCATATGGCTGCAGGGTTCCCAGGCGGAATATAAGTTGCTGTTCCTGCAACCTTCGGGTAGCATCATTGTGGCAGTGCAGGAGGCCCATGATGGACATGTCATCTAGAGAATGGGAGGGGGAGTGGAAATGGTTTGCGACTGGGAGGTGCAGTTGTTTGTTGCGAACTGAGCGGAGGTGTTCTGCAAAGCGGTCTCCAAGCCTCCGCTTGGTTTCCCCAATGTAGAGGAAGCCGCACCGGGTACAATGGATGCAGTATACCACATTGGCAGATGTGCAGGTGAACCTCTGCTTAATGTGGAATGTCATCTTGGGGCCTGCGATAGGGGTGAGGGAGGAGGTGTGGGGACAAGTGTAGCATTTCCTGCGGTTGCAGGGGAAGGTGCCGGGTGTGGTGGGGTTGGAGGGCAGTGTGGAGCGAACAAGGGAGTCACGGAGAGAGTGGTCTCTCCGGAAAGCAGACAGGGGAGGGGATTTAAAAATGTCTTGGGTGGTGGGGTCGGATTGTAAATGGCGGAAGTGTCGGAGGATGATGCGTTGACGTCACATCCGCCTCCGCCGGCCACAGAACTTGCGGAACCGCTGCTGCAGTCACCAGCTCCACGACCAGATACAACACCCCACACACTACCCTCACCGCAGCTGCTGCCGCCCACCCCGATCCTCCAACCGCTGACGGAACCCCGCCCACGGTCGACGCCGACGGAACCCCGCCCACGGCCGGCGAAACCCCGCCCACAGCCGACGCCGACGGAACCCCGCCCACGACCGACGGAACCCCGCCCACGACCGACGGAACCCCGCCCACGGCCGACGACCTCTTCGCTCCGCCCACAACCTCCACAGCCAGCAACCCCAGAGGAGACAGCCACACTCAGCCCTGCCGCATCTTCACCATCCCCCCAGACCTCCCACTGACTGAGGACGAACGGTCAGTCCTTAGCAAGGGGCTCACCTTTGTCCCCCTACAACCACACATCAACGAATACCAGTCACGGTTGGACGTAGAGCAGTTTTTCCGCCGTCTCCGCCTCCATGCCTACTTCTTCAACCGGGAACCTAACCCTCCTTCCACTGACCCCTTCACCTGCTTCCAACACAAGTCCTCCTCCTGGACACCACCCCCAGGCCTCCTACCCTCCCTCGACCTCTTCAACTCCAACTGCCGTCGAGACATTAACCGCCTCAACCTCTCCACCCCTCTCACCCACTCCAACCTCTCCCCCACAGAACAGGCAGCCCTCCGCTCCCTCCGCTCCAACCCCAACCTCACCATCAAACCCGCAGACAAGGGTGGCGCAGTGGTAGTATGGCGCACTGACCTCTACATCGCCGAGGCCAGACGCCAACTCTCCGACACCAACTCCTACCGCCTCCTCGATCATGACCCCACACCCGAGCACCAAACCATCATCTCCAACACCATTCACGGCCTCATCACCTCAGGGGACCTCCCACCCACAGCCTCCAACCTCATTGTTCCCGAACCCCGCACGGCCCGTTTCTATCTCCTTCCCAAAATCCACAAACCTGCCTGCCCTGGTCGACCCATCGTCTCAGCCTGCTCCTGCCCCACCGAACTCATCTCCACCTATCTGGACTCCATTTTCTCCCCTTTGGTCCAGGAACTCCCCACCTACGTCCGTGACCCCACCCACGCCCTCCACCTCACCCAGAACTTCCAATTCCCTGGCCCCCAACACCTCATATTCACCATGGACGTCCAGTCCCTGTACACCTGCATTCCGCATGGAGATGGCCTCAAGGCCCTCCGCTTCTTCCTGTCCCGCAGGCCCGACCAGTCCCCCTCCACCGACACTCTCATCCGCCTAGCTGAACTCGTCCTCACACTCAACAACTTCTCTTTTGACTCCTCCCACTTCCTACAGACTAAGGGGGTGGCCATGGGCACCCGCATGGGCCCCAGCTGTGCCTGCCTCTTTGTAGGTTACGTGGAACAGTCCCTCTTCCGCACCTACACAGGCCCCAAACCCCACCTCTTCCTCCGGTACATTGATGACTGTATCGGCGCCGCCTCTTGCTCCCCAGAGGAGCTCGAACAGTTCATCCACTTCACCAACACCTTCCACCCCAACCTTCAGTTCACCTGGGCCATCTCCAGCACATCCCTCACCTTCCTGGACCTCTCAGTCTCCATCTCAGGCAACCAGCTTGTAACCGATGTCCATTTCAAGCCCACCGACTCACACAGCTACCTAGAATACACCTCCTCCCACCCACCCTCCTGCAAAAATTCCATCCCCTATTCCCAATTCCTCCGCCTCCGCCGCATCTGCTCCCACGATAAGACATTCCACTCCCGCACATCCCAGATGTCCAAGTTCTTTAAGGACCGCAACTTTCCCCCCACAGTGATCGAGAACGGCCTTGATCGCGTCTCCCGTATTTCCCGCAACACATCCCTCACACCCCGCCCCCGCCACAACCGCCCTAAGAGGATCCCCCTCGTTCTCACACACCACCCTACCAACCTCCGGATACAACGCATCATCCTCCGACACTTCCGCCATTTACAATCCGACCCCACCACCCAAGACATTTTTCCATCCCCTCCCCTGTCTGCTTTCCGGAGAGACCACTCTCTCCGTGACTCCCTTGTTCGCTCCACACTGCCCTCCAACCCCACCACACCCGGCACCTTCCCCTGCAACCGCAGGAAATGCTACACTTGTCCCCACACCTCCTCCCTCACCCCTATCGCAGGCTCCAAGATGACATTCCACATTAAGCAGAGGTTCACCTGCACATCTGCCAATGTGGTATACTGCATCCATTGTACCCGGTGCGGCTTCCTCTACATTGGGGAAACCAAGCGGAGGCTTGGAGACCGCTTTGCAGAACACCTCCGCTCAGTTCGCAACAAACAACTGCACCTCCCAGTCGCAAACCATTTCCACTCCCCCTCCCATTCTCTAGATGACATGTCCATCATGGGCCTCCTGCACTGCCACAATGATGCCACCCGAAGGTTGCAGGAACAGCAACTTATATTCCGCCTGGGAACCCTGCAGCCATATGGTATCAATGTGGACTTCACCAGTTTCAAAATCTCCCCTTCCCCTACTGCATCCCTAAACCAGCCTAGTTCGTCCCCTCCCCCCACTGCACCACACAACCAGCCCACCTCTTCCCCCCCACCCACTGCATCCCAAAACCAGTCCAACCTGTCTCTGCCTCCCTAACCGGTTCTTCCTCTCACCCATCCCTTCCTCCCACACCAAGCCGCACCCCCAGCTACCTACTAACCTCATCCCACCTCCTTGACCTGTCCGTCTTCCCTGGACTGACCTATCCCCTCCCTACCTCCCCACCTATACTCTCTCCACCTATCTTCTTTACTCTCCATCTTCGGTCCGCCTCCCCCTCTCTCCCTATTTATTCCAGCTCCCTCTCCCCATCCCCCTCTCTGATGAAGGGTCTAGGCCCGAAACGTCAGCTTTTGTGCTCCTGAGATGATGCTTGGCCTGCTGTGTTCATCCAGCCTCTCATTTTATTATCTTGGAATTCTCCAGCATCTGCAGTTCCCATTATCTCCTGATACAGTACATGCACATTACATTAGAGTTTAGTACAATAACCCTCATGTCTAAGCCTGGATGTTCAAAACAGCTGTCAGAACATTACAGTCAACAAACTCGCAGATGACACCTGACTTCCAAAAAAAAATGCTAGCAAATATTACAGAAAGTTGATATATATTTGGTAGTCTCAATCAGTCTAGATCCAGCTCAGCCAATCAGAAGAGCTGCCTTCCATAATTAATAGAACCTTTTAGGAATGTGCATAATCTGTCCCTAATAGCTCAGGAGGAGATTAGAGATCTGTATGGATGAGGCTGAAAATACCGAGTTTAAGCACTAAAATATCTTTTTGTTTTCACAAAGAAGTTCAAGTCGCTTTTGAGAAACAAATGCTTCTTCTTTCCTTTTTTTTCTTGCCTCAGAAAATATTTTTTTTAATTTATTACCTTCTTTGAAAAATCAGAGATTCTTCATGTGAAGCAGAGCTCCATGAACTAATACATCAAATTGATGTAATGGTAAGCCGTAAAAACACAGAATGGGAACAGCATTCAAAAAGCCTTGAGACCCAGCTTGAAATGCGTGAACTTGAATTGAACAACATGTGGACTTACCTTGAGCAGAAGCATCATGAGGTAAGACAGCTTCTTATGCAGGCATTGTAGTGAGTGTGCTTCAAGTCGGCAGGCATTGTATGGAGCCTATTTCAAATTGGAAATGAGAACTAATTTAATTTAGAGAAATTAAACCAAGTCAACCATTTCAGTGAGCTCTATTTGGATGGCACAGATCCACTGATATTACTTCTTAAGTAACAGAAACTGCTGCAGCAATTGCATCTTTTGCTAATCCTCAACTTCTAGATCTAACCTTGTGTTGTCCATGGTCACTATTGGACTCCTCAGTATCTACTGAGCTTGAATCGTTTTATATGCTTAATTGGTTTCTGTCTCCCCGGCTGCTTTAGTTTCCATCACAATTTTAGTTTCAGTTTTAGTTACCTTAGAAGCTGAAGGGATTCTTTTCAGGTTTCCCTTCAGGTAGGGTTCGTTTTTGTTTTAAAACAAAAAAATCAAGCTGTGCATATGCAGATTCCATCATAAGATGCACTACTAATTCTGGAACACAAACCTTCATACCATATCCAGGATAAATCAGGGCCCATATACATTTCTGTATCCAATGCCACGTGCTGCCAATTGATCATATTGATCATTCCACCATCATTGTATATGCAGAAGATTTTGCAGTATCATCTTTTGGTTGGTTGTTTTAATTGCTGTGATTTAATCTCCTGTGACTAAGCCAGCTCTGCATCCATCTTGCCAGCTCACTCCTGATAAACATGAGTTCACTTTTTGTACCAGTCTGCCATGGGGGACCTTGTCAAAGGCTTTACTGAAGTCCATGTAGACAACATCAAACACTTTTCCCACATCAATCATCTTTGTTACTTCCTTGAAAAACTTGATCAAGCTATTGAGGCACAATGTCCCCCGCACAAAATCACGTTGTCTATCGCTAATAAGTCCATTTGGTTCTAAATGCAGCCCTTAGAATCTTTTCCAATAATTTCGCTACCACTGGCATGAGGCTCACAGGCCTGTGATTTCCTAGACTATCCCTGGTATCTTTAAACAATAGGATAACATTGGCTATTCTCCAGTCATTTAGGACATTGGCTGTGGTCCTGGTTACAGAAATTAATGTTAAATAGGGGCATGGTTAATAAGCTGGCAGACTCAAACAATTTTGCAAGAGAATTTGAGCAGATACAAAGAACTCTTCAAGGGAACCCTGGGGGAAATGAAGAGTAGAAATTAAATTTCTGTAGAAGCTTGAGGCTCGTCCAAGGATCTGATGACATATCTAGTACCAATGCGATCCACCTAAAGAGAAGGTGGAACTGGAATGGTTGGTTGAACCTGGATGTGTTGGAACCAGTAACTGCCAGCGAATGGGCCGCTCCAATCATTCCCGTTTTTAAAAACAGATGGCCCAGCGAGGATTTGTGGTGACTTTAAAGGCCACCGTCAACTTAGCCTTGTGTGTGGATGAATACCCTTTCCACTCTTGGAGGACCTGTCGGTGACTGACTTGGGGAAAACAAGTTTTCAAAACTGGATCTGCTGCAGGCCTACTTACAGATGGCCATCGCGAAGGAGCTCCAGCCACTGCTGATAAAAGTGACACGGGACTGTTCCGCTATAAGTAGCTTCCTTTTGGTATCACCCCAGTGCCTGCTTTATTCCAGAGGACGTGGACAGATGATATTTTGGTTACTGGATCCACCGTAGAGGAGCATTTGAAAAACAGAGAAGAAACTTTGAAGTGGTTGCAGGAGCATGGCCTACAAGGCAAAAAGGGACAAATACAAGCCAATGCAAGTTTTTTTTGTTTGAAAGACTGCATTGAGCACTTGGGCCATGTAATCGATGGCGAGGGACTACTCGAGGCATCCATGAAGATTGAGGTTATCTTGAAGGCTCTGAGGCCAGAGAATGTTTCACAAATAAGATCATTCTTAGTACTTGTAAAATACTATGTCAAGTTTGTATCTGTTCTGGTAACCATGCTAAAACCTATGCATCAGTTGTTGGGTAAAGAGCAGCTGTGGAAACGGAATTTGAAGCAGTTTTGGGGGAGGTGAAGCAAACCCCAAAAAGATCAGAAGTATTGGCCTATTTGACCTGAAGTTGCCACTGTAGTTCGTATGTGATGCGCTGCTTTACTTTGGGGTCGGTTCTGTAGTGCTGCACATCTTACCAAACAGGAAGGAAAGTCCATTGTGTTTGCATCAAGGTCACTGTAGAAGGTAGAGGCGAAAATATGTCCAAGTGGAAAAGGAAGGATTGGGCATTATGCTTGGTATTGAGAAGTTCACCCATTTCCTTTACTGTAGGCACTTCTTGCTGCTGAAAGATAGTAGGCCATTAACCTCAGCCTACTCATATGTAATCAGACACTGTCAACTGAGGGAGGGGTGCAGAAAAAAAGGATATTCCCAACTGGAACGTGAAAATTATATACTTTTCCGAACAAGAGAAGATATCGGTTTCGATAGAGAGATGTATGTTACTAGTGGCCATTGATGCCCATTCCAAGTGGTCATAAAGTTGGTATCAGCAGAAGCAATGATAGACCAACTCGACGGAATATTAGCCAGGTTGAGGAACCTCGAACAAGTCACGAGTGACAGTGATATAGTGTCAAGTAGGTGAATGAAGTTGATGTACTGATCACAAATGATTTAATTGACTGGTGAAGTATGCTTTAAGTCTGACTGGCCTATTTCTCTTCTCTTGCTAATTCCTGTCAGTTTCTGGCTATATAACTGAATTCACAGTACAAAAGATTGGTCCATTCATCAGGTACTACCATGGCTGGTTATTGAATAATCATATACCACACAGCTTAAGTCACTGCAAACGGGTACAACTGTTACCTTTATCTCCTAAAGCGAACCTAGAGACAACCTCTTTAGGTTCTTTATCTCCTAAAGATGATGACTAAAGATGAATAATTTTTCAAGTTTTATTTTACAGGTTACAATAAAATGCACCTGGACTGCAGTCCTTTCAGTTGTTGACATTTACAAAAGTTCTTTTAGAATAAATTTGTCGTTTTTTTTACTGCTGATAGAAGCTCTGCTCAAAGGGAGCATGAATTGGAGTTACTACTTCTGATTCTTGAATCCATGTTCCCTTCAAGCACAGGCCCTTCACTGGGAGTGAAGAATCAGTAAATGTATCCTTCTGTTACAAATATATCATCTTATGGGTGAATGGCCTCCTGTACTGTAACCATTCTTATGATTTCATTTTTTTTCATCAAATGCTTAAAATGCAATTCTGTTTCATAGGTGGGTAAGCTTCGTCAGCAGCTAGAAGACTTTGAGAACTTTCACAGGGAAATGATACATAAATATAAAGAACATCTTAAGTCCTTTAAATCTGAAGTAAGTGAAATACATTTCACTGACATTTAATCAAAGTTCAGTTTCTAAATGCTGGAAGATACTGGTTAGGCTTGTTTGCATTTTTAAAAATATTTATCACTTCTGAAAATCATGATTTGTATTTTTTTGTTCCTGCATCACTGTAACTTAATTGCAAGAGCACCTGTAATTTTGCTTGTTGACCAAAGTGGGTTTTCTATTTCACTCCTCAAATTTATAATGCAGAGTTGAAACAGTTCTAAGGGGGTTCCTTGGCAAGGCATTTTAAAAACATAAGTCTCATTCACTTTTGGTTTAGCAGGAGGATCTGGATAAAGGTTCTGAAATGCTTTTTTTTGTTTAACTATCATGCGTAGTTCTCATGGCATTTTAATGTGAGGCATACCTTCAAACCACCCACACACCCAATCTTACACTTCACATAATTATTTCTCATTGTCCTGAATACTAATAAATATGGGCACAACCTACTCGACCTTCACTCTTCAGGGAACCTCTGATCTCAGAAATCAGCCCACTTGAGCTTTTTAAACTGCTTCCAATGCAACTATAACTGCATAAAATAAGGGGACTAGAACTGTACACAATATTCTAGGTGCCATTTTACCAGTGCACAGTATAATTCTAGTAAGTCTTCCAGCTTTTGTAGCCCATCGTCTTGCAAAAAAAAGCCAACAGTTCCATTCATTGAGTTAATTGGTAGATCTGAATACTATCTTTGTGAATTGTGTAAGACACCCAGATCCCTCTTGATACTGAATTCTGCAATGTCTCTGTTTTAAGTAATTTACTGTTTTCCTTTCTTTTGCCAAAGCAAACAACTATGCACTTTCCCACATTATACTCCATCTGAAAAATGTTGTTACCTCACTTAAGACTCATTTGATATATCTTCGACACCACTTGATTTCCTAGCTAACTCTGTAGATGATTTGTTGATGACACAAAGTGCTCAGCCTATTCTTCCAAGTGATTAACACAAATCATAAATAGTTGAGGCACCTATCCTGAACTGTATCTCACCTAGAATCACTGCACCTGGTGTACCAATATTTTACTAAAATGGTTCGCATGTCAGTGCAATGCAAATGCTTGTCAGAAATGGAAAGGAAATTGAATCAGTAACTTATCCAGAACTTTGCGTGTATCTATCCTATACAGATCAGTCTTGGCAGTCTCCTATATACTCACCAAAACCCAACTATCCCAGAAGATGAATGTCTTGTGTGTTTGAAAATGTAACTGCCCTATTTCAAAATACCTGTCTATTCCAAGATGCAACTGCACTTGTACAGGACTACAAGTAAGGGATTGAGCTATGTATGTTTATGACACTTCTGTATCTCATCTTATTCAGACTTTTCAAAAAGACTCTCCATAACTGATTTACTTTTTGAGGTTACTCAGACAACCTGTTGGTAGATGATTTCCACAGCATGAGAACTCCAATTCAGTATCCCATGTAAATAGGAACATCAGAGCAGGAGTAGGCCATTCAGTGCCTCCAACCTGTGCTGCAATTCAATGAGATTGGTGCTGATCTGTAGCCTAGCTGCTAATACTTTCCTTTGGCCCATATCCCTTCATACCTTTACTTAACAAAAATGTATCTGTCTCCGATTTAAAATTGGCAACTGAACTAACTCTGTGTTTGAAGAATTACAAGCATCTCCCACACTGTGCGTAGAAGTGTTCTCTAAATCTCTCTTGAACAGTCTAGTTCTAATTTTTTAGATACTATTGTGTTCCTAGAACTACACAATCAAAATAGTTAACCTTTTTATCTATTGTCTTTTCCTGTTGATATCTTGAAGGCTCAGATCAGATCACCACTTAACCTTCTAAATTCTAGAGAAAATGGACCTAATTTGTCTAACCTCTCATAATTTAACCACAAGTCCAGGTACCATTGTTTTATGCCTATACTGTACTCCCTTCGAGGTCATTATTTTCTTCCAAAGGTATGACGCCCAGATATGTTCACAATGGTCTAAATTTGATCTAACCAGGGTTTTGGCTCACTGCAACATAACTTTTGCATCCTTGTACTCACTCCAGTCCTCCCTATATAAGGGCCAATATTCCATTAGCTTTCTTGATTATTTTTGCATTTCTGTGACAGATTAAAGATCTGTGCACCTTTGGACATTCTTTGGACCTTCACTGTATTTAACTTCATACCAATTTGAAAGTATCCTGATCTATCCTTTTGGTGTGAAAAATTGATAGTCTTGCATTTGCTTACCTTAAACTCTGCCACAGTTTTCCCAGTTCGCCTAGTCTATTAATACCCCTTTGTTATTTTATGCTATCATCTCGAATGTCTACAATGCTACCTAACTCTGGATCATCAGCAAACTTCTTCATTTGCTCTTATTCCAGCAACTGGAGAAAATGTAGCAACTATCCTGAATTTGAATGATGTTCTCTGAATTCTTCCTACAGCTGTGACTTCTGTAATTTTACCCATACAGTGATCAAATGGGCTTGGTGTAGTGGTGATTCCACTTGACATATCAGTCAGAATGTGCAGTGCCTACCCAATCTTCTTGCTCATGACAAAAGGCATTCTCTCTTCAATGACAGATTGGATCTGTCATCTACTTGTAGCCAGATGGTTCCTTAGGAGATTTTGTTTCAAAATTAAATACAGGAGATAGAGCCATATAAACAATGCAGAACTTTTGGCAAGGTGAGGAAGTTCCATTCAATGTCTTGGATATGCTTGCCAACTTTGGCAATCTATCCACCTCCCAAAGAGCTGACATCTTGGCAAAATAAAACAAACAATGGAAATGCTGTGTGAGTTTCAGTCATAACATCATTGGCATACACAGCTTCTTCTCTTGTAATTGAAGCAATATCAGATTGGTAAAGGCTGAAACAAACATTCAATTTTGTGCCTGCAGCATCTGATGGGACACATTTAAGGAGCCAGAGCACATGTTTTCACAATTAAATATTTCATTTTTTTAAAAAAATTGTGCTTTGTGGATTTTTATACTTAGCATCCTTTTTAATACTTTAGAGTAGCAATGCAAAAATTGAATATTCAGTGGTCTACGCAGGTCATCAATTGTCCAAAGATTCCTGGAACAGTGACTGTCCCTACATTCAATCACTTCAGTTCAGAAAAATACTGTTTACCTCACCTTCTTTCTGGATTCAAGTGAGAAAATAATTGGAAATTGAGTTGAGTGGAGCTTCAATCTGTTGACTTTCTGTTTTATGGTTGCTTGATACCAAACATCAGACTTACAGTCATAGTGGTCTGTACGGTGGAAACAAGTCCTTCAGCCCAACTTGCCCATGCCACCCAGTTTTCATAATTAAACTTGTCCCATTTGCCTGCATTTGATCCATATCCCTCTAAACTTATCCTATCCATACCCATCTAAATGTTTCCTAAATGACAAAATTGTACTTGCTTCCACCACCGCTACTAGCAGCCTGTTCCAGAGACTCACCATCTCTGTGCAAAAATATTGTCCCTCTCATCTTAAACCTTTGCCCTCTAGGTTTAGACAGCCTTATCATGGGGAAAACCTGTTGGCTATCTACTTTATCTATGCCTGTCATGATTTTATATTGTCTTGGGCACCAGGGGATAAAGTCCCAGCCTATCCAATCACTCTTTATAACTCAAACTTTCTAGTCCACGTAGCATCCTATTAAATATCCTTTCTATAGTAGGGTGACCAGAACTACATGCAATACTCCAAATGTAATCTCACAAATGTTTCATACAGCTGCAACAAGACGTCTCAACTCCTATACTTAATGCTCTGACCGATGAAAGTAAGCATGCTAAAAGCCACCTTCACTCCCCTGTCTACTTGTGACTCCACTTTCAAGGAGCTAAAAACAGGTACTTCTAGTTTTCTTTGTTCTTTTAACACTCCCTATTTATTTTTGAGCTCCTCTCCCACTCCCCATTTCTGAAGAAGGATCCCGATCTGAAACATCAGCTTTCCTGTTCCTCTGATGCTGCCTGGCATGCTGTGTTCCTCCAGCTCCACATTTTGTTTCCACAGTTGCAGATAACCTTTTTTGCTGTATGCCATCCCATCAATCTTCATGTCATCCACAAAATTACTAACCATACCTCCTAAATTCATGTCCAAATCACTTATATAAACAACGGATAAAGGTGGACCTGACACTGATCTCTGTGGCACACTGCTGATCATCAGTTTCCAGTTTAAAAAACAGCCCTCTACCACTGCCTCTGTCTTCTACCATCAAGCCAATGTTATATCCAATTAGGTAGCTGTCTCCGCATCCCATGCAATTTAACATTACTCAACAATCTACTATGTGGTATCTTGACAAAGGCCTTGCTAGAGTCCATGTGGGCAACGTCTACCGCACTGCCATCATCTACTTTCTTGGTCACCCCTTCAAAAACTTCAATAAAATTTGAGATACTATTTTCCCACGCATGCTGACTAACCCAAATGAGTCTTTGTTTCTCCAAATGCCTATAGATCCTTTCTCTCAGAATTCCCTCTAACAACCTATCGACCACAAACATTAGGCTCATGGGTGTGTAGTTCTTAGGTACTTCCTTGCAGCCTCTCTTATATGCTGGCACAACATTAGCAACCCTCCAATTTTTGGGCTTTCACCTGTGGCTGCCAGTGATACAAATATCTCCACTCAGGACACCCACAATTTCCTCCCCAGCCACCAACATAGTCCTAGGATATAATTCTTTAAGAATCAGGGATTTACCTATCTTAATGCATTATGATGGACCACCTCTTCTGTAATATGGACTCCCCTCGTGACATCATTATTTTATTTTGGTAATTTCCCTTGTGTTCATACCTTTCCCGATGGTAAATATTGATGAGAAATTCATCTAGGATCTCGCCCATCTCTTGTGGCTCTGCACATAGACAACTTTGTGGATATTTAAGGGGTCCTATTCTCTCCCTAGTTACTTATTTTTTGGCCTTCATGTGCTTGCAGAATCTCTTTGGATTCTCTTATACCTTTTATCTGTCAAAGCTAACTTGTTTCCCCTGTTAGCCTACTTGTTTTTGTTCTTCATGTACTCTGACGCCCTCTGTACTCCTGGAGGAATTCACTTGATTCCAGCTGCCTATACATGTCATATGCCTCCTCTTTTTTCTTGAGCAGGACGTCAATAAATCTCATCATCAAGCGTTCCCTGCTCTTACTGGTCTTACCTTTCACTCTAATAGTAACATTCTGGCCCTGAACGGTCATTAACTCACTTTTGAAGGTCTTTCACTTACCAGACATACCTTTGCCTGCAAACAGTGTCCCCTAATAAACTTTTGAAGTTCATGTCTAAGATCATCAAAATTGGCCTTGCCTCAATTTAGAATTTTAACTTGTGGACCAGATCTATCCTTTTCCATAGCTATTTTAAAGCTAATGGGAATTATGGTCACTGGTCCCAAAGTGCTCCCCCACTAACACTTGTCATTTGTTTTGTCTTATTTCCCAAGAGGAAGTGAGTTTTGCCCTTCTTCTAGACGGACAATTTTTTCTCCATCCAAGTGCTTAATACTGTGGCGATCCCAGTTGATTTTAGGCAAGTTAAAATCACCTACAGTTCTTGCAATTATCTACAATCTCCTTATTTATTTGCTCCTCAATCTCCCGTTGACAATTGTGGGGGTGGTGTTTGCTGCAAAGGGCCTGTTCCTTTTGCTACATTTTTCTGTGTATCAACATATCAGCATTTGCATGCGAAGGATAGCACTAGGAGGAGTGCACCTAACTACAGTAAGTAATCATTCTAATGTACAATGGTCTCAAAGTGATCTCCCTCTTTTTATTTCTCAGTGGTGCCCATATAGACTCTGAACAAACCCTCAAAAATGTTTTCTGTCGGTGCTGCGTGATGTTCTGCCTAATCAAAACGCAGCTCCCCCTCCTCTCTTACCTTCTCTTCTTGCCTTCCGTCTGTACTCTAGAACATTGAGCTGCCAATTTTGTCCCTCTCTCAGCCACGTTTCTGTAATAGCTTTAATATTTCAATCCCATGTATCCATCCATGCCCCAAGTTCATTTGCCTTTCCTGTCAGGCAGCTTGCATTGGGTTAAACTGCATTTATTTCAGACTTCTCTTGCTTCCTGCCATGCTCTTGCCTGCCCTGTCTAATGAGGGTTACCAACACTGCCATGACTATTTAACTTGCTTTCATTGACTTCTGTGCTGGCCTCAACCTTCTCTTTCGTCTCCATAAGACTTTGGGTACTACCCACCAGCCAGACTAGTTTGAACCTCCTGAGTTTAAACTCCTCCCCCTATTTCAGGAAAGAATGGTTTAAATGGCTGTGAAAGATTTAGAGTCTCCTGTGGTGATCAGGAAATGCCCAAGATCTATAACACGCAGAGGACTATCAGAAACTAGGCATCTGCTCAGCCCCCCTGAACTTACCCATAAGTGGTATAGTCAGCATGCAGGACCAGGCACAGGAACATAAAGCAGGTGTGACAGAGAGGTACAGGAGACTGGAACAAAAGATCAAGGAATGCCTTCACCTTCTCATCACTGCTAGCTTTGGTATATGAGCACACGACAACTGTCTCCGTGCAAACGCTGGCAGTTGCGTTGGTCATCTGGCTCTAGCAGAATGCTCAGTAGCTGCCATATATATGCTCTATATTATTGTAGCCATGGGTTCTCAGCATCATTAGCAAGGCAAGCAGGAAACAAGGCCGCGAACTCCCACCAGCTGCCCTTCCTTTTGAGAAGGCATGGTAGTGCCAGCAAAAGCCCAGATGGACAAGAGACAGACAGGCACCATTGCAGCAGCTTCTCAAGACATGTCAGAGATCTATGCCCCTCGATCACCGCACTGCCCGTGACCCAATCCGTGCAGCACGTCAAGTTGAGGAGGGTGAGCCTAACCCTAAGGGGCCAACTGCCGAAATCTGCGGTGTTACCAGAGCCTAAAACAGACTCATGCTACCAAAGCTGCAGATTTTGGGTCTGTATCTAGATGTTGTGGAAGAGAATAAAGGTAAAAAGCAACATACTGAGGACATACCAGTGGTAGTGAGGAGGTGGAATGTGGAGAGAATCTCTAACCTTTCTTGTCAAGAAGCTGCCATGGAGCTTGTCTGTCAATGTTTGCTAGGACCTCCATGAGGTAAATCATGTTGTAAATATGCCATTTGTAAATATCTATTCACTTGCACTGTTACATCATGTGCAATAGTCTTATTGTATCTGTAGGACTGACACCTGTTCTGACATCTGAAAGATGTGAAGCATCTTCAACCATCAAAAAACGTAATGTATTGCTGCAACCAGATATTAGTAATTATTTATCAACTATAAAAACAGAAATTTCTGGCAAAACTCAGAGATATGGCAGCTGCGTCCCAAAACCAGCCCAGCCTGTCCCACTGCATCCCAAAACCAGCCAGCTTGTCTCTGCCTCACTAACCTGTTCTTCCTCTCACCCATCCCTTCCTCCCACCTCAAGCCGCACCTCTATTTTCCTACCTACTAACCTCATCCCGCCTCCTTGACCTGTCCGTCTTCCCTGGACTGACCTATCCCCTCCCTACCTCCCCACCTATACTCTCCTCTCCACCTATCTTCTTTTCTCTCCATCTTTGGTCCGCCTCCATCTCGCTCCCTATTTATTCCAGAACCCTCTCCCCATCCCCCTCTCTGAAGGGTCTAGGCCCGAAATGTCAGCCTTTGTGCTCCTGAGATGCTGCTTGGCCTGCTGTGTTCATCCAACTTCACACTTTGTTAGCTTGGACTCTCCAGCATCAGCAGTTCCCATTATCACAGATATGGCAGCATCTGTGGGGAGAAAGCAGAGTTAATATTTTGGGTCTAGTGACCCTTCTTTTTGAACTGATGGTAGCCAGGAAAAGGTTGGTACTTGTGTAGAAGAATGGGCTAGGGAAGGGGGTAGGAGTGAAGGATTGGAGGAGATAGAGCCCAAAGGACAGGGGAGCATGTCAGATTGGAAGAATGATGAGGTGTTAATGGGGACCACTGGTAGCCGACGATGGGTTGTGTGTGATAGCAACCCATGCGATAACGATGTCTGCTCTATTGGAGGTGGGGTAAGACATGGGAGGAAAGTGCTCAAGCGTTGATCACCCTGATCTGTTCCTTCACTCCCAACATGATCCCACGGCACCATGCAGAAGGCATAACAACACTTGCCCACTTACTTCCTCTATCCTCACCATCCAAGTCGCATTTACTACTCGCAATGTGGTCTCCTCTACATTAAAGAAACAAAGCGCAGACTAGGTGACTGCTTTGGAAAACACGTATGTCCCGTCTGCAAAAATGATCCTGAGTTTCTGATTGCCTGCAAGTTCAATACACTACCATGTACCATGTACCATGTTCCCTGTCCAATCACTTTGTCTCAGACTTTGAATAATGCTCGAGTGAAGCTCAGTGCAAGCTGGAAGAACAGCATCTCATTTTCTGTCTGGAAGCTCTTCCCTTCTTGTATAGAGTTGAACAATTTTAAGGTTTGAGCACCTTCCCCCTTGACTTTCCCCCACCCCCACAAACTAGGCCATGTCATCAAATGGACAGCTATCACACACAACCCATTGTCAGCTACTGATGGTTTCTATTAGTAATGTCAGCTACAATGATCTCCATTAAATGGACCCACCAAACCCAACTGACTTGATGAATAACCGTAGCCCATTCACCCCTGCCACAACTGACTGCAGTCAATCTTCCAGACTAATTTTTCTGCCAATATTTCAATGGACTAACACACAATAATAACTGCTTTTACATGACTTCCTGTGCTGGCCATGGCTCAATCTCTGGCCTGTAATAACACAGATCCCCAGATTTGCAGTAGATCAACCACCTAATTGGCTGTTGTTAAACCCCCAGACTACAAATGTCTCTCTATGACTGACTGGAGGTCCACCTCATTCCATTAAACACTGCTTCCTTTGCATTACATGGTAATGTGTCTGACACATGAACTGTTGGCGTATACAGCTCCAGCGTTCCAGTGCATCATGCGTACAGCAGTATATCCACCCCATTAGGACTTTTTCATGTATAGTCACTGTTTTCAACTGTCACAATCTTCCTGTTCCCCTCTCCTGCAATAAAAAAAATCTGTAAGCCAGTAGATACCTGGCTGTCCATCTGTACTAAAGCAATAGTTCAAAGACCAAGAATGTCTAGCTGCTCATATGCACTAATGCTACTTCTAAGCCAGCAAAGTATTTTTGTATAAAGTTATGAAAAGAAAAACTACTTTCACATCCATGAACTAACTAGGGCTTGACACTGACCAGGAAACTTGACTGAAACTGAGATAACAAGGTGTAGAGCTGGATGAACACAGCAGGCCAAGCAGCATCAGAGGAGCAGGAAGGCTGACGTTTCGGGCCTAGACCCAAGATGCTGCTTGGCCTGCTGTGTTCGTCCAGCTCTAAACCTTGTTATCTCAGATCCTCCAGCATCTGCAGTTCCTACCATCTCCTGACTGAAACTGACTTAGGTTTTGTCAAATTTTTGAATAATTGGGAAAGGGAAGTTAATAGGATGGGCTGTGTAATTAATAAGGTGCACATATATGCTGTTAGGCTTTTTACCACCTAATGTGATGAATTTGATTGTGTCAACTGTAAAAAATCTGATGTTTGGACTCTATACTAATTAAATCATCATGCTTATCATTATTCTCACCTCCTCAGAGGATATACTGCATCCCAGATATTGATCTTTCTGGGTTAAAAAACCTGGCAATTGCTTTCAGTTCTATTCCTAAAGTCCCAAATAAATCGTACAATACATTATCCAATGTTACCAACTCCAAGAAGGTGCTGGGATTTACTAAGATTTACTTTGTCTATTTTCTGGCTACTTTATAACAATTCAGAATAAACATTTTCACAGCTATTATCTACAGTGCTGTTCTATAGATTAAGCTATGTGCTTGAGCTGAACATTACTGTTAGGATTTCCAATCCTGGCACATCTCTCAGTAGCTAAGATCTCCGCACTTGCAAGCAGCTTTCTTTCTCCTTAACCTGAATTTATATTGGTTTAGACTTTTGAAATTCATGATGGATACTGAAGTAGTAATAAAGTGAATGTAATTTGTTGGACCTTCATTTTTCAAAGATGTTTCCTCCCAATATTGCAGTCCCTCTGTCTTTTTGCTTAGGGCATATGGAAAACCTATTTCGTAATTGAATACTTATTTAAAAACATTAACCAAAATAATCTCTTTCTGGATGAGTCCATGCCTTTTTAATACTGTAGTAATGGGCATTTCACATTAAAAGTGTGTGCTGAAGCTGAAAAGAGCATCAGGAGTTATTCTCTACCAGGTAGGTTCAACAGGATGTGATCCACATCACATTCAATTCTCCTGATATTTAGAGGTGCATCAGTGAAATGAAGGAGGTCCTACAAAGTGCGTAAGCTTTGTTTCATAGGTTTGTTTACTTATGATTTGTAGTTGCATATTTAGCTCCATAAGCTACAAAGTAGTTATGAGAAACTACAAAAACATCAACTGAAGCAAGCCAGAGAGCCACGCAAATTAGAGATCGTTGGTGAAAATGGGGAGACTCACTCAAAGCAGAAGATTTTAAATAGCAATTTGGAGGTAAGTGTCTTTTTGCTCCAATTATGTTTGTAATGTTTTCAATGTTTTTGCTTTGATTTTATAATTTTTTGTTAATGACACTTACTTACCTTAGGCATGTTTTGTTTTTATCAGATAAAAGGTCAGTGTACCCACATGCTTAGATATGCTAGCATGGTGGTTAAGATTCTATCTATAAAATTGGCAAAGTATTTAACAATATATAATTATTGACTGATTTAATGTTGCGCAAAAGGGCAACATTTCTTAGGAAGGATAAAAACCACAGATTTGGCCATTTATTTTGAGGCATCTCATGTTTTACAGGATATGTTTAGAATCTTGTTTTTAATTAATTCTTTAGCTCCAGCTCTCAAAAAAAAATTATAAATTTGTTTCCTGACACAGTGCAACTGCAAATCAGGGTTTTGAGCATGGAAGTCAATGGGACCTTACAGGATTTTAAAAAAATTAATGACTGAAAATCCTATTGGCATCTTTGGCCATTCTGAACCTACATTGTATAAATTTTAAATCTGCATATTTTATTTGATAAATTAATGAAATCCGCAAGAAATCAAATGTTGAGCACATGAGGTGGAAATCTGCTGCGTGACAAATCCGATGATGTAAAATGTACCTTTTATTACTCTATAAAAACAAACTTACATTAAATTACAAGTTAACTTCAGTTGCTATTCAGCTCTGAAAGATGATTTCACAATTTTCTCCCTTGTGCATTGAATTGAGATTTGCAAAAGAGCTTTATGCAGGAATAGTTGTCTAAAAATGCTATTGCAGATGCTCTGTTATGCCTGCTTTTTAGGACTATTGGTCAAATAGCAGTAAGTAGATGGAAAAGAGTAGGAACAGCTAGAAGAACTGAGTGAGTTAAAGATTTGACCCACATTGAGTCCTGAGGGGACACTTGACCAAAGTTAACCATGCCAATTAGCAATGTGTGAGGCCCTGCATTTTAGCAGTGGGGTTGTAACTGAGATTTATCATTGTCTACAACTGAATCCTTAAAGTAGATAATGGTCAGCACTGCTTGTCTCTATCAAGGTTGTCATGACACTGAATTTCCATATAATAAGGTTATTCCAGGCTGAAGCAACTGACCGTAGTAATGTTTTGCAGTTTACTGTGCATCATGTATGCATCAGATACTCCTGTTTTGTTTTGAAAACGAACATGTGCTACAACCCCAAGCAAAACAAAAAAACACTCTGCTTTATATATATTACAGGGGTCCCCAGGGATGAACAACAACTGACAGTCAGTGTCTTCAATGTGATAAAACATTCCCAATCTATTTCAAAGGAAGATAATAAAACAAACTGTACCTCTGAAAGACCAAAAGCAGCTTTTAGGTCTATGGAGGAAATTCCAGAAGGCATAGCACCCAGTGGTCAAGACCTTAAAATCAAGAATGTTCAAGAAGGTAGAAATAAATCCACTCAGATAGCTCAGAGATTTGGAAAGTATTAAAATACCAGAGTAGAGAGGTCAGTGGATAGCCACAGCACGGGAAACTCCGTATTCCAAGAAATAGGATGGACGCTTGAAGGAAGTAAACCTATAGGACAATGGAGATAATAATGCAAGAGAATGGAACTGGCTGGATTGCTGCAGGTATATTACTGGGGTGCTGGTGTCAAATGGTCTAAATGATTGTCTCCAGTGCTGTAAATTATTCTACGGTTCCATGCTTCATGACAATGCATTAAGGCAGGGGCAAAAATTAGGTGATAAAGAAGTGGAAAGCTGTGGAATCAGTAGTTAGATACTTGCTTGAACTCAATTTTATAACCTATTAGCCAATAATCTGGTTTAATCTCAGACAGTAACCACCTTTAGGTTGATGTAAAGGGAAGTTGATAGTGAGGCAACCATGTTAGGAACAGGGACCAAAAATGTCTTCCATCTTCCTTGTAATTTGAAGGAATGTCTGTTCTTCTACCACTGAAGTTGAATAAGCAGTTTGATTATTTAGGTAAAATGGATACACGCACTAATTTGGTATATGGTCTTAGCAGAAAGTGTAGGGTGTGCTCAGTTTTCCCAAACCTGTGATTAGTTTGGGGAATGAAAACAGAAGTTCTGGAAAAGCTCAGCACATCTGGCAGCATCTGTGAATAGAAATCAGAGCTAATGTTTCAGGTCCAGTGGTCATTCCAATAGTTTGGAGAATTCTGAGCTGAGTTATTCCAATATATGTCCTGGTTGTGCAACTTGTCCAGCTTGGCTACTGATTGGAGATCTAAGCAAGCTGTCTGGCTTAATAATAAGCATTCTTGATTATGAACCACGTGGAGTGTTTCTGTGATTTTTTTTAAACTGGAACAAAGCAGTCCGATGTCCCTTTACTTTCAATTGGATGTTTCCTGGACCATGAAGCTGAAAAATTTCAATCCCTGTGCTGTGTTGGAAGAGACATCCCAGTATCCAGCTTAAAATTGTGGCTGTGAACTCTTACATTATCACTCTACAGTTTTCCCAGACCTACTTCCTTTAAAGTGTTGGAGCTGGGTTCCTTTTTTAACATATGACGTTATTGGAGCGTGTGTGTGTGTGTGTGTGTGTGTGTGTGTGTGTGTGTCTTTGCTCTGGTGGGGTCTTCTCCCATCATGTAGGGAAGGTAGGACAATGGTAGTTCTCAATTCCATCCACTTTTTTGCATTTTACCTGGAATACTGGTCTCTGTATGGATGATGAACCATACATGTCACATGTTGGACCCTGTGAAGTCTCTCCATCTCCCATGAATTAAAAATTTGATTTTGCTTTCAGCGAAACCCTTGACACAAATAGCATCTTGGTCTGGAGTATCTACATGTTGAAACGGCTCAGGTAGTGGAGGGACTTTTCCATAATGATGCTAAACCTAACAAGGTTAACTTCATATTGCATTGGGAATCGGGCTGAACTTCCCTTTCGGTTTTACATACCCCTTTGAGGTCATTGTCATAATTTTGCTGTTTACATTTATGTCTGGCCTCTGTACATTCTGATGTCTGTCAATTGCCCCTGCTGCTGTAATCTATTCCAAATTCTGCCAGTTTCATGGGGCTCTGCCTGATCTGAGGTTCTAATTTTTTTTTGGCTTATCACTGGTGTCTACTTGCGCTGAGATTTTTTTTGCTGCTGGAGTCTATCGACTCCATGTGTGTCAGTTTTTTAATTGTGTTTCATTGGTCTAGCCAATCACCTTGAGATTTTTCTAATCTTTCCTGATTTTGCTTAACTTTTGCACCTGACTTGAGTGAGATGGAAGAAACCACTGCAATATTAGAACATGGCTGCAGCTGTAACTGTTCTCCTTTGTTTAAATTTGTTAGCCAACAAATGTTCCTAGGTGCCATTCCTGTTGTTTGGAGGAATCCCTTAATGAGACCATCATGTTTTAGCATAGCCAGTGACAGACAGCACAGCTTCTGTTGAATTATAGACTATACGTACATAAAGGGTAGAGATCCCAGTAGGGACATTTTATAGTAAGCCCTTCTATTCACTGTAACCTATCATGTGGCCTGTTGTCATCAGCTATTCTATTCGTAGCTACTTCCCTTAAACTATAATTATAATTTCTGGAAAAACAAATATTTAATAGTTGCTGGATTATCTTTTTTTTAGAATTGAATATTATGTGTACACTGGAGAAATTGCACACAGATTATTAAAGTTATTATAATTTGCTTTGGTGAAACCTTGATCATTCTATTAATCTACTTGAGTGAATTTAAAGAATTGGCTTTTTTTTAGATCAACTGAATAATTGTTCTCCATGTTATTTCTTTTGAGAGCCAAATAATTGAATCTCTACAGTATGAAAAGAGACCATTTGACCCATCAAGTCTCCATCAACCCTCTAAAGAGCTTCCCACCCAGACCTAGTCCCCTACCCTATCCCTGTAAACTTGCATTTACCATGGCTAATCCACCTAGCCATGGCACTAGAAACTACCTGCAATTTTGTATGGCCAATCCACCTAACCCGCACATGTTTTGGGCTGTGGGAGGAAACGATGCAGACACTGGGAGAATATGAAAATTATCTACAATGACTATGAAAAAGCTTTGGAAATAAGAGGCTTCTCTCCAGGTTTTAAATCACTGGCTTTAACAGTGAGGTACTGCAGTGAATTGAGAACTAACAAGAAGAGCACAGGCAGAAAGTGAACATAAATATAACTGGATCCATTTGGTAACTAGTTACCACTGATATATCCTGCAGGGAATTCTTTTGGGTGTAATGCACTTGGCTATTTTCATGATCTAAATTTAGCTGAAGGGCAAGATTGGCAAATAGGCAGATTATACTAAGATGCATGAGAGCTTTACGACAGTAGATGGCGCTGTGAACTTCAGTTGGATCCTATTGTGTTGGGAAACTGATAAATTGTGGTTAGTTAGAAAAGTGAAGTATTACCCTTGTCAGCAAGTTTAATACTTAACATGCATACACCTTTCAGGGGAAAAATATTAAAGAAGGTGGAGAAAGAAAACAATCTTGGCATTTCAGAACTTAAATCTTTTAAAGTTCAAGAGTAATGTTATAAAGTCATAGCTAAAGTAAATGAGTCCTGAAATGTGCTGCCAGAGAAGGTGGTGGAAGCAAATACAATAGCAGCATTAAAGAAGCACCTGGACAAATACATAAAATGAAGGAAATAGAGGGATAAGGATCCTGTAAGTGAAGACAGTTAGTATGGAGAGGCAAAATGTGTTGGCCAGGCTTGGAAGGCCGGAGAGCCTGTTTCTGTGCTGCATTGTTCTTTGTTCTTTAATAATGTTGTTGTGCATTCATTAAATAATCTATTATGAGAAAAGGTGGTTCAGAGATTGTAGGAACTGCTGATGCTGGAGAATCTGAGATAATAAGGTGTAGAGCTAGGTGAACGCAGCAGGCTAAGCAGTATCAGAGGAGTGGAAAAGCTGACCTGAAAAGTCAGTTTTCCTGTTCCTCTGATGCTGCTTGGCCTGCTGTGTTCATCCAGCTCTACACCTTGTTATCTCAAGAGAAAAGGTGGGCTGTTTTATCTTGTACAACACCTTAGTCAGGTTAAATTTGGAATAGTATCCAATTTTTAGATATTTTTCATGTTGATTGAGTGATTATTGAAGTTTTGGATATGGTGTAGAAAGGATGACTACAATAGGTCTCAGTTCAAAACATCTCTTTTGTATTTTACATATTCATGGGATATGTGCATCATTGGCTATACAGATATTTGTTTCCCATCCCTAATTGTCCTTGAAGGTGGTGGTGAGCTGCCTTCCTCAAACGCTTTAGACCTTGGCTGCAGCTATGCCCACAGTACTGCTGACCCAGTGATAACTAAGAAAAACTGTTATAGTTCGAAGTCAGATAGTGTGTGACTTGGAGGAGAACTTGCAGATCGTGGTGCTCTCGTGTATCTTCTGCTGTGTCTTTTTAGGTTACAGGAGGCTAGTTTGGAAAGTGTTTTAACTGAGCCCTGGTGAGTTGATCAAATCATTTGGATGGAGTCGAGAGGTTCGTGACTGAAGTCTCCTTCAGTGAGGAGGTCACCAAAAAGCGTTGAGGCTCAATGAAGAGTAGACCAGGCGGATAATCTGTCATTCAAACGATGAAGCAAGTACATTGTGTTCAAATTGATAGTTTGTTTTATGAGAGGGAAGACTAATAATCATGGTTTTAAATTCCATAAGGTCAGACCTAAGTTGAGTGATAGGAGATGGTTCTTTTCATCTTTAGATCCCAGTTCACTAAATTATTTCAGCAGGAACTGAACCTCCTGGCTGGGATGGAGATCTCTCCCACTTAGAAAATTAGGTACTGCTAGTAACTGCTAAAATGATCAGGCACTGAGTTATCTCCTGGAATGTTTTAACTGCCAAGGAGGTCATGAAGAACTCCCAAATTTTCCAAAATTTAATGGAATGACCAAATTACATCTGTTGCAATATATTTGGATTTTCAAAAAGTCTTCAATAATCTACTACAAGGTAACCATGTGATTCGAATCATACTTTGTGGAATCAAGGGACAAGTGGCAGAATGATTTTTAGAAAGAACCAGCTACAAAACAAAAGATGAGGTCAGGTGGTTAATAGCTACCCATCTTAGAGAATGTGTAAAGCAATAAACTACAAGAATTGATATTGTGACCATTATTGTTTACAATTTATGTGAGTGATTTGTTATTGGTAATATAGAAATGAAGTGACATTGTTCATAATAAAAAAAAAGGAATGAAGTCCTGTAGGTAGATTTCAAGGAATTAAAAAAGAAATTAGCAAGAATGGTGATTACTCCCTGTGCCAATTACCACTAGGCATTGAACCAACTATTATATCTTCTTTGAATAATTCTTTTTTTGGAAGACCAATTATTGTGTTAAGAACATTAGCCGACAGATCTTTTATTCAAAAGCTGATCATAGCAGATAAAATAAGTAGCTTGCCTACTTAGTAACTAGAAAAACTATTTTTATTTTGTATAGTGACCCCTGGAAAAATGTTGCTCTTGATCCAATGTGCTTCTTCTTTCTCAGCCAGAACTACAGCAAGAAACTATCTGGTTGGCATAAGCACGCTGTCTCAGGATGACATATTTGCTTTTATGTGCCACATTTGCTTGCACTTTGGGTACCTAACTTGGACACCAAAAACAAGATTGCCAAAGACTAATCTTAGAATGTGTAGAACTGTAAGAATTCTAAGCCATACATTGACTAGTGAAAATACATTTACAGTATACAATACAAAACCTTTGTAGATTTCTTGCAGCAGTAGCAGCACACAAAATATTTGCCACTAGTATGATGTTGCCATCAAGCTAAAAAGACATTGATTGCCACAGAAATAACTTGTTGTAAATTTGTTCCATTGTTGAGGAGATAGCAATAGCCCATACGTCCCAAACACTGAATGGATCACATTAAACAGTGTGTCCCTTCACCTGTTCTCACCTAACCAGTTTATGCTTGCAAATTTCAAATCACAAGTGTCCAACATTAGATGTGCTTCTGTGGTTATTGCTAAATCGTCTTGAGTATGATAACCAGTTTAAGATTGTCAGTTGGATCACAGAGTTGTGCACTGCCATAAACTACATATGATGATAAACAAGGTCCTGTTTGGAGACAGAAAGAGCACATGCATTACACCTGCTTCAACTTATCAAAATAGGCCAGATCCATTTTCTGGTCATCCCTCAGGGCAATGCCTGGAACAACCAGAGTCAGCCTGTTTAAATCAAATTTAAACGAAGTTTGGCCTTTAGCTGTCAACCATGATCCAAAAATGGTGCATTCTTCAAAGTAGTCCCTCAACCAATCAGCTGTCTACTCTCAATACTATAAAATATTGTTTCACTTTACATTGGTATTCTAGTGAATGCCTAGTGTGTGCAAGATGAAAATCTCCGAAATGTGTCTTTTTCCGCAACAGTCATGTTCTTTATACTCTTAATTGTTGGATAGTAAATGTTTATCACAGGAGCAGAGCTGCCTGTAGAAATAAAATATCCTTACAAAAAACTTTTCTTTAAATTTATTTGATGAAAGCTTTAGAAATGTACTAAGACTTTTGAAGTACATTAACTTGATTCACAAATATCTGAGGAGAACCCTGCCTTTTTCATTCACAGAGGACATTACCAGAGACTCCACGTCATTTGACATCAAATAATTTAAACACTTACACAAATTTTCCGTGTGACATTTACCTTGCATGTAAGCAGCACACTTAAGACTTTGACTTTGATATAACAAAAGATAAAAGATTGCTCTGAGGGACAGAGATGCCTACAGAGATTTCTAAAGAGATGATACATGACAGTAATAAGTCCTTCCAAATGAACAACTGCAACAGAAAATAGCATTAAATGAACTTAAAGAAGATAATGCGTACAAGTGGAAAACATTGTGTATGATTACACCCTTGCTTATAAAGGAAGAAATAATCAACAATGGCAAGGTTGGTTCTTCCAAAAGAAACATGGCACTATTCAGATCTTGACATTTAATGAGACCAAAATAATTTACAAGAATTTAAAAAAAGTTAAAACAAATCAAGAAGGTAATTCACCACCACCTTCTCAAGGATGGGGAAGAAATGCTGGCCAGTCAGCGACACCCACATCCCACGAATGAAAAGAAAAAGAAATTCAGTTAAACAGACTTTAATCCATCTTTATTGGAACTAGTAAAGAGATTTGTAATGCATTGACAATGATTGAGTGGTCAGTGGACTCTGAGGTGATATCAATAAATTGAAAATAGGTTGATAATACCCATCAAAACAAAAAAGCCCAGCAGCATCTACATATCTTACTTCACATCCACATAAAATACATGATTAATTGTCCGGAGAAAATTTGACTTTTTTTTCACTTTTCTTTCATGGGATGTGGGCACTGTTGACAAGGACAGCATTTGTTACCTAGTCATAGACTGATTTTTCAGACATTTACAGCACAGAAAAAGGTAATTTACCTCATTGTCGATGGCCAACACAACACAATCTGACTGCACTAATCCTATATTCCAGCTTTTGCTCCATAGTCCTGCAGCCTGTGGAAAAAGCAAATGAATATCTAACTATTACCTAAATGTAATGAGAATTTCTGACGCGACATCCTTTCAGGCAGCAAATCCCAGTCTCTCACTACCCTCTGGGTAAAAAGTTTCTCTTCAAGTCCCTTCTTGGATTTCTACCTCTTCACTTTAAATATGGGGTTCCTGGTCCAAGACAATTTGCCTATTAGTGACCTCTCTACTAATGGACAAGATGTTTTATAGACTCCTTAACTATGTCCGTCATAAGTTTAGCTTCTCTTTTTTTTAAAATAATACTATTAGATTTTATTGTCATGTGTACTTAGGTACAGTAGTATATGAGTACAGTGAAAACTTTAGAATGTCACCATTTCCAGTGCCGTTTTAGGTACAGAGGTACCCAGCTACATACCTCTAGCCCATCAAACATTTCCTCTGTTGCTCATGCCCTCCAACTCTCATGATAGCCTGGTAAATCTCCTCTGCACCCTCTCTCGTGAAATCACATTACTCCTATACTTTGGTGTTCAGAACTGCACACAGTACTCCCATTTGTGATGAACCAGCGTTTTATACAATTTCAGTCCAACGTCCCTACATTTGTATTCTATTCTTCAGCTCATAAAAGCAAGTACCTTCTGATAACTTAATGCACCTGCCCTATTACGTTCAGAGATTTGTGGATATACACACTAATGTCCTGCTGATCATCACACCCCATCAAAAAACCTCCGCATCCGTGCCTATTTCTTTAACTGGAATCTAACCCACCCTCTACAAATTCCTTCTCCTGCCTGCAACATACCCCATCAAATAAGCTCCCGCATTCAGTTGGGCTGAATTCCATTTCCCATAAGACAGTCTTCAATCATACTTTATTAAATACATGCAGCACATCCCAAATAACAGTTTAATAAAATGTGTCCAATATAAAATGGAACTGTAATAATAATGAAGACAAAAATGTTCCATAACTCTGTGATTATAGCTAAAATATTCCACTTGGCTCTGTTGAAATGACTCATAATTGGTAATCGTGGAGGATTTATAATTCTTAAAAGTTTCTGAAAAGGATGTCAGAAAACTTACGAATGATTCTCCATGAGACCTAGAGACCATTGATCTAGAAACTATCAGGAAGGAAGTTAACGTGAGGTGATTGTGCAGCAGACAAACAAATGCTAAAGGAAAGAACTATAGAGAGGAGTTAGCAAGTCAGATAGGGCAACTGGAATCCAAACTGCTTGTAACGCTTGTAAAATTTAAGACTGCTCCCTTGTTTATTACAAATAACTGACTGCCCAAAATTAGTCACATTCTACAGATATAAAGGCAGGTCATGTGGATCCAAGCTACCGTGACAGTTGGGAGCTGAGAGTTAATCATGGAAGATTTTATGGATGGAACCCTACTGTAGGACTTATCCAATGGCTCCTGCTTAAAGGAGAAGGACCAGATTTGTGCCAGGCAAGCATTAAGCTCAAATAAACTGCTTGGCTGAAATCAGTACCTGACAAGCAGTGTGGTCAGTCCAGTAACTGCATGAGATGTGCATCTGCTCTTTGATGTGCAATTAGTAGTTCATTTCAACTGTGATTTATCTATTAATTTTGAGCTAAATTTATGTTGATTCTGATTCACATGAAGTGAAGTCATTTCTTCACTTAGGAGTCACTTGACAAATTTAATTTGACTTTGATTCATGGGGCCCTATGGGGATCATGTGTTCCTCTCTTTGTATTCCATTGTTTTGGCTTTTTGTTTTTTTTTGTTTATTTCTGTGTATTCATTGAACTTTCAGCCTACCAAGACTCGCAAGGAAAAAGTCCTCCTTTATGCATCCCTCTATATTTTCCCCAGGCCATTCTCCTGTTGGTTGCTGACAATATGGTCAGGTTGAGAGGATTCCTCCCATCAAAAGGAATCCCATCAGTCCAACTAAGAAAACCTCATTCAGGAGACTGCTACAGTGTCAAAGAGTTGGCAAAGGCAAAATTACCCCAATGATTTGAATCCACGTGCTCAATATAGGCTTTCGACAAGGTGAATGATGCAAATAACTCCTAGGAAGAGACTTTTCATGCATTACCAAGTTTTCCACGAATCCTTATTTTGTTTTTCCCTGTGGACCTTCTACATCTCTCAGTACCACAATCAAAAAAGGACAGTGAGGAAAGAGTGTTCCCTTTGAAAGCCATGATGAGGGTGGTGTTTGTGAAACATCTGTAGCGAGGTTGTGATGATGTACTGGTGCTGTCAATGGACTCATAATCCAGAGGTAACAGTAAGCATCGTTTAGCTTTTGTTCTTGTACAAGGTCCTTGCCAGCTATCTGAGGGTGACCTTGCTTCATTCTTCGTAGATTGATACAATGAGCAATAATTCATTGTTCATCATTGAGCATTTCTTTTAAAGTAAGTATATTTTTATCCTAACTGAGGACTTTAATTTATGATTTTTGCTTTAAATCACAGGCTCAAAGTTCTGATCCCTACTGGAATTGTAGGAAGCAGATAGAGTTATGTGAATCAGAAATAAAATACTTAAAGAGTTGCATGGAGAGTGCTCAAGACACCATAAAGAGTGATGAGACTATCATCGAGCAGCTGAAGCTTACTATTGAGCAAAAAATCACCAATGAAGAATTGAACCAGAAGAATCAACAAAAGCTGTCAGAAGAAATTAAATGTTACCGAAGGAGATGTCAGGTATTTGGCGATGTCATAAAATGTTGCAAACATTGTACAAAATGTATCTCCTACACTTAAAAGCAGTAGCAACAAAAGAAAATAAACATTCCAATGTCAGTTGAAAAATTGTTGGTCAGAAACCAGTTTTTCATAGTATTTTACATTATTTTCGACTTCCAATTAGTCAGATTAACTGTGCAACTTATTGAAAAATGCAATGTCAATAATCATTTATGTAATTAGGTCTCTGCATGCAGTCAAAATAAATGTTGTCAATTATATTATTTTAATGTCTTTTACTGACTTATGACATATCTGCTGTGTTGATGCCATGGAAATGTGTTTGACAGCATAGTTATTATATTGCCAAACTTATATAACCTAGAGACCTTAAATGATAGTCTTCATGGATGAATTCATGTTCCACCACAGCAGCTAGAGAATTGACACTCAGTAACTTAACTAAATCTGCAAGAAAATGCCAGTGATGTGATTGTGGTAGAATTCCGTCAAGCTCACTACTATTCTTTAAGGAAATTAAAACTGTTGTCCTTTCCTGGTTTCATTTTCTATCTGACTCCCGATCCATTATCAATGGAGTTAACTCTTAATTGTCCTCTGAAATAGTCTAGCAAGATCACTTGCACTGAAAAAGCTGCAAAGAGGAATTATAAGAAAAATTGGACAGACCACTCGATATCAAAGATAGTAAGAACTGCAGATACTGGAGTCAGAGATATCACAGTGTGGAGCTGGAGGAACACAGCAGCCTGGGCAGCATTAGAGGAGCAGGAAAGTTAATGTTTCAGGTGAGGACCTTCTTTAGAAATGGGCCTCATTTCTGAAGAAGGGTCCCCCACCGGAAACATCAACTTTTCTACTCCTCTGATGCTGTCTGCCCTGCTGTGTCCTGCTCAATATCAAACTTGACTTTGAACATAGCAAAATCACATTAACTACTGCAGATCTTGCAAAATTCTTGTTAACATCTGGGAATTATTGAGAAAATTGAGTAAGATATCCCATAGACTGTTACAACCTGGCATATTCACACAACTAGAACTGGTCTTTGGCAATGTCCCAGATTTCTCCATGACAATGACTGGGTGTGCTCTGTCCTGCCAGCAGGACAGACAAGAACAAGAACCATTTATGTTAAAAGGTGTGATTTAAATATAATGAACTGTCTTGATGTGTCATAGGAGCATTAGAAAACAAAGTATGATACAGTGCCATGTAAGGGAATATTAAGTCAGATGATCAACAGCTTGATTGAAGAGGTAGGTTTTAACAATGGCCTTAAAATAGAAAAATGATTTGTAAGGAAGAGGGGTTGAGGCAGGGAATTTAGAGCTTTGTGCCAAGGCATCAGAAGGAATTGCCACCGATGGCAATCCAAGGAATGGCCCTGAGGCAGTCATCTATGGTTAGAAAAGTGTGTGAAAAGAGGACCCAAAGACAGAGTGGCAGTTAGGAATAAAACCTCCTCAGGTCAGGCCACATCCATGAGAGAGAAATACAATTAATTTTTCAAGTCCACTGTCATTCTTTGTCTCTTCTGAAGAAAAAGACACATATTGGAATCAAAACATTAACTTGTGAGACTAGAAAAACACAGCAAGTTGGGCAGCATCTGAGGAGCAGGTAAATCCATGTTTCAGGCATAAACCCTTCATCAGGACTTTGCTTTTATGTACTTTTCCAGCCTTGCACCTGCTCCCAGTATCTTCAGTCCTTGTTGTCTTCATTTAACTTAGCTTTTCTCTCCACAGATGCTGTGACACCTGCTGAGTTTCTCCAGTTTTTTTTAGTTTAAAATGTCCATTAAAAAGTATCCAAAATAATTTGCTTTTATTATGCTAGCTGTTTGGAACTGGTTTTTACTCTACTACAGGGAAGAAGTGAGCTATTGGTCAGCATCTAGTCAGTGGTTAAGGCTTATTTTTCTAAGGTTTCAATTAGCACAGAAACTATTGGTATGGTTTTTAAAATATATGTACGTATAAATACAAGAGGAACTATTAGTTAAATTATTTAGGTAGTGAAATTTTAAAAAAAACACATTAAGGATGCCAGGATAGTTGATGTGTCATGGTCATAGCATGTGGGACCTGCTCGATATCAGTGTGATGCAGGGCAAACAGTGCTGGAGTAATTGTTTACTATTCAGATAGCTTTGGCTCAGAGGTTTATGTCCAAAAGGCTGCAGATAATGTAACAGACTATAGAGGGAGAAAGTATCTGCATATCTTGTACCATGAAGTATTCACACCCCATAGGATAGGATCTTCTCATTTGGTCAGTGATTAAAGAAAGGAGAGTGAGACTGTAAAAAATGCAAGTAAGTGGACCTGTCAAGATGGCAGGGATGCAGGAGCCTCAGCTCTTGCAATCTTTCAACAGATTTGAGGTTATTTTCAGCTTGTTTGAAACTACAGGATGAATGAACTCTGTGCTAGGGCTTCAGCTGGTTACAATTTATAGCAAAAGATTTGCAAATGACACAAGGTAGGTAGGAAACAATTTTATGAAGAGGATATAGATAGGTTGGGTGAATAGGCAAAAGTCTGACAGATGGAGCATAATGTGGGAAAATGTGATGTTGTTCACTTTGGTAGGAAGACTTAAAAAGCAAAATTTTACTTGGATTTCTTGGCATGTCAAATTCTTTAGTTGTTTTGTAAGTATTATATTATAGGAGCTCTCAAAAAGTTAACATACAGGTACAGCAAGTGATTGAGAAGGACAACTGGATGTGCTCTCTTATTACAATATGAATTGAATGTTTAAGGATGTTATACTTCAATTATGTTTATGGTTGATGAAATTGCATTCTGAATACTATGTGCTGTTTTAGTCTTGTCATTTTAATGAAGGATGCAAATGAGGCTTACTAAATTGATCACTGGAATGAACAAAATATCATGTGTGAAACAGTTATATTTCTTGTTTCCACTGAAGTATAGAAGACTGAGGATGACTAGTTTGTCGTATTAAGAACTTAAACAATGTGACACTGTAGACATAGTAAGTATGTTTCATCTTGAGTGAGTCCAGAACTAAAGGGCAATGTTTTAAAACTGAGGTTCATCCTTTCAGTACTGAGATGAAATTTGCTTTCTCCTAGGATTATGTTCCGCATGGACTGGTTGGGCTGAAGGGTCTGTTTCAGTGCTATATGACTCTGACTCTATGACTCTGTGATGGTTGTACAATTTTGGAGCTATGCTTCAGGAGGTGGGGCCGGTGAATATTTTTAAGGCAGAGGTGGAAAGTTTCTTGTTAGGCGAAGGAATCAGAAGCTATTAGGAGGGGATGTAAATGCAGAATTTGAAACAAATAGATCATCCACATTCTTATTGAGCAGGCTAGATAGTATGATCACAAGACTCAAAGATGTACAGCACAGAAACAGACCTTTCGGTCCAACTTGTCCATGCCAACTAGATATCCTAAATTAACCAAGTCTCATTTGCCAGCATTTGGCCATATCCCTCCCATCCCTTCCTAATTGATATACCCATCCAGATGCCTTTTAAATATTGTCATTGTACCAGCCTCCCCCACTTCCCTGGCAGTTCATCCCATACACACATATCACTCTCTGCATAAAAAGGTTGCCTCTTGGGTCCCTTTTAAATCTTACCCCTCTCACCTTAAACCTATGCCCTCTAGTTTTAGACTGCACCATCCTGGTAAACATACCTTGTCTGTTTACCCTATCCATGTCCCTTACGATTTTGCAAACCTCCATAACGTCAACCTTCAGTCTCCTACATTCCAGGGAAAATAGCCCAAGCCTCTCCCTGTAGCTCAAATCCTCAAAACTTCCAACCCTGATGACATCCTTATAAATCTTTTCTGAACTCTTTCAAGTTTCCCAACATCCTTCCTACATCAAGGAGACCAGAATTGAATGCAGTATTCCAAAAGTGACCTAACCAATGACGTGTGCAGTCACAACATGACCTCCCAACTCCTATACTCAATGCACTTACCAATAAAGGCAAACATACCAAATGCCGCCTTCACAACCGTATCTATGTGCGACTCCACTTTCAAGGAACTATGAACCTGCACTCCAAGGTCCCTTTGTTCGGCAAAACTCCCCAGCACCTTACCATTAAGTGTAAAAGTCTCACACTGACTGCCCAAACAAACAGTAGCACCTCATATTTATTAAACTCTATCTGCCACTCCTCGGCCCATCAGCCCAGCTGATCAAGGTCTCATTGTACTCTGAGGGAGCCACTTCACCATCCACTGCACCACCAATTTTGGTTTTATCTGCAAATTTACTAACCATATCTCCTACATTCAAATCCAAATCATTTACATAAAGACAGAATTTAAAACGTGCTGATATCTTGGATGGTTGTTGGGTTGGTTGGTTGGATGCAGTCTTATCTAGTATAGAGTAAATGCTTGCGATTGTTAGAGGCTAATTCTTTCAGTCCCAGGACATTGTTCCAAGGAACTCTTGCAGCAATGTCTTTGGCCCCAACTGTCTTCAATTGTTTAATCAAGAGCCTTCCCTCCAGCAAAGGACTAGGTGTGTGCATGTTTTGTGATGATTCCAAGGTGTTCAGTACACTTTCAAATCCATGAGGGCCAGAGATCCTTCTTAGCATGCCAGAAGACAGCCATCCTCCAATGAGATGTAAAATGGCAGACCCAATCATATGTCCATGGCATTATGCACACTTCATGTATACTCGCATGAAGCAAAACTGTGACAACACTGAGCCTTGGGTTGATGAATGCCATTAAGTTGGTATCTTGCCAATGTCACCTCCATCAAGAGAATCTAGCTACCTCCACTTGACATGAAATAGAATCCCCATTGCCAAAACGCCAACCATCCACATGATTTGCTAGAAATTTAACTCAGCAAATCATGTATATATTGCGGCTACAAGCACGACTTGTTTTTGTCTATTCTGCAGTGATTGGCTTACCACTTCTTCACCACTTAAAAAGCAAAAATCAGGAGAATGATGAAATATCCTCAATCTTGCTAAATAAGTGCTACTTCAATGGCTATAATTTTCTATAGGGCAATAAAGGTGAGGCAATGAACAGTGAACTGCCAGTAATATAACAATCTGTAAATGAATACAAAAACCTCTGAAGGCTGACAAACAGCACCATGCATTTATGTTCCATGCTGTTTTTCACTATTCACATCTAACCCCAATCTCCCAGGAGACACATTGTAAGGATTAAATGTAATGAACAGTGAGTTATGAAAGTATAATAAACTTCAGATGTTCATCATTTGATTAGATGTATGACATTTTATGTAGTTTTTGTTCTGGCAAGGTGATTTCGTTCTTTGATTTTTTTAAATTTTGAGGATATTTAGAGGGATAAGTTTATTTTACACTGCCTATGTATTTTAACCATTTATTAATATTATATTGAATGAATTCTGTTTTGATAAACCCACAATTTTGACAATTAAGAAACTTAGTTAATGTATCTTGATAAAAGCGTGATGTCATAAGTTACATAATTAGTCATCTTTGTGACTGAAGAAAGTATTTTATGTTGTGGCCTGTGGATGAGTGGGACTAGAGAGATGCCACACGCTTCCAGCATTGGTCCAAATGGTCTACATAAGCCGTAAATATCCATGAAATTCAGAAGACAACCTGCCTCCGATGAGATATAAAATGGCAGACCCGATCATTATGTCACTGGCAGCTGTTATTTACATTTGGCAGTGAGAGCAATGAGTGGATCAAGCTGTCACTTATGGCAAGGCATATTAATGATTACAAATGAATACTGAAAATATAAACCTTTCTTTCCGAAATTTTATTTCTACACATTGGTTTCAGTGAAGAGTGAGACTGTGAATTTGCAATGCAAACTCTACTTTCCTGTGTTTACTTAACATCGTCACTTCTTGAACGCATATTTCACATGGAGCATAGCCATGTAAAACAAATGAAGTTTAAATTGCAAATAATTGGAAACCATTGATCATGGTGCACTGGATAGTCACTGGAGTCAAATATTGTTTCTGTGTATCTAGAAAATGGAATCAGAAATTACAGAGCTACAAATTGAATTGCAGTCACGGGATGATCTTCTGCAAGTGACGGACAGAGAGCAAAAGCAACTGCGCAGGGAACTAGCCAGGGCCAAAGGATCCCTAATGGTTAAAGATGGAGATGTTAGGTGAGTTTGGGCAGGTCAGCAACTGTCACAGATTCTGCTGAACTGTACATTTTAATAATATTGTGTTAAGTTACTATAGAAAATGGAAATCCCTATTTTAAGCCAAATATTATCATTGAACAAGAATTTATTTCATGTCATGTTTGGAATATGATTGGCATACTTAAAGAAGGACCTCATCGATTTCTGTCCATTTCATCCATGTTTCCATTCTAAGTGGCACGGTGGCTCAGCGGTTAGCACTGCTGCTTTACAGTGGCAGCGTAGGTGTTTGAATCCAGTCTTGTGTGACTGTGCAAACTCCACCCAGGCATTCTCTCCCTGTCTGCGTGAGTTTCCTCCAGGTGTTCTGGTTTTCTTGTACAGTCCAGAGATGTGCAGATTTCATTGGATTAGCCACAGTTAATATGGGATCACAGCAACAGGTCTGAGGAGCTAGGTCTGAGTGGGGTGCTCTTTGGAGTGTTGGTGTAAACTCGATGGGCCAAAAGCCCTTTCTGCACACTGTAGGGATTCTGTGAATCTGTGGTCTGCTCAAAAGGACACCCTTAGGACTTTGGTTTGTTGAATGTTTAAACTGCAAAAGAACTCTACCATGAAGTAACGCTAGGTCAATGACAATAAAGACACAAGACAATATTACAAAGATGTGTCTTTTTATATTTGTTTTACATCATCGAACACTTGCACAAATGCTGTGAGGTGAAATATCATAAAAACATGTGTTGAAGCACCTGAAACATCTAATGCGCAACAGCTACTGTACATATGAGATGACACAGTGTGCAGCTGCAGGGACATAGCAGGTGAGGCAGCATAACAAGAGTAGGAAAGTTGATGTTTCAGGTCAGGGCCTTTTCCCGCTTCCGGCACACCTCATCACCCCTTCTTCTGTCTCTGCACCTATTTCTTTAATCAGGAATCTAATCCACCCTCTGCAGACCCCTTCTCCCACCTCCAGCAAACCTCATCCCCACTGCAACCTACTTTACATAAGTTCCCTTTACACTTGCTACGTAAAACATTAGCTCCAGTCATACATTCAGACCAGATCCATATGTGCCATACAATTTCTCACTAATTATCTTATTCTACATCACACAACAAAATATGAGGAAAACTTCAATTTTACAAAAAAATCACTTATTATCACTTTGTAGTTCAGTTTTAGTTAACCCTTGAAATATGACACAGATGTATACAGGGTTTCCCCTTAGTTGAACTTTGTGGTATGTGCCTCCAAACCATATACTTCTGAATGTGCCCTTGGCTGAAGTAAGAAGTAAAGTGAACAGCAGTGAGGTATCTCGGTGCCTTTGTGCCTCTGTGCCAGAGGTGAATCAGAGACAGTATCAGTATTGTTCTATTGCTAGCTAGTTGCAGAATACTTAAGAATATTCCTATTGTTATTTGATAATGGAAGGTTGGCTGAATCAGTTTTTTGTTTTTGTTTTTGTTTTATTCACTTGTGAAATGTGGACATCACTGGCTGGCCAACCATTTGTTATGGACCAAACACCCTCAAAATATTTTAAGTATGTAGCCCAGACCCTAGTTTTGTTTCCTTATTTTAAAGATATGTATGATGCAACTGGTCAAACTACTGAGTGTTGAGCAAAGCACAATTTATTTAAACACTATAGTAAAATGCAAACAAAAGAAAGAGGAATTTAGAATAAATTAACCATTGGAAAACTTAATCAAAAAATAGTTACAATACCTATTACTAATTAACTGTTCCAATATCATAAGATCCTATAAATACACTCATTGGCAAAAAGGCAAATACTGACATAGATTCTTACATGCAGTTCTCCAATCCAGGAGGGCCATGCATGAAGAGAGAAGTAGTAGCTAGGAATCATTCACTGAAGCTTCCAACTCTTCTGGGATCCCAAACATCTTCTGACTGCTGAAAAAGATACAAAACCCAGCAATCTTGATCTGTGAGGGCTGGCCAAACCCATTCAGATTGTTTTTATTGTTCCAACTTTTTCAAAAAAGACCTAAAGTTCTCACACATGGTTTACATAAGCTGCTTTCAGTAGCTAGTTTGGTATCTCTGCCTTTACTACCTCTCCTCAAAAATACTGAGGACAAAATAATGCTTTACAGTGGCAGCATCACCACACCATTCCTAGTGGTGAGTGGCATTCTTAAACTACTGCAGTCCGCATGCTGTAGGTTGACCCACAATGCATTTAGTAGGGAACCAGGGAGAATGTGGTCAGAATTCCAGGATTTTGATCCAGCAACAGTGAAGGAATGGCAATATATTTCTAAGTCAGGATAATGCGAGGCCTGGAGGTGCTTTTGCAGGTGGTGGTGTTTCCATGTGTCTGCTCCCCTTGTATTTCAAGATGGGCATGGTCATGGTTTGGAAGGTGAGGTAACAAGGAGTGGAGCTGGATGAACACAGCAAGCCAAGCAGCATCACAGGAGCAGGAAAGCTGACATTTTGGGCAGAAATGGGGGAGGGGAAGAGAGTTCTGAAATAAATAGGGAGGGAGGTGGAGGCAGACCAAAGACGGATAGAGGAAAGGTAGGTGGAGAGGAGACAGACAGGTCAAAGAGGTGGGAATGGAGCCAGTAAAAGTTGAGTGTAGGTGGGGAGGTAAGGAGGAAATAGGTCAGTTCAGGGAGGACGGACAGGTCAAGGGGGCGGGATGAGGTTAGTAGGTAGGAAATGGGGGTGCAGCTTAAGGTGGGAGGAAGGGATAGGTGAGAGAAAGAACAGGTTAGGGAGGCGGGGACAAGCCGGGCTGGTTTTGGAATGCGGTAGGGGGAGGGGAGATTTTGAAGCTTGTGAAATCCACATTGATACCATTGGGCTGCAGGGTTCTCAAGTGGAATATGAGTTGCTGTTCCTGCAATCTTCGGGTGGCATTGTTGTGGCACTGCAGGAGGCCTAGGATGGACATGTTGTCTGAGGAATGGGAGGGAGAGTTGAAATGGTTCACGACTGGGAGGTGCAGTTGTTTATTGCGAACCAAGTGTAGGTGCTCTGCAAAGCAGTCCCTAAGCCTCCGCTTGGTTTCCCCAATGTAGAGGAGGATGCAGTATGCCACATTAGCAGATGTGCAAGTGAACCTCTACTTGATGCGCAAAGCCTTCTTGGGGCCTGGGATAGGGCTGAGGGAGGAGGTATGGGGGCAGGTGTAGCACTTCCTGCGGTTGCAGGGAAAAGTGCTGGGTTTGGTGGGGTTGGAGGGGAATGTGGAGCAGACAAGGGAGTCATGGAGAGAGTGGTCCCTCCAGAAAGCACACAAGGGTAGGGAGGGAAAAATATCTTTGGTGGTGGAGTCGGATTGCAGATGGTGGAATCATCGGAGGATGATGCATTGAATCCAGAGGTTGGTGAGGTGGTATGTGAGCACAAGGGGGATTCTCTTTTGGTTGTTATTGCGGGGACGGGGTGTGAGGAATGAGTTGCGGGAAATGCAGGAGACACGGTTGAGGGCATTCTTGACCACTGCCAGGGGGGAGTTGTGGTCCATGAAAAATGAGGACATCTGAGATGTACGGGAGTGGAATGCCTCATCCTGGGAGCAGATGCAGTGGAGGCAAAAGAATTGGGAATAGGGGGTGGCATTTTTGCAGGAAGGTGGGTGGGAGGAGGTGTATTCTAGATAGCTGTGGGCTTGAAATGGATATCGGTTTCTAGGTGGTTGCCCGAGATGGAGACAGAGAGGTCCAGGGAGGTGTGAGAGATAGTCAGGTGAACTTGAGGTTGGAGTGGAAGGTGTTGGTGAAGTGGATGAACTGTTTGAGCTTCTCGTGGGAGCACGAGGCGGCGCTGATACAGTCATCAATGTAACAGAGGAAGAGGTAGGGTTTAGATTAGATTAGATTCCCTACAGTGTGAAAACAGGCCCTTCGGCCCAACAAGTCTACACTGCCTCTTGCAGCATCCCACCCAGACCCATGCCCCACAATCCACACACCCCTGAACACTACGGGCAATTTAGCATGGCCGATTTACCTAGCCTGCACATTTTTGGACTGTGGGAGGAAACCAGAGCACCCGGAGAAAACCCACACAGACACGGGGAGAATGTGCAAACACCACACAGACAGTTACCCGAGGCTGGAATCGAACCTGGGTCCCTGGTGCTGTGAGGCTGCAGTCCAGTGTAGGTGTGGAAGAGGGATTGTTCCACGTAACCTACAAAGAGGCAGGCATAGCTTGGGCCCATGCGGGTGCCCATGCCCACCCCTTTTGTCTGTAGGGAGTTTAGAAGGTGCAGTCTAAGGATCTTTGGTGAATTTTTGCAGTGCACCTTTTGGTAATACACACTGCGTTGGTGGTGGAGAAGGCAGATGTGGTGCCAGTCAAGCAATCTGTTTTGTGTTGAATGTTGTCAAGCTTCCTGAGTACTTTTGGAGCTGCACCCATCCAGGCAAGCGGGAAGTATTCAATCATATTTCTGACTTGCAGGTGATGGAAAGATTTTGGAGATTCAGGAAGTGAGTTACTTGCAATTGTATTCCTAATCTCTGACCTGCTCTTCTAGCCACTTGTGTAATGTGGTGAGTCCAGTTGAGTTTCTGGTCAATGGTAACCCCAAGAATGTAGATTGTGGGGGATGTCATGAATGGTGATGAATGTTGCGCATGAACGTCCCCACTTCTGACCTTATGATGGAGGGAAAGTCAAACATGAAATAGCTAAAGATGATTGTGTCTAGGACACAATCTGAGGAACTCCTACTGAAATGACTGACTTCCAACAACCACAAGTATCTTCCAAGTTGTCTTGCATGACTGTAGCCAGTGGAGAGCTTGCCCCGATACCTATTGATTTCAGTTTTTCTCGGCTTCTTCAATTTTTGCACTGGGTTGATTGTCTTGAAGTCAAGGGTTGTCACTCTCCCCTAACCTCTCAAATTCAGCTGTATTATCCCTGTTTGAATCAAGGCTGTAATGAGAGCAGGAGTTGAGTGACCCTAATGGAACCCAAACTGGACAACAGTGGTTAGGTTATAGCTGAGCAGGTGTTGCTTGTTAGTGCTATTGATAATGCCTTCCATCATTTCATGGTAGATCCAAGAGTAGACTGATCAGGCGTTAGGTGGCTGGTTTAGATTTATCCTGATTTTTGAGTACAAAACATATCTGGGCAATTTTTCCACATTGGGTAGATGCCAGTTTTTAAAGTATAGCGGAAGAGCTTGGCCAGGGGAGTGGCAAGTTCTAGAGCACAAGTCTTCAGTACTAATAGCAGAATGTTGTCAGGGCCTGTTGCCTTTGCAATACCCAGTAACCCCAAACTGTTTCTTGATATCACGTAAAGTGAATTGAATTGGCAGAAGTATTTGTCATGCTGGAAACCACTGGAGGAGGCCGAGATGGATCATCCAGCTGGCACTTTCGAGCTAAAGTGTGCTGTGAGTGCTTCAGTCTTATGTTTTTCACTGATGTGTTAGGCACTTCTATCATTGAGGATGGCAATATTTGTGGACTATCCTCTTCCACTGAGTTGCTTAATTGTCCACCATTATTCACAAGTGGATGTGGCAGGACTGCAGAGCTTAAATCAGGTCTGTTGGTTGTTTTATTGCTTAGCTATGTCTATCACTTGCTACTTATGCTCTTTGGCATGCATATTGTTCTGTTGGTAGCTTTACCAGGTTGATACCTCATTTTTAGGTATGCCTGGTGCTGCTCCTGGCATTGTCCTCTTGCATTCAGCATTGAACCAAGGTTGATCCGTAACTTGATGACCATCGTTGAGTGGCCATATACCCAGTCACAAGGTTGAAGATTGTTCTGGAGTACAATTCAGCTGCTGATGATGACTCTCAGCACCTCATGGATGCCCAGTCTTAAGTTGCTAGATCTGTTCAAAGTCTGTCCCATTTATCACGGTGATAGTACCACCAATATGATGGAAGGTATTCTCAATGTGACATTAACCACAAGGACCTTGCAATGATCACTGTTGTCAATTACTGACAAGTAAAGATGCATCTTCAGCTAGCAGACTGGTAAGAATATTAAGGACAAAGGGGTAAATGGGGAGAGAATAGGGCCCATTAAAGATCAGCAAGTGTCTACCTATGTGTGGAACCACAGGAGTTGGGATAGATAGTAAATGACTATTTTGCATTAGTGCTTATTGTGAAGAAGGACATGGAAGATAGAGAACATGGGGAAATAAATAGTGAAATCTTGAAAAATGTCCATATTACAGAGGAGGAGGTGCAGGATGTCTTAACGTGCATAAAAGTGAATAAATCCCTGGGACCAGATCAGGTGTAGACTAGAATTCTATGGGAGGCTAGGAAAGAGATTGCTGGGCCCCTTGTTGAGATATTTTTATCATAGGTGAGGTGCAGAAAACTGGAAGTTGGGGCTAACATGATGCCACTATTTAAGAAATGTGGTAACGAAAAGCCAGGGAACTATAGACTGGTGAACTTGACATTGGTCGTGGGCAAGATGTTACAGGGAACCCTGAGGGTCAGAATTGTCACTGAACAAAGAGACCTTGGAGTGGAGGATCATAATTCATTGAAAGTGGAGTCACAGGTAGACAGGATAGTGAAGATGGCATTTTATATGCTTGCCTTTATTGGACAGTGCAGTGGGTATACAAGCTGGGAGGTCAAGTTGCGACTGAAAAGGGTATTGGTTAGGCCGCTGTTGGAATACTGCATGCAGTCCTAGTGTCCTTGCTATTAGGAAGGATGTTGTGAAACTTGACAGGGTTCAGAAAAGATTGAAAAGGATGTCACCAGGGTTTAAGTTATGGGAAGAGGCTAAATAGACTGGGGCTATTTTCTGTGGAGCGTAGGAGGCTCAGGGGCGACTTTATGGAGGTTTACAAAATCATGAGGGGTATGTATATCGTAAATACACAAGGTCTTTTCCCCAGGGTGGTGGAGTCCAAAACTAGACGGCATAAGTTTAAGGTGAGAAGGGAAAGATTTAAAAAGGACCTAAGGGGCAACCTTTTTACACAGAGGGTCGTTCGTGTATGGAATGAACTGCCAAAAGAATTGGTGGAGCCTGGTAAAATCACAGCATTTAAAAGGCATCTGGATGAGTATATGAATGAGAAGGGTTTGTTGAGATATGGGCTAAATGCTGGTGAATGGGATTAAATTTATTTGGTATAGCTCTGCAGTATGGACGAGTCGGACCAAAGGGTCTGTTTCCATGCTGCACATCTCTATGACTCTGAGGTTGAGTATGTTTTTCCCTCTTATTGGTTCCTCACCAGCTGCCATAGACCCAGCAGCTATGTACGACCACCTCAGTCAGTGGTGCTACTGCCAAGTCACTCCTGATAGTAGACATTAAAATCCCCCATTCAGAGTACATTTTGTGCACTTGCCAGAGTACAGAGGAATATTGAGTCATCAGCCAATAGAGGATGGTATGTGGTAATCAGTAGGAGGTTTCTTTGCATTATGTTTAAACTGAAACCATGAGATTCATATGGTCTGAAGTCAGTGTTGTGTGCTTTCAGGGCAACTCCCTCTTGACAGTATACAACTGTGCCACCTCCTTTGCTGGATCTATCTGCTTGTGGAATAGGACATACCTAGGGATTGTAATGGTGGTGTCAAGGGCATTGTAAAACATGCTTTCATGAGTATGACTATATCAGACTTTTGCTTGACTCGACTGTGAGACATTTCTCCCAAATTTGACATTAGCCCCCAGGTGTTGGTAAGGAGAACTTTGCAGGGTCAACAGTGCTATTTTTGCCATTGTAGTTTCAACACCTAGGTCAATATTAAGTGGTCAGTTGAGTTTAATTTCTTTGAGATTTTGTAGTAATTAATACAACTGAGTGGTTTGCTAGGCCATGTCAGAGTACAGTTGAGAGTCCACCACATTGCTGTGGGTCTGAAGTCATATGTACAGCAGGCCAGGCCAGGCCAGGCTAGATGAGGTTGGCAGATTTCCTTCCTGAAGAACATTAGTGAACCAGATGTGGTTTTCTGACAATCAATGCTGTTTTCATGTCATCAGTTAATTCTTAATTCCAGATATTGTTTATTGAGATCAAGTTCTATTGTCTTCCATGGCAGGATTTGAACCCTAAAACATTAGTTGAGTTTTTGAATTAATAGCTTGAGTTCCCCTTTATCTACCCTGCTTCATAACTCATCAAAGAATCAATAAATTTGTCAGGTATGATTTCACCTTCACAAAGCTGGGCTGATTGCTTGGTTGTATTATGAAGTTCTAAATGTTCTATTATTTTATTCTTTATATGAGATGTGAATGTTAACCTACCTAGTCTATAGTCACTTGTTTTGTTTGCTTTTGGCCCCCTCCCTTTTTGAACTTGGATGTTATATTGACAGTTTACCAATCTGCTGGGATTCTTCCAGAATTTAATGATTCTGGGAAGATTATTACCAGTGCCTCTACTATCTCTGTAGTTACCTCCTTTTAAATTCCCACAATAGAGCCCATTGTGTTCAGGCAACTTATCAGTTTTTCTGTCATATTTTTTCTCCCCCCATTACTCATCCCAACTTTAGCTCCTTCATTATTTAGTATGTTTGGAATGCTTTTCAAATCCTCTACCTGTGAAAATAATTCTGTCAGTTCTGAGTATCTCACTTTTACTTTCAATATTCTTGTCCCTGTCACATCCAAATGGCTCTCAGGCCCCTCATCTTCCTGATGTAACAGTCACTCTACAGCTCTCCAGATATTGTAAAGCCTTTCGTAAGTCTTCTGTAATGCAGTCTTTCTACTTAAATAAGCAAAATGAGCTATCAATTTGTACACAGCAGGGTCCCAAAAGGAACGAATGAAATAAAGCATCAGTTAGTGTAGTTTCAATTATGTTGGTTGAGGGAGAAACATTGCCAAAACATGAAGAAAAATTACTGGTTACCTTATTGTTGAGTAATTGATATCCACTAGAAAAGCAGATTTGTGATAACATCACCTGTGAAAGATGGTGCCTTTGACAATGTAACACTTCGGATTTGAAAGCTGAGTACAGGATTAAGGATAGGATTCTTGGCAGCGTGGAGGAACAGAGGGATCTTGGTGTGCAGATACATAGATCCCTTAAAATGGCCACCCAAGTGGACAGGGTTGTTAAGAAAGCATATGGTGTTTTGGCTTTCATTAACAGGGGGATTGAGTTTAAGAGTCGTGAGATCTTGTTGCAGCTCTATAAAACTTTGGTTAGACCGCACTTGGAATACTGCGTCCAGTTCTGGGCGCCCTATTATAGGAAAGATGTGGATGCTTTGGAGAGGGTTCAGAGGAGGTTTACCAGGATGCTGCCTGGACTGGAGGGCTTATCTTATGAAGAGAGGTTGACTGAGCTCGGTCTCTTTTCATTGGAGAAAAGGAGGAGGAGAGGGGACCTAATTGAGGTATACAAGATAATGAGAGGCATAGATAGAGTCGATAGCCAGAGACTATTTCCCAGGGTAGAAATGGCTAGCACGAGGGGTCATAGTTTTAAGCTGGTTGGTGGAAAGTATAGAGGGGATGTCAGAGGCAGGTTCTTTACGCAGAGAGTTGTGAGAGCATGGAATGCGTTGCCAGCAGCAGTTGTGGAAGCAAGGTCATTGGGGTCATTTAAGAGACTGCTGGACATGCATATGGTCACAGAAATTTGAGGGTGCATCCATGAGGATCAATGGTCGGCACAACATTGTTGGCTGAAGGGCCTGTTCTGTGCTGTACTGTTCTATGTTCTATGTTCTATGTTCTTCCATTCTGCACATTAGTATTGGCCTTGACTATTCACATACTCATGTGTTGATTCAACCACTGACATTGAGTAGAATGCTGTCAATTAAACCAGGTTAAAACTAAGTTCATCTTTTGTCCCCATATTTATTTTGTAGGAAAACTCTTTCTTCCACAACTACAAATCGTTCAGCTCTGCTTCTACCCCTCATCTGTTGCCATCAAGACACCAGTCTATGCTTTCAAAGCATAATTCTTGACTATTCCAATCCACTTTGTTTTATAACAATGCGAATTTGGGCAGGCTATTCAACCTTTCAGGCCACTGTGTAGTTCAATAAAGTCATGGCCTATCTGATGTAACCTCAAATCTACATTCCCACCTACCACTGATAACCTTTGACTCCCATGCTTAACTTGAATCTAACTACCTCTGTCTTTAAAAAATCAAGGGCTCTGCTTCCATCACCTTTTCAAGAATATTTTTGGTGTTCGGGTCAAGGATGACAGAGTGGCTTCTGGGTGAGGGTGACCAACCAGAGGTTGGGATCTACATTGGTACCAAATATTTGGGGATTCTTGCAAAAGAATTTGGGGACCTGTTTAAAAATCAGCAAACAACACTTCAAAACGTGGTAATTTCCAAATTACTCCCAGTGCCATGTGCAGAATTAAGTACTGAAATATGAGAATAAGGGATATATGAATGGGAAGATACTTGCAGGAGGGAGAGTTTTAGATTCCTGTGACACTGGGACTGGCTCTGCGAAGATGGCACCTGTATAAGTCAGACAGATCGCCCTGAATTGAGTTCTGTGTTGAGCATTTTGCTACTGCTGTCGGTGGGCTTTAAACATCTTGGCATAGATGCAGGAAAGTAGAGAAGAATTCTAGGGTTCATAAAATACTTGGAGATGCAGTTGGCACTAACAGATAGAATAGAAGGTAAATAGGCGAATTCAGAGTAAGGGAGAAGGAATTGAGGTCAAATTATGGTTGCTGTGGATGTTTGTGAATACATGGAATATTGCGAATAAGACTGGAAAGTTACAGGTGCAAATTTCCATGTGAAACTATGATATGGTGATAACGCAGATATGGTTCAAGGAAGGGTAAGACTGGCTGTTTGATATTCCTGGATACGGAGTGTTCAGAAAAGATAGACCAAAAAGAAAATTTACACATGGGCTTGATTGAGGTTATCCACTTTCATGAGAAAGTGTGCAAATGTGCAGAGTATTTTTAAGATGGAAATTAGAGTATTGATGTGTAAAGAGACTTGGGTGTCCATGTCAATAACTCATTGAAGGCTAACATGCAGGTGCAGCATGCTGTTACGAAGGCTAATAGGACGTTATCCTTTATCACTGAAGGATTTGACTAGAAGAGGACTATGGTCAAGGTTCTCAGACCCCTGTTATCATGCTTTTGGTCCTGGGGACCAATGGATGGGACAATGGAGTGCTGTAGAATACCCTGATGGTGCTGGACTTTTGTGGCAGCCATGAACTTGTTCATGGAGGCAGACAAACAGTCATTAGATTTTTTATACCGCTACAGCTTCTGGGCAATGAGGGCCATCGCGTCCCTTGTGTCTGCTGTCTCCTGTATATTTGGATGACAGCCCCGATTGCCAACCCCTTGGGGTCATTTCCTGCCTTGGCTGAGTAGGTTCCTGGTCTCTGGCAATGATCCAAGTCCCAGCTACCCCGGAGTGTTTCTACCTTAGCCAAGTGAGGAACATTTAGAGCGAGGTGCTTGTTTGATTGTGAACCCACACTTTCAATGCCTATGGTTCCCAGTGAGTTGTCTATAAATGTGATAATGAGGCAGTGCAGAAGGCCACCTTACCACTGGTTCCTCTGAGGACAAGGGTACTTCATACTTAGTGATCCAAAGGGCAGTCCTTCTGCAGCCAGCCATTTCTCCATGGGCAACATCATTGGGAAGTTTCCAGAATCTGCCACATGAGAGAGAGAAGGCATTGTGTCCAGTAAGGTGCATTGATTGAGAGTGATAGCAGGGTTAATGTGAGAGTAACAGTGGTAGGGGGAGTGTTACCTACTTGTGTTGCGTGACCTGGAAACCCACGGGAGTGCTCCTTGTCTCCTCTTGCAAGGTCTAGGTTTCTTCCCTCTTAAGGGGAAGGAAATAGATGCCTGTCACACCCCTCACCTTGTTTAAGAGCCTTGTTTTAGGTTGTCTTGGCTTGTAATGAGAAAAAAGGGAGATTTTGAGTGAGATTGGAACAGGAGCAGGCTTTTCTGCTCCTCAAGACTATTCTGTCATCCATTGAGATTATGGCTGATCTCCGTATGCCTGCCTTTGGCTCACATCCTTAAGTACCTTTGCTTAACCAAAAAAAACCTAATTTAAAAGGAACATCTGATCTGGCATCCGCTGCTATTTGTGGAGGAGAGTTTCAAACCTGTACCACCTTTTGTGTGTAGAAATGCATCCTGACATCTCTCCTAAATTGACTGGCCCTAACTCTCAGACTACGCCCTCAGTTCTAAATGACTATGGGAAAGATAGAGGACATAAGGGGTTAGTGGTATGGGAATTTTTGGGAGTGAGTGTTGGGAGAGAGAACAGATGAAGGAATTGCAAGTACCAATGAGGATGATGGATAATGAACCTTGGAGGAAAGAATGTGCAATGGCTCTGATTGAGGTGGCAGAAATAGAATGTGGCACTTGCCTTGCTTTGCAGGAAAAGCCATTAACCTTCTTTTGACGTTGTTGGCCATCCCTCCATACCCTGGAGATGCTCAGACTAGGCTGGCAGGAACTGATTCCACTGCCTCTCTGCCAGTCCTCTCAAGATGATTCTTCTCCTTTGCAATTTTCCCGTCCAGCTGGATCTCCAGCTTTCTATCAGAAGCATAGTAACATTTTCATCTTTACTACGATGTTCTAGTTCTATCTTTTTTGGGAGTGCCAGAATTCATTTGGGTGTAAAGGGGTATTTTAAAGATAGCAAATCCTCAAGAGATGCTGGCCATTGTGAGGACATCTAAGTAGTCCGCTATTTCAGGAATGATGCTTGGTGAGACAGAGTTTAAAAAAAAATGAATGAGAGATGTCATAGGGCTTGGTAAGTAATTAAAGAGTTGAGTTTGGTCAGATAGGGCAAGAAAGCTTGCTAGGCCTCTGAATGAAAAGCCCTCCAAAAACTTGTTACAACTTCGATTCAGCCAAAAAAAGTCAGATTCAGCCCTGTGTCGACCCTCTCAAATGTTGCCCGCGCTCTGAGTACTTCCACCATTTTCGTTTTGTTTGCTGACACTGTTTGCTGTTTGTGATTCTTCTTGGCACAATGTGGTAGAGTTGAAATCTCAAACTTGTATAAATCTCAGTTAATTTAAACCCAAATATTAAATGACAACTAATTTGGATGAACATTGCTAATTATGATCAGATGACTGCATCTTTTAGTGGTTTCTGTCTGAACTGATGAAGTATGCATCTAAACTTACTGACAACTTGTTTTCAGTAGCAACAATTATTTAGAAAAAAATGTAACCTCTGATCTATCTGAATAAATAAAAACTCTCCAAACTGTAAAACAGTTTTGAATGTGCAGCTGATTGAATCCACTTGTACACTCCGGCAGGTAAATGAGAAGAAGAAGGTCTTTCAATAGGATGATAATAGTTGCTGAAGACTGGATTTGTGCATCAGAGCCGCAAGGAGATCCTGATGCAGCTGGAATTATTCATGAAATTGAAACTTTAGATGGGCAAAATTCACCGTGTCTGGAACCTTTTTAAACAAAAAAATTCCCCAAGGCGGAGTTAAAGTTGGAGCCTTCAGATAGTTCCAACTCCCTTAATTGAATAGTTAGCCAGGAAAAGTTTAAGGGATTGTGACCTATTGCAACTTCTGGCTAGCTATAATACTGATCTTTATCAAAGTTGCTGGAAAAGCTCAGCAGGTCTGGCAGCATCTGTGACGGGAAAAACAGAGTTAACATTTCGCCTCCGGTGACCCTTCCTCAGAACTGGTGGTGGCTGGGAAAACATCAGTTTATATGCAGAAAATAGGGATGTGAGTGGGGTAGGGAGTAAATAATACTGATCTTTCCCATCCACAGACATCAATCTTGCTCCTCTATCCACTCTGATCTGACCAGACCCAACCCAATACCCTGCACCTTGATCATAATGCCCCTAACTGGCCTCTTCCAAAACTCCCAAACTATCCCAACCCTTCACCCACCCACCTGTTGTCTAGTAGGCATCCTACATCTCACCTACTCACTTGGTATGCTACATTCATTTACGTTACGCACTTAACTTTTCTCTGTAGCTGTCAAAGTGGCTTTGGATATAGATATAGATATAGATTCCCTACAGTGTGGAAACAGGCCCTTCGGCCCAACAAGTCCATGCCGCCCCTTGGTGCATCCCACCCAGACCCATCCCCCTATAACCCACACACCCGCGAACACTACGGGCAATTTAGCATGGCCAATCCACCTAGCTTGCACATTTTTAGACTGTGGGAGGAAACCAGAGCACCCAGAGGAAACCCATGCAGACATGGGGAGAATGTGCAAACTCCACACAGACAGTCACCCGAGGCTGGAATTGAACCCGGGTCCCTGGTGCTGTGAGGCTGCAGTGCTAACCACTGAACCACCGTGCTGCCCCTTTGGACCTCTCAATGTAGAATACGGAGGCTAATGCTAATTTAATTCCCAGCTGTTTGCATTGACTCCTTAACTGGCCAGCACTGAAAACATACAGGGACTCCAACCTAGATCAGGAGATTTGGGAAGTAGAATTCTTGCTATAAATGGGAAAGTTCTGATTTTTGTCTGTTTTGGTTTTATTTAGACTGTTTAATGAGGAACTAATTTCCTTGTTATACAACTTGAGATAGACTTTATAGGAAATCTGTTCTGATGCTTTTGAAAAGAACACAGCTACTTACATTTTAGCTGAAAGGCAGAATATTGTGTCGAAGGCTTGTTATTATTACTATTTAGACCCTTGGGTTTAAAGTGGAAGAACCATGCATAGCTTTAAGTTTGATTTGTATTTCTGTCTTGTGTGAAATTAAAAGAAAGTGGCATAGGTATAGATTCATTTTGGGTTTGTTCAGTAAGTGGCGCTGATGTATCTGGAGTTTTAGTTTTGTGCATCTTAATGATGTGCTTATATCTTTCAGGTGAACAATGTAGTGCATTAAGTAAAATAAGTAGAAGAAGGAAGTCTTGTCTAAACACTAGAATCCGAATGGAAGGTTAGAGCCATCCAGGAAAAGAGGCAGTGTGTAGGATTCATTTACTCTGTTAAAAATACATTGTCAGCTTCTTGTGAATTGTGACCGACAATCACAATAAACAAACGGCACAAATAATAGTTACAGTCTGAAGCCAGATTTCACTGTGCGATTTGACTTGCCAGTATTACCATCTACTTGGATCCTGACAATTGAAAAACAAGAATTAGACACTTAATTGCATTAACAGGAGGGGCTCTATGCAGATCTAGAATTTTTTGTTATATTTCATTGTGTCATTATAATTTTGTATTTGAACAATGAAATTTGTATGATGTGTTTAAAAAATCAAAACATATTGTATTATAGAATGACAAGTCAGTTTTCTTAGTCCTTTTCCAAATTAAACTGCTCTAACACCTATTTAGGTTTGCCAAATTTGTCACAAGTACCTCCGAAAATAAGAATGGAATTGGTTGAAACCATGCATATTCTTGAGTTAGAGTCATACAATATGGAAACAGACCTTTCAGTCCAACTTGTCTGTGCCAACCAGGTTTCTCAAACTAAGCTAATCCCACTTGCCTGCATTTGGCCCATAACCCTCTAAGCTTTTCCTTTTCATCTACCTATCCAAATGTCTTTTAAATATTCTAACTGTACCTGCATCTACCACTTCTGGCAGTTCATTCCACATACATACCACCATCTGTGTGGAAAAAATTGTCCCTCTGGAACCTTTTAAATCTTTCTCCTCTCACCTGGAAATTATGCCCTCTAGTTTTGAACTTCCATAACCTAGGGAAAAGATCTTTTGCTACTCACCATATCAATAACCCTCATAATTTTATAAACCTTTATAAGGTCACCCCTCAACCTCCTATGTTCCAGGGGAAAAAGTCCCAGCCATTCCAGCCTCTCCTTATAACTCAATCACTCCAGTACTGGCAATGTGCTTCTACATCTTTTCTGCACCCTTTCTAATTTGATAATATCCTTCCTAGAGCAGAAATGTATGCAGTACTCCAAAAGTGGCTCACGAACATCCTGTATTGCTTTCATTTTATTTCCTATCCTGAAGGTGTCACGTCTGGTTAAGTTCATAGAATCACGCAGTACAGAAGAGACTCTACATGCCATCGAGTGTGTACTACTGAAAATAGACTGCCACCTGCTGTAGTGCCAAATTCCCACACTAGGCCCATAGACTTGAATATTCTGATACTTCAAATGCTTGTCCAAGTTCTTTTAAAGGTTGTAAGACTTTCTACCTCAACTACCCTCCCAGGCATGGCATTCCAGATTACCCACCATCATTTATGTTAAAACATTTTTCCTCAAATCCCCTCTAAACTTACTGCCATTCACTTAAATGATGCCCCTCCCTTGTTACTGATCCTTCGACTGAGGGGAGCAGTTGCCTTCTATTCACCCTGCTCATGTCCCTGGTAATCTTATACACCTCTATTAGATTCGCCTTCTGTTCCAAAGAAAACAACCTGAACCTATCCATCCTCTCTTCATGCCTAAGTAACTCCATACCATGCTGCTTGATCTCCTCTCCAGCCCCTCCAGTGAAATCACTGGAGAGTGGTAGCTAGAACTACACACAATAATCCACCTGTGGCCTAACATGGCCTCCGTACGCTTATAATCTATTAAACCATTAATAAAGACTAATGTCCCACATTCATTTTCTAGTTTATTAACCTGTTCAGTACCTTTGGGGGATCCGTGGACAAGCTCCCCAAGATCCCCTTGTTCCTCTGAGCATCCTAGTGTCCTGCCATTCATTGAGTACTCCCTTGTTCCTCCTTCTAAAATGCATCACCTCCAATTTATCAGGGTTAAATTTCATCTGCTACTGATCTGCCCATCTGACTAATTGGTTCATATCGTTCTGTAACCTAATACCACCTTCCTCACTTGAAAACCACCCAGTCAATCTTTGTGTCATCTGCAAACATTTATCATCACTCCAACATTCTCATCTGCATCATTAATGAATATTACAAACAGTAAGGGACTCAGCACTGATCTTTGGTATACCACTACATTCCAGGTTCCAGTCACAAACAGCCTTCTATCACTACCTTCTGTCTCCTGGCAGTAGTCAATTTTGGATTCAACTTGTCAAATTACCCTGGATCTCTTGAGCTTTTACTACCTTCATCAGTTTCCCATGTGGGACCTTGTCAAAGACCTTTCTGAAATCCATAAACTACACCAATTGCCCTATCCTGATCCAAGTACATGGTCATCTCCTCAAATAATTCTACCAGATTTGCCAGGCATGATCTTCCTCTGTCAAAGCTACGTTCACTATACCTGATCAAACTTTGCCTCTTGCACTAGAGATTAACTTTCTCATTCACTATTTTCTCCAATAGTTTCCCTACCACTGATGTTGGGCCAACTGGTCTATAGTTCCTTAGCCTATTTCTATTACTCTTCTTGGAAAGTGAAATTATATTAGTTGTCTTCTGGAACCTGTGGCCAGAGATGATTTAAAAATTTGGGTCAAGGCCCCTGTAATTTTTGTCCTTTGTCTCCCACAGCACCCTGGGATACAACTCATCCAGACCTGGGATTTGTCCACTTTTCAATCCACTAAAACGTCCAATACCTGCTTGCTGCTTAGGTTTTCCTGATCAAGAGCACAGTCCATTTTCTCAAATTCTGTGCTTGTATTTGACATCTCCTGAGTACAGACAGATGGGAAGTACTTATTTAACACTCTGCCAATATCTTCCAGCTTCATGCATGGTTCAATCTGATTGGTACCTTGCTCCTCCTCTTATCTATGATCATGAATATCTGGTTTTATGATGAATGATGCAGCACATTTGGAAACCATTTGGTCTATCATCCCTCTTCTGGCTCTTTGGAAGATCTATTCAATTGATATCCCAGCTTGTTGACAGTCAGAACAATGTATATCCGCTATACTAAATCACTAGTTCAATGGAAAAGATATCCAGTTGGATAGTTCACAGGTATACTCACCTCTGTGGATAAGTTGAAAATTAGATGATTTTGAGAACAGTGAGGTTTTGTATACATTTGAAATAACCTCTAAACATAACAAAGGAACAGTCTTTCAGATGATGCATTAAATTGAAGCGTCGTCTGCCTTCAAGGTTGGAATATTCTGTGTCACTATTCTAAAGAAAAATGGGGAGTCCTACTAATGTCTTGATAAATCTTTATTCCTTCATGAAAAGCAGGTTATCTGGTCATTTTCATGATGCTGTTTGTTGGATCTTGCTATACTCATTGTCTCTCACCGTCATCAGCCAAGGCACAGAGCTTAAAAGCAAGTACATTATGCTGAAGCTGTATGAAACATTGGTTAGGCCACAGCCACAGCATTACGTATAGGTCTGGAATTAATATTATAGGAAGGATGCTATCACACTGGAGAAGGTGAAGAGGAAATTCACCAGGGTGTTTGGGGAGGTGATGACCCAGTGCTATTACCATTAGGCTATTAATCTAGAGTTTCATTTTAAATCATTCTCCTCTCACATTCAAAATTAGATAGCACATTTTTAACTCTCCTATCCAATAGAAAAGGCTTTTGCTATTCACCTTATCCACGCCCTCATGATTTGGTAAACCTCGACAAGGTCGCCCTTCAACTTCCTATGTTCAGTGAAAACGTCTACTCTAGTGACATGAAGACATTGCTGTACTATCCCATACTTGACTTTTGCTTCCAAGTGCACATAAAAGCCAATTAAAGACAGGATCAAAAACAAAGTTGCTGGAAAAGCTCAGCTGGTCTGGCAGCTTCTGTGAAGGAGAAAACAGAATTAATGTTTCGGGTCAGTTACCCTTCCTCAGAACTAAAGCCAATTAAAGTTTAACTTCAAGCTTCGAGAAAGATAAACAGGCATATTACTAATGCAATACTTCTTCCAAATATTCAAGAAACTAAATACTTACTTTAAAACTAGGTAATATCATTTCAAAATAAGAAGCCATGGTGCTAATAAAGAAAATCGAGTTAGTTATCACACATTAGACGGGCGTCATGACACTCTGCAACAATCACTATAGTAAATGTAAAACGTCAAAGGCCATTTGTGGTGCTCATAGAGTCTGTGCCAGTCAAAAACAACCACTTAATTGTTCTAGCCCCACTTTCCAGGACTTAACCCATAGCCTTAAATGCCTTGGCATCACAAGTGCACTTCTAATTACTACTTAAGTGTTTTGAGGGTATCTGCCTCTACCACCCTTACAGTCAGTAAGTTCCAGATACCCAGCACTCGATGTGAGGGCAACTTTTTCTCTCAGAGCGTGGTTTGTACGTGGAATAAAATGCCAGATGAAGCGGTAGATGTAGGTAAAGTTAGAGCATTCAAAAAACATTTGGACAGATACATCAATAACAAAGGTTTGTAGGGATATGGGCCAAATGTAGGTAAACGGGACTGGTTTAGTTTGGGAAACTTGGTCAGTATGGACATGTTGGACAGAAGTCTCCATTTCTGTGCAGTAGGAGTCTGACTCCTATATTGATATTTTAAATTATAAAATTGAGTGTGCTTTTAATTATTGTTGTAAATGGCTATGAAGCACTTTAATACATTCTGGGGTTATGCGAGGCACTTGATAAAGGCAAGGAATTTTCTTCATAATTTGCTGATTTTAACTTCTTTCCTAACAGGTTAATGGAACAAAATTCATCAGATGTGATGACTGATGAACTAACTAATTTTGAAATGGAATGTCAAAGTTCATTGAAACATCTTTGGGCCAGTAGTAAGACTAAAACACTGCTGCAGACAGAGATCCTGAGATTAAATGCAGAGTAGGTAAAAGGCTGTGACTGGAAAAATTCTATATGAAATGGACTGCTGAATCAAGCCAACCGTCCTATTTTGTGTATTTACATCACAGTAAAATTAAGACCTTTAAGGACCTTCAAAATTGACTGTAATAGTTCCTACCTAAATGTCTTGAATTTTAAAAAATGACCTTGAGCTTCCACTGCCTGCCACTTCAACACACCACCTTGTTCCCTGACCAGTATTTCTGTCACAGGCCTGCTGCAGTGTACCAGTAAGCTTCAGTGCAAGTTCAAAGAACAAAATCTAATTTTCTACTTGGGCTGCTATGGCTTCCAGCACTCAACGTAGAGTTCAACTACTTTAGAGCCTGATTCCATCCTTCCATGCTTTTTATCCATCCATACTTAGTCTTTTATTACTTTGGGTGACTGTGCTAAAAGCAAGCATTCTCACTTACTCCTTGGCCTATTATCATATTGTATGGGTTGCATTCAGTACAGCATTTTCAATGGACTAAATGGCCTCTTTCTGCCTATAGGGATTCTATGAAAAATGGTGTCATGTACTAAAACCATAGCATGTTTTTCACTTTGTCTACTGCCATTTATACCTCCTTCCCATCCCTAAAATAAGAATCAGATACAGTAAAGCTTCAGTTTTCACTAAGTTATTTAAGTATTGTGATGTTCAGTTCTTTTGTTATATTGTTGTAAACTCAAAACTTTGCAGGCATACAGGAATTTATTCTTATCTCTGCATGTTTATAAAATTGATCTATTAAAGTTGCAATGTCATAAATGCACGGACATGGAAATTTGTTCTTTCCCAAATGAATGCTTAAACTGATGGCTATGAATCATTTATGCGAAGATGCACACGCAGTTGAAAATGTGAATTGTTTTTCCTTAGGCTTGAGTTATCCCATACATATTGCAGGCAGCAGAATGATGAACTCAGCAGAAAAGAGGAGGAGTTACAGAGATTGCAGAATGAATACGTGGAAGTGAACAAGGAAGTCAATAAAGTATGTCAGTACCATAGTTTTTTATTATTCTGTCTCACCTCATAGCCATGAGAATTTACAATTTTGTACTATGTTCCTTATTGCACATAATTCATCCCTGCCAGCTTTCTTTACCACTTTCTAGCATGACTCTTTAAGTCAAAAATAGGAATTGCAAAGTCACCTACTTCAATTAATTTTTCCCGAGCTCTGGCATGTTTCATTACTAGGAAAGCTCCAACAGCAATAATATTTTTTTGAGGTTTGCCCAAAATAAATTACAGTTTTAAGGGAAAACGTTATTTTGCACATTCATTAGCCTATCATGCAATGTTATTGATTGTTATGCTGCATTGTTTTAATTCTCTCAAAGGCTCAAATCATATCACACTTCAGCTTTATAAAATGAATATTGGATACACATAGAGTAATGAAGACTGAAAATGACTTAACTGGTCCATCTTCCCTGCTGTATTTGTTGTGGTCTTGCTTTTGCACATCCCAGAATCACAAATCAATTGATTGTCATGATTTTCTTCATTGCGTTACACAGAGAAAATCGGTATTCCTCTTCTGACATATTTGTTTAAAATTCTTAGTTGAGAAAAGATCTAATTTAAAGGACCTTCTAATTACAAATTCTTATTTCAATAACTGAATCATCTCCATTATCATTATATTCTACCTGAGAAGCAATAAAATATTACTCCTTGAATTCTCTAGCTCTAAATTGAAAGATATAACCATGTCACTTGATCACCAAAATATTTTAAATACCTATTTTGTGTTGTATCTTTTTGCAGTTGAGGGACTGTCTATGTCAGGAGGAGCAGTTGCATAGCTCTGAGATGGTAGGAATTAGAACAGAGATCTCCAAGCTGACTACAGAACTCGATCAAAAAGAAATCACCATAGCAACTGTCACAGAGAAAACTGCTTACCTGGAAAAGCAACTCAAAATTGAGCTGGAGAAAAGAGAACAAATATTGGCTGAATATCGGGTGTGTGAAATTGTATAGAACAAATATATAAGTGGATCAGTTAATAGCTAATCTTAAAAATTGATTCCATAACTATATTACGAAGGTTGGGGAACATCTTAAAGCTTTATACAGATAACAAAATGTGGAGCTGGATGAACACAGCAGGCCAAGCAGCATCTTAGGAGCACAAAAGCTGATGTTTCGGGCCTAGACCCTTCTTCATCTTTTTTTCTGATGAAGGGTCTAGGCCCGAAACGTCAGCTTTTGTGCTCCTAAGATGCTGCTTGGCCTGCTGTGTTCATCCAGCTCCACACTTTGTTATCTCGGATTCTCCAGCATCTGCAGTTCCCATTATCTGTGATCTCATCTTAAAGTTTTAATTTAGTTTAGTGAGCTTTGCATTTTTCTACGACTAAATTAGCTGTTGAAACAAGTTTGTACAAGAAGAATAAGGACTGCAGATGCTGGAAGCCACATACTATAGGTGTGAGGCTGTAAAAGCACAGCAGGTCAGACAGAATCCCAGTAGCAGGCGAGTCAACGTTTTGGGCCAAAACCCCTCTTCAGTCCTGAAGTGTTGACTCACCTGCTTCTCAGATGCTGTTTGACCTACTGTGCATTCCCAGCGTCACGCCTGGGTTCCAGCATGAAAAGAGGCTTTTCAGTCATAGTGGTCTTGCCATTCTCTGCTAGAGCTACTTGGTTCGAACCACACAACCACCTCTTTCCTGTAGCTCTGCAAACTTGTACACTGACAAACCTATTTTCTAATATCTTATTGTGCATATTTGAGGCCGTGAATTTGCATCAACAGTGTTTGTTGTTGCTTTTATTATTTATATATCCCTTTCTTCCTTTTTCACCTTTACCATTAGGAAAGATCAAAATAATTTGAAGTTGCTAATATAGAACAGGAAAATATAAAATTTCTCCGTCTGTTTGGTTTTTATATCAAGTGCATAGCTCTGTTGAAAAGTAAAGATTACTTTTGAAAGAATGATGGAGAATTTTTGGTTTAAAATTTTGTCTTGCAGCTCCTGAGAAAATATTGTTTGAAATCTCTTCTCGTTGTGAAGGGATCTGTTTCATGTAGTGCACTGAATAACAAAACTGGTTCTGAAGAATAGGAGGGCAGCTCAATTGATGTTTGCAGTCGACCTGTCAGCAAACAGATGTTAATATGAGTCAAAATTTGTAAAATATTAGGTGCTGATATGAAAAGTTATTAATTTTAAAAACACAATAAAGTTTGCTTTTTATTTGGAATCATTAATACATATATTTGGCAAATGTTCTTCACTTTGTGTTGGAGGGTGTTATTCTAACATGGGAGTATGAAGCAATAAAATGCATAATAAGGAATATTTTCAACTGCACTGTCAATGAGAATGCTGATGCTCACAGAAGTGCTCTAAAATGTGAAAATAACCCATTTCTCATTTTAAGTAAACATGATTTTAAGGATTCTTAAATTCTCAAACACATGTAATGAAGTTGTGTATAACTTGAGTTTTGTATGAATTTACAGGTGGCTAAAGAGCAGCTTGGATCTCTTAAAGCAGAGAATCAACAGTTGAAGAAAAATTTGCAAACTCTGGAGGACAGAATACCAATGGTAAATTGAAGTGAAATTTGGAAAATTATAATATTGTCAAGTACATTTTTAAAATAGAATTTGCTACAATATGAGAATAAAAGCAAATCTCGTTTTTATATATTTAAAATGTATTTATTTTTTGCTATTTTTTGGTGTGGTGTGCTGAAGTAGAAAAACAAATGTAAAAACTGCTGTGGATCTGACTCCTGGAGCTCAGATAACAGGCTATGGCTGATTTAGCAGCCAACTTCTCAATTCATCTTGAGATGAAGCAGCAAGTACGCTTTTTGAAATCTGTTAGAACAGTGCAGGTTAAATTAGTAAATTCAAAGTTAGCAATTATTAACAAACTTTGCCATTGTGCAACATTGCTTTATTTTTTGACATTTACTTCTAAAAATGGGGATTGATATAGAACATAGAACATAGAAAAGTAAGCACAGTACAGGCCCTTCGGCCCACGATGTTGTGCCGTGGAATATTCCTAATCCAAAAATAACCTAACCTACATTCCCCTCAATTCACTGCTGTCCACGTGCACGTCCAGCAGTCGCTTAAATGTCACTAACGACTCCGCTTCCACGACTACCACTGGTAAACTATTCCATGCGCTCACAACTCTCTGGGTGAAGAACCTCCCTCTGACGTCTCCTCTATACCTTCCTCCTAACACCTTAAAACTATGAGCCCTCGTGGCAGTCAATCCTGCCCTGGGGAAAAGTCTCTGGCTATCGACTCTATCCATGCCTCTCATTACGTTGTGTACCTCGATCAGGTCACCTCTCTTCCCCCTTCTCTCCAGAGAGAAAATATGATCAGTTTCTAAAAATATAATTAATATTTGTGACTTCAGTAAAACAGTTGCCTTCCCTTTCCTGTTCTTTCCCTTTCCTGATCTGCCCCTCATTCCCTGTGAGTTGTAAGCCTAAGCGACTCCGAGTTGCACCATTTATTTACCTGAGCTGACCTCAAGCATCAAGAACTTTTAATTAGAAGACTTGCCAAAACTATAAAGCAAGAATTTAGTTTAAAAACATAAATTGATGGAAAAACTCAGCAGGCCTAGCAATATCAGTGAAGGGAAAGCAGAGTCAATGTTTCTGGTTCAGCGACCCTTTTACAAAACTATTCTGATGTAGGGTTACTAGATCTAAAATGTTGACTCTTCAGGGTTTCTCTGGCTATTTCTGTTGTTGTTTCAGATTTCCAGCAGGCATAGTTTCTCATGGTGTCAAAAATTTCATTTAGAGGCTTTGGACAAAATTTTGGAGGAGGATGGTCTGATGTGTGGATGCATACAAACTGAGTAAATTAGTTTTTCTGAAATTTTTATTCCCCTTCTTGCTTTCCACTTTGTTTTGTATCTTGGCAAAGCAACACTTTCTAAGGGCTTGCTTGGCTTTAGTTGCCTAATGATTTTTAGTTTTGCTTGGGGCCAATGACCAGTGAATCCTGGCACATGGACCTAAAAGGAAGTACCTAGTATTAAAAATGAGTTTACTTAATTATTTTTAACACATTCGCAAATCATAGCCTGCCTAGATCAGTCCTGATAAAGATAGGAGTACAGACATTTTCTGCTTCCATTTCCTTTAAATGGTTGTAATGAAGCGCTGCATATCAACAAGACTGCTGCATATAGCAAGAAACCAAGCAACATTTGTATAGACAATGTTTGCCACTTCGTATTCTGCTCTTACAGGCTGTCTGTCCCTCAGAATGGAAATTTGCAATATATTTTAGGAGGTAGCTGCTTAATACTATTGCTTTGTATATGAACAATTAAAATGGAATACCAGCATAGAGAAAGGATTCTGGGACAATGGATGCTCTGAATGTAATTGTAGAGAGAGAGAGAGGAGAATCATGATGGCTCTGGGATAGACAAGGAGCCCCTCAAGGATCACCCGGGGGGATTGGGATCTGGTGGCCAGGGAGGTCAGTTCTCAGCATCTGGCCTAGGTGATCTGGTGGCAGTGTCACATGAAGTCTATTGATTTTTGCATGAGTGATCAAGGTTAGTGAATGTATCTTCACTTGACTTCCTAGACCGATGCCCTCAGTCTTTCACATTCCTTAATGCTTCACAAATCTGCAGTATTGCAGCCGTCAGCACCTCCAAGGAACTCAGGACTTGGACGCAATATCTTCTCCAATGAATATTCTATTTCATTCGGATGCATCCGTCAGTGTTACCAGCCTCACAGCCTCCATGTTCCTCTAGCTATGCAGCTGCAGTAGATGGATCACTCAAACATCAATGTAGTAACTTCTCTCTGGCAGGACATGTTGACACACAATGCTACAAACCAGTGGGTGACGAAAATTCCTGCATCACCTGATACCATTAGAATGGATGGCTATCCAAAACGTGGCCATTTGCAATAGAATTTGATCTTCTGAGAGCAATGAAGAAAGCAAATGTTGCTGCTTTATGCCCCTTTCTACTCCCGACTCATTGCTATCTGGCATGTTGAGTAAGCTGTAGTTAGTATCAAAATAAACTTCTTATTTACCCTTGCCACAGCTGAAAATTGCTTTCAAAGAGCCAAGAACTGTCTTCTGCCACAGCAACCCCAGGGAGGGAGTGAGAGAAACAGTTTAGCATTCAAGAAGAACTGTCCTGACTCGATCTGACATTTCCAGCCAACAGTTCAGATAATTGAACTGCCAAGTCTTTTTTAGAATGGATATGGAACTTGGTGAGTCAGCAACCAGGTCGAAGAAAAAGGATGATTCATGTCCCGGCTCCATGGAGACCAATCTTGCGAACTCTGTAGAAAACTCAGATAAGGATCTCAAGAGGTCAGCATACAGCAGAACTCTGATGAGCACTCTCACAAAGATATTAGTAGCATTGGTCAGCTTACCTGATGGGGTTATGTTATTGTAAATGAGTATGGTGGACTCTGGCTTTAATTTAGCAAAGGGCATTTCCAGGTACCTCGAGGTAGTTAGCACAGCACTGAGATCAAGGATCTTCAGGATTTGGAAGAGCAAATGACAAGTCAAAGTGTCGGCAGAGGGCATGAGAGTCATTTTTCACCCTCTCTCCAGCTTTGCCATTTGAGAAAATTGCAGCTGCTTAGTTGATATAGATAACCCAGAGTTTAACACACTTTGACAAATCTGTTAATCAGTAGACAACTGTAGTTCTGCCATCTGCAAGAACCTCAACCCCAGGGAAGGCACCAGACAAAGCATTACATAGTAACTAATTACAGCATATACATGGCAGGCCACATCTACTAGAACTGCCTGAATTGTGTGCTGTGTAATACCAAGATTGTTATAAACAAAGAAGGCACAAGGAAGGAATAACAAACTTGGCTGCCACAAACTGGGCTAGTATTTCCCCTTCCTCCAAGTCCTCCGGTTAGAAAAGCATGACATGGAAAGATACAGAAGAGGGACAAAGGTTGTGACATCAAGCTGTCAAATACTAACACTATCTCCAGGGCACCTACCCAGAAGAAACAAAACATTTAAGAAGTGTTTGCAGATGGGTGATCAGGTAGGTCAGAAATGGTTATGAGGAAATCAACAAAGATGATGAGTTATAAAGGTGTAAAATTATCTCCAAAGCCAATGGCAAGAGATGGCTCTCATCTGAAGTGAATTACAGTGGCTGATCCTGTGTAGATCAGGATTGACAAGAAAGAGAACACCAGTAAAGAACACTGGAACACTTTCATAAAACAACAGAAGCCAGAGAAGACCCTCACAGCAGTAAACTACAACCGTGGGCATGCAAGAATATACTCGATACTGAGGAATCCCAAAAATGTTAAAGTTATGCAATCATCAACAAACATATCCACTTCTGACCTTTTGATGCATAGAAGGTCATTGATGAAGCAGCTGAAGATGATTGGGCCTCAGGCTTTACATTGAGGAACTCCTGCAGAGATGTCCTGGAGGTGAGATGGCAGATCTCCAACTTTCACAACACCTTCTCATGCAGGTATGACTCCAACCAGCAGAGATTTTGCCCCTTGGTTCCAGTTTTGCCAGACTCCTTTTATGCTACAAATGGTTGAATGTGGCCTTGATGTCAAGGGCTATCACTCTCGCCTCATCTCCGGAATACTACACTTTTATTTCTGTTTGAACCAAGGTTATAATGAGGTTAGGAGTTGAGTGCCTCTGGCAGAATGCAACTAACCATCACCTCACCAGGTTATTCCTGAGCAAGTATTACTTGATAGCACTGTAGATGACACCTCCCATCACTTCATGGCAGATCATGAGTAGACTGATGAGGCAGTAATTGGTCAGGTTGGATTTGTCATCTTCAATGTGTGCAAGAAATACCTGAGCAATTTTCCATATTCAGGTAGATACCTGTGGAAGAGCTTAGCTAGGGGACCTGCAAGTTCTGGACCACAAGTCTCCAATATTGTTGGTGGAATGTTGTCAAGGCCCAAAACCGTTGCAAAATCCAATGCCTCCAATCATTTATTGATATCGCATGGAGTGAATCAAATGGGTTGAAAGCTGGTCTTTAATGAATAGAATCCCTATGGTGTGGAAACGCCAATGAGCTCATACTGACCCTCCCAATAGCGTCCCATCCAGACCCATCCCACTACTATATAGTTCTGCATTTCCCATGGCTGATGTACCTAACCTAGACATGCTGAACACCATGGGTTATTTAGTACAGCCAATGCGTCGAACGCGCACATCTTTGGACTGTGTGAGGAAACTAGAATACCGAGTGAAAACCCATGCAGACACGGGGAGAATGTGCAAACTCCACACAGACAGTCACCCAAGGATGGAATTGAACCTGTGAGGCAGCAGTGCTAACCACTGAGCCACTATGTTGCTCTGTCTCCTTCACTGTCCCCACCCTGTTGGGGAACACTGCAGGAGGCTAAGATGGATAATCCATTTTGCATGTCTGGCTGAAGTTTCTTGCGAATGCATCAAGCTGTATCTTTTGCACTTATGTGGTGGGGTCTTCCATTATTAAGAGTGAGGGTACTTTTGGAGATTCCTCCTCCAGTGAGTTGTTTAGTGATCCATTGCCATTCATAATATAATGTGGCAGGACTACAGAGCTTAAATCTGATATGTTGGTTGTGAGATCACTTAGCTTTGTTTATCACTTGCTGCTTATGCTGTTTGGCATGCAAGTTGTCCTGTTTGGTAGCTTCACCAGGTTGACACCTCATTTTTAGATATGCCTGGTGCTGCTCCTGGCATGCTCTCCTGCACTCTGCATTGAACCAGGGTTGAACCTCTGGCTTGATGGTAATCGTTGAATGCAGGATAAGCTTGGCCATGAGGTTTCAGATTGTGTTGGAGTACAATTCTGCTGCTGTTGATGGCCCACAGCATCTCATGAATGCTCAGTCTTGAGTTGCTAGATCTGTTCAAAGTTTTATCAGGGCGACAATGCTACACAACACATTCTGAATGTGAAGGTGGGACTTTGTCTCCACAAGAACTGTGTAGTCGTCACTCTTAACAATACAACCACGGACAAACACACCTGCAGCTGGTGGATTGATAAGGATGAGGTCAAGTATGTTTCTTCCTCTTGTTGGTTCCCTCACTTCCTGCTGCAGACCCACTCTAGCAGCTATGCTCTTTAGAACACAACCAGCTCAATCAGTAGTGCTCCTGCCAAGTCAGTCTTGGTGGTGGACATTGAAATCCCTTTCCCAGAGTACACTTTGTGCCATTGTCATCTTCAGTGCTTCATTCAAGTGTTCAGTAGGAATGAGTACTGATTCATCCCCTTATGGAGGATGGTACCTGCTAATCAGCAGTAGGTTTTCTTGTCCACGTTTAACCTGAAGTCATGAGACTTCATGGGGTCTGAAATTGATGAGGAGGACTCCTAGAGCAACTCCCTCCTGACCGTATCCAACTGTACTGCCATCGCTGCTGGGTATGTTGTACTGGTGGCACAGGACATATCCATGGATGATGATGGTGGTGTCTGGGCCATTGTCCATAAAGTGTGATTCCATGAGCATGGCTGTGTCATGTTGTGCTTGACTAGTCTGTAAGACAGCTCTCACCCAATTTTGGCACTAACTGTCAGATGTTAGTAAAGAGGAATTTGCAGGACTTTGCTGTTTCTGCTATTGTCTTTTCCAGTGTCTAGGTTGTCAGGTGGTTCATCTGTATTGATGTGTAGTCTCAACTGTGTCATCTTTTTTGCTACCTAAGTGGTGTGTTAATATTATGGCCTTGCTTTTTCTCTAACGGGTCTTAGTGGAAGTCTTTAATCAGATTTGAAGCGCTAACTAACTGTCCAGTCAGAAAGGTCAGCTTCTGAAAAATTGCAGGCTTTGCCCTCATCAATGAGCTGGTACTATGTAAAAAGCAAGGACTGATTTCTCAAAAACTGGGCTGTCCAAAAGGGTTATGGAGCTCATAGAAAATAGAATATAGTATAGCACAGTACAGGCCCTTCAGCCCATGATGTTGTACCGAACTTTTACCCTAAATCTAAAGTCTATCTAACCCCCACCCCATCATATACTATCATCAATATGCCTATATAATTGTAGTTTAAATGCCCCTAATGAAGCCGACTCCATTACCCTCTCTGGGAATGCATTCCACGCCCCTACCACTCTCTGAGTAAAGAACCTACCTCTGACGTCTCCCCTATATCTACTTTCACTCACTTTAAAACTATGCCCCCCTCGTAATAGCTACCTCCACCTAATGTGGCTTCAATGCTCTTTGAAGACATTCAATAACAGCTCTTGGATACAAAGTCAGGTCAATACTGTCAGTACACTACTCTAAGTGGCAGAAAATATGAAGCAATTATAGCCATCTTCATATTTTCTGCCACTTTTAGTATGCCTTTATAGCTGGCTTCAATACCTGTACACATCAGTGGCAGCTGCTAGTTTTGACGCAGTAGCCAAAATGCATAAAGCAGGCCAGCCGTCTGGAAATGCAGGGATATTGGATTCACCTGTGTCAGAAATCTGGCCGATTAATATTACAATTTGACAGCCAAGTCTGCCTGAATCTTGCTGGTCTTCCAATGTAAAGGACTGAATATATTTTGCAGACTGGTGTATTTTAAGGTCCAGCACTGTATGCTGAGGGCTGCTCCAAAAATTGGATGAAGAATAAGAGGAGATATGATTTTGATTTAAAAGATTCTAAAAGGGGCTGATACAATAGAATCTTATGTAGCTCTATCACTGTGGGAGCTACAGATCTGAGTTTCATAGAACATAGAACAGTACAGCACAGAACAGGCCCTTCAGCCCACGATGTTGTGCTGACCATTGATCCTCATGTATGCACCCTCAAATTTGTGTGACCATATGCATGTCCAGCAGTCTCTTAAATGTCCCCAATGACCTTGCTTCCACAACTGCTGCTGACAACTCATTCCATGCTCTCACAACTCTCTGTGTAAAGAACCCGCCTCTGACATCCCCTCTATACTTTCCTCCAACCAGCTTAAAACTATGACCCCTCGTGTTAGCCTTTTCTGCCCTGGGAAATAGTCTCTGGCTATCAACTCTATCTATGCCTCTCATTATCTTGTATACCTCAATTAGGTCCCCTCTCCTCCTCCTTCTCTCCAATGAAAAAAGTCCGAGCTCAGTCAACCTCTCTTCATAAGATAAGCCCTCCAGTCCAGGCAGCATCCTGGTAAACCTCCTCTGAACCCTCTCCAAAGCACCCACATCTTTCCTACAATAGGGTGACCAGAACTGGACACAGTATTCCAAGTGCGGTCTAACCAAAGTTTTATAGAGCTGCAACAAGATTGCACGACTCTTAAACTCAATCCCCCTGTTAATGAAAGCCAAAACACCGTATGCTTTCTTAACAACCCTGTCCACTTAGGTGGCCATTTTAAGGGATCTATGTATCTGCACACCAAGATCCCTCTGTTCCTCCACACTGTCAAGAATCCTATCCTTAATCCTGTACTCAGCTTTCAAATTCGACCTTCTTTACACAGAGAGTTGTGAGAATATGGAATGCGTTGCCAGCAGCTGTTGTGGAAGCAAGGTCATTGGGGACATTTAAGAGACTGCTGGGCATGCATATGGTCACACAAATTTGAGGGTGCATACATGAGGATCAATGGTCGGCACAACATTGTGGGCTGAAGGGCCTGTTCTGTGCTGTACTGTTCTATGTTCTAAAATGCATCACCTCGCATTTATCCAGATTGAACTCCATCTGCCACCTCTCAGCCCATTTCTGCATCCTGTCAATGTCCTGCTGCAGCCTACAACAGCCCTCTATACTGTCAACGACACCTCCAACCTTCGTGTCGTCTGCAAACTTGCTGACCCATCCTTCAATCCCCTCATCCAAGTCATTAATAAAAATTACAAACAGTAGAGGCCCAAGAACAGAGCCCTGTGGAACACCACTCACCACTGACTTCCAGGCAGAATATTTTCCTTCTACTACCACTCGCTGTCTTCTGTTGGCCAGCCAATTCTGTATCCAGACAGCTAAGTTCCCCTGTATCCCATTCCTCCTGACCTTCTGAATGAGCCTACCATGGGGAACCTTATCAAATGCCTTGCTGAAGTCCATATACACCACATCCACAGCTCGACCCTCATCAACTTTTCTAGTCACATGCTCAAAGAACTCGATAAGGTTTGTGAGGCATGACCTGTCCCTCACAAAGCCGTGTTGACTGCATTTAATCAAGCCATGCTCTTCCAGATGGTCATAAATCCTATCCCTCAGAATCCTTTCTAACACTTTGCAGACGACAGACGTGAGACTTACTGGTCTGTAATGTGCTTTGTGTTCATCACATGCAATTAGCAATTGATATTATGTTTGCCTCTTGTAAAGAATAAGCATGCACCTTCTCATATGTGCATACACAAAGTAAACTGTGGGATTTATATGTCCAATTGTTAATTTTGATTGCTGCACGCTTGCATTTCTCAGATTGAGCTAGTAGGTTTTACTGTGTCTCTGAAGTTTATAATTAACTTGCATGTATTTCTATAACCACGGTAATTTTTAAAATCTGGCTGTACAGTGAATGAGTTTCGCACTAATGGATTTTTGTTTATTTAGATTGCTTGCAAACCAGCAGAATAAATATTGCAGCTTCCAGGTTTGTTGCAGAATTCTGGAATCTAATTTTAAACATGGGGCCATGTTGGCAGAGTAAGAGAAACTATCATTCTCTTACTTAAAAACTGTTATTATCATTCTCTTTATCACTTTGGATAGAGTTTTAGCACTGGGAAGACCTTGTATCAAGATGACTATATAGAGTGGTGCTCCTAAGAAGAGGTGGATATAGTGAATCTGATCCTGAGAGTAATAGTTTGTGTTGGTTCCAGACCAGATCAAAACTCAGAAATGATTACTTATGCTGAGTGCAGTGAAGCTCAAGTGTGGTAGCTCCAAAAACTACTGCAATTCCTGTTCAAGAATTGAAGTTTTAAATGACTTAAACCTATCTAAGTGTTAAATACAGGGATACTGGAGTATTATACAAGAGGTGTTTCGGCTACAGTACAAGGAGTGTTATTTTGAGTATTGTGCCAAGAGGGGTATTTCGGGGAGCAGACAAAACTTGTCTTGTTTCTTTACAATTTATGAAGGAAAGCTTTAGGACTGATGTATTATACTTTCACTGTGTTTACAAACTTTTAGTTAGTTTTATAATAGATAGTTTGGATTATTCTATTTTATCTGCAGTAATTTTGTAATGAATTTCTGATCTATTGTGAAAGCAAAATCTGCAGCATTGTGTGCTTATAGTTTAATGAGAGACCATTCTGTTAAAGCCAAAACAAAAGAAATATGATTTATCAAGCCAGGTCCCTGACCAAGATCAGACTTGCCTGGTTAATAACATCTGCTGGGATAATAGTATGCATAAATTGTGCAGATCCATCACTGGAAAATTTCAGAGTTCTGCAAATTTGACAATATCATTAGATTAGATTACCTACAGTGTGGAAACAGGCCCTTCAGCCCAACAAGTGACCACCGCCCTTTGAAGCATCCCACCCAGACCCATCCCCCTATAACCCACACACCCCTGAACACTACGGGCAATTTAGCATGGCCAATCCACCTAACCTGCACATCTTTGGACTGTGGGAGGAAACTGGAGCACCCGGAGGAAACCACACGCAGACACAGGGAGAATGTGCAAACTCCACACAGAGAGTCGCCCAAGGTGGGAATTGAACCCAGGTCCCTGGTGCTGTGAGGCTGCAGTGCTAACCACTGAGCTACCGTGCCGCCCGAATATTATATTCCACTGTTGCATTTCCCTGATCTGATGAAAAATTATTGAAGTGAAGCCCAATCCTACACCTCTAAAACTGATGGGATAAATCAACTGATAACAAATTGCCAACTTAGTGTCATAACATTGTTTTATAACTCTTAAGATTGGTGGTATTTCAGTACATTTTACTTTGTCCTTTGCAGATAGAAGGTTGTCAAGTTAAGGAGATGCAAAATGCTCACGTGGCCTCTATTAGTGAATTGGGATATGGTAATAAACGGTTACAGAAAGACTTGGTCAAACTACGAGCAGAGTTGGAAATATCCTCCAAGACTAGCCAGGAGAAGTATGAGGCAGCTCTTCGTCATACACAACAGGCTGTAGCAGAGATGAAAGAACATGAAGACAGGTAATGTAGATGTTTCCAAGGTTTTATTGCAGTTATTATTAATGAGCACAAGTCTTTGAAAATACAGGTTCCTTTCTGATGGTAAAGTTGACATTTTTGTGCTTCATTGCATTTCAGCATTTTGGAATACTTGCAATCTCAGAAATTTATGATTCTTAAATGGTGGTCTTCGTTGGGAAATGCAGAGTCATTTTTACATTAACTGTGGAAGAGCATTTGTCATTATAAGAAAGATTTAATCATTTTTTCCATCAACCTGAGAGGATCTTGGAGAATGATTTGTCTGGATCATACACTCCAATTATGACATTTCTGCACACTAATTCTCTTCATATCAACCAATCCCCATCGTAGTACACTCTGGCAAAGTGAATTTTTCGACTGGGCAATCCCACTCTACCTGGAACCTTCCAAAAGTCTCCATTTAAGTTGGTGACTTTGTAAGATTACAATGAAATTAGGTAAAGTAGTTACTCAGAAAAAAAATTGACTGTTAAATACATGATCCAACTCCCAAGTAACGATAAAACAGACTCAACTCACACTCCCAGCTATAACTTTCCCACGTGACTTGCATCCCCAGACTCTGGTCGAACACATCCAGGGACCAACACCCCATCCCCAAACAGCCCTTGTCTGGACCCAACCTGATCTCCTCCCATCCCCTATAGGACCTGACCTGATCTGTCTTCTCATTGCACCTCCCCCACCAATGCCGTCTCGTTTATGCAGCATTATAATGATAGGTGCAGCATTGAAGTGCAGATGCATCCTATAAATTAATCAGAGATAAGTAATGAGAATAAAGGTTAGTAAATACTGAATGCCACTGTACATGGACTGGAGTTCATGAAGTGTGCCCTGAGACGTTGTCCATTGGTTAACAAGGGGTCACTTGGAGCAAGGGCTGAGCTGAATCTACTTTGGTTTCCATGTGGATGTTTTCAATATCTAACTTGGTAGTTGAGTTTGGTAAGTTAGAAAGGTGAATACTATTTAAGCAAATTGGACTGTCAACAAAGCATTTAACATGCAGTAATGCCACTTAGCTGGAAATTTGTAGCTACTGTGCAAAAGATTTGCAGTGCCACTCATGAGAAGCATAAAAAATGGAGTGAGATGTTCCCAATATCCAGATAGGCCTTGCCGGATTGCTTGTCTGTGTCTGCCACAAATCTCACCATAACCCACATCACTTAGACCCCTATGAGATTCCACCCATGGATATACAAGCTAAGGATAGACATTTGTGGAATGTTAAAATAGTGACAGATGAAATTGAATGCTGAGAAATGTGAGATGATACATTTTGTTGAGAAAGAATAAGAAATAAAAGATACAATTTCACAGGGACTGCAGTACAGTATTCATGAGCAAATGCTTGAAAGTCTTGAGGAAAAGTTAGAAAGGCATGTGGGAGAGTGAGTTTGTACATGGAGGTGTACAGTAGGAAAGCAACAAAGCTATGGGAACTTAAATAACAGGATGGCCTTGATTTGTGTCCAGTTCTGGGCACCACGCTTTCGGAAGGATATGAACTGCTGGACTTCTTAAGATTATCATGTGTTAACCTGCCTCCATTACTATGAGCCAAAATGTAATTGTTTGAAATGCACCTCCTGTTAGCCCTGTCCAGAGATAAATTCATATGACCTACTTGAGACAGAAACTCATCGAAAGTAAGGTACAAGTTTTTAGACCATGACAAAGTAGAAGGCAGCTGATCTTGCTGTGCCCAAACTCTCAACCCAGAGCTCTGTCAGGCCAATAGTGATCTCTGCTCCAGTCAGAGAACATGGGGGGAATACACATCAGTCCCATGGGTTAGGCCTAATGGAATCAGGCACCCTTCAGGGACTTAATTGGCCACTATCAGGCCTTCAACACAGTTGAGGTCCCAAGTGGCAAAAATCACCTGACAAGAATTGCTGAATACTCAGTAGCTAGTGTCAATGGCTGCCGGCAGTACTTCTCCCTTGTGATTCCCAGGATCCCAGAGGAACACCAGGCAATGATTGTTGAACACAGGATAAGGATCCTGAGGTGGAGATCACAGGGTGAAGGATCAGGCGAGGTCAGGTGCATGGTTTTCAGTAGTCAACCCTCTACTTGAAGCCAGGTCTTTCAATCTGGCAGAGTGCCTAACTGTAACATAGACCAACTACCCCACCATATAGAATGCTATGGGTGAATGCAGGTTTTTGCTCCATACCTTTGCAAGGGCATTTGAGACATATTTAATCACTGAGCTGCCACAAATGTTGTGGTGGGGTCAGGAATAATAGGTATGAATTGATTTATTAATGTGCCTCATTGACATCTTACTACCTGTCTGGGCAGTTGAGTGGAAATACATTGCTCTGGGTTTGTAATCGTAAGTAGGTCAGACCAGGTAATGAAGGCAGATTTCGTTTCATTCTGTGCATTTATGATGGGTACCAGATGGGCTATTGTGACAATTGATTCATTGCTGTTTTTCTAAATTTATATAGTCCACGACTCCTAATGAAGATGCACAGGATAAGACTGAGATAACCACTTCATTCTCAGCAAGATCTCTTGAAAGCCAAGGTTTCAGGTTCATTGTCCTGCCTATTTGACATAGCTGATGTTAAGACGCCGCAATGATGCTTGGCATAAAGGAATAAATCAATTTTCTATACTTGGATCATTTTATTCACTTATATGTACCATGTAAAAAGAAGTTGATCATCTATTGTTCAGTTATTTCTGAAAGTGTATCTTTATCCATGTCAGATGAACAAGGGATAAGGCACACTAACTCATTGAAATTATATGTAATGAATGCCAACTGGTGAGATGCAAGACGGTAGCCAGTAGTAAAATCATATCCCTCTTTTTTAGGAGAGTTAGGACTTTTTTAAACCATTAATAAGGCTTGTGTTGGTAAGAGAGGATGTATGCGCTCTTGGAAAAAGAAATTGTACAAATGGATTTTATCAATGAGAAATTTAATGAAGTTATGTCTACTTTTTTGAGAATTTTAGGAGAGTTAAGAAACTTCGACAAGAAAATGATCAACAAATAAACACAATGAAAATCAAACTAGATGAAACTATACATCATTATGAGGGGAAAATTAGGAACCTTCAGAAGGGCTACAGCATTCAAAATAACTTGAGAAATTCTGTACCTGGATTTGCAGGCAAACAATACAGGGAGTTCTCACCAGAAAGGAAGCCAACTTCTTCAAAACTATTGACTGCTAACAGCACTTCTTATTGGCATAGCAGTGATATCACAGGTGTAAATATCCCCGACATTTCTCCAACCTGCATCCATCCTGAGGAGAATTTCCTGACTCCGGTGAGTGTTTATGATTTTAATAACTTGTACATTCATCTTACAAACTCAGCAAGAAGGGATGAAGCACCTTGCTTAGCTACTAGGTGAGCCTTCTCTTCAAGGTGTTAGGGAGGTGCTATTGTGCACTGACAGCTAGGAGGAGCACCAGCACAGATTCATTTGATGGCAGCAAGTTCACCTCCAAGTTGAAAATTCAAATACCATTATCAAAGTGATATAACAGCATTGTGGAAATGTGCATTAACAGAGATACTGCTCGCTCGGTGAAGCATTACTGTGTACTTGTTCAGGTGGAATCCACAACTATTCAGGGAATAGAAGAGTTATCTTAGAGGGTTTCATGTGATGCAGAAGCAGAGTCCCTATCTCTGGGCTGAGAAGTTTCCGTTCAAGTCCCACTTGCTCCATAGGTGTGTAATAACATCTCTGAACAGGTTGATTAGAAAAAAAGGTAGAAGAGTTATCTTGGGGACCCTCTCGTTGAATAGTGGTAGAGTCCTTATAACTCGACAGAGGGACCAGGTTCAAGTCCCATCTGCTGTAGAGATGTGTAATAACATCTCTCTGAATAGGTTGATTAAAAAAAAAGTTAAATAAAAATTTAAAAATATAAGTGTTGTCTTGGGGACTCTTGTGGTACAGCGGTAGCATCCAGGTCAGTTAGAAAAATAGGTGAAATAAAGTTTTTTTTAAATGTTAGGAAAATTATCTTGGTATCTTGACTAACCTCTATTTCTAAAACTGTAAAGGGAAAGATAGCTGGATTGGTTGTTAATCATATTTGCTATATTTTCAAAGTTGCCAAGATTTACTGCTGTATTTGACCATGCTCCACATTGGTTTCACTTCAAATATTTTGGCTGTGAACATCTTTGGGACATTAAAAGTAGTATTTATATATAAGTACTATTTATATACATATATGAATAAGAAATGTTTGGAGGAATATGGGTCAAATGGAGGCAGATGGGACTAGTTTAGTTTGGGATTATGGTCAGCATAGACTGGTTGGACTGAAGGAGCTGTTTCTGTGCTGTGTGACTCTATGACTCTACGTCAATCTTTCTTTCGCAAAGTCCAACATTGGAGAGTATACTCAGAGCAGAGTGACCATTTCATCCTGAGCAAGCTCCCTTGATGTCTTAATTGATGGGTGGAGCATTTCTTGTGACACTGAACTGATGGAGTCATAGATACAAGTCCATAATATAAGGGATAGGAAATGAAGTAATTCTTTTGCCAACCTATGTGACCGTTGCCTGTTGATCCACCTGCATCTTGAATATACTGCATGAAGAGGAAGATGAAATTGTAACCACCAAAGGAGAATTGAATAAATTCTTAAAAAGAAAAAATACATGGAAAATTATGAGAATGGAGCAAGGGACTAATTTACATGTTTTTCAAAGAGCCTGAAAAGGCATGGTAGGCTGAACAACTTCTTTCTGTGCTGTATTATTTTGTGATTCTAAGTATTAAAGAAGATATTCGCTCTGAAACAATGTTGATTTTGAAAACTTAAACATTAGTAAAAGCATAGATACAATATGTTTCAGAATCACAAAAGAATTCAAGCACTGAAGAAAGATTTAGTCCAGCAAGAATTGTACACAAACTTAGTGATTCAAAAACTAAGGATAGCAAATGTTGTCCCCTTGTTCAAGAAGGGAAGCAGAGACAACCCTGGTAATTATAGACCAGTGAGCCTTACTTCAGTTGTTGGTAAAGTGTTGGAGAGGATTATAAGAGATAGGATTTATAATCATCGAGAAAGGAATAATTTGATTAGGGATAGTCAAGATGGTTTTGTGAAGGGTAGGTCGAGCCTCACTAAACCTTATTGAGTTCTTTGAGAAGGTGACCAATCAGGTGGATGAGGGTAAAGCGGTTGATGTGGTGTATATGGATTTCAATAAAGCATTTGATAAGGTTCCTCACGGTAGGCTATTGCAGAAAATACGGAGGCATAGGATTGACAGTGATTTAGCAGTTTAGATCAGAAATTGGCTAGCTGCAAGAAAACAGAGTGGCGAGTGATGTGAAATGTTCATCTTGAAGTTCAGTTACTAGTGGTGTTTCGCAAGGACCTGTTTTGGGACCACTGCTGTTTGTCATTTTTATAAATGACCTGAATGAGGGCGTAGAAGGATGGGTTAGTAAATTTGCGGCTGACACTAACGTCGGTAGAGTTGTGCATTGTGTGGAAGCATGTTGTTTTAGTTATATATTGGTTATAGAGGGACATAGATAAGCTGCAGAGCTGGGCTGAGAGGTGGCAAGTGGAGTTTAATGTGGAATAGTGTGAGGTGATTCACTTTCGAAGGAGTAACAGGGATACAGAGTTCTGGGCTAATGGTAAGATTCTTGGTAGTGTGGATGAGCAGAAAGATCTCGGTGTCCATGTGCATAGATCCCTGAAAGTTGCCACCCAGGTTGATAGGGTTGTTAAGAAAGCGTACGGTATGTTAGGTTTTATTGGTAGAGGGATTGAGTTTCGGAGGAACTCAGAGGTCATGTTGCAGCTGTACAAAACTCTGGTGCGGCCGCACTTGGAGTATTGCATACAGTTCTGGTCACTGCATAATAGGAAGGATGTGGAAGCATTGGAAAGGGTGCAGAGGACATTTACCAGGCAGCATCCTGGTCTTATGAGGAAGGGCTGAGGGACCTGAGGCTGTTTTCGTTAGAGAGAAGGCTAAGAGGCAACTTAATAGAAACATACAAGATATTGAGGATTAGGTAGGGTGGACAATAAGAGCCTTTTTCCGCGAATGGTGATGGCTCACACGAGGGGACATAGCTTTAAATTGAGGGGTGATAGTTATATGATAGATGTCAGAGGTAGGTTCTTTACTCAGAGAGTAGTAAGGGCGTGGAATGCCCTGCCTGCAACAGTAGCAGACTCGCCAACTTTAAAGGCATTTAAATGGTCATTGGATAAACAGATGGATGATAATGGAATAGTGTAGGTTAGATGGGCTTCAGATTGGTTTCACAGGTCGGCGCAACATCGAGGGCCGAAGGGCCTGCACTGCGCTGTAATGTTCTATGTTCTATGGTCTAGAAGTAAATAGATATGAAGAACATCCTTTATTTTTAACTATTCCCACTAAATGTTGTTATTACAAAGCAAGGATTTTCAGGTGACTTAAAAATACAATAATTATTTGATATTAATCATTGGTGATAATGCATGTCAATTCAGGAAGATGTGATGTGTGGACTCCAATCACGAAATCAATGGTTACTTTGGGTTTGGTGGAGTCAATTGTTCGTTCTTAGCATATTATCCATACTCAATAGGTGTAGGGCTGTAACTCATAGGCATTGATCAATTAGACTGTGGAATCAATGCTCATTATAGATTTCTATTCAGCGCCAAATGCAATATCGATCTCAGGAGCTTTCTGCTACTGAAATAAAATAATTACAAGGGTAGGAAATTGGCTGAAATGGAATAGGAAAATGGATTAAGTGATAAGGTGAAGAGGAATCAAAGTCAGACATTTAAGAATAACGCAGTGTGGAGCTGGAGGAACACAGCAGGACAGGCAGCATCAGAGGAGCAGGAAAGCTGATGTTTCGGGTCGGGACCCTTCTTCAGAATGGGGGAGGGGGAAAGGGAGCTTTGAAATAAATAGAGAGAGGAGCGGTGGGGCTGAGGAAGGTAGGTGGGATGGTAATAGGTGAGTGCAGGTAGGCAGTGGTGGGGATTGGTCAGTAAGGTGGGAGGAATGGATAGGTGGGAAAGAAGACCGACAGGTCCAGGAGGCAGAGATGACCCCTTAGACTTGTCCGTCTTCTCTTCTCGCCCATCTATCTGCTTCTCCCACCTCTCCTTCCCTCTGATACAGGGATAAAGAAGCATCTGTAAGGCCTAGAAAGGCCAAACAGCATCAGAGGAGCAGGAAGGCTGATGTTTCGGGGCCTAGACCCTTCAGGGTCTAGGCCTGAAACGTCAGCCTTCCTGCTCCTCTGATGCTGCCTGGCCTGTGTTCATTCAGCTCTTGTTGTCTCAGATTTTCCAGCATCTGCAGTTCCTCTGAACCCATTAGCTGTATACCTTTCCTTAACATTTGATCTCTTAAAGTGCAGCACCTCATGCTTACCTGGATTAATCTCCATCTGCCATTTCTCCACCCATATCTGCAATTGATCTATATCCCACTGTATCTTTTGACAACTTTCTACACTATTCAAATCTCCACTGATCTTTGTGTTGTCTACACACATACTAACCAACCCATCTACATTTTCATCTAAGTCATTTATATATATCACAAACAGCAGAGATCCCAGTATGGATCCCTGTGGAACACCACCAGTCACTGAATTCCAGCCAGAAAAACACCCTTCCACCACTACTGTCTAGGGGCAAACCAATTCTGATTTCACGTGGCCAAGTCACTGTGGATCCCATGCATCTTAATCTTCTAGATGATCCTACCATGAGGGACCTTGTTGAAGCCTTACTAAAATCCATGTAAAAATAACTTACACTGCTCTTGCCTCACTTCCCCGAAAAATTCAAACAAGTTAGAAAGACATGACCTGCCCTGCACAGAGCCATGTCCCTAATTAGGCCACGCTTTTCCAAATGCATGTAAATGCCATCCCTAAGAATTCTTCTCCAATAGCTTCCCAACTGTCGATGTGATACATACTGGTCTTTAGTTTTCTGGCTTAACCCTATTCCCCTTCTTGAACAGAGGAAAAACATTAGCTACTCTCTAGTCCTCTAGGACCTCTGCAGTGCCTAACGAGGATACAAAGATCTCGGTTAAGGCCCCAGCAATCTCCTCTCTTGCCTCTATCACAATCTGGAGTAGATACCAATGAACCCTGGGAACTTATCCATCTTAATACTCTTCAAGTGATCCTACACCACTTCTTCTGTGACTTAAAATATTCTAGCATACTCCATACAAATCTCACTATCCTCCATATCCTTCTCCTGGGTGAATACTGATGCAAAGTACTCATTTAGGGTCTAGCCCACATCCTCTGCCTCTAAGCACAAGTTTCCTCCTTTATGTTTGAGACGTCCTACATTCTCCCTAGTTATCCTCTTGTTTTCAATATATGTGTAGAATGCCAAGATAATTTCATGGCCTTTCCTTGCTCTTCTAATTTCCTGCTTAAGTTCTTACCTACGTTCTTAACATTCCTCAAAGACCCTTGCAAATTTTAGCTTTCTAGGCCTTACAGATGCTTTTTTATCCCTGTAAATTTAATTCACAACATCCCTCATTATCTAAGGGTCCCTTACCTTGCCATCCTTGTAGTTCCCCCTTTCTGGAATATGCCAGTCCTGAACTGTCATCAGCAGATCTTTAAATAATAATAAAACACAATAATAAAGATTCTGTGTATTCATCTGTACCTCTGCCATTTTCAATGTCTTACTATTAAAACAAGTGACTGTACAGATAAGAAAACATACTTGGGAAAAACTACAAAAAAACACAAAGGGATAAATTGACTTCTGTTACATGTAAAACAGCCACAGTTCTGTCAAGTTAGCTAAGTATGTGACTGTATTATATACAATGAATTGATTGCCATGTGTTCATTTTTTGTGGAGTCATTGTTCCGTGTTGTATCATTGTGAGATTGTAAATCTCATTTCCATCCAAACAATTCTATTTCTTGATCTGTGAACCAAAGCCATCTCTAACTACTGCACAAATGCCATCAAAGATTATCAACCACTTTGTCCACTGCCTTTACCTAGCTTCCTATTTTTTCTTTAATTTAATTTATTCCTTAATATTCAGGACTCTGTCGTTGTCATCCAGCACCCATGTGTCCACAATGGTTATCAGATCATATGCATTCACTTCAATATGCACTATCAATTTATTTACTTATCTGAATGCATGTGTCATTCAAAGCTACACAGCCTTCAGTTTTGTCTTTTTGTAATCGTTATAACATCTAATCTTTATTGTCTGTGTATTCCTGGATTTTTAACTTTGTCCCTTCCAGCCAATCTCTCTCATTTATTTCTCATAAGAATATTTTCCTATCTGACTTTGTCTGTAGCCATTGATACACAACATGTTTCTAAATTTGATCTCTTGCAGCCACTACTTAGTTTCAAACTGAAAGTTCCTTAATTATGCAAATAGTTCAGATGTAGATTTTCTTAATAATACACCGTTAACTTTCCCCAGTACTGATGCCAGTGGGCCATGAACAAGAACTAACTTCTCCCACACTAATGTTTCAATCACACATTCATTGAATCCCTACAGCATAAACACACACCATATGGCCGAGGTCCACACCGACCCTCCAAAGACCATTCCCTCAGACCCATATCCCTTTCCTAGCCCTGTAATTACACATTTCCCTAGCCTACACATCCCTGGAAAGTGGGCAATTTAGCATAACCAATCCACCTAACGTGCACATCTTTGGACTGTGGGAGGAAACCCACACAGACATGGGAAAATTGTGCAAACCCTCAGTTGCCTGAGGGTGTTGTCAAACACAGGTCCTGGCACTGTGATACAGCAATGCTAACTACTGAGCCACTGTGTTGCCATTTGGAACAATAGTTAGAGTAGCGAGACAGATAATTAGATTCAGAAAGCACACTGTCACACTCTTCCATCGTCCAAAAGGCTTGAGGGTCTACCAGCCTGTTGGATTAGAGTGGGGGCTGCAGAGTGGATCAGCAAACTGGCCATGGTGATGTGGTATAGGAATCTATTTACCCGGAAAAAGCAACAAGGGATGTAGTAGGAGAAGAAGATGGTAACGTGAGGAGGATTGACATTATTTACTACAGCAAGGAGTGACAGTCTAATGACTGTAACTGCTTAGTTTTAGGGTTCTGGACATATTCTACACTGGGAGGGGAAGAATTCAGTGACTTGTGGTCCATGTCAGTACCAATGACATGGGTAGAACTAGGAAAGGCATTCTTCATAGTGAGTATGAGGAACTAGCATCAAAATAAAAAGAACCTCAAAGGTAATAATCTCTGAACTATTACTTGACTATAATAAGGTAGGAAATTATGTGTATGTGTTTATCATGCATCTGTAATAACAAACTATAATAACTCATCAAGGCTCATGCACCAGCACCATCTAAACCTTTACCACCTAGACAGTCAAGGGCAACAGACACATGATATTACCAGTTAATGCAAATTTCTCTCCAACTCACATCATCTTTACTTGGAATTATACTACCATTCCTTTGCTGTCACTGGTTAAAATCCTGGAAGTCCTTACGTAACAACTGAGTGTCCCTAAAATTCAAGGACTGCTTTGGTACAAGAAGGCAGCTTCATCACCTTTTCCAAATCTGTCGAGGGTGGACAATAAATATTAACCCAGCATTAATGCCTGCATCCCTTGAAGCTATAAAACAAAATCTATATTTTTTGTGAAAGTAATAAGCTTGCATTTTGGAAAGTCATTCGAGCCTAAACCATGAGGAATAAATTGATCTAAAAGGTTTCCTTAAATTGAACTCTGTACAGACCAGCCAAGCAAATTTTGGGATAATTGATTTTGGAGACTACAAACATTTGGCATTTTTAGTAATTATTAATTTCTGGAGAGAGATAAGCTTTATTTGTAGCTAGGTTATGATTAGCAGATTTTTTATTATCACTATAAAATTCCATTTTTTAAAATTATAGGTTACCAACTAATCTATTTCCATAATTTCATAGTGTCTCTTTAGTTGTGGAGAAAACAGGTATTTCTGTTCCCTAGAAATACAATGTTCTTCATCTTGTTCTTGAAACAATCATTAGGAAATACATAGGAAGGATGCAGGTCGCATGGCATCTATCCTTACATGTGTCTATACATGGAAATGCTTGGCTTTCCCACAATGTCGCCTATCAATAATAATCATGTAACTCATCGGCATTATATTTTGAAACAATCAAAATAGAGCATTTTAGAATGTCATTATGCTTCAAACCTCTGGTTTGAAGAAATATCCTTTATAATATGAAATATATTTTCATATAATGTACCAGCTTCGATAATATTGCACTTTGATGAGAAGCCATGCCTCAAAATGCTTCCCAGAGGTGTAATCAGACAAAAGTAAATGCCAGGATGAAGGAGATATTAAGAATTGTGACCAAAGTCTTGATCAAATAGTTCTAAGGAGTTTTAAAAATGGAGAAAGGATACAGAGTAGGAATTCTATCACGTGTCTCTGCAGACAAAAGCACAACCACCACAGCTGTGTCAAAGGGAAGTGAATCAAAGCCCAGGGACATCTTGCGATTCAAATGGATGCTAAGATTGTGTTCATGCAATGAAAGAGAAGGGAAAAAGACTGGTCGTTAGAAAATAGTAATGAAAACTTTTTGGCGGGGGGGGGGTTATGTTCATTTTTACCATGTAAGCCAATAATTTGTGAATACTGTAATATTCAGAGAACAGGGAATTCTAATGGTTGCTCCATTCCGTTCTTCTTAGTACTAGGGACATGGTTTATGCAAAGTTTTCATTAGGTCTCAACAGCAAAGTGTCAAAGTCTGTTAGACTTTGGCGCACTTAGTTAAAGCGAGTAAAAGACTGTGGAACCAGCTCCACGTAGAACATAGAACATGGAAAAGTACAGCACAGTACAGGCCCTTTGGCCCACGATGTTGTGCCATGGAATAATCCTAATCCAAAATTAAAATAACCTAACCTACATTCCCCTCAATTCACTGCTGTCCATGTGTATGTCCAGCAGTTGCTTAAATGTCACTAATGACTCCGCTTCCACGACTACCACAGGTAAACTATTCCATGCGCTCACAACTCTCTGGGTGAAGAACCTCCCTCTGACGTCTCCTCTATACCTTCCTCCTAACACCTTAAAACCATGACCCCTCGTGGCAGTCAATCCTGCCCTGGGGAAAAGTCTCTGGCTATCGTAGGTCGGTGTTGATGGCTATACTGCTGAGAAGGCAGCTGGCTGCCTCTGGTTTGATTGGGTGACCAATGGTGCAAAAAAAAGCTTCAAAGAAATTAAGGTGGAATAGTCCATCACAGTCAAAGAGGTTTGACATTACTGATTCGATTAGGTCTATTTCAGTGCTGTTACAGTGATAGAAGTCTGGTTTAACAGATTTAAGTAGGGAGCTGGGTTTTAACAATATATTCACTAACTTTGCAAACGGTGTGGTAATTTGCAAGGACCAAAGGTAGGTCTTTTCCAAAGTGGAATAAAGGTGGTAATTTTAAAATTGAGAGGACAAATAACTAGGAGAGGGAACTATTTATATCTTCTAAAATGAGAACCACAAAATAAAAGCTGTGAGGTCAAAAATTTTCACTGTAATCAAAAAAGCAGGAAGAGAATTCCAGGGAGAAGATGCAAATGTCCGGCCCTATTACAAAATTCTGTTGAAGGAAATTTTACTCTGCGTTCTTATGCTGCAGTTTCCAGTGGATAGCCTTCCCCCACTGCCACACTCACACAAGCATATGCCATTTTCAGCTCAATGAAAGCCCAGCAAATTGCAAAAAAAGTGAGAGATCTGCTTGACTGCTATCTAGTTAGTGCATTAAAAATAGTTGCACTGTGTTTAGCATATCTCCATGAAATTACCAATTTACAGAGCAAAGGACCATTTTTGAACCAACATCTGACATGACTACAAATTTTGTTGCAATTTTGTTCAAAAAAATGAAGCAATTTATGATTTAAGTAATAAAATGAGAACCGCCATTTAAAGTTCAGCTAACTTATTGATGTTGTGCCTCAAATTGAAGGTCTAGTGTAACTGATGTGACTTGTGTAAGTGAAGTGAGTTACTTATTTCGTAATGTTTAGAATCCCACAGAGATGTCAGACATTTCTTCAGTAACAGAGCATTTCCTCAAAGAAGAAGAAGAACGAGCCCGAGTGTTGGAGAAGCTGCTTAATTCCCACATTGATGAACTGCAAACTGATTCAAAATGTACAGTTAAGATGTATGCTGGAGCTAAAGTAGATATGCCTGCTACCACGGCTGTCTTGTGTAACTGCACATTTCAAGAAACCTGAAATACTATGGACTGTATTATGTAATATGTAATGAATGGACCATTGACATTGTTGCTAACAAAAAGTGTTTGCATATCTGCAACTGCTAAAGAATTGCATGCAGAAAGCTGACAATTTTAAGTTGTTCAAAACATATGAAGTGAACTTTTTAATATGAAGTGTTAATGCTTTATACATCTAGATGAAAATATTACTCTGTAATATGGATTCAACTTTTACAATTTATTGTTAATATTGTCCTTTCATCGTCAGTCTTGAAGCATTAAAATTGGAGAAACTTAAAGGAATGGCTGGATCACTTTTGTACCAATATGAATGCCTTGTGTACGTAACATTAAAAAGTGTATACATAAAAAGTCAAAAGTTGTGTGTGGTCTCACGTGGTTTATGTTGTGTAATGTTTTATTCTCGTAAATGTCATGTAGTTACTGTCACAGAGTTTAGAAATGGGGTACTTGTTTGCAAGGACGCAGGGGTCAGTGTTTCCGTCACATGCATTTCTTGATTTTGTCTTCTGCTTTCCTGTCTCTTTCTTTGGAATTGGACATTATTATGTAACTTGGGAACCAAAGTAATGTATTTCATATTTCATGACCACTTTGCTGTCGTTGTGTTCAACTTTGCTTACCCCAATATCCTTTTCCTTTTTAACAGTCCTTATTATTATTCATTGTCATGACTCTCCCTCCCTGTTTCCCTATCAAACCAGCTGCTGAACCCTGAACTTACTCCTGTTCGACTCTCATTTTATCCTGAAAATCCTTTGACTTTACAAACTCCAATGTGGTTTGACACTTCATCCTTAGCCTATAGATTTTATGGTATTGTGAGAAAGCTGCAGCAGGCAACTGAGTTGTATGATCAGCCATGATATTGCATAGTGGAGCAGGCTTGAAAACCTTAAAAAGTTTTAAAGGCCTACTCCTGCTCCTATTTCCTTTGTTTCTAAGTTCCACTTTCTCTCCCCTTCTTACATCCCTGCTTATGTTGTTGTAATTATCTTTAGAATTCAGACTCTAGAATAAAAATGAATAGAATTGGAATGAGAAAACTAACATTAGCAAAGTGATATAAATGCAAACGAGACGAATACACGTCTGCCTAAGTCTGAAGCTTTGATCCTATCAGAAATCAGGGGGTTACCAAATTTCCATACAGTCATGCAACAAAAATTTCAATTTATAAACTGCTAAGGTAGAGTAAATAAATCAGGAATGCTTAATGCACCTGATGTTGTGGGACTCAGGATTTGGGGTGGTGAAGTTATGGAGCTGAAGAGAATTACAGAGATGGGAAGGGGGCAAGATCATAAACTTATTTGGAAACAAGAATGACAATTTAAAAATAGAGGCTGTGCTTGGGCAGGCACATGTAGATAATCAAGTGGAGACAAAATGGGTACAAATGTGTTTCAGGATATGGGCAGCAACATTTTGAATAGTTTCAAATTTGCAGAGGACAGGACACAGAAAACCAGCCAGGATTGCATTGGAATAGACAAACTGAGAGGTAGCAAAGTTTTTGAGGAGATTTGTGGCTCAGGTGGTTGACGAGGTTGTAGACTTGCTCGCCAAACCAGTGTTACAGATGTTTTGGCACCCTGCTAGGTAACATCATCAGTGCCCTTCCGAAGTGTTGGTGTTCTGTCCCACTTGTCAGTTATCTGCATTGGTTTGCTGGGGTGTTCAGCATTACGTCCGGTTCTGTTTTTCAGTAGTTCGTAAATCAGATTGTGTTTAATGTGTTTGTTGATGAAGTTCTGGTTCGAATGCCGGGCCTCCAGGAATTTCCTGGCACGTTTGTTTGGCTCAGGTGATTATGGATGTGTTGTCGCAGCAAATTTGTGTCCTTCTTCGTCCATGTTTGTTGAGACCATTGAGAATTTGTCGGGTCTCTTGGTGGCTAGTTGGTGTTAGTATATCCTTATTGTCAGTTTTCTTCCAGTTTGGCCTTTGGTATTTTGTATATTATGTTAGTTTTATTCGTTATGGGTATAGGATCCCTTATGTTTGTCAGTTGCTAGCGCAGGGTGGTTGTTGGCTTGTGGGCTATCCTGATACCTAGGGGTCTCTGGCTCAGATGCAATATCAAAGTCGTGAACAATCTAGGAGAAGATTACAGCAGATGCTGGATTCTGTATTGAAAACAACAAATGCTAGTTGAACCTCCATGAGTTGAGGGAGAGAGGTGGAGTCATAGAGCTGTACAGCGTGGAAACAGACCCTTCAATACCATTCGTCCATGCCAACCAGCTATCCTAAATAAATTTAGTCCCATTTGCCAGTCTTTGACCCATATCCCTCTAACTCTTCCAATTCATGTACCCATTAAGGTGCCTTTTAAATGTTGTAATTGTACCAGCTTCCACCACTTCCTCTGGCAATTAATTCCATACACACACCAGCCTCTGTGTGAACTAGTTGCCCCTTAGGTTCCTTTTATATCCTTCCCCTCTTACCTTAACCCTATGCCCTCTAGTTTTGGACTCCCCCACCCCAGGGAAAAGCCCTTGCTTATTCATCCTATCCATGTCCCTTATAATTTTATAATCATCTATAAGGTCACCCCTTAGCCTCTGACACTCCAGAGAAAATAGCCCCAGCCTATTCAGCCTCTCCCTACAGCTCAAAACCTCCAACCCTGGCAACATCCTTGTAAATCTTTTCTGAACCCTTTCAAGTTACACAACATCTTTCCCATAACAGGGAGACCAAAATTAATCCAGTATTCCAAAAATGGGTTAACTAATGTCCTGGACAGCCATTACAACCTGTAATGATCTCCCAACTGCTATACTCAATGCACTGACCAATAAAAGCAAGCATACCAATAGTGATGAGAAGACAGTTTGTTACAATGACCAAAAATGTTTTTTGTCTTTCCAAAATTAATTAGATGGAATTTCTAGTTGATTTGTGACAATTAGATAATTTAAAAATAGAGGAGATATCAAAAAAGGTGAATGTAAGGCACTGTTCCCCCCAAGGAAGGTGGAAAAGGAAAATCAGAGAAATAATGACTAACTGATCTGTGATCTGTTGTAAGAAAGTTTTAAAGTCTATCATTAAGGATAAAGCAAGTAAATTGAATTTGATCAGAGAAAGCCAACATGTATTTGTAACGGGGTTTCTGAAGAAGCGTCTAGGCCTAAAACACCAGCCTTCTGGCTCCTCTGACGCTGCTTGGCCCACTGTGTTCATTCAGTTCCACACTTTGTTATCGCATGAATTTGTAATGGATAGGTTATACTGATGAGCTTGACTGAAACTTTTTAAAAGGCCTTAGGCTACACCTCCACTCACCCACTTTCCTGCAAGAATGCAATCCCCTATTCTCAATTCCTCGACTCCTCTGCATCTGCTCCCAAAATGAGGCATTCCACTCCCAAACATCCCAGATGTCCTTGTATTTCAAGGACTGCAACATCACCCCCCTTCAGTGGTCAAAAACACCCTCAGCTGCATCCCTCACACCCCCTCCCCACAATAAATACAAAGACAGAATTTCCCTTGTCCTCACGTCTCACCCCATTAATGTCCGGATTCAACGCATCATTGTCCACCACCTGCAATCTGACCCCAGTACAAAGAATATATTTCCCTCCCCACCCTTATCTGCCTTACGGAGGGACTGATCTCTCCACAACTCCCTTGTCCATTCCACACTCCCCACTAGCCCCACCATTCCCGTACCATTCCCTGCAACCACAGGAGGTGCTACACCTGTACCTACGTGTTCCTCCCCACCTCACCTCCATCCCAGGTCCCAAAAAACCTTCCAAGTCAGATAGATGTCCACCTGCACATCTACTAATGTGGTATATCGTATCCACTGTTCCTGATGTGGCTTCCTGTACATTGGTGAGACCAAGCGGAGACTCGGAGACCACTTTGTAGAGCACCTCTGCTCAGTTCACAACAAACAACAACACCACCACCCAGTCGCGAACCACTTCAACTCCCCTACCCCCAACTCCCTCGATGACATGTCCATCTTGGGCATCCTCCAGTGTCACAGAAACTGGAGGTGCAGCAGCTCATATTCTGCCTTGGAAGCCTACAACCGAATGGTCTCTCGATGTGGACTTTACTAGTTTCAAAATTTCCTCATCCCCAGCCTCATCCCAAAACCAACTCTCCCTCTCATCCCCGCCTCCTTGACCTTTATATCTTCTCTCCCACCTATCCACTCCTCCCGCCTCACTGACCACTCCCTATCACTACTTACCTGCACTCACCTATCACCATTCGACCTTTCCGAGCTTCAAAATCTTCCCACCCCTGGCAACATCCCAAGACTAACTCTCCCTCTCATCACTGCCTCCTTGACCCATCCGTCTTCTCTCCCATTTATCCGCTCCTTCCACCTCACTGACCAATCCACCACTACCTACCTGCTATCACCATCCCACCTACCTTCCCCGGCCCAACACCCCCAATTTATTTCAGAATCCCCTTCCCCTCCCCCATTTCTGAAGAAGGGTCCTGACCCAAAATGTCAGCTTTCCTGCTCCTCTGATGCTGTCTGGCCTACTGTATTCCTCCAGCTCCACACTATGTTAAAAGGCCCATCAGCTGAAAATTGAGAGTACATTGAGCTGTCCAGGTGGAAGCTGGTTTGCTGCCCACATTTATGCTGGACTGCCGAGAGGATGTCATGGCTCACAGGTCCACATATATGGCATCCATCCTTCAAGGTCACCTCATCAAATACTGAATGCTGGTTCGAGAATGTCACACTTCTTATAGGATTCCTGCACAGCTTACCTCTTTCTATCCTTCTGATTGCTGTTTGAATTCTTTCTGCTGTGTACAATGCCCTACTTCTGGCACTTATGATCTAGAAAATATTCAGCAGCCTCTCTATCCTACAATGAATACAACTTCCACTAAAGCAGAGAAACCCCTCAGCTGTAAAAGTGGACTTCCAAAATAACCTGAAGTCACTATGTATTGCAGAAATTTCAGGCTATAGGTCACACTTATTCCTTCATTTGAATTAGGCATTTACATCAGCAACTTTGTGGACAGTCAGTCTCAGGAGCCATGAGAGAAGGAACAGAATGAGGAGGAGGGTTTGAGAGGATAGAACATAGAACATTACAGCACAGTACAGGCCCTTCGGCCCCCGATGTTGTGGTGACTTTTTTTTTCTAGTGATTTAAAAAGGAGGATGTTGAAGGAGCAAAGAAGGACAGAGAAGAAGAGGAAGGTAAGAGACAGGAGGAGATTGAAGTGGAGGATCTAGAAGACTATTACTGCCCTATTGCTTTTACATTTAGAAAACTGCCTTAATATTTACACTAACTCTCTCCCATTATTTGAGGACCACATGTGGCAGTGCGTTTCCCTTTTTATTTTTGACTTGGACCCATATGGCCTCATTTGATTCTCATTTAGTATATTACTCCTCCTCATGGCTATGACTATTTAACAATTAATGCTATACCCACCTCTTCCGCTCTTTCTACCCTGTCTAAAAGCTCTATATCCATGGATACTGAGTTGCTACCTTTGCCCCTCCATATGCCAAGTTTTAGTTATTGTAAATATATCATGTTGCCATGTGTCCTTCTATGCCCTTAGCTCATTAGGATTCTTATTTTGTTCCATTTCCATGTATACTTTTCAATACAGCCAATTTGCCATGCTGAAGTTTCTTCTGCTTTGCTTCATTTGTCTTTCAGTCACTAGTAATATTTTTGCCAACTGTTCCTTGCTTTGAATTTGTCCTCAAGTTTCCAACACCCTGCCAATATTAATTAAATCCTCCCTAACAGCACCAGTGAGTCTCCAAAAAAGAATATTTATTCCAGTCTCATTCAGTCTAGACTGCTCAGATGTACAGATCCCACCTTCCCCAAAAGCCCAAAAATTTGATGACCTCCCTCCTTCACAAGCTTTCTAACGTGTTCAACCATTCAATTTTATTATTTCTACTCTCACGAGCAATGAATAAGTCTGAGATTCCTGTTCTAGACATTTTGCCTTTCAACACCCTATCAAGCTTCATGAAGCCTGCTTTCAGGACCTCATCCCCATTCCAAGTAAAGTAATTAGTACCAACTTCTAACTGATCACTCTTCCCCAAAAGTGTGTCCTGCAGCATCTCTGTATCATCCCTTACCCTGGCACCAGAGGCAATATATCATCCCAGAGTTATGATGATGTCAACCTGATTCCCTGACTATAGACTCCCCTATTGTTATTGCTCTTCTATTCTTCTTTCTCCTTCACCACCCTGAACAGCTAAGCTGCCCACGGTGGTGATAAGGTAACCAACCTCTGTGTTATGCAGTCAGTTGTTCTCTTAACTAGTGATTGATACAGCGACAGTAATTAAATCTGTGCTTTCTTCATTATTTTTTTCTTTCTTCTCCAGCAATATGGAGTGGGAATGGGTGCTTGATTTTCCCCTCTTCTAGTTCCTCTGAGAAGTAAGGCAGATTATGCTCCTGACAACCTCCAGTGATAAAACTTGAAGTCCTAGCTGCAGCATGCATAATTATAACAAGTAGATGCAGGTGATGAGACCATTGGAGTTGGGGGTGAGGCAGGTGAGATGGATTTTGGGGAATTTGGGATCAGGAACAAGATAATGTATGGTTTAGAAGGGGTGGACGCTAGCAAGTTGTTTCCATTAGGCAGGGAGACTAGGACCCGTGGGCACAGCCTTAAAATTAGAGGATGTAAATTTAAAACTGAAATAAGACGACATTTCTTCAGCCAGAGAGTGGTGGGCTTGTGGAATTCATTGCCGCAGAGTGCCATGGAGGCCGGGACATTGGATGCCTTCAAGGCAGAGATCGACAAATTCTTGATCTCAGAAGGAATCAAGGGCTACGGGGAGAGTGCAGGGAAATGGTGTTGAAATGCCCACCAGCCATGATTTAAATGGCGGAGTGGCCTTGACGGGCCGAATGGCCTTACTTCCACTCCTATGTCTTATAGATGTGGATGTGGATGTGGATGTGGAAGTGGAAGGAAGCTGGAGTGCATATATTTCCTTGGATGGGACCTTCTCCACTCTGGCACAATGAGCCTGCCACTCCCTCCCTGATTCTATCCAGCATCGGTTCATCTATAGAGGACTGATCTCATAGAATCAACTGGCACTGTGTTTGTGTGCAAGGACTGAAATGATTGAAAAGATGAAATGTACCAGAACAGCATCTGGATGCATTATATGAATGCTAGTGCATAAATGAGAGCGAATGCAGTGTGTTGTAGGTGTTATGCTGCTTGACAAATGTTTGTTGAGAAGTATGCACGAGGCATGAGATCTTACCACTCACATTAAATTATTAATGTTTTTGCAGTACTGGAGCCTTGATCAAGAGACAGAGTTCTGTCGCACTTCAATGATTTCCCATCATATGCACAGCATTACAAGTCACTTCTCTACTGCTTTGCATTTCATCCTACCAGACTCTCCAGTGCTACTCTAGTAACCCGTGAGCTTACTTGCTTCATGATGAAAACATCTTGACATCTGTCACTTGTCTGACAAATTTTGGGATTTGTGCATGTGGAGACAACATATCATTCCACAAAAATTGCTGAATATTAGCATGGTCTCCAGTTTAGCATTTCTAAGCACATTATTAAATTGTGGCAATCAGTAATTAGCCAAAAAAATTGCATTTGAACCAGACATTTAATTTGGCATTTTCTTTCAGCACAACGAAAACAGCAGTTAAGTTGTAATCTACTCCCACTATCCTTCACACCACCAATTCTTACGATTATCAAAGTCTCAGCATACACTCCAATTGCACTGCATCAAGCTGTCTCCAAGCTCTTATTGCATACATAATACACTAATGCAGGAAATAGTTCCTGGTCATTTGCTACGAACTTGCTCAATTTTGACTTTGTGGCCCCCAAATAGTGGGAGTTAGAAGAGCAAATATTAAGGCAATTTTCTGAGTGCAAAAATAACAGAACAATAATAGTTTTCCAGATCTCCTGGATTGGAGAACTACATGGAAGAATCTATTCTGAATTTGCCTTTTTGCCAAAGGGTGTGCTTTATGGGATGTTACTATATTGAAACCGTTAATTCATAATAGGTACTGTATCTATTATTCTTTTATGTTTTCCAATAGTTGTCATTCTAAATTCCTCTTTCTTTAGTTTGTATTTTAACACCTGTTTAAATAAATTAGTTTTGCTTAACATTGAGTAGTTTGGCCGGTCACATCATAACTGGAACACACGACTTCCCATCTACCTTTAAAATAAGAAAACGTTAGGATCTAGGCTACAAAACTTTGACAGGGTTTGGTCTGATCCCTATCACTTTCAATTCAGGTGCAACCCATCCTTCTTATACAGTTCACCTCTACCCCAGAAGAAATTCCCAAGATCCAAAAATGTGTATCCTTCTCCCCAGCACCAGCTCCTCAGCATGTGTTCATCTGCTCCAACCTCCTATTCCTGCCCTCACTAGCGCATGGCACTGGGAGTAACCCAGATACTACTAGCCTTGAGGGCCTACGTTTTTACCCCTGCCTGATTTCCTACATTCTCTCCTCAGAACTTCATCCTTTTCTCTCCTATGTCATTAGTACCAACGTGAACAACAACTTCTTGCTAGTCACTCTCTCCTTTGAGAATATTCTGCACCCTCTCCAAGACATCATTGGCCCTAGCACCAGAGAGGTAACACAGCATTCTGATGACTTGCTGTCAGCCACAGAAATGTCTGTCTGTGCCTCTGTCTAGAGTCCCCTATCACAATTGGTTGCTTGGAACCTGACACACTCCTCGTTACAGTAGAGCCAGTCTTGGTACCAGAAACCTCACTGTCAGTGCTACATTTCTCTGAGATTCTATCACCCCCTAAATTTTCAAAAATAACATACTTGCGATGGGACTACCCTCAGGAGGCTCCTGCACTACCTGCTCATTCCTCCTACCTTTCCTAGAGCCAGCCTATCTACCTGAATGTATCTGCAGTTTTTCTAGCTGACTGAAAATGCCATCCATCGCACGCCTAGCTCCTGTAAATTCCTCACTGCCCGAACCACTGCTCCAGCCAATCCACGTGATCAGATAGGTTTCTTAAGCAATCACATTTCATGCAGATATAATAATCAGGAACGTTGAAATTCTTCCTAATCTCCCATATCTGAAAGGAAACATGTAATATCACTCTACTAAATGCCATCTTTGTACCCCAACAATCTACAGACCCAGAAAAAAAAGTCTTACTGTTCTAAAAAACATTGCTCCAGGATAATTTAGTACCTATGTTTAATATCAAAAAAATTAATCAAGAGTCAAAATCAGCATAGCTTCATCAAGAGGAAGTCATGCCTGACAAGCCTGTTAGAATTCGTTGAGGAAGTAACAAGCAGGTTAGACCAAGGAGAACCAATAGATGTTATCTACCTAGACTTCAAGGTGGTCTCTGACAAGGTACCGCACAGGAGGCTGCTGAGTAAGATAAGGGCCCACAGGTTTTGAGACAAGGTACTAGTATTGATAGAAGATTGGTCGTCTAGCAGAAAGCAGAGAGTGGGGTTAAAAGGGTCTTTCTCAGGATGACTGCCAATGACAGGTAGTGTTCCACAAGGGTCAGTGCTGGGACCACAACTTTTCACTTTATATATCAATGATCTAGATGAAGGAGGTGAGGGCATTCTGGCTAAGTATGCAGATCATATGAAGATAGATAGAGGGACAAGTAGTATTGAGGAGGTAGGGAGGCTGCAGAAGGATTTGGGCAGGTAGGACAGCGGGCACAGAAGTGGCAGATGGTGTACAATGTGGGAATGTGTGAGGTCATGCACTTTAATAAGAATAGAAGCATGGGCTATTTTCTAAATGGGGAGAAAATTCAGGAGTCTGAACGCAAAGAGACTTGGGAGTTCTAGTCCAGGGTTCTCTCAAGGTAAACTTGCAGGCTGAGTCAGTAGTTAGTAAGGCAAATGCAACTTTGGTATTTATTTTGAGAGGACTCAAATATAAAGGCAGTGATGCATTTCTGAGGTTTTATAAAGCTCTGGTCAGGCTACATTTGGAGTATTGTGTGCAGTTTTGGTCCCCGTGTCTCAGGTGTATTGGTCCTGCAGTGGGTTCAGAGGAGGTTCCCAGGAATGAAAAGCTTAACATATGATGAACGTTTGAGGACTCTAGGTCTATACTAGATGGAGTTCAGAAGGATGATGGAAGATCTAATTGAAACTTACAGAATAATGAATGGTCTGGACAGATTGGATGTGGGGATGATATTTCCACTGGTAGGAGAGACTAGGGCCTGAGGGCACAGCGTTAGAGTAAAGGGAAAACCTTTCAGATCAGAGGTAAAGAGAAACTTCTTCAGGCAGAGAGCAGTGAATCTATGAAATTCACTGCCATAGAAGGCTGTGGAGACCAGGTCATTGAGTATATTTAAAACAGACATACATAGATTCTTGATTGTCAAGAAGATCAAGAAAGGAACAGGGTGGTCATTACAGGAGACTTTAACTTCCCCAACATTGACTGGAAATGCTATAACTCTAGTACGTCGGATGGATCAGTTTTTGTCCAATGTGTGCAGGACGGTTTCCTGACACAGTATGTCGAAGGGCCAACAAGAGGGGAGGCACACTGGATCTGGTACTTGGTAACGAACCAGGGCAGGTGTTTGATTTAGTGGTAGGTGAGCACATTGGACAGAGTGACCATAATTCAGTTACGTTTAGTTTAGCGATGGAAAGGGATAGGAACATGCCACAGGGCAAGAGTTATAGATGGGACAAGGGCAATTATAATGCAATTAGGCAAGGCTTAGGAAGCATAGAATGGGGTAGCAAAATGCAGGGGATGGGGACAATCGAAATGTGGAGCTGGTTTAAGGAACAGATATTGCGCGTCCTTGATAGGTACGTCCCTGTCAGGCAGGGAGGAAGTGATAAGGTAAGGGAACCGTGTTCTATTCAAGAAATTGTATCTCTTGTTAAGCGGAAGAGGGAGGCTTATGTGATGTTGAGATGAGATGGTTCAGCTGAAGCAATGGAGAGTTACAGATTAGCTAGGAAGGATTTAAAGAGACAGTTAAGAAGAGCAAGGAGGGGACATGAGCAGACATTAGCAGGTAGAATAAAGGAGAACCCTAGAGCTTTCTATAGGTATGAGGAATAAAAGGATGACTAGGGTAGGAATAGGGCCAGTCAAAGACAGAAGTGGGAAGTTGTGTGTGAACCCTGTGGAGATCGGAGAGGTGCTAAACGAATAATTCTCATCTGTTTTCACTCAGGAAAAGGAGAGTATTGTAGAGAAGAAGACTAAGTTACGGGCTATCAGAATTGAAAAGATTGACATTAGTAAGGAGGCGGTGTTATCAATTCTAGACGGTGTGAAGGTAGATAAATCCCCTAGGCTGGATGGGATTTTTCCGAGGATTCTCTGGGAAGCTAGGGAGGAGGTGGCGGAGCCTTTAGCCTTGATCTTTGAGTCCTCATTGTCTACAGGTTTAGTACCAGACGACTCGAGGATTGCAAATGTTGTGCCCTTGTTCAAGAAGGGCAGTAGAGATGACCCAGGTAATTATAGACCAGTGAGCTTTACATCTGTTGTAGAAAAAGTTTTGGAAAGGATTATAAGAGATAGGATTCATAATCATCTAGCAATTTGATTGGAGATAGTCAACATGGATTCATCAAGGGCAGGTCGTGTCTCACATACCTGAGTTTTTTGAGAAGGTAACCAAGCATGTGGATGAGGGTAGGGCAGTTGACGTGGTGTACATGGACTTCAGTAAAGTCTTTGATAAGGTTCCACACGGTAGGCTATTGGAGAAAATGCGGAGGTATGGGATTGAAGGTTGAAGGCGATTTCGCAGATTGGATTAGAAACTGGCTTTCTGTGAGAAGGCAATGAGTGGTGGTTGATGGAAAATATTCAGCCTAGAGTCCACTTACTAGTGGTGTGCCCCAAGGGTCTGTTTTGGGACCACTGCTGTTTGTCATTTTTATAAATGACTTGGACGCAGGCATAGGTGGATGGGTTAGTAAGTTTGCAGATGACACTAAAGTCGGTGGAGTGGTGTACAGTGTGGAAGAATGTTGCAGGTTGCAGGGAGACTTGGATAAACTGAGGAATTGGACCGAAAGGTGGCAAATGGAGTTCAATGCAGATAAATGTGAGGTGACTCACTTTGGGAAGAATAATAGGAAGGCAGAATACTGGGTCAATGGAAAGATTCTTGGTAGTGTGGATGTGCAGTGGGATCTTGGTGTCCATGTATATAAATCCCTGAAATTTGACACCCAGGTTGATAGTGTTGTTAAAAAGGCATACGGTTTTATTGGTAGAGGGATTGAGTTCCAGAGCCGTGATGTCATGCTGCAACTGTACAAAACGCTAGTACGGCCTCACTTGGACTATTGTGTACAGTTCTGGTCACCCCATTACAGGAAGGATGTGTAAGCATTCGAAAAGGTGCAGAGGAGATTTACTAGGATGTTGCCTGGTCTGGAGCGAAAGTCTTATGAGGAAACGCTGAGGGACTTGGGTCTGTTCTCATTGGAGAGAAGGTTAAGAGGGGATTTAACAGATACAAGATGATCAGAGGATTAGACAGGGTGGACAGTGAGAGTCTTTTTCCTAGGATGATGACATCTGCTTGTATGAGGGGGCATAGGGGCAAATTGAGGGGTGATAGATTTAAGACAGATGTCAGAGGCAGGTTCTTTACTCAGAGTGATAAGGGTGTGGAATGCCCTGCCTGCCAATGTAGTTAGCTCAGCCACATTAGGGGCATTTAAACAGTCCTTGGATAAGCATATGGATGATGATGCAATAGTGTAGGGGGATGGGCTTAGATTAGTTCACAGGTCAGAACAATATCGAGGGCTGAAGGGCCTGTTCTGCACTGTATTGTTCTGTGTTACGGGGACAAAGTGGGTGAATGGGGTTGTGAAACTCATCAGCAACGACTGAATTGCCTAATTTCTGTTACTATGTCTTATGGTCTTATTTTGGGTATAATGACCATAATTTTTTCAGATAATTGTGGATAAAGATAGGACTGGACCTTGAATGTAGGTGTTAAATCAGGAGAAGGCCAACCATAATTGAATTAGGCAAGAACTGGAGAATGTAGATCAGGAGTGGCTGTTTCAAGGTAAATTTCCATCTGACACATGGAAGTCTTTTAAAAAGCAGTTGATTAGACTGTTTTCAGAGGAACATGCCGATCCTGCAAAGGAGCGGAATGGCAGAATTCAGGAGCATTGGATTATAGGTAATTATAAGATTCATAAAAAAAGGAAGCATACCGAAGATTTAGGCATCTAAAAGTAGACAAAGTCCTTGAAGAATATAGAGTAAGCAGAAAGGCGCTCAAAAGGGAAGTTAGGAGGACTAAAAGGAGCTATGAAATGTCCTTGGCCAAATGGGTTAAGGAGAATCCGACAGCGTTTTGTACCTATATATTCGGGCCAAGAGTGTAGCTTAGGGCAAGAGTAGGCCAACTCAAGGATAAAGGAGGGTGATGATGTATGGAGCCAGAAGAAATGGGGAGAGATCCTTAAATGAGTTTCTTACATCAGTATTCACCAAAGAGAGGAAAGACAGGGTTGTTTAGATTAGGGAAAAGCGTGTGAATACTCTCCAGCAAGTATAAAGAACAAGGTTTTGAGCGTCTTGAAATACATTAAGATAGACAAGTCCACAGGGCCAGTTAAGATCTAACCCAGGATACAGTGGGAGTCAAGGGAGGAATAGCTGGGGCCTTAAAAGATATATTCACATCCTCTTTGGCCTCAGGCAAGGTTCCAGAGGAGTGGAGAATGGCCAATGTTCCTCCTTTGTTTAAGAAGGGAAACCAAGAGAATCCAGGTACTGTAATAATTAAAAGCCAATGAACTTGACGTCAATGGTGGAGAAGTTCTTGGAGCAGATATTGGGAGGCAGCATTTATCCACACTTGTTAATAATAGGCAGCAGAGGGGAGGTCATGTTTCACCAATTTGATTGAATTTTTTTTGACGTGAGAAGAATGATTAATGTGGGATAGGCAGTAGATGTTGTCTACATGGACTTTAGTAAGGCATTTGATAAGTTACCTCATGGCAGGCTGATACAGAAGGTAGAGTCCTATGGGATCCAGGGTGAGCTGGCTAGACGGATAGGAAACTGGCTTGGTCAATAGAAGACAGAGTAGCACTCGAAGTATGCTTTTTGGAATGGAGATCATTAACTCATGGCGTTCCACAGGGATCATGTTACGACCTTTGTTGGTTGTAATATATATAAGTGATCTGGAGGAAAATGTAGGTGATCTGAATAATAAGTTGGCAGATGGCATCAAAATTGGCGGAGATGGAGATAGTGAGCAGGATTGTCAAGGGTTACAGCAAGATAAAGATAGATTGTTGATCTAGAAAGAAAAATGGCAGATGGAGTTTAATCTCAACAAATGCAAGATGGTGCATTTTGGAAGATCAAATTCAGGTAAGAATTATTTAATAAATGGCAGAACCCTTAGGAGCACTGACAGACAGGGGGATCTGGGTATACTGTTCCGCAGATCCCTAGAAGTAGCAACACAGGTGGGTAAGGTGGGCAAGATGGTGTATAGCCATCTGTAAAAGTTGTTGTGTTACAGCTGTACAAAACTTTAGTCAGGCCACTTTTGGAATACTACATGTGCTTCTGGTCACCATGGATGCTTTGGAGACGGTGCAGAGGTGGTGTACAAGGATGCTGCCTGGTTTGGAGGGTTTCAGTCATGAGGAGAGGTTGGATAAACTCAAACTGTTTTCACTGGAAAGATGGAAGCTGAGGGGTGACCCAATAGAGATCTAAAAACTTATAACAGCCATAAATAGGGTGGATAGTCAGAGGCTTCTTGCCAGGGGTGGGGTGGGGGGTAATGGTCAACTACAAGATGGCACAGGTTCAAGATGAGAGGAGGAAAGTTTAGGGGAGAAAAGCAGGGAATGTCTTTCACACAGAGACTGGTGGGTGCCTGGATGCATGGCCTGTAGAGAAGGGGGAAGCAGGCATGTTAGCAATATTTGAGGTGTATCATGATAGACACACAGATAGGTGGTGAACGGAGGGATAGAATCACACATGTGCAAGTGGCAGCAGGTCTAATAAAGATCAGGAACTGGCGCAGGCTGGGTGGGCCGAAGGGCTTGCTCCCATTCTATACTACACCGTATTGTATTAATCAATTTATACTACTTGATTCATCCACTCAAAATCAGATTTTCTCTGAAATGTTACCTTGGTATTTGACATCCCTCTCAATTATCTCAAATATATTTTTTCCCCCCACAGAGTATTTCATATGTAGCATGTACTTCCAGATGAAGTGGTGAATGCAGGTACAGTTACAGTGTTTAAAAGACAACTGGATAAGTATATAAGAAAAATAAATGTTTGGTGGGGGAAGATAGTAGGAATTGCAGATGCTGGAGAATCTGAGATAACAAGGTGTAGAGCTGGATGAGCACAGCAGGCCAAGCAGCATTAGCAGAGCAGGAAATTTGATGTTTTGGGCCAAGACCCTTCTTCAGAAGCAGGTGCCAATTATGCATCATATTGAAACGCTCCTAAGAACAGTTGTACAATGTTTAACAGGTCGTCTGTGAAGAAAGGACAATGTGAACGACAATGTATTGTAGGCACAGAGTATGACGCAGCAGCATTTCAACCTCTGAATGAAGTGGATGTGAAGATACTTTGAAGGGCACTAATGCAAAATTAGTGTTGATCAACTACTGCTCAGAATAAGTGAAGAAATGTGACAAGTCAATAAACAATTATTGCCCGAAATACACTCAAAACCACAATATCACAGGTTCCAGGTGAACTGACATCACTATGCAAACTATTTCAGTAAAGCTGTTTGACAACGACTGAAGTAATGCAATTTGCAAAGGCCAAGATCAATAAACTGAAGACTCAGTATCTAAATGGAAGCCTTTATTTGGGTAGATGAAGTTAAGGAGGTACTGGCTGCTCTACACTGTAATGATGACACTGCTGCAATCTTTCAATTTATCTATCTGACCACATGGACAGCAGATCCCCAGAAGAGGAATTACTGGAGTCACATGCAGCAATTACCAATACAATTCTCTGTAACTATAGGGCAGGACAGTGGTTCAGTGGTTAGCATTGCTGCCTCACAGTACTAGGGACCTGGGTTCGACTCCAGCTTCGGGCAACTGTCTGTGTGGAATTTGCACATTCTCCTCGCATCTGCATGGGTTTCCTTCGGGTGCTCTGGTTTCCTCCCACAGTCCAAAGATGTGCAGGCTAGATGAACTAGCCATGCTAACTTGCCCATTGGGATGTGTAGATTAGGTGGGTTATAGGGGGAATGAGTCTGGGTGGGTTGCTCAGAAGGTTCAGTGTGGAGTTGTTAGGCCAAAGGGCCTGTTTCAGGATTCTATATTATATTCTGTATCATATACAACCAATCATAATTTGGAAAAGACTGAGGTGCACAACAACATTGAAACATTCTACTCTTATACCAAACTATGAAGAAAGTGTAGCACAAAAATATGTAAACAATACTGATTTCAAATTTATGGTTGTGGAAAAAGTCAGGGTGGGTTCTTTTTCAGATATTTGGTAATTTGGTTGATTATGCACTGAAAGATGACCAGTATCAAGAAACATCCATTCTTCAGGGCATTTTTGCAACATTTCGGGTATCAAGCGCTTGATGAACTTGATTAAATCTAAATTCACAAATAGATTATAAATAGGTCACTTCGAATTAATTTGGGCTGAATGAAGTTGTACATCTGGGCAAAATAGCGATTTGGAAGTGGTACATAAATCATTGGGCAGCAAATAAAGATAGGTTTGAAAAGCTGCCAGAGCACTGAAGAAGTTACTAGCTACATCTTCTGATCATGTATTATGTTTACTGTGAGGGTCAGATAGCCTAGTTAGCTGATAGCTGGTTTGCCATACAGACTGATACCAAGAACATGGGTTCAATTCTTGCATCAGCAGAGATTCCATGAGGGTTCCACCTTCTAAAACTTACCCCTCACCTGAGGCAAGGAGATCCTCAGGTTAAGTTCATCATCAGTTATCTCTCCCTAGTGAGGGAGTAGCCCAATGGTCCTCGAGGAGTGTGGCAACTTAAAATTAATGCGTGTAGCATCACCTCTAAATCGGTCTCGTGACCAGAGCCAAGCAAATAACTTTATATTTTAGCAGATAGGATACATGCAACTGTAAAATAATAACCTAAACATTAACTTTTAATTGTTAATAAACATATTGCAAAAAAAATTGGCATACGACTTCTGCTCAGTAGATGTTCTGGTTTAAACATGCCACTCAAACTACTCAGGAGTTCTATACAGACACCATAAACTGTCGAAGGAAAAAACGTGAGCATTGCTATACAGGCATTTGAACTCATTTTTTATGATGTTCAAGCATCCTTTATAGACATATATAACCCTAATTATACCCTTACTATGAATGTTTACCCTAACTTTATTTATGCTTATGCTGGCCTACCCTGTTTTATATTTCCTGTAGATAACATTGACACTGAACAGGTCTTTCAGGAATCACGTTCTTGGCTACAGAGGATATTATTATTGTCCAAATTTTACAGTTCCGTATTACTGTCACATTTCCATTCTGCTTTTTCAAAAATTACCATAAATGCTCTCGCCCCAGGCAGCAGCTTGGCCACAATATCTTGGTCTGATTTGTCACTGTTCTCCCTGCAGTCTTTCTAATTGTCACCAGAGATAGCACTCACATCACATTTGTTGGACAGGATATCCTCCTCAAACTATCATAAATCTGCATTACCTGGCTCCCCATCACTCATATCCTGCCACCTTCTTGAAAATCTGCTTCCCTCTGGATTGTGACAATATTCTGTACCAAACTGTACAACAATGACTTCCCCTCCCTTATTTCTCTTAAATCTGTACTACAACTTAAACTCTAATCTGAAGAAATCCAAATTTAAGACAAATACATAAATATTTGCTCAGCATCTGAAAACATCATATTTTGCAATCTAAACACACAACCTGCTGTATCAGATCTTCAACTGGCTGCATTTTAGATAAGATCTTTTAATTCATTAAGCTTTATATTTATCAATACTTTCCTGGCCTGAATTTAGAGGGAAATGTACCTTAAAATGCAATAACCTATCACATACCTGCCTACCTACTTAATGTCACTTGACCTCAGCTCCTGGCTCTTGCTGTCTCTCACTCAACCTCTTCGGTTACTCCTTATTCTGTAGAACATGAGAATAGCACCTCCTTATCAGCCAAATTCCCTAAACAAGTGTTCTGTTGCAGCAGTACTGTCAGATTGGCCTTGCTTACATATTTTTTCAAAGACAGTTCTTCCCAGGGAGTTGGGATTACACAAGAATGCACAATAACAATTAGCACTTCAGCTACATCAGAGTTTAATCATAAAGGTGTATATTTTCAGGATGCATTATACATTTATCTCTTTACTCAAATTATATTCCTTATTAAGTTTCAATGTATGGCATAAACAGGTGTATACCGGAGGTGAGAGTTGATGCAGGTGAGGCAATAGCAAGAGGTAGACCAGCTAGTGGGAAGGATTTTCCTGGGAAGGAACCAAGGGATCAGTTAAAGTGTGTTTGCTTTAATGCAAGGAGTATCAGGAATAAAAGTGATGAACTTAGAGCATGGATCAGTACCTGGTGCTATGATGTTGTGGCCATAACAGAGACATGGGTTTCTCAGGGGCAGGAATGGTTGCTGGATGTTCCAGGGTTTAGAGCATTTAAAAAGAATAGGGAGGGGGGAAAAAGAGGAGGGGGTGTAGGACCACTAATCAGAGAGGGTATCACAGCTACAGAAGCTTCCATTGTCGAGGAAGATCTGCCTACCGAGTCAGTATGGGTGGAAATTAGGAACAGCAAGGGAGTAGTCACCTCGTTAGGGGTTTACTACAGGCCCCCCAATAGCAGCAGGGAGATTGAAGAAAGCATAGGTCGGCTGCTTTGGGAAACAAGAAATGCAATTACTTCGCCACTTGCGAAGATCTTTGCATCCCCGCTCTCCACTGGAGTCGTAACTGAGGGCTGGAGAGAGGCAAATGTAATTCCTCTCTTCAAGAAAGGAAATAGGGAAATCCCTGGCAATTACAGACCAGTAAGTCTCACGTCTGTCGTCTGCAAAGTGTTAGAAAGGATTCTGAGGGATAGGATTTATGACCATCTGGAAGAGCATGGCTTGATTAAATGCAGTCAACACGGCTTTGTGAGGGACAGGTCATGCCTCACAAACCTTATCGAGTTCTTTGAGCATGTGACTAGAAAAGTTGATGAAGGTCGAGCTGTGGATGTGGTGTATATGGACTTCAGCAAGGCATTTGATAAGGTTCCCCATGGTAGGCTCATTCAGAAGGTCAGGAGGAATGGGATACAGGGGAACTTAGCTGTCTGGATACAGAATTGGCTGGCCAACAGAAGACAGCGAGTGGTAGTAGAAGGAAAATATTCTGCCTGGAAGTCAGTGGTGAGTGGTGTTCCACAGGGCTCTGTTCTTGGGCCTCTACTGTTTGTAATTTTTATTAATGACTTGGATGAGGGGATTGAAGGATGGGTCAGCAAGTTTGCAGACGACACGAAGGTTGGAGGTGTCGTTGACAGTATAGAGGGCTGTTGTAGGCTGCAGCAGGACATTGACAGGATGCAGAAATGGGCTGAGAGGTGGCAGATGGAGTTCAACCTGGATAAATGCGAGGTGATGCATTTTAGAACATAGAACAGTACAGCACAGAACAGGCCCTTCAGCCCACGATGTTGTGCCGACCATTGATCCTCATGTATGCACCCTCAAATTTGTGTGACCATATGCATGCCCAGCAGTCTCTTAAATGTCCCCAATGACCTTGCTTCCACAACAGCTGCTGGCAACGCATTCCATATTCTCACAACTCTCTGTGTAAAGAAGATCGAATTTGAAAGCTGAGTACAGGATTAAGGATAGGATTCTTGACAGTGTGGAGGAACAGAGGGATCTTGGTGTGCAGATACATAGATCCCTTAAAATGGCCACCTAAGTGGAAAGGGTTGTTAAGAAAGCATACGGTGTTTTGGCTTTCATTAACAGGGGGATTGAGTTTAAGAGTCGTGCAATCTTGTTGCAGCTCTATAAAACTTTGGTTAGACCGCACTTGGAATACTGTGTCCAGTTCTGGTCGCCCTATTGTAGGAAAGATGTGGGTGCTTTGGAGAGGGTTCAGAGGAGGTTTACCAGGATGCTGCCTGGACTGGAGGGCTTATCTTATGAAGAGAGGTTGACTGAGCTCGGACTTTTTTCATTGGAGAGAAGGAGGAGGAGAGGGGACCTAATTGAGGTATACAAGATAATGAGAGGCATAGATAGAGTTGATAGCCAGAGACTATTTCCCAGGGCAGAAAAGGCTAACACGAGGGGTCATAGTTTTAAGCTGGTTGGAGGGAAGTATAGAGGGGATGTCAGAGGCGGGCTGTTTACACAGACAGTTGAGAGAGCATGGAATGCGTTGCCAGCAGCAGTTGTGGAAGCAAGGTCATTGGGGACATTTAAGAGACTGCTAGACATTCATATGGTCACAGAAATTTGAGGGTGCATATATGAGGATCAATGGTCGGCACAACATCGTGGGCTGAAGGGCCTGTTCTGTGCTGTACTCTTCTATGTTCTATGTTGTGAAGACCCAAAGGAAGTGACATACCATAAATGGAACAACTAAAATTCAGCAGGTGTTCTTCATTCATGAGATGTAATCATGTTCTCAGGTCTTTGAAATGTGCCTCTATTTACTTAAATATCGTGTGCAACAATTAGTACGTTAAGTAAACAGATTCTGACAATAGACACATAAAAACAAAGAGTGCATAAATATGTGTACTCAGGACCTTAATGGCTGGATGGTTTCCCAAACTGAAAAGTTCCTGGGTGATCCACGGTGATAATTCACAGCCACACAAGATTGTTGGAAGATAAATGATGGAAAAATGGCAGTGTAATCTGTATAATTTAAGATTTCAAAAACCTGATTCTGATATGCAATTCAATCCAGTCCCATGGCAACAATTGTAACCTACATTCTCCAGAGTTTTAGATGTCATTATAAACTATAAGATTTGTGAACTTTGTGTGGCAAAAGTGATGAAATGGAGTAGATTTGCAATTGAACAAGATTTCCAATTAATTCTCCATTGACTCATCACAAACAAGGTGATTTCCTATCCATATCCACTTTTGGCATTGGCCCCAAACAAATGGTTTTTGTTTCATATAACGTACTGAGGTTGTCGACTTGTTTGCCAATCTAGCTGGTTACAGTTCAGACATTTCATCACCATGCTAGATAACCCCATCAGTGCAGCCTCTGACAAAGCAATGTTGTTCTACTCTGCTGAGTATCTGTATGATCCAGACTGTTGAGGTGTCTTGTCTCATTTCTGTTTGTTTTTGGAAGGGTGTGTATATGGGGTCTAATTCCACGTTTACTGATTACATTATGGGTAGAGAACCAGGCCTCTAGGGATTCCTGCACGTGTGTACAGTTGGCTTGAGCTAGGACGGTCACGTCATCCCAGTTAAATTGATGGCCTTCGTTGTCCAAGTGCACTGTAATGAGGCAAAATTCATTGTATCATTTAGCTGTTAGTTGGTGTTCGTGTATTCTGCTGGCTAGTTTCCTTCCTGTCTGGCCGATGTAATGTTTTTGGCAGTCCTTGCACAGTATTTTGTATTCTATGTTGGTCCTGTCTATGTATAAACCCTCACAAAAAAGAACTTTTAACGACACAAAACACCTCAACAGGCTGGATCATGCAAATACTAAGTGGAGTAGAACAACTTTGCTTCAGTGGAGGCCACACTGATGATGTCACCTAGCATCCTGACAAATGTCTGAACTATAACCAGCCAGCTCAGCAAGCAACTCAACAACCTCACCCAGAACACAAGCTACAAATCTTTATGCAGACAGACAGTCAGTATAAGCTGAATGGCCTGCTTCTACACCGTAGGGATTCCATGATTCTTACCACTTTTACAGAACTATGGAATTGGCAGCCCACTCATGCTCATAAAGGGACTGCCATTTATTAATGTTCCTCTTCCAAGTGACCTCTCAAAATGTATCACTTCATACTTGGCCAAATTAAACTCCATCTGCTATTTCTTTGCCCAACTTTCCAATTGGTCTCCGTCCTGCTGTATCCTGATAACCTTCCTCATGATCCACAAATATAAACTTACTAACCAGACCAGGAAATGAGCAAGAACTGCTGATGCTGGAGTCAGTGACAACACAGCGTGGAGCTGGAGGAATGCAGGTCAGGCAGCATCAAGGGAGCAGGGAAGTTGACATTTTGGTTCAGGACCCTTCTTCAGAAATTACTAACCAGATCACCTAGATTTTCATCCAAATCATTTTATAAAAAATAAAAGTAGAAATATTGAATATAAGTAGAAATAAACGTAATATTACCAACAATTTAGCATTTACTTAATTTATTTCCTGTCATCTGTGGGCTTCAAGATGGTAATCTTTTCATTTCGAGATTGTTATCAGTAACATAATATTTACTGTTAGCCAAACAAATCCATAACGAAAGTCATCCTCAGCACAAACAGTTCTCAACTGGGTGTCCAATGGAACTTCTGATAAAAATCAACCCTTCAAAAACTGAAGTGAATATGAATATGATTGCAGCAACAATGATTTCCATTGAGGTTTTTCATCTCATTTGTACTATGCTTTTTTGAAATCAGGATAATTTGTATGAATTCATCCTATAAATATGAAGAATGAAAACAGACTAGCTTGAGGGCCAAAAGTAAATTATTCTTACCATTGGTAAAAATATATGTCAAGGGATTCATTTTGGTCCCAATTGTTGATCCAAATGTAAATTGAACTAGTTTTGATAATTGCTTTCTGTCCCATAGGTCCCTGCACATTTTTGCACCTTAGCAAATCCAAAATCTGTCACGAATCACCACAATTCAAGAATTTTAAAGGATTTTTTAAAAATATGGCATTAGAAATAATCCTATGTTTAAGAACAGTAACCTGGTGCATGGAGTAAGGAAGGAGAGCAGATGCTGGAAGCCACAGTCAATTGACGTGAATCTGAAAAACAACAACAGGTCAGATAGCATCTGAGGAGCAGGAAGGTCAACATTTTGGGCCAAAATCCTTCATTAGGACTGGGGTGGGGGGAGCCCAGAAGTGAAAACAGGGAGGATGTGCGGCTGGAGGAAGTGTGACACCAAACTTAAACTGGACGATCAACAGATATTTCACCTTGGGAACTTATAGCTCAACAGCCTCAACATTGACTTCACCAGCTTCAAACTCCTTCCACCCCAGCTTTATCTCACATCCAGCCCTCCCCCTCCTCCTCCTCACCTCCCTGGCCTGACCTAATCTATCTTTCTACTCAAATTGCTCCACCCTCCCCCTCACCTCCCTGGCCTGACCTAAACTATCCATCTTTCTACTCAAATTGCTCCACCCTTCCCACTGACCAATCACAATAATACTACCTGCATCCACCTACGCTTCCTCTAGGCTCACACCATTCCCAGTCCTGCCAAAGGGTTTTGGTCTGAAATGCTATCTTTCCTGCTCCTCAGATACTGTCTTCACATCCATTGACAGAGACCTGGTACAGCTTTATAAACAGCAAAAAATATGTTCATCACAAAAAGCAAGCATTTTTAAATTAAGATAACAAAGTGTGGAGCTGGATGAACACAGCAGGCCAAGCAGCATCTCAGGAGCACAAAAGCTGACGTTTCGGGCCGAGACCCTTCACAGAGAGGGGGATGGGGAGAGGGAACTGGAATAAATAGGGGGGGGGGGGGGGGGGGGGGGGGGGGGAGAAGGCAGACCAAAGATGGAGAGAAAAGAAGATAGGTAGAGAGGTGAGTATAGATGGGGAGGTAGGGAGGGGATCGATCAGTCCAGGGAAGATGGGACAGGTCAAGGAGGCGGGATGAGGTGGTAGGTAGGAAATGGAGGTGCAGCTTGAGGTGGGAGGAAGGGATGGGTGAGAGGAAGAACAGGTTAGGGAAGCAGAGACAGGCTGGGCTGGTTTTGGGATGCAGTGGGGGAAGGGGTGATTTTGAAGCTTGTGAAGTCCACCTTGATGCCATTGGGCTGCAGAGTTCCCAAGCGAAATTGAGTTGCTGTTCCTGCAACCTTCGGGTGGCATCATTGTGGCACTACAGGAGGCCCATGATGGACATGTCGTCTGAGGAATGGGAGGGGGAGTTGAAATGGTTCGCGACTGGGAGGTGCAGTTGTTCGCTGCGAACCGAGGGGAGGTGTTCTGCAAAGCGGTCCCCAAGCCTCCGCTTGGTTTCCCCAATGTAGAGGAAGCCACACCGGGTGCAATGGATACAATATACCACATTGGCAGATGTGCAGGTGAACATCTGCTTGATATGGGAGGTCATCTTGGGACCTGGGATGGGGGTGAGGGAGGTGGTGTGGGGGCAGGTGTAGCACTTCCTGCGGTTACAGGGGAAGGCGCCAGGTGTTTCCAGCAACTTTGGTTTTGTTCCTGGTTTACAGCATCCATAGTTCTTTTGGTTTTTATTTAGCTATTGACGAAGGTAGATCCAGAGGCCTATTATACAAGCATAAGAGTGGAAGTGCTCTTAAGGCAATTATCTTAATTACTTTTGACAGCCAACAGCATCATCTAGTTGCCCACAAGGCTGGGGCTGATAAGTGGTGAGTAATACCCGCGCTACACAATGCCAAGATTGACAAGAGGACTTGTCTCTTCTTGACACTCAATGCCATTACTGACATGAAACTCCAATCAACATCCTGATATTTACCATTGAACAGAAACTGAAGTGGATAAGCCACAAAAATAATTGTGGCTACAACAGCAAGTCAGAAGGTGGGAAATCTGTGCCAAGTAATTAGCATTCCAACTCTGCAAAGCCCATACACAAAATTCAAGCCAAGGGTGCAATGAAATATACTCCACCTACCTGCACATTCAAATTTAACACAATCCAGTACAAAGCAGTCTGCACTCTATTCACATCCTTTGACATTTATTTTGTTCAGTACCAACACACACTAGTAAGCATTGTGTGCCATTTCACGATGTACTGTGGCAACTCAATGAGACTCCTTTGACAGCATCTTCCAAACTGAACCTCTGCTATTTAGTGATGTACAAAGAAGAATCATCATTTGCAAGTTGCCCTGCAAACCACACACCATCCTGAATTAGAACCATATTGCCGTTCCTTCATTGTCACCAGGCCAAAATCCTGTATTTCCCTTCCCAACAGCACAGTACACCTCTACATTATATAGGCTGCAGAGGGTCAAGGTGGTGGCTCCCTGCACCTTTTCTCAGACAATAGTGCCAACAACAACCCTAACCTGTGCAAGAATAAAATGTCTAAAATAGTTCGCTATTTCAGAATGTTCAATCATGCAGCATAAGTCTGAACATTTTGATTTTATTCTAAAAATAAACATTTACAATTTATAATCATTGTATTTCAAGTGATATGCATCCAAAACAAGAATGGATTATCCTTTGGCAAAAGTGGTAAAATTCATCCTTAAAAAATGTGTTCAAAACAAGACTACTGTACAGACAATGCAACAAATTGGCCTCAGACAATTCTTCTGAATTACAGCATTAGTTAAGTTACACTTAATTTCTGCACAGGATACAAGAAATGCTTCCAAATTCTTTCAAAGGGCAAACAAAAATGTCCCAGCAAAAGCTTCAAAGGCACAGACAAGAGAAATGAGCAGGCGTATACTATACCATTGGGTAACAATACTCATGTTAAGACCAGAAAACATGGAATTAAATTTGGACAGATGTTTCCATAATTGAGAGGCATTTAATCCTGGATGGATCTACTCAATTTTAATCAATTACAGTAGAGATGAAACTTCTTCATAAAATGCTCTGTAATATTTCTTTCACGCAATGGTTGGTCGTGTGGCCACGTAAACAAACAAAACAATTAACAGGACAACCACGGCTAATGTGGGAAACACTATGGTGGTAATCTGACTGCGAGCCTCTTGCATGGCTTGCCTTCTTTCCTTTTTGTCTTTTGAAGTTTCTTTTCTTGGTTTTCCTTTCAGCTGCCTCATTTTGATTGTTGTAAAGAAAACAATAAGATTTGCAACGTTCTTTTTACTTGACTTTCAGAAACTTGATGGTTGTTTCAGTTCTGTTCTTGATCTATACTGTTTATCCAATGTTAAACATTCAATTTTTTTTCATTTGATCGTCACTGTTCTGTAAAATAAATAATGGTACATTTTACAGAATTATCTGGCTATATCACGCACAATGAATATATTTGGTGCCTATGTGTGAAGTTGCTGAAAAATGAAGACAAAATTAATTGTTTCCCATGGAAGATACTGTCATTGAGATTACAGCTACAGTATATTACCTTGTGCAATATAGAATTCTTCTACCATGGCTAAATGTATGTGTACTGGTCAGAAGAATCAACATTAATTTGGAACAAAAATACATTTGAGTATTTACTGGATAAATAAGTTTCTAAGAAATTTCACAAACACAATTAAATGAGCTAAAGGCGACACATTTGCACATCAAATTGTAATATCTTTAGCACTTCTCTCGTTATTTATGTGACACTCTTAAATAACTGCAAATGGCCTAATATTTAATAAAAAGATTTTGACAACTCAAGGTTGTTCAGAATGTTACAAGTTTGGAAATATCTTCTAATTTGCACTGTCTGCTAGACCTAGCCACCAGCAAAGCTTTACAGTCTCTAAAGCAGCAGAGAACTGGGATACCAGAAGAACAAAAGAATGATAAAAATCAAGTCCATAAAAATCAATCATCATCCCTGGATATGTACTGTCCTCCCAGCAGGCCAGATCCAAAAGTGGCGGCACAGTGGTAGAGAGTCAGGATAGAGTTGCTCTGGGAGTCTCAACATTCACTCCAGACCTCAAGCAGCCTCATGGCATCAAGTTAAACACAGGCAAGGAAACCACCTGCTAACTAAAACCACCATTCTGCTTCTGCTCGTGAATCACTTTGAACAACACTTGGAGATAGTACCAAGGGTGGCAAAGACACAAAATATACTCACTGGGGATTTCAATGTCTACCACTAAGAGTAGCTCAAATCATCACTACTGATTGAGCTGGTCAGGTCGTAAAAGACATAGCTGCTAGACTGGGTCTGTGGCAGGTGGTGAGGGAACTAATAACAGGGAAAAATATACTTGGCCTCATCCTAATCAATCGCTGGCTGCAGATGCATCTGCCCATGACAGTACGCTGATGTAACAATGACACAGTTCTTGAGAAGATGAAGTCCCAGCTTCACAGTAAGAATACCCTCTGTCGTGGTGTGTGGCACTATCACTGTGTTAAATAGGGCAGACTGCCAACAGATCTAGAAACTCAAGACTGGGAATCCATGAGGCTCTACTGACGAACAACAATAGAATCCTACTCTAGCACTGTGTGCAAGCTCATTGCCAATACGTCTTCCACTCAACATTAATAAATCAGGGTTAAACACTGGTTTATTGAACATTGCAGGAAGGCATGCCAGGAGCAGCGCCATACCTAAAACTGAGGTACCAATCTGAAGAAGCTACCAAACATGACTACTTGTGAGAGAAACAGAATAAACAGCAAGTAATAGGCAAAGCTAAGCAATCTCGCCACAGTCGTGAAAGGTGGTGGACAATTAAACAAATGAAGGAGGCACCTCCACAAATGTACCCATCCTCAACAATGGAAGAGCCCAGCATATCAGTGCAAATCACAAGGCTGAAGCATTCACAGCAATCTTCACCCAGTCATGCTGAGTGGGTAGTTCATCTCAGGGTCCTCCAGTGGTCCCCAGCATGACAAACACCAGCCTGCAGCCAATTCAATTCATTCCACATGATATCAAGAACTGTTGGAGGTACCGGATACTGCAAAGGTTACAGGCCGTGACAACATTCTGGCAATAATATTGAAGGCATATGCTCTAGAACTTGCCCATTCCCCCGCCAAGATCACCTAACACACCTACAATACCGGTGTCTAACAGATGATGTGGAAACCTGCCTAGGTATATCCACGGATAAAACAGCTGAATTCTAGAGATGACAGTGATGGCTCTTGACATCAAGGCCTCATTTGACCAAGTGTAGCATCAAGGTGCCCTAGTAAAACTGGAATCAGTGGGTATCAAGAGTCAAACACTCCACTGGTTGGAGTCAGACCTGGAACATAGGAAGATGGTTGTGGTGGTTCTTGTTGGAAATGAGTAATTTCAGGTGTTCCTCAGGGTAAATGTCCTTGGCCAAATCAACTTCAGCTGCATCACCAGTGACCTTCCCTCGATCATAGGGTCAGAGGTGGGGCTGTTCCCTGATGATTGCACCATGTTCAACATAAATCACAACTCATGTTACCGGGCGTGGTGACAAAACATCTGAATGAAAACAAGTCAGTGCGGCATGCAAGTCAACAAACTCAACCCTCAAATGCAATTTCTCAAGAAAAGTCCCGACCCGAAACATCAGCTTTCCTGTTCCTCTGATGCTGCCTGGCCTGCTGCATTCCTCCAGCTCCACATTGTGTCATCTGACTCCAGCATCGGCAGATTCACAAGTAATATTCATATCACACAAATGCCAGCAACAACCATTTCCAATGAGAGAAAATCTAACCACAGCCCTTGACATTTAGTGGTTACCATCACTAAATCCCCCACTATCAATATTCCGTGGCTTACCATTGTCCAGAAACTTGACTGGTCTTGATATATATATACAGTGGCTGGAAGAGCAGGCCAGAGGCTAAGAATACTCCGAGTAGCTCAACTCCAATCCACCATTGATGGAATATTATGGATGAGAGCAACTCCAACAAAATTCAAGAAGCTTGACATCATCCAAGATAAAGCAGCTGCTTGATTTCCATTGAATTGACAAGCTTCCTCTCCCTCCCCCACCACTGTTCAGGAGCAGCAGTATGCACCATCTAGGGTGCACTGCAAAAATTCACCAAAATCTTCAGGCAGCATCTTCCAAACCCAAAACCACTTGCAACTCGAAGGACATGGACAGCAGGCACATGGGAACACCAACATGTGTATGCTCTCCTCCAAGCAACTCATCATCCTGACTTGGAAGTGAAATTGCCGTTTCTTCACTATTGTTGTGTCAAAATCCTGGAATTCCTTCCCTGTGGGTCTGCCTACAGTGCATGAAGGCGGCAGCTCACTGCCACCGCCACCATTTCAAAGATGACTAGGGACAGTTAATTAATGATTGTGCAGCCAGCAACATCCTTGTCCCAAGTTAGTTTGTCTACTGAAGCTACGCTGATGTCAAGTGACTAACAACAGAATTTGGAAAAATAAATTGGATTAACCATAATTAGTTATATAAAAGCTATTAGCAAACTCATAAGGGTTTGGAAAAGATATACAAGGATGTTGCCAGAGATGGTGGGTTGGAGCTATAGGGAGAGGCTGAATAGGCTGAGGCTATTTTCCCCAGAGTACTGGAGACTGAGAGGTTATCTTCGAAGATTATAAAATCATGAAGGGCATAGATAGGGTGAATAGCCAAGGTCTTTTTCCCAGGGTAGGGGAATCCAAAACTGGAAGGCACAGGTTTAAGATGAGGGGGAAGGGTTTAAAAGGGACCTGAGGGGCAACATTTTCATACAGAGTGGTGCATTTGTAGAATGAACTGCTAGAGGTAATGGAGGAGGCTGGTACAATTACAATATTTAAGAAGGTATCTAGATGGGTATATGAATAGAGGGGGTTGAGGGGGATATGGGCCAAATGCTGGAAAATGGGACTAGATTAAGTTAGGTCATCTGGTCTGCATGGACGGGTTGGACCAAAGGATCCATCTTCATGCTGTGCAACTCTGTTGACTGTAGAGCCAATCATGTAAATGAACATTGAAAACGTTTTAAAATAGTATTTTTAAAACGTCAGGTAAAATACGCTGCTAAAATAAATTCCTATATAATTAAAAGAAACTGATAAACTTAAATTTTAAGACTCCTCGGATTAGTAAAGACATGGTAACAACCGAGAGTTAACCATGAGGCTTGCGCTAAATACATACACAGCAGAGTGCATGGTAAGAGTGTACATAGATGTTAAGCAAGAAGGAAAAACTGTAAACACAAAGATTTATGAAATTAAGACATTAAGAATCAAACAGTAAAATATTTTACAAGCACATCAACACAAATAAATGGGTTGTGCTAAGTATCAGACCATTATGGGATAGGTAGAAGAATACCAGAGGTAGATGGCAGAGACATTAAAAATACTACAAGGTGCAAATCAAGGAGATAAAACAACTCAATATTATGACATTCAATGATGGTATAAGCTCATTTTAAATACAGAAAATGTATTGAATAAACTAGTTAATTTAAGGAGAACAGAAATCCTGTATAGACTAACTATGCATTGCTTCAAATGCTGGGCTTTTCCAAGATGTTTGTTTTAAAATGCTTCCTTTCATCTAAGAAAAGACAGGCTGCTCTAGAAAGGGAATGGACTATTAACATTGGTCTAAGTGATCTGGTTGCCACAGGATGAAACTGAAACAGAAATCCATTGAAATAGCATCAAGTTAAAGTGTCTGCGCCTTTCTGAAGTGTCTCCCAGTAAGGCGGGCAGCTGCTTTAGGAGGCAGAGAGGAAAAGGGAGACACAAACATACAAAGTTGATACTGCTGTTTGAAGGAAAAAGCAGCTGCTGCTGTAAAAAGCAAACAAGGACTGTCCTCAATGAACAGAAGTTTCAACTCGAGCAAGAACAGACATTGCTGGTGAAACTCAGCAGGTCTGGCAGCATTGTGGGAAGAATGCAGAGCTAAAGTTTTGAATCCGGTGACTCTCCATCAGAACTGGTTTTGCCAGCGTTTCTGTCTTAGTTTTAGATCCCCCGTTCTTTGTACTATTTTAGACGTTTCAACCAATACAGTTGCGGCAAAGCTAGATAAACATTTGAGGGAAAACAGAATACCATGATAGATCAGGATGAGTAACAAAAGGCCCAAGTGGAATATGAATGCAAGCATGGACTAATTATTTGCACCAAAAAGCCCTTTTCCATGCCATATATCTTACATAAGCTTCTCCAGAGTCCTATGGGCTCTGACATCTGTGAGAAGTACAGTAAATAAGGCATTAGCAGCATAAACAATCTGAACTGAATTACACACAAATTCGGACAAGGGAACAGGTTATATGCACCAACCAATCTTTGTCTCCAGAGCCATTTTCCATTATAGGCCATTGGGAAAAAAAATCAAGACTAGCACTGATAGTTGATGGGTGTTTACAATAAAATGACTTTTTTAAGCCAAATAGTTGCATGAGCAACAACAAAACCAAAAAGCCGCAGACATTGGAAATTAGAAACAAAAACAGAAATTGTTGGGAAACTCAGCAGGTCTGGCAGCACCTATAGCGAGAAAGCAGAATTCAAGTTTCAGGTTCAGTTCTGAAGAAGAAAATGTTTTATGATTAGCTTCCTGGAAGCTAAATAGGTATAATAATTTACATCCAATCCATTGGATTAGAGATCTCATGTTCTATTCCCAGTTTATACGGAGTTATGCAACCTGAACAAGGGTGTCAGCAGTAGTACAAAGTACACATGCATGAAGAACCACTTGTGCATGAGACAGGGAATGTACATGGATAGGTGAACTAAGTTCGTTCATACTTTCACCAACCAGTTGTGGAACAGGTAGGAATTAAACCCAGGCCTTCTAGCCCAGAGGAATGGGAGCTCCTCCCACCCCAAGAATCAAAACCTTCAGGGACAAAAAGGATAGAAGTTCAAAATATATTTCTGCAGTTCCTTAATATGGTTAAAAGTATTCTGTAGGGGGTTTATAAATGAAGTAGGAATCAGTTACAATTATATTCACCTCTTATTAACTTCTCTATGTACCAATGAATCAATTTGCAGTTCCTACAGCAGTCAAAGTTATAATGTACACTACATTGATTATCCACACAAGCAGAAATAAATCCGCAAAGTCAAAGGTAATTTACAGGACTGAAGTCTCGATGCACGTCATTTACAAGACTTATGACAAGCCTAAATGTGCATCATTTGAGCATTGATCTATCATAATTCATCTCAGTTCATCCACAAAGAATAAAAGAAGAAATAACTTCTATTGTTTCAGAGGTAGCAGGAAATGCAGATGCTGGAGAATCTGAGATAATAAGGTGCAGAGCTGGATGAACACAGTAGGCGGAGCAGCAAAGGAGCAGGACAGCTGCCGTTTCGGGTCTAGACCCTTCTTTCTGAAGAAGGTTCTAGGCCCAAAATGTCAGCCATCCTGCTCCTTTGATGCTGCTTAACCTGCCGTGTTCATCCAGCTCTGCACCTTGTTATTTCAATAACTTCTACTGGGCAGGTTTTAATAAATTGCATAGGAGCTTCTTCCTTGGATTTCAGTCTGATGGGAAATTTAAAGCTGGGTAAAACCATATTAAGTTTTATCACTATATATAGCCTTCTGGGTCATATTTTAGATAAACATCTAATAGCTCCATGCAACTGCCCCATCTCCAAATAAATCCTAGCTAAAATTTTGCATTTTGGATTTCACAAACAAGAGGCTTTCTGCTTCAAGGTTATGGATATTTTCACATCAAGTGATTTTAGACTGGAGCTTTACTTTACCCTGCATTTTTGAACTAGGGTTCAGACATCCATCATGACATGTCATGTACACAGGGAAACTGAGTAACTCCTAATTCGGATATGCTTGGAGTTCTTTTCATTTTTTTTGTATTTAACAAATATGACAAAGTGAAACTAATTCAAACAGAAATTGAACAATAAAAATACAAATATTGCTGTCCTGAAAATTATCACATCTATTTAATTGAGAAGATTTGTAGCTTAGGTTGAGGTTCTGGATGTGAGATTGCTCACTGAGCTGGAAGGTTCATTTTCAGACGTTTCGTCACCATTCTAGGTAACATCATCAGTGATGAACAAACACATATTGATTTGGAGCCAATGTGTTTGTTCATCACTGATGATGTTACGTAGAATGGTGACGAAACGTCTGAAAATGAACCTTCCAGCTCAGCGAGCAATCTCACATCCAGAATCTATTTAATTACTCAAAATCTTCCAAATGTTCAGTTTAGAGGATTGGAGAAAAGCCAGAAAAAGCTGAAGACAGCCATCATCTCATGCTTTAAAGAAAACATCAGTTTCAAGACCAAAAAAACACCAGCATGAGAGCAATCATGTCATCCAAGACCTCATCGACAACAAGAGGAAAGCTTTCTGTACCTGGCAAAACAACATCAGCTGTGAGGCAAAAAGAAGAATTCATGAAATAGCAAACGTGGAATTAAAAAGAACTAGAGATCAAGAACCAATGGAGTGCTGAGAAAGCTAAGGAGCTGCAACTTCCTGTTTACAAGCATGGAGCCCATAGTTTCTTCAGTGCCTCTGAGGCAATATTCAAATCCAACACCCTTGGCCCAAGACAGAGCAGGAACAAGATACAATATCAGCTTCCAATGGACAGAACACTTCAAAGGAACTCATTAACGTTGAGTCAATCATTGACAAGGATGTAATTATGGAAGGGCCCCAACTTTGCATCAACGATGATCTTAAGACTCCTAACCAGTCTGACAGAAGTTGAAGTCTCCATAGAGGCAAAGAAAGCTCAAATCCTTTATACCGATCTGCCCCAAGTCAAGAAGCGGTCCATCCTTCTATTGAAATCAATGGAGAAATCCTTCCAAACATGGCTTTCCCAGCTGGGAAGTTACCTCTCGTCTAAGCCTGACATCAATGTGGAGATTTAACATCACATTCAATCTTTGAGCAGAGCCTTCAGATGCCTAAGGATATATGAGTCTTCAACAACATAATAGCTGTGCTAATTCAAAGATCCTTCCATATAAGGCAGTAATCTGCCCGACTCTTCTCAATGGTTCTTAAACATGGACTACACATGCCACCTTAAAAATCTTGACAAGGACCATCAATGCCGTTTCAGAACAGAATTTCCACATCAGGTGAGGATTGGCGTACAAATATCAGCGCCCTTGAATCAGCTCACAGCACAAGCACTGAAGCCAGTATCATCTGAAAGCAACTCCACTGAGTCAACCACGTGCTGAGGACCCAAGTTCCAATAACCAAAGCAAGTCTTCTTCACCCAGCTCAAGGAAGGCACTCAAGTGAGACGGTTATAAAGAAAGCATTTCAAAGACTCGCTGAAGGCTCCCCTCAAAAAACACAAAATAGATATCAATGCATCGGAGACCCTGGTTCAGAAGGAACCAACAACGCAGTAACTCCTATATGAAGTGACACAATTCTTTGAGAATACCCAGTGGCAACAGGAAGTACAGAAAAGAGACCAGTAAAAAGGAATGTTAATGATCTTAAAGCTATTTGACCTCCCAGGAACACCTGCCAAATGAAAGATCAGAGATCTGGTGCAAGAGGTAGGCATGAGCAGTGACAAAGAATTTCCTAGTTGGACAATCACACTCATTAGAATTATAGAATCCCTACTGCATCGAAACAGGCCTTTCGGCCCAACAAGTCCACAATGACCATCAGAGCATTCCTCCCCTCCCTCCCCACCAAGACCCATCCCCCTATAATCTACCTAATCTACACATCCCTGAACACTACAGGCAATTTAGTATGCCCAATCCACCCAGCCTGTACATTTTTGGACTGTGGGAAGAAGCCAAGGGTAGAATTGAACCCGGGTCCCTGGCCCTGTGAGGCAGCAGTGCTAACCACTGAGCCACTGTGCCAACAGTGATTGTCAACACTACACCCATACTTCTGTTGCTGAATTTCAACGAGGGGCTCATTTAGTAATAATGATCAAAGTACAGAATGTGATAATGGGAACTGCAGATGCTGGAGAATCGAAGATAACAAAGTGTGGAGCTGGATGAACACAGCAGGCCAAGCAGCGTCCCAGGACCACAAAAGCTGACGTTTCGGGCCTAGACCCTTCATCAGAGCTCTCTGATAAAGGGTCTAGGCCCGAAACGTCAGCTTTTGTGCTCCTGAGATGCTGCTTGGCCTGCTGTGTTCATCCAGCTCCACACTTTGTTATCTTAAAGGACAGACTGTAGTAGTTTCAACATAATATGATGCAAAGTTACATACTGTAATGAGATGGATTTAATTTCTTAATCTAGCTCATAAAACTGGGGTGAAGACATGATCGTATGGTCTAATGTTAATGTACAAGATGTCTGACTTCAGCATTAAAAGGTAGTAAGTTTGAGTCCTGTTGCAATCATTTGGAGGTCCTCCTGCGGCAGCGATCGAAGCCTGGATTCAAGTCCCCTATGCTCAAGAGACGTGCAATAATATCTCTGATCAGGTTGATCAGAAAAACAGGCTAAATATACGAAAAAAACAAATTAAAACAACCAAATTTTTTAAACGGTCTACTGATCCAGTGTCTGGATCAAAAAGCATGCTCCCAACTAAGGAAAGATAGGAACCAGTGGAAATGCTGATGTGGGAACGGTCAGATGTTTAAAATTTCAACAGGCACTTCCCCGTAGCATATCTTGGGGTTCAAACTAGTGTTAAGGGGCATGGGAGAAATTCACTGTGCTTAGCTGGATAACCACCAAGACAAACCTAGTTTAACAGTTAGATAACTAAACACCCAAACAACACCAACACCACCCCCAAAACCCCAGATAGCTAAAATTACCCCCACCTCCCACTCTCTCAACAAAACCATCCAACACCAATGCTACTATATAGCTGCTGAGCTAACTACATTGACAATCGAACTGATCGCCCCAAACCAATTGCCACTCCCTGCTACAACCACAAAGCAACCAATCCAAATCACCTCTATTTTGGTTTACAATGTGGGGTTTGCAAGTGGAAAACACATAAAATGCAACAAAAGTTTAAACTAAGTAGCACCTTCAATTTTTCATTGTCTTATTCCGGTAAGCATATTTAATGCTCTAAGATCCCACCCAACCACATATTTAAATTATAACAGTTCTTAAAAGCTTCTCCTCAAACGTGAAGCGTTAAACTTCTCTAAGTTGCCATTTGCAATCACTAACATTTTGAATTAAGTTCATTTAAATCCACATTTTAAAATGCATTATTCATAGTTCATAGAATCCCTACAGTGTGGAAACAGGCCCATTGACCCAGCAAGTCCACACCGACCCTCAGAGCATCCCACCCAGACCCATCCCCTACAACCCACTGAATCCACTCATCCCTGAACACTATGGGAAAATTTAGCATGGCTAATCCACCTAGCCTGCACATCTTTGGACAATGGGAGGAAACCAGAGCACGCGGAAGAAACCCACACAGACACAAGGAGAAACCCTACAAACCCTACACAGACAGTTGCCCGAGGGTGGAATCAAATCCAGGACCCCGGCACTGTGAGGCATCGTGCCGCACCTGGACTGTTAAAAATCTCCTCTTCGGTCATTCTCACTAACTGGTAATTTCCTGTAAATTTCATACAAGCCTTGACTAATACCTTACCACAAAGAAAGGTCATACCTTCACTCCTGAAGTTAACAGAAAACGTTGGTAAGTTCATGCTTCATTGTTTTGGTAATTTATTAATAAAAACTAGATTACCATAATTAAAAGAACTTGCATTCATCTAATACCTTTCAGGGGTTTTTAAAGCACTTTATAATTGCTGTAGCATTCTGAAGTTAGTCATGATTATAATTGGAAAAATGCTCAAAATGATGGCAGCCCTGAAGGTAATGATCTTAGTAAGCTGGGCTGCTTGTTTTGGGAATTCTCAGGCTTCTTTTAGAAAACGTTGTTACAAACATTTTAAAACTTTTCATTGTTAAGATAACCTCAATTTAATATTGTTTTTGTCATGATTTGCAACTTCCATAACTAAATTTTATACACAAAAAATGCCTGAACCAATTTTATTGTCCCTTTTAATATCTAATGACTAATGATATTGGAAATTGTTGTTTGGTAGCCATTATTTCTGTTTGTTGTATGCTGATTTGTTTGTTCTAATTCACTGTAGAGTCAAAGTCCTACAGCACAGAGACAGGCTCTTCAGCTCAAATGGGTCCACGTCAACCAACATGTCCATCCACACTAACCCCATTTCCTTCTAAACCTTTCCTATCCATGTATTTGTCCAAATGCATTTTAAAAGTTGTTAATGTATCCGCCTCAAGCACTTCTGCCGGCAGCTCATGCCATATGCATACACCTTCTGTGTAAAAACGTTGTCCCTCCAGTTCCTATGTATTCTTTCCCCTTTTATGTTAAACTAATGTCCTCTAGCCCTCAATTCCCCAACCCTGGGAAAAGACTGAGTTCATTCACCCCATCCATACCGCTAATAAATTTTATAGATAATAAAATGTGAGGCTGGATGAACACAGCAGGCCAAGCAGCATCTCAGGAGCACAAAAGCTGACGTTTCGGGCCTAGACCCTTCATCAGAGAGCCCACTTCTTTAAGATTCCCCTCAGTCTCCTACGTGCAAAAGAAAGAACAGCTTGTCCAACCTCTCCTTGATTCCTGGCAATATCCTTGTAAATTTCTTCTCTGCATTCTTTCCAGTTTAATAACTTCCTCCCTACAGCAAAGTGATCAAAACTGAACACAATACTCCAAGAGCAGCCTCAACAACATCCTGTACAAGTGCAACATACATCCCAACTTCTGGACTCAGTGCCTTGCCTGATAAAGTCCAGCGTGCCAAACACCTTCTTCACTGCCCTGTCCACTTGTGACTTCTTTCAGAAAACCATGCACCGGAACCCCAAGGTTCCTCTGTTCTACTACAATGCTTAAGACCCTACCAGTCACAATGCAACTCCCACGTTGGTTTGACTTTCCAAAATGCAACACCTTACACATCTATATTAAACTCCATTTGCCATTTCTCAGCCCACTTCCCCACCTGATCAAAATCCTGCTGCAATTTCTGGCAACGTTCTTCACTGTCCACAATACTGCCTATTTTAGTGTCATCCACAAGCCTACTAATCATGCCTTGTACATTCTCATCCAAATCATTGATTATATATAACCAGCACCAACTGGCCCAGCACTGACCCAAGGCACACCACTAGTCACAGGCCTCCAGTGCAACAAGCATCCTTCCACTATTACTCTCTGCTTCCTACCATCAAGCCAAATGTGGATGCAAATTTGCCAATTCTCCATGGATTCCAAGCAATGTAACCTTCCAGAGCAGCCTACGTGGAACCTTATCAAAGGCCTTACTGAAATCCATGTAAACTACATCTATTGCTCTGGTCTCATCAGCCTTCCTAGTCACTTCAAAGAACTGGAACAAATTTGTGAGGCATGATCTCCCACACACAAGGCCATGCTGACTATTCCTCATCAAACCCTATCTTTATAAATGCATTTTTATCTTAAGTAGCTTACCTACCACAGATGTTAAGCTTACTAGTTTTTTTTTTAAATCTCCCAGGTTTTTCTTTGCAGCCCTTCTTGAATAAGGGCACAGTATTTACTACCCTCCAGTCTTCTGGGATCTTACCTGTGGCTAACGGTAATGCAGGTATACCAGCCAGGCCCGTACAAATTCTTCTCTAACATCTTCGATAATATCTGATCAACACCAGGAAATTTATCCACCTTCATACATTCGAATACACGCAACACCACCTCTACTGTGATACGGACTGTCCCCAAGATAATGCCACTAACTTCCCCAAGCCTTTATGTTTTTCTCCATAGTAAAGAGGAGAAATATTCTTTGAGGACCTTAGCCATCTCCTGCAGATTCCACACGTACAATGTCCACATAGGACACCACAAGGACCAATTCCCCCTCTAGTTATTCTTTTTCCTTTAAAAGAATCCCTTTGGATTCAGCCTAATCTTCTCAGCCAAAATTATCTCATGCCCACTTTTTGCCCTCCTGATTTCTATCTTCAGTGAACTCCTGCACCCCTTATATACTTCAGGGATTCTCTTGATCTCAGCTGCCGGTACCTGAATGATGCCTCCTCTCTTTTTCTGGTCAAAACCTTAATACCTCCTGTAATTCATTATTGTTCTGTGACTTCAAAATTGAAGCCAATTATGTGCATATGTACAATATGCAAACTGCTGGGCAACATAAAAATGGTAAGTAAAACTGCATACTAAATACCAAGGCTTCCAAAGTGCAGTTTAGGCCCGAATTGTGGTTGGTGAGCTGAAATTTTTGGGTGGCAAACTCTGAGACACTATTTGCTGCTGTGTACCTCTGCACCTACATGCAGCTACTCTCAGAACGCAGATGGACTGCATCAATTTTCAAACCTCAAAATGGTGTATAATGGGAAAATTCTTGAAAAGTAATTCTGAATGTACTAATACACACAGAAACCAGATTCAATATAAATAAAATCATCACCTGACTGGAATATAATTATATTTACAGTTTCAGTAACTGAATTATTATTTTCAATTAGCATTATTTTATGTTGCAATATGACTGAGTAGTGCAGTTTCTGCTAAAGGCTGTAATATCATTTGAGTACTAGAATATATTGCATATGCTATTATTCACTCTCAACCACGTAGAAATTCCAGAAATTTACACAGTAGCGCAATAGGATTCAGTTTCCTATTTGGTCTTCAAACTGACAGTGAAATGCTGCCTACCCAAGATTGAAAAAAAATGGCCCGTAATTAGTATTCAAAGATGCCCATTAAATAAAAACAAAACAGGACTGTCTCAATTTACCACCCATGAGCACAAGATAGGAATACAAGGAGCTGCACTTCAAGTGTTCTGGCAGCTGAAGTTTAGGCAGATCGAATTCAGAACCAAAATTCTTAATTGAATTAAAAATCGTCAAAGAGTCAGCAATTACTATTTTAGCTTTACATATTAATCTCACTAAAATAATAGCTACGTATGTTTTCAGACATTGTATATTAAGTGTAGTTCCTGGTCAAGCACTGATAATTACTGATGGAACTGTAATTCACAGATTGTATCACAATATAATAACTTATCCAAAATATGGATTATTACAAGGTTGTATTTCCCTATCTTTAAAAACTCAGAATGCAAGTTCACAGGACAAGATTAAGCTATCTAGATTTTAATTACCCAACGTTTCAAAATTTTGAAAATAAATCCTTTCTAAAGTCCTGACAAGAATTTTGCCAAACATGGATATTAAAATAACGTCACGATTCCACTGGTTTTCGGGATTGAAACAAGACATTCAAAAAGGAACAGCTTCAGAAAAGCACAATGCCTAAGTGAATGACAATGTAGCAGTCCTGGCAATGCCTGATGAGAGAACACCACAATGAACCCCCGCCAAGAAAGGACGGTGCCGATTAAAGTAAGGGGGACCTGACAAAATATCTTTTTAAATGATGAAGCAAATAAGCTAACACGTTCCTTACTTTCTCATGTCCTATGGCCATATCTGTCATTCAACTAACAACCTCTACGGCAATACAAAACAAACAATCAAGATACTAAATGCAGAAAATTACAAGCTATTGTCAAGACATTACTGCTAGTGCCAGAAAAAAAAACCAAATTCTCTCCACACTTCATACTTTGTGTGTAACATCATATTGCTATAGTTTGTGCTCAACACAATCTTGGTACGAGATGAGAATATATTATACCTCAAGATTATTACTTGTCATAAAATCTAAATAGTTTATGTATTTGATTCTTCAGTGTTTCTACTAAATTTGATGCATTTAATACCTCCTTGCTATTGCTGTTGAATTTACACTTTCCTTCTATTAGACTTGATTCTATTAAAAGGGTGGCATGGTGGCTCAGTGGTTAGCCCTGCTTACCTCACAGTGGCAGGGACCCGGGTTCAATTCCACCCTTGGGCAACTGACTGAGTGGAGTTTGCACATTCCTCCTGTGCTGTGTGCGTTTCTTTTGGGTGCCCTGGTTTCCCCTCACATTTCAAATAATGTGCAGGTTAGGTGGATTAACCATGGAAAATCTTGGGTTACAGTGATCAGCCAAACGGCCTGCTTCCACACCGTGGGGATTCTAAGATTCTAGGAGTGTTCGAATTTAAAGACACAAAAGGTTTAGTAAAGCTCATATCTACGAATATTAAGGCCTTCCTACAATCATAGAATCACTACTTACCTTGCAAACATAAAAACAAAACAAAACTATTGTGCCTGGGTATTAGAGGAAGATAATTCATTGCTGTTTTTAATATGTATTAGACTGATGACACCATCATTCCAACATTTGCAGGTCATTGTTTCTCAGGAAGATCCATCCCAGCCACTCTCCATCACTAATGCCATTAACTCACACACATTGGAAGTGACATTATCTCTCTCTCGTCTTTTCACAATTACCAATGTTTATACCTACAAAAAGCCTTCTGGCGACTCCAACAGTGTCAATAACTACCACTTTGTATACTTCTTTGGGCAAACCCAATTAGGCAGTTTATTTGAATGGCATGCAATCTCCCCAACTGAACAAAAGTAAAGACTTTAAAAGGAAATTAATGGCAATCTCAGTACTGACTATGCATTCCAGCCTCTGTGGTGCCTGTTGGTGGCAATCAAGTGCCAGCTCTCCAGGGACATCTGGTCACATGCACAGCTGCAGAAGAGATATTCAATCATGGGAAGTCTTCTGACAGCATGAGTATTAAACCTAAGAATGAAAGTTGGTCCAGATCAAGTTTCAGTGGGTCTCAATTTGATTTATTATTGTCACACATACCAATATACGGTGAAAAGTACAGTATGGCACACTAATCAGTAAAATCATACCTTACATAAAGTGCAAGATAACAAAGTGTGGGGCTGGATGAACACAGCAGGCCAAGCAGCATCTCAGGAGCACAAAAGCTGACGTTTCGGGCCTAGACCCTTCATCAGAAAAAATGAAATCCTTTTCTGATGAAGGGTTTAGGCCCAAAACGTCAGCTTTTGTGCTCCTAACATGCTGCTTGGCCTGCTGTGTTCATCCAGCCCCACACTTTGTTATCTTGGATTCTCCAGCATCTGCAGTTCCCATTATCTCTCCTTACATAAGTGCATCAGGGTAACAGGACAGAATGCAGAATACAGTGCTAAAGGTACAAAGAACGTGCACAGCAAGATCAACTCCAATATATCAGAGATCCGTTCATAAGTCTGATAACAACAGGGAAAAAGCTGTTCCCAGGGCTCTTGGCCAGATGTGGTGATCTCAAGGCAGGAATCCAGTCTCAAGGCAATTCCTGAAAATGTGGTCCCACTGTGGCTAAGCACTTAAGACTGTAACGTTTGAACTTTCAGTTTGATTTATTTTCAATTTAAAATTAAGAAGGTTTCACTGTACTATAGTTACTGCAATGTTTAACTTTGTTCTTAAGTTCTGTACCTGGGTATCTGTACATAAGATGACACCTTATGTGGCAATATTATATACGTTTCAATGTACTCCTGCACTTTTGTACTTGAGTAAATGTGATAATAAAAGTCAAAGTCAGAAGTCACGTGGCACCAGGTTACAGTCCAAAAGGTTTATTTGAAATCACAAGCTTTCAAAGCACAGCCCCTTTGTCACTTTCACCGGATGAAGGGGCTGCACTCCAAAAGCTTGTGATTTCGAATAAACCTGTTGGACTATAACCTGGTGCCACGTGACTTCTGACTTTGTCCATCCCAGTCCAACACTGGCACCTCCACATCAATAAAAATCAAATCTAACTGTTCTTAAAACTGTTGATATATATGTCTCCAAACTTTTATATCTTCAGCCAAATGGAAAAGTATAGCCAGGGTGGGCAGGGTCTTTGATTATGGTGGCTGCTTTCCTGAGTCAGTGGGAACAGCAAATGGATTCAATGGAAGGAAAGCTGGTTTTCATGATGCGTTCACAGCTCTCTAACTTCTTGCAGTCTTGGGCAAAGCAGTTGCCATATCAAGCTGTGATGTTATCAGATAGGATGCTTTCTGCGATACATCTGTAAAATTGGCAAGAATCATTACGGACATGCTGAATTCTCTCAGCCTTCTGAGGAAGTTGAAGCAATGATATTTTTCTTGACTGTAGCACAACATGAATAGCCCAGGATAGATCATTGGTAATATTTACTCCTAGGAACCTGAAACTCCTGACCATCTCCACCTCAGTACCATTGATATACACAGGAGCACGTCCTTCACCCTGTGTTCTGAAGTCGATGACCAGCTCTTTCATTCTGCTGACATAGAGGGAAGATTGTTGGTTTTACACCATGTCACTATGCTGTCTATCTCTTCCTGTACTCAGTCTCAATGTTGTTTGAGACTCGAACCACTACTGTGGTGTCATTGGCAAGTGTGTAAATGGAGTCAAAAGTGAATTTGGCCACACTGCTGACAGCGTATCAGGAGCATACTCAAGTGGTTAAGCTTTGCAGGGCACTGGTATAGAGGAGGTATTGTCACCCATCCTTACTGATTGGGGTCTGCAGGTCAGAAAAAAAAAATCGAGGATTCCCATGCCAGCAGGGGTGGGGCGGTGCATGCACAAAGTCCTAGGTCTTGGAGTTTAGAGATGAATTTTATTGGAATTATAGTGTTGAAGGTGGAGTTGAAGTCATTAAATAGGACTTGATGTGTCCCATTACTAGCCTTTCAACGCACTTTGTAATGATGGATGCCTGGGGTGGTAGTCATTAAAGTCCAGTGCCCAGTCTTCTTGAAGCAGCTGAGAACCTCATATCGTAGTAAGGAGAGCTTAAAGATGGCTGCAAATACTCTCACCAGCTAGTCCAACAAAGGATGTGAGCGTGCAGCCAAGCGCTTTCTGTGGGTTAGCCCTCAGGAGGCCGAACTGACATCTGTGACGGTGACTGTGGGTACAAGATGTACCTTATCCTGTCATGCAGATGACATAATTACAAAGAACGTCTGTCCAAAACAAGCACTGAATGCATCGATATCATCAGGGAGGTTGTTGTTGAGCAGTGATTCTGTTCACTTTGTAGCCTGTCATGTCTTGTAAGCCTTGTCACAGTCAACAAGCGTTTATGTTGTTAGTCTGGGACTCTAATTTGGTATTATCTCTTGGCACCCCTGGTGGGTTTCCAAAGATCATACCTAGATTTCCTGTATAGGTCAATGTCACCTGACTTGAATGGCTCAGACCTGGATTTCAGGAGGGAGTGTTCCAGTTCATCCATGGTTTCCAGATCACTCCACATGGATTAATTCCTTTGGCATGCAGTCTGCTATACATTTACTCATGCAGTCTGTGATGGTAGTGACATAATCAGTCAATAAGTTCTTGAATATTGCCCTGTCCACAAACTCCAAGCAGTCATGAGTAGCTCAGAGCTCAGACCAGCAATATAAAATTCTCTGTACTGGAACTTCATGCATGCAGTTCTACTTGTAAGTCGACAGAAGCAGCACAGCATTTTGGTTTGACTTACCAAAACATGAACAAGCAATGGAACAGTAGCCGTTATTGACGGTTGTATAGCAACAGTCCAGGGTGTTTGGCTCTGTGGTAGAACAGCAGATTGGCAATATGTGACAGACTGTACTCTATTGCCTTCACAAATTACTTCTTTTAGATTGCAGAGTCGCTCATGACTAACTGGTTACTATCAGACATGAAACCCTACCTATTGATCTGAAGAGCTGCACATGTTGTCACTGAAAGCAAACATACGGATGTAGTCTGGTTCTCCATCTGAGGGATCAGCTGCATTCTCTGATGTGCAATTCTTTCAATTGAGACAGTGGCATTGTGCTAATGTCCAGGCAAGGCCCAGGCTAGTGCTTTAGCACCATGAGTTTAAATCTCATCACGGCAGATCGCCAGATCCTAAGAAGAGATGTATTAGACTCAAAACATTGACTTTCTGTTGGGCACTCTGGTGATGCAGTGGTAACATCCCTACCTCTGGACCAAGTGCCCACCTTCGACCCCCATTTCTCTCCAGCTATGTAATAACATCTCTGAACAGGCTGACGGAATGAAAATGGTGTGTTGGCCCTTGACGCGAAGGAGGTTTCAGTATAGGAATGTAACTTTACAGGTTCTCAGCGAGACTGCACCATCAAGTTGGGTGCACAGTTTTGGTTTCCTTGCCTGAGGAAATAGATACTTGCCACTGAAGGAGAACAGTGAAAATTCATCAGACTGCCTCTTGAGATAGTAGATTTGTCGTTAAAAAAAAAGAGATTGGGTGAAATGGGTCTGTATTCACTGGAGCTTTAAAAGAGAGGAGATCTCTTTGAAACATATAAAATTTGACAGAGTAAGCACACTGGATGCAGAACAAGGGGTCACGGTCTCAGGATATGTGGTAGACCATTTTGGGCCAAAATGGGGAGAAACCTTTACAGTCAAGGTGGTGAACCTGTGGAATTTGTTACCACAAAAGTTTGAGCAGCCCAACTCACTAAATATATTCAAAGAAGTAGGGAAGACTCAGAAGCTGAGGGTATCAACATATATGAGGACAGCATAGGAATATGGCAATGAGATAAAAGATTAGCAAGGAACATGCTGAATAGCAGTGGTTGATTGGTCTACTCCTGTTCCTATCTATGTTTCTACAGTCTTTGTAAGTTATGGGATAAAGGAGGCATCTGTAAGGGTCAAGGGTACACAATCATTGGAAAGCATCCACGCTGAAACAAGAAAACAATTACCAAAGGCTCAAAGCTTAGACTGGAAAAATCTATTTTTATGAACAGTAACGTGAAAAGCTAAACTATTCTGCAATGAAAGAACAATGTTCTCAAGGCAAGTACTGAAAGGCACAATGTTTTTGACAGAAAAAGGAAAGAGCTCATTTTGATAGCTCAGGGAACTGAAGAATATCTCCAGATAGCTATAGCACTCCAAGATGAAAAGAACTAGATATTGCTGGGGGTGGGTGGTGGTGGTGGTGATTGCCTGCGTGGAGTTTGCACATTCTCCCCATATCTGTGTGGGCTTCCACCAGGCGCTCCTGCTTCTACCCACAGTCCAAAGATGTGCAGGTAAGGTGGATTGGTTATGCTAAATTGCCCATAGTGTCAGGAATGTGCAAGCTAGGTGGGTTTGATGTGGGAAATATGGGGCTACAGAGATGTTTGGGGGGGGGGGGGGGAGCTGGATTTGGATGGGATGCTTTTGGAGTGTCAGTGCAGGCTTGATGGGCTAAATGGTCTTTCTCCACATGGTAAATTATCTGACAATAAAGTCGCAGACCGGGAAAAGACTGAACGGGATATAACATGAGATGAGGTATGGAGTTGGATAAACACAAGACAGGCAGCATCAGAACAACAGGAAAGCCAACATTTTAAGAAGGGTCCAAGCCTGAAATGTCAGTTTCCCTGCTCCTCTGACGCTGCCTGGCCTGCTGTATTCATCCAGCTCCACACCTTGTTTTCTCAGACTCCAGCATCAGCAGTTTCTATTATCTCCGAGTGAGGATATAACATGACATACTTAAGAGTACTTTGAAAACAAGCTGCATGCTATTCAGTTAGTAGAAGAAACATTCAAGATGAATTAGAAAACAAACTGGTGAGTCAGACTAGAAAGTAGTGAATTTAGAAACTTAAGACATGAACTGATCAAAACATTCAGGTTATTAACAGGAAAAAATGGGGTACATATAGATAGTCTATTTCCACTGGTTGGTGAGTCTTGAACTTGAAGCCATAGTCTGAGAATTAGGGGCAGACTATTCAGGAGAGATATTAGGAAACACTCCTACACATAAAGGGTGATAGTTATTTAGAACACTCTTCCACAAATGGCAGTGGAATTAGTTACTAATTACTGAATTAGTTGCTAATTTCAAATCTTAGATAATATCTTTGCTTAACAAAAAAAATCTAAGGGATATGGGCCAAAGGCAGGTACATGAAATAAGGCCACAGAGCAGCCATGATCTCACTGAATGGTGCAACAGGCTTGCAGGGCTGAATGACCTACTCTTGCTTCTAACAGAGATGGCTTAAAAATCTTTCACAGAAAGAGAATAACTTATTGGAGACTGGTAACAAACCAAGACACACTGGACCATTCATAAGAAGAAATTCAAAATGCAAAAAATTCAAGTAATGTAGTAAAAAAACTGATGGAAGACAAGCACAGAGTGGATGGAAAAGAAACAAACTGCAACATAGAACTTAGGAAGAAGCCCAACATCATTTTACGACCTAAACAACCAAGTTTTTTTTAAATTGAGAAAAACGTTCGAAAAGACTGAAATTTAATTATAAAAGGCAACTGTTAATGTTCTTTGATGAAATAAATGCTAGTAACAGTTACATTGATACAGAGAGAGACATTTTCTAAAAAGAGAAAGGTTGAGTAGTCTTGTAGCCATCTCTGATATACGGTAGGGCGACTAGTGTGTCTGGACGAGTTGTGTCATCTTGTTGTGGTCTCTGACAGAGGTAACAGTGGATTGTGCTTTGTGGATATCCAGTGATGACCACAGACTACTCAGATCCCTAGGTATCAGGGTAGTCCACAAACCAACAACTACCCTGCGACAGCTACTGACGAACATAAAGGATGAAAACTGACTAGGTGAAAACTAACCTTCCAGCTCAGCAAGCAAACTCACATCCAAAAACTCAACTTGAGCTACAAATCTTCTCAAAACTCGCTATAAAAGGATCCCATACCTAAAAACCAACAAAACGAACATAATATACAGAATTCTATGCAAGGACTGCGTGAAACATTACGTAGACCAAACTGGAAGAAGACTGACAATACAGATACATGAACACCAACTAGCTACCAAGGGAAATGACCAATTCTCACTGGTCTCAATACACATGAGCAAAGGAGGACATGAATTTGACTGGGACAAGACATCCAAAATAGCATGAGCCAAACAGACATGCCAGAGAATTCCTAAAGGCCTGGCATTCCAACCAGATTTGGGCCTGATATACAAACCTGTGAAAAACAAACCAGATATCATGCCAGAGATAATAGGAACTGCAGATGCTAGAGAATCCGAGATAACAAGGTGTGGAGCTGGACGAACACAGCAGGAAAACTGACATTTCGGACCTAGACACTTCATCAAAAATGGGGGACGGGAAGAGGGTTCTGAAGTAAATATGGAGAGAGGGGAAGGTGGATTGAAGATGGATAGAGAACATAGGTGGAGAGGAGACAGACAAGTTAAAGAGACAGGGATGGAGGCAGTAAAGGTGAGTGTAGGTGGGGAGGTAGGGAGGGGATAGGTCAGTCCAGGGAGGATGGACAGGTCAAGGAGGCAAGATGAGGTTAGTAGGTAGGAAATGGGGGTGTGGCTCAAGGTCAGAGGAGGGGATATGTGAGAGGAAGAACAGGTTAGGGAGGCAGGGATGAGCTGGGCTGGTTTAGGGATGTTGGGGGTGGGGTGCGGTTGTGGAAGGGGAGGGGAGATTTTGAAGCTTGTGAAATCCACATGGGAACCCTGCAGTCCAATGGTGTCAAAGTGGAATATGAGTTGCTGTTCCTACAACCTTCGGGTGGCATCGTTGTGGCACTGCAGGAGGCCTAGGATGGACATGTCGTCTGAGGAATGGGAGGGGGAATTGAAATGGTTTGCGACTGGGAGGTGCAGTTGTTTATTGTGAACCGAGAGTAGGTGGTCTGTAAAGCGGTCCCCAAGCATCCATTTGGTTTCCCCAACGTACAGGAGGCCACAAGGGGTACAGTAGATGCAGTATACCACATGGGCAGATGCACAGGTGAACATCTGCTTGATGTGGAAAGTCTCCTTGGGGCCTGGGATGGGGGTGAGGGAGGTGGTTTGGGGGTAGGCATAGTAGTGTTGGGTGTGGTGGGGTTGGAGGGGAGTGTGGAATGTGGAGCGTGGAGCAGACAAGGGAGTCATGGAGAGAGTTGTCCCTCTGGAAAGCAGACAAGGGTGGGGAAGGAAAAGTGTCTTTGGTGGTGGGGTCAGATTGTAAATGGAGGAAGTGTCAGAGGATGATGTGTTGGATCCGTAGGTTGGTGGGGTGGTACGCAAAGACGAGGGGGTTTCTCTTTTGGTGGTTATTGTGGGGATGGGGTGTGAGGGATGTGTTGCGGGAAATGCGGGAGACACGGGCAAAGGCATTCTCGACCACTGCAAGGGGTGGGGGGGGGGGGGGGGGGGTGAAGAAGTAGTGTGGTCCTTGAAAAGCGAGGACATCTGAGATGTACGGGAGTTGAATGTCTCATCCTGGAAGCAGATGCGGCGGAGGCGAAGGAATTGGGAAATAGGGGATGGTATTTTTGCAGGACGGTGGGTGGGAGGAGGTGTATTCTGGGCAGGAGTCGGTGGGCTTGAAATGGACATCAGTTTCTAGGTGGTTGCCTGAGATGGAGAGGTCCAGGAAGGTGAGGGAGGTGTTAGAGATAGTCCAGGTGGACATGAGGTTGGGTGGAAGATGTTGGTTCGAGCTCCTCGTGGGAGCACGAGGCGGCGCCGATTCAGTCATTAACATAACGGAGGAAGAGGTGGGGTTTAGGGCCAGTGTAGGTACAGAAGAGGGATTGTTCCACGTAACCTACAAAGAGGCAGGCATTTTGCTTGGGCCCATGCAGGTACCCACGGCCACCTCCTTTATCTGTAGGGGGCGGGAGCAATCGAAACAGAAGTTGTTGAGGGTGGGGACGAGTTCGGCTAGGCTGATGAGGGTGTTGGTGGAGGGGGACTGGTATGACCTGTGGGACAGGAAGAAGCAGAGGGCCTTTAGGCCATCTGCATGGGGAATGCAGGTGTACAGGGACTGCACATCCATAGCAAAAGTGAGGTGTTGGGGACCGGGGAATTGGATGTTCTGGAGGAGATGGAGCGTGTGGGTGGTGTCACAGATGTAGGCGGGGAGCTCCTGGACCAAGGGCAGAAAATGGAGACTCTTCTGCAAAAATGCCATCCCCTATTCCCAATTCCTTCGCCTCCACCGCGTCTGCTCCCAAGATAAGGCATTCCACTCCCGTACATCTCAGATGTCCTCGCTTTTCACGGACCACAATGTCACCCCGGCAGTGGTCGAGAACACCCTCGACCGTGTCTCCCGCATTTCCTGCAACTCATCCCTCACACCCTGTCCCTGCAATAACCACCAAAAGAGAATTCCCCTCGTCCTCACATACCACCCCAACAACTTCCGGATCCAACACATCATCCTCCGACACTGCCGCCATCTGCAATCCAATTCCACCAAAGACATTATTCCGTCCCCACTCTTGACTGCTTTTCAGAGGAACCACTCTCTCCGTGACTCTTGGCCGCTCCACACTCCTCTCCAACCCCACCACACCACACCCAGCACTTTCCCCTGCAACCGCAGGAAGCGTTACACCTACCCCCAAACCTCCTCCCTCACCCCATCCCAGGCCCCAAGAAGACTTTCCACATCAAGCAGATTTTCATCCGCACATCTGTCAATGTGGTATACTGCATCCGCTGGATCCGTTGTGGCCTCCTCTACATTGGGGAAAGCAAGCGGAGGCTTGGGGACCGCTTTGCAGAACACCTGCGCACAGTCCGCAATAAACAACTGCACCTCCCAGTCACGAACCATATCAACTCCTCCTCCCATTCCTTAGACGACATGTCCATCCTGGGCCTCCTGCAGTGCCACAATGATGCCACCCGAAGGTTACAGGAACAGCAACTCATATTCCACTTGGGAACCCTGCAGCCAACAGTATCAATGTGGATTTCACAAGCTTCAAAATCTACCCACCCCCCACCGCCATGCATCCCAAAACCAGCCCAGCTCATCCCCGTCTCCCTAACCTGTTCTTCTTCTCACCCATCCCCTCCTCCCACCTCAAGCCGCACCTCCATTTCCTTCCTACTAACCTCATCCTGCCCCCTTGACCTGTCCGTCATCCCCGGACTGACCTATCCCCTCCCTACCTCCCCACCTACACTCACCTTTACTGGCTCCATCCCCGCCCCTTTAACCTGTCTGTCTCCTCTCCTCCATCCATCTTCGATTCACCTCTCTCTCTCTCCCTATTTATTTCAGAACCCTCTCCTCCTCCCCTTTTCTGATGAAGGGTCTAGGCCCGAAACATCAGCTTTCCTGCTCGGCCTGCTGCGTTCATCCAGCTCTACACTTTGTTATCTCGGATTGTCCGGCATCTGCAGATCCCATTATCTCCCACATGTAAATAACAAATGGGACAGAACACCAACACTTCACCAGAGGCGCACTGACAACGTTACCTAGCACAGTGACGAAATGTTCGCAACCGAACACACCAGCTCAGCAAGCAAGTCTATAACCTTAAACTACGTTCATGTATACATAAACATCAATATTTAAACCACACTTCAGTCAGAGTAAAAACCAACAATGTTTCCATGCTCAGCATATGATGACAAATGTAAAATACATCCAAAGAAAGCTTCACCATTTTATGTCTAAACATGCTTATTTTGTATGCAAGATTTGAGAATCCATTTAAAGCTGAGCTTAAGGTTCTACCTCACACCTTATCACAGGAAGATATTCTTTCATTGATTATAAGTTATGTAAACTGGATCTCATTGAAACAAAAACAATTTTTCAATAATTAGTTTTGTTCAATACACAACATTTATAAACAGGGAAACAATTCAAAGGCTTTTTAGAAAACCAGATTGATGCAGAATAAAAACACAACATAGTGCACATGGACAAGGCATTCTATGTCTCAAGTCACTTATCAATTTTATACATTTTCTTCACTTATGTCCTTCACTAGCTTCTATTTAAACACTGCAATACCCACTGTATTTCAGTTACAAACCACACAATGCTGGCATCAATGGGCACTACCTTCCCACTGACACGCTAACTCCTGTTCCTCATCTTTTATGCAAATTTGAATGGCTTAAAATTGCAGGTTCTTCCCTTCTACAAACCATATCATGTCTCTAACTTTTTAGAATATCATTTTCGGGTCAACATTGCTACATATGAAAATCCCACCAAGTTGCCAAGCTCTATCCCTAACACTGCTCTCTTCAGCAACTTCAATCGCTGCCTCCCAAACTGCTCTCCGTTGCCCACCACTGACCGAATTAGTCTCGAATCTCCCATCCTTTCTCCTCTTCCCCAACCTCACTCGCTCTTTACACTCTTGCCTGTCTCACCCCTCAAAACACCTCCCCTTTATATTGAAGGGCTACCCTTTTTTCAAACTGCTCTCGCCATCCCATCACACTCCTTCCCCATCTCCCTACCATTTCACCCTAAACCCTTCTCCACATCCCTTGTCTCACCATTACCTCTTGTCTTCCCCTCTAAACCTAAATCCTCCTGTCTCCCCAATTTCTCCACCTCTTCCTCCGTCTTCTTAAACCCCAAACCCTCTCCCCGTTACCCCCGCCCCTTCTGCGATCCCACTGAACTCTAGTCCCGCTTTCTCCTAACTTTCCCCTCGCCCTACCATTAAAAACTTACCGGTCATTGGCTCGGGACCAAACTCTTGGGAGCGGCTCAAATTCCGCCACGAGCGAATCTCTGATGGGCTCCGCTCCGCTAGTGCGGAAGCTCCCACCACCTCCTCCTTTTCCTAATGCCCACCCCCCAAACACCCTGAATACGTGGCACCAGAAATTGCACTAGGATAACAGGAACCGGAGGAAAAGAAACGACTGTGACTCCGGCCGCTCATCCCGTGGAGCGCCCTCTGTCAACTGGAGGAACAGTCAGTCACGATCATCAGGGCGGGACAGAACGGGCGTTTCACACTTAAACAATCACTTTCACCTAGGGGAACAGGCTGAACATTTCACTGTCGCCCAGTGCTCACAATGAGCAAGAATCGAATCATGAAAGTGTTAGGTGCAGATGGAAACCATATATCCCAACATGTTTGCATTAGGTCTCCAAATAAACATAATTACCTCATGCCAATCTCCTGCCCTACCCCCATGTGTTTCCACATTTTTTCTGTTTGAAATAATTGTTACTATCCATATAGCCAACTGATAACTTTAAAAACCAACTTCTCCTGCTGATTGGTTTCAATTTTGATTTTTAGCTTTCTGAAGAAGGGTCTAGGCCTGAAACGTCGTCAGTCTTCCTGCTCTTCTGATGCCACTTGGCCTGCTGTGTTCATCCAGCTCTACACTTTGCTGTGGGTCTGGAATCATTTGTAGGCCAGACTAGGAAAGGACGGCAGATTTTCTGCCCAAAAGGACCTTAGTGATCCATATGGCTTTTCAATGACAACTGACAGCAGTTAAATAGTTGAAATTAAGACAGATTTTTATTCAGTCATTAGTTTACCATCTGCCACGGTGGGATTTTAAAAGCTGTGCACAGAACAATAGCATGAAGTTCTAGATTACTGACGTTATCACTAAGCCACAGTCTAAAAGGTTGAGCATCTCATGGGCAAAGTCCTCACAATATGTAAGGGTAGACTGACTATTTCACAGTCATCGTCAAATTTCTCACAATGAGTCAGAACAGACTGAGTATTTCAGCCACTGTCACACAGTCCTGAAAATGTGTAATAACAGACTGAAAATTTTACAGTCTCTGTCACACAATCCTCACAACAGGCAAGAACAAACTGAAAACTTCTGTTACTGTCACATAATCCTCACCAAGATCAAAGATAGGCTTAACATTTCACAGTCACACTCAACCAGTCCTCACACTGGGTAAGGTAAACTGAACATTTCACAGAGATATAGTCATCTAGCCTGCAGTCAGGGCAGGGGCTATCTGGACATTTCACACAGTCACAGTAATTTGATATGAAGAATTACTGATACATTGGGTGGAATCTTTTTAGCTACTGAGCGCTATGGGCAATGGCAAAAAAAGTTGAAAGAATCATGAGATTGGTGGTGAGGAGATTCCCAACATTGAGAAAAAAAAAATCACATTTTTCAAACAAGTGTTGAATGGTAAGATGAGGTTTTGACTAGTGAGCAGTAAGAGGCCTATTTACATGCAAGAGTATGTATTAACTTCCTCATAATTACATCATCCAGTTTCATTGATAATGCAGTTTCCCATCTATCCACTTATTAGATAGAAATTGGATGGTGACAATTCCTGACATGAAAGCAGACCAGTAAGCAATATTGCCGGCATTGCAAACATTTGTAGCCACTCTGATGTTCTAGACATGGTGTTCAGTATTGGCACACCAATCACACCATTGATTTCTGATTTCAGAAGTCATTGCTGCACACATGCCTCGGAGACCTATGTGGCTGGGAAGAAAATTAGAGGGAAAGCTGATGGTAATCTGGCAACTCTAACTTGCTGCTTCTCCCTCCGGGCCTCAATCTTGGCCATCAGTTATTACTATCTCAGGAAATTCTCCTTAAGCAGTGGCTGCACGCATCACACTGTCTATCAGGACATTCAGGCCTGAACTGAAAAAGCAGGGTGCCAATTTCCTTCAGACATCTATGGAGCAATTGACAGGAACCGTTGAGGGAGTAGTGTTAGTTTTCCCCTTGAATTTGTATTCTTGCAGAAAGTCCTAATCAGTGCAATATGAAAAGCCATGACAAAATGTGTTTTTTATTAGCAACAACAAAATGTCATTGTTTATGATGAAGGAAATTGAGAACAAAAGGGAATTATGCTTCAGTTATACTATTTCCCCGACACTGCAGGGGACAGATGAGAACAGGAGTACTGTGTACAGTATTGGTTATCTTATTTCAGGAAGGATGTAAACACTTTGAAAGTAGTTCAGAGAAGGTTTACTAGACTAATTAAAAACGTGAAGAACTGCAGATGCTGTAAATCAGGTACAAAAACAGAAGTTGCTGGAAAAGATCAGCAGGTCTGACAGCATCTGTGAAGAAAAATCAGAGTTAACGTTTCGGGTCGGGTGATCCTTCCTCACAATTCTGAAACACTAACACTGATTTTTCTTTACATATGCTGCCAGACCTGCTGAGCTTTTCCAACAATTTCTGTTTTTGTTTTGTTTTAACCAGATGAATAATTGGAATAAGCAGGTTGTGTTGTGAGGAAAGGCTCGACAGCCTAGACTTAAATCTGCTAGAGTGGATTAAGAGGCCTGAAACGTCAGCTTTCCTGCTCCTATGATACTGCTTGGCCTGCTGTGTACATCCAGCTCTACACCTTGTTATTTTGGATTAAGAGGCAACTTGACTGAAACATATAAGATCCTGATAGGTGTTAACAAGTTGGAAAGAACGTTCCGTCTAATAAGAGAATCAAGAGCTGCAAAAAAAATCAAGTGACCCATTTAAAACAAAGATAACTTTTTTTTCTTTCAGAGGAATGTAAGTTTTTCAAACTCTCTTTCTGAAAAGATGATAGAAGTCATTGTTAATTTTTATGGTAAGGTGAATAGATTCTTGTTAAGCAAGGGATGAAAAGTTATCAAAGTAGACAGGAATGTGGGTTTTAAGTAACAATCAGGTTACCATGATGTCATTGAATGGTACAGCAGACTCAAGGAGCCAAATGGCTTACTCCTGTTCCTTAAGTTTAAGTACAGGCATGTATTCATATGCCTTGTTTGACATCTTCAAATGCATCACTTCACACTTCCCTTGGTGAAATTCCATTTGCCACTTTCTACCCACCTGACCAGTACATTGATATGCTTCTGTGGACTTGCATCAAACATTTCAACTGCACTGTAATAAAATGTGAGGCTGGATGAACACAGCAGGCCAAGCAGCATCTCAGGAGCACAAAAGCTGACGTTTCGGGCCTAGACCCTTCATCAGAGAGGGGGATGGGGGGAGGGAACTGGAATAAATAGGGAGAGAGGGGGAGGCGGACCGAAGATGGAGAGTAAAGAAGATAGGTGGAGAGGGTGTAGGTGGGGAGGTAGGGAGGGGATAGGTCAGTCCAGGGAAGACGGACAGGTCAAGGAGGTGGGATGAGGTTAGTAGGTAGCTGGGGGTGCGGCTTGGGGTGGGAGGAAGGGATGGGTGAGAGGAAGAACCGGTTAGGGAGGCAGAGACAGGTTGGACTGGTTTTGGGATGCAGTGGGTGGGGGGGAAGAGCTGGGCTGGTTGTGTGGTGCAGTGGGGGGAGGGGATGCACTGGGCTGGTTTAGGGATGCAGTAGGGGAAGGGGAGATTTTGAAACTGGTGAAGTCCACATTGATACCATATGGCTGCAGGGTTCCCAGGCGGAATATGAGTTGCTGTTCCTGCAACCTTCGGGTGGCATCATTGTGGCAGTGCAGGAGGCCCATGATGGACATGTCATCAAGAGAATGGGAGGGGGAGTGGAAATGGTTGGCGACTGGGAGGTGCAGTTGTTTGTTGCGAACTGAGCGGAGGTGTTCTGCAAAGCGGTCCCCAAGCCTCCGCTCAGTTCGCAACAAACAACTGCACCTCCCAGTCGCCAACCATTTCCACTCCCCCTCCCATTCTCTTGATGACATGTCCATCATGGGCCTCCTGCACTGCCACAATGATGCCACCCGAAGGTTGCAGGAACAGCAACTCATATTCCGCCTGGGAACCCTGCAGCCATATGGTATCAATGTGGACTTCACCAGTTTCAAAATCTCCCCTTCCCCTACTGCATCCCTAAACCAGCCCAGTGCATCCCCTCCCCCCACTGCACCACACAACCAGCCCAGCTCTTCCCCCCCACCCACTGCATCCCAAAACCAGTCCAACCTGTCTCTGCCTCCCTAACCGGTTCTTCCTCTCACCCATCCCTTCCTCCCACCCCAAGCCGCACCCCCAGCTACCTACTAACCTCATCCCACCTCCTTGACCTGTCCGTCTTCCCTGGACTGACCTATCCCCTCCCTACCTCCCCACCTACACCCTCTCCACCTATCTTCTTTACTCTCCATCTTCGGTCCGCCTCCCCCTCTCTCCCTATTTATTCCAGTTCCCTCCCCCCATCCCCCTCTCTGATGAAGGGTCTAGGCCCGAAACGTCAGCTTTTGTGCTCCTGAGATGCTGCTTGGCCTGCTGTGTTCATCCAGCCTCACATTTTATTATCTTGGAATCTCCAGCATCTGCAGTTCCCATTATCTCTGATACTATTTCAACTGCACTGCCAATTTTGGTGTCACCTGCAAATTTCATGATCATATTCTCTCCATTTACATCCACAATATTAATACAAATCACATAAAGCAGGAGGTTTAATATGAGCCCTGCAAAACCTCACTGGAAACAGCCATCTAGCCTGGATGAACTGCAAAACTTCAAGAAGACAGCTCATCTTCTCGAGGGAAACAGCCATGAATGAATTTTAAGAAGTTGCTAAAACATGGGTCAACAATTACCTTTGTTTCCCACTAAGAAATTAGTTTTGTACCTAGTTTGCTATGTTCCCCTGGATCTCATGGGCTCTTTTCTCTCAACGATGTGAGACATTTTCAAATGCCTAGCTAAACTCCATGAAGACTGAATCAACTGCACTATCCTTGTCATACTCCCTCCTCCAAATGGTTAGGCAGTTATGCTCTTCCCTTAACAATTTATGCGTACTGTCTTTGATTATTCTGTGCCTGTCTCTCAGAGTGCCGAAAATGCAGGCAAAGCTCAGAGTTGACATTTCGGGTCAAGTTCTGAAGAAAGGTCACTCGACTTGAAATGTTAACTCTGATTTCTCTCCACAGATGCTGTCAGATCTGCTAAATTTTTCCAGCAATTTCCACTTTTGTTTCAGATTTATAGCATCCAAAGTTCCTTTGGTTTTTATCCTGTCTCTTGGGATGCGTTCCAATAATTTTCCTGCTATGGAGGTTAGACTGACTGGACTGTCTATCCCTTACGCAATTTTTAAAGAAATCTATCTTGTTAGCAGTTCTCCAAACTTCCAGGTCCATACCTGTATTCACTGAAGATCGGAAAAGGGTCGTAAGGCATTCCACTATTTCATCTCTGGCACCTTGTAACAGTCTATGGTACATTTCAGCAGAACCTGGTGGCACTGAGATTATTCCATTTCAAGACCTGCTTTTTAATCATGTTCCTAACACCTCAGTTCTACCTGCAGACTTTATCTCTTTCTCTATTATGTCTTTGGCACTGGCACTAATATGGACTACGACCTCTGACTGTTCACCCTCCGACTCCTGAATATTTTGCAGCTGCTCAGCAACATCCATAACCCTGGCACTAGCGAGGCAAAGCACCATCCTGGATACACTTCTGTGGCTGCAAAAACATGTGTGCTCCTCTAAGTATAGAATCTCTATCACAATTGCTGTACCAATCTCCCTTGAACACCAACATTTTGGGATAGTATTATCGCTGGACTGTTAATCCAGAGGCCCAAGTATTATTCTGGGGACCTGAGTTCAAATCCCATGATGGCAGATGGTGGAATTTAAATTCAAGAAAATATAGAATTAGGAGTCTAAAAATGACCATTAATCCACTGTTGGAAAAGCCCATTTGGTTCACTAATGTCCTTTAGGGAAAGAAATTGCCATCCTTACCTGGTCTGGCCTACGTGTAATTCTAGGCCCATAGCAATGTGGTTGACTCTCACCTGCTATCTGGGCAATTAGCGATGGACAATAGCCAGCAACATCCTCATTCTGTGAATGAATGAAAAAACACCAAACAACTCCCATCCTGTGGACCTGGCTCTGCTTGCATTTGCCAGATGAACCGTCATCCTCTTTGGTGGGAAGCACTCAGTGTATTCTCTGTCAATTTGAATTTTTTCTGTTTCTTTTTCTTTGAAAAGGCCACTTGGTGTTCTATAAAATCTGCAGCTGTAATCTCTATACTCTTCTAAGTAATTCCAATGCTGACTGCCTGAGAATGTATTTTGGATGGTGGACTTCGAAGTCGATCAACATAAGTACCTCAGCAATACCACTTTGACTAAGCTGGCCCAGTCCTAAGAGGTACTGGATTGGTTCTGGTTCCACCCAATGAAGGAACCAAGGGAAAAACAAACTTCACCATATCCTCACCGTGATCAACCTGTCCACCTATCCATGACAGAAATGGTAAGCGTGACCACTGAAAAATCCTTTTGGAAAAAAACATCTTGACTTCACATTGGGATAGCCTTTATCACATGGTGTGGCACCACCAGCACCATGATAAATGAAATCAATTTCAAACAGATCTGGAAACTCAAAACTGGGCATGCATGAGGTGCTATGGGCTATCAGCAGAAATCTATCCAACCCTATGACCTAGCATATTACCCTACTCTGCTAATACTCTTAAGGAGTTCAAACCTGCTTTAATGATGAGTGCAGGAGGACATGCCAGGAAAATAGCATTGGGCAAACCTAAATATGACCTGTCCAGCCGGTGACGTGAGAAAGCATGAATTGCTGGCCAAACAGTGGAAACAGAATGCAATTGAGAGAGGTAAGCAATCTCACAATCATTGGATTGGATCTAAGCTTTTACAGTCATGTTACATACAGCCATGGATAGTGATAGACAAATATCACTAACCTCAATGACAGGGAGTCCAGCACATCAATGAAAAAAAAAACAAGGCTGATGTATTTGCATCAATTTTCAGCGAGAAGTCCCAAATGGGTGATGCATTCTGGGTTTCTCCCAAGATCCCCAGCATTACGGATGTCAGCCTTCATCCAATTCAATTCACTCCATGTGATATCGTGGGATGGCTGACGGCACCCATTACTGCAAAGACTATGGGACAAGACAGCATTCACTTATGGCAATGATGACTGTGCTCTAGAACTAGTCATGTCCTTACTTTCCCAACAGTCATATGAACATGCATTCAGGAACATGAGTAGGCCACTTAGCCCTTTCAGCCTGAACCAACATCCAATAAGATCTTATCTGACCTGATTTTCACATCAACTCCGCATTCTTGCATACAGTCTATAACCTTTCCTACCCTTGGTAATTAAGAATCGATCTACCTCTACTTTAAAAAATTTCAAAAATCTGCAATTGCTGCCTTTTGAGGAAGGGAATTCCAAACATTTACAACCCTGAGAGAGATTTGTTTTTTTATCACCTCTGCCTTTTTCTTGAACTATGACCCCTATTTCTAGATACTCCCCAAGAGGAGCCATCCTTTCTACATTCACTCAGTCAAGTGCCCTCAGGATCTTATATATTTCAATTGTCACCTCTGGTACTTCTAAACTCCACAGGATGTAGGCCTACCTTGATTAGCCTTTCTTCATAAGGCACCCCCAGTATCAGTCCAGGAAACCTTCTCTGAACTGCTTCCAATCAACTGACATCTTTCCGCAAATATGGTGACCATTATTGTACATAGGACTCCAGATGCAGCCTCATGAATGCCCTATATAAAGTAAACATGAGCTCCCTGCCTTTGCATTCAATTCCCCTCACAATAAAACATAGCATTCTAATTTTTCCTCATTACTTGATGTATCTTAAACTGGCCTGTTATTTATGCACTTGCATCCCTAGACCTCTCTGTATCTCAGAGATCTGCAATCTCTCACCATTTAGATAATATGCTTCCTTTATATTCTTTCTACCCAAATGGACAATTTCACACTTTTTCACATTCTACTCCATTTGCCCACTCACTTAACCTATCTCTATCTCTTTGTAGGCACATTATGTCCTCTTTGCATTCCCTTTCCTATTTATCTTTGTGCCATCGGCCAAGTTAGTTACAACTCATTCAGACTCTTCATCCAAAAGATTTACATAAATTCTAAAGAGTTGAGGTCCTAGCACCAACTCCTGTGGTACACCACTTGTTACATGCTTTGACATTCACTTCCTGCAATGCTAATGCACAGTGTCTGCTGTAGTACCATCTCCAAGATGCACTGCAATCTCCTTCAGCAGTGCTTTTCAAAGCTGCAACCTCTGTCACCTATGTATACAAGGCCTGCAAATACATGGGAACACCACCATCTGCAAGTTTCCCTGCAAATTATCTATGATCCTGACGTGGAACGAAATCACCATTTATTCTGAGTCAAAAACCTAGAATTCTATTCATGATAGCACTATGGGTCTACCTATACCAAATGAAATTCAAAGATTCAACAAGGCAACTTTCAACAGCAACTGCACCTTCCAAACCCTTCTGACATTCTGACCAGAGTCAATAAATGTGGAGCTGGAAAAGCACAGTAGGTCAGACAGCATCCAAGAAGCAGGGAAGTCAACATTTCAGGCTGAAACACTTCATCAGGTGGGATTCAGCCCAAAATGTTGACTTCCCTGCTCCTCAGATATTGTTTGACCTGTTGTGCTTTTCCAGCTCTATATTTATTGATCCTAGCTTCAAACATCTGCAGTCCTTACTGTCTTCATGACATTCTGCCCACCACCATCTGGGGGAAAAATGCAGCAGGTGCACATGAGCGCAACACCATCTGCAGGTTCCCCTCCACACACACCATCTTCACTCGGAAGTATCCACTATTATTTCAGTATTGTTGGGTCAAAATCTTGGAACACCTCTTTAAATGACATTTTTGGGCATACATGCAGTAAATGCAATGAATGGTTCAAGAAGGCAGCTCAGCACCATTTTCTCAAGGGCAAATTATGGATGAGTAATAAATGCTGGACCAGCGAGTGATGCCCACATTCCATGAATGAATAAAAGAAAATTAAAGATGGTTAATAAACTAATATTTCTAGGAATGTACATGTTCCATAAGCAATATTTCAAGAATGTGGGTGTTGTCAGCATGTCTGAAAACTTTAATGATCCCAGATGATATTACTTCTGGAAATTTCAGATCCAAGAGTGAAATCTGCCTTGATAATTTTTTTTTGGTTTTGACGAGGTGGTATCTCACTGTAACATAAGCAGACAATGTTGCAGATTTAGTTTTGACAATACAACATAAGTTTATTATTGCAAAAGAAATGAAGATAAAATAGAACAAACAAAACGACTTACATTCGACACACATTTAAATATTCTGAAACATGTGGTAAAAGCACAATTCCATTTATTCCAAGGAATCCCATTATGTACTCAAACACCTGACAGAAGGCTCTTCTCTAGCCCACAGACAGGTTGACTTAGCTGTGGCTTCAATTTATGATCACAAGAATCTGATAGCCTCTTCCTTAATTTACCGTATAACTGAGATTAAACATTCTCAGCTTCAAATAACCTATTAGGGTTTTAACCAAACACTTCCGATCTGGGACTTCTACTAAACTCCTTACACAAAAGTGAACTATATTTAACAAATCTAAACTATGTTTTCCCTTTCTCAGGGGCTAATGTTTATACATCTAGCTTCAGCCAAATATTCTGTAGTACTGTCCAAACTACAACTATAATAACGTGTTTTGTTTCAAGCTATGGGTGCCACCCAAGCCCCTCAAAATTCCAGAATATTCTATTGGAATAGTTAGACAACAACAATAGACAATAGTTAAAGCATGACAAATTGTTTACTTTATTTGCTCAAACACTCTCCCAAATAAGCTTCGATTAATCTCCAAAAAATATCTCTTACAAATCTTTTTTAAAAAAAGACAATATAATGGCTACAGAAACACTTACAACTTATCATTAGTTGATAGCACTTGACATCAAGGCTGCGTTCAAATGTGGCATCGAGGAGCCCTAGTAAAACTGGAATAAATGGGTATCGAGGGCAAACTCTCCAGTGGTCGAAGTCATACCTGACACATAAGAAAATAATTGTGGTTGTTGAAGGTTGGTCATCTCAGCTCCAGGAAATCTCTGTGAGAGTTTGTCAGCATAGTGTCCTAGGGCCAACCATCTTCAACTGCTTCATCAATGACTTTCCCTCTGTCACAGGCTCAGAAATGGAGATGTTTGTCAATGATCGCACAACGTTCAGCACCATTCGCAACTCTTCAGATGCTGAAGCAGTCCATGTCTAAATGCAACAAGATCTGGACATTATCCAGGCTTAGGCTGACAATTGGCAAATTACATTTGCTCAACACAAATGTCAGAATATGATCATCACCAATAAGAGACAATCTAACCACTGCCCCTTGATATTCAATAGTTTTATCATCACTGAATCCCTCAGTATGAACATCTTGGGTGTTACCATTGACCAGAAACTCAGCTGGATTCACCACGTAAACATAGTGGTTATAAGAGCAGATGAGAAGTTGGGAATACTGTGGCAAGTAACATACATCCTGACTATTTTTAGAACACTTATAGTGCCACATAACATGGTAAAGGGTAATCAGTGTGAAAGCAGGACTTCGTCACCATAAGGACTGAGTGGTGGTTGCAGTTACCAATACTGTCATGGATAGATGCAGTCGGCAGATTGGTGAAGATGAAGCGAAATATGTTTTTCCCTCTTTTTTTGTTCCCTCACCACCTGCCACAGACGCAGCCTGGCAGCAATGTTGTTCAGGACATTTACAACTTATCAATAGTTGATAGCACTTGACATCAAGGCTGCGTCCTGGTAACCCAGGTTTACCTGATCTGACCTACATCTTACCCCAGACCCATTCTCAACTGCTCTCTGAAATGACCTAGCAAGTCATTCAGTTGTATAAACTGCTACAAAGTCTCAAAAAATTTAAATGAACCTGGCTTTTCCTTAGGAACAGGAAACAACATACGGCGAAGCAACCCAGTCAACCCTGCAAAGACCTTCTTACTCCATGAAGTTTCATGATATGAGGTCAAACATGGGCAAAGTAACCTCTTGCTGTTCACAACATAGTGCCCTTCCTCAGCCAATGACTCAGTGCTACTCCATTTGGAGGAAGAACTGAGGGTGGCATCAGTACAAAATGTACTTAGGTGCTTATTCATTAATAGTGCTGCTGATAAGTCAATCTTGGTAGTGGACAGTGATATTCAGCACCTAGGTACATTTTGTACTGATGCCACCCTCAGTTCTTCCTCCAAATGGAGTAGCACTGAGTTGTTGGCTGAGGAAGGACACTATGTTGTGAACAGCAATAGGTTACTTTGCCCATGTTTGACCTCATATCATGAAACTTCATGGAGTGTAAAGTTGACATAGAGGGCTGCCAGGGAAACTCCTACCCAACTGGACACCATGCGCCGCCACTTATGCTGGTCATGTCCTGCTAGTGGAACAGGACGTATCCAAGTACGTAGTATCTGGGACATTGTCTTTAAGGTATCATTTTGTGAGTGTGACTATGTCAGTCTGTTGCTTGACTAGTCTACGGGACAGTTTTCCCAATTTGCGCACTAGCCCCAAATGTTAGTAGGAAGGTCTTTGCACGGTTGACTGGGTTGCTTCGCCATATGTTGTTTCCTGTTCCTAAGGAAAAGCCAGGTGGTTCATTTAAATTTTTTGAGACTTTGTAGCAGTTTATACAACTGAATGACTTGCTAGGTCATTTCAGAGAGCAGTTGAGAATGGGTCTGGGGTAAGATGTAGGTCAGATCAGGTAAGGATGGCTGATTTCCTTCACTGAAGGATATTAGTCAATCAGATGGGTTTTTCCAACAATCAACAGTGGTTTCATGATCATCATTTAACTCTTAATTTGAACCTGGGTTCCCAAGACATTACTTGAGTTTCAGGATGAGTGGTCTAGTGATAGTACCACTAGGCCATCGTCTCCCCCTTTGCTGGAAGACCTCCAACAGCAACATGCTAAGGGATATGATGGCCTGTGTACTGGACAGGGGGCCAAACTGCTGCCCCATCAGCCTGGAGCAGGAGAGGATTTTGAAACAGTATCACTGTTTTACACAATGGAAATGCTTTCCGAAATGGTGCCTGGGAAGGAAATCTGCAACTAGATACAACTGCTTTACATAAAACATCAGTTATGTAGTTTCAATCAATGGCTGAAAAACAGAGAGGTTTCCAATCAAACCTGCAGACAGGCTGGGGTGCCTTATGTGCTGTGTATCATGCAGAGCCTTTTGTGAAGGCCGTCAAGAAGACTGCAAACATCAGAAGGGTGACTATCCTGAGTACTGATAGAACTCAGGTTAAAGCCTCCCTTTATGAGGATGACATCACCTTCTTCTGCTCAGGTCTACTGTCAGTGAGCAGACAGTTTGAACTGTCTTTGGGAGCCAAGGTATGTTGAGGCAAGAACAAAGTCAACTGATCTTTTGTCTCCTGCACTGTTAGGTGCTCGGGATTTGGTTCAGAGTGTTTAGGCAGTGTGCTAAAAACTGGGAGGACCAAGTGACCACAGTTAAACAAAAATTGATTGTGCGAAAGCAGACGTCCCTCTTCATTGTTGTAACGAACCTGGTCATCAAATGTGAGGTGCTGTTGGTCTTCCTGTACAAGGTACAGGTTTGGCCAATTCCTCACTGCTGAGGCATCATCTGTTTTCTCTGAAGGTCCAAAGGTCAAAAATAGACGAGGTTCACAAACACACAATGTGCAAATCTCTAAATAACTGGAGGAAGAAAAACATACCTAACATGCCCTCATCCTGTTGATCACTTTTACATAAGCTGCTTCAGGTTATGCGTAATTCCTGCATTTGCAGAGATCTCAAGTGTAACTACATTCTGAACTTTTACCTGTCCACGCAGTTATGAAAAATGGGTTGGCTATACTTCTACAGAACGTTTCAACTGGTTGGATTTTGCTGTACCATCTGTTCCTTCTACAGAATTTGTGTTGAAAACACCTTTGACCACAAGTCCATCAGGCAGTGCTCAGTTCTTTGAGGGCCTGAGGGAAAAGGCAATTGTAGATCCTATTGTATGGTTTTATGACCAGATTGCCAAAGCACCCTCTCATCAGATCTTTCCTGTAAAACCAGGGTTTCATCTCCTCTGCGCACTGCACTTGAGGTGGCTATGATGGGGAAGATACTGCTATCCACGTCCTTGTGGAATGTGCTTTTGCAAAGAGTGTCTTGAAAGAGGGGGAGATGCATTGGATTTTGTCAAGCTTTGTACTGATCACCTCTATGATGCAGGGCTCTGTGCTTCATGAAATGTTCTCAGGGATGGACATCAAAACAAACATCAACTGTAGCTAGAGGACCATTACATGATGAACAGTACTCCCTGGTTTGCCTGAAACATGCTGGTCTTCCAGTGTAAAGAGGTATCCTCAAACAAATGTTGCAGGCTGGCATATATTTTCATTTTGGGAAAAAAACAATTCCGGTGTAGTGTACATCCAATAAAGACTTTAATATTGTCTGTTGAGTTTTGAATTCAAGCATTTTATTGAATGTGCACTGGAGAATCAAGCCTTTATTCAGGCCCTACTGAGCTCTCTACAATTGGTCTTTCTGAACAGTTAGATACAAAATTTACATATATTTACTTGAGTTCAGTTGGTTGGCTTGTTGCAGCAACTCAGCCCATCATGGCAGAATGTGAAAAGTTCATGCGGACCTCAAATGTACCCAAACCGTCTTTCCTCAATTCTATTGCACTGAAGGAGGCTGTTCCAGACACCAAATAATTGAGTAATTTAACAGGAATTGTTTCATATCAAGATATTGTTTTCCCATCATTGCACAAAGTTGAGTGCACCCTGTCCTGTGTGTGTGAGAGACTTCAATCAGTTGTTTGTCGTGACATTAAGCTTTGTGTAGGATTCTTGCTCCTGATAGGGTATTGTCTCCAGTGGCTGTTGCAGTGAGCTTTTAGAGTCATGTTGACCTTCTATTGCCGTACTCCTTGATTCTTTAGTGTAACCTAACTGTTCCTCTTTACTAGATATTCACAAAAATTCAAGCTCAAGTCTACAAAAATGATTAAATACAAAAGCACAGTGCCATCAAAAATAAAAAAAGCTGGTGTAAGGAAAATGACCATAATTGTAACAAAGGCCTAACTGGTTCAGTAATGCCCTTTAGGAAAGGAAACCTTACGTTCTCACCAGATATAGCTGTGTTCCACTCCAATATTGTTGACTGATATCAACTCTATGAAGTAGCTCAGAATTCTAGGAAAAAAAGTCAATGCTCAAAATAGATTTATTAGCTGCAAACTAAGCAACACATCAGTACATAACAGTGGCATACTCCGCCATTTGGATCTTGTAAAGGCATTAATATCCAGGAATTAGTACTGAATTTAGGAAAGCTACTCCACAGACTTGGTCAAGCAACAAAAATAAAACAAAGAATTGCAGATGCTGTAGATCTGAAACAAAGACAAAAAATGATGGAGAAACTCAGCAAGTCTGACAGCCTCTGTGGAGATGAAAGTGTTAATGTTTCAAGTCTGGTAACTAAAGCAGCTGGGAAATGGTGATGTTTATGCTGATGGTGAAGATGGAATTGGGGCGAGGAGGTTGGACGTAGGGGAGGCAGATATGCATTGCCTTCGTCTTCTATTCCAATCTATGATCTTAACTGTCTCTCTCCGTTGCCTTTCACTCAGAACTCTCGCTTGCTTTCTCTCGGTAATCCAGATTGTCTAAATCTGTGATCTCTATTGACTTTTGATTTCTCTCTTTAATGACCTGGACTGTTTTTCTCCATGGTTAAAGATGTGGAATTTTCCTGCGCGCCATTGATGTTCTGTCTCCTTTGTGTGTAGCCAATGACCGGTATCCTCCCTTAGTTCTCGCTTTCTCTCCGTGTAATCAGTGATCTGGGTCTTCCCTCAATCCCTCTCTCTCAACCTATTCAATGATCTCGGTCCTCCCTCTGACTCTCACTTCTCTCTCTGTTGTCAATAATGTCGGTCCTCCCTTTAACCCTCTGCATAGTCGATGATCTGGATCCTCCCCGTGACCGATCCCTCTCATCAAATAACCAGCTTTCTCTCTCTCGAGTCAATGATGTGAGTCCTCCTATGACCCTCTCTCTCGATAGTTACTCATGCTGTGGAGGTGCCGGTATTGCGAGAATCAGAGATCTGACTGCTTCGCCAACGCTTTCTGCTGATTCGTTGCTCGCGCAGACTCAGATTGGTTAACGTTCGGTTTGAATCGCGGAAGTGATGTAACAGAATTTTTGTTCGTTATTAAATGGCCGCGTTGCGTTGTGACTGTTGTCCGATCTGAGTATTACGGCCTCTCGTGTTGAATTCCAAGCTGGGGGTGAGAAGTGCACACATTTGCTGAGTTCCCCGACTCGTGAATTTAGCAACCCATCCGAGTAGTTGTGTGGTTATAGAACAAGGTTTATGTATATCGGAGGACTGGAATGTCTAATAATGAATCTGCGAAATTGTTACGTTCGATTGTTTATAAAATGCTGTGAGGAGAAATGGCTGCCGAAGTGTGATATCATTTTCTTGATAGCCGGTTTACAAATAGGCTATCGCCTGAAATTTGCACGTTTGCACCTGATAGTTAATTCTGCCTTGGTGCTGTTTTGCATTTCTACAAAAAACTTCGAAAGTATTGGTGAGATTTTGCGAGACGCTGATAAAAATTTGTGCTGGGATGGGGCAGAGGGTGTTTTTAAACGGGCGACCCAAGGGTAGGACATAGAGGGGGTTTGAGATGGGGGTGATGGATAAAAACAGAGGGCATTATGATGGGAGGTGGGGGTAGAAGGGAATTCTGATGTCTGGAGTGTTGGGCAAGGGGGTTCGTGGGTTTAGGGCAAAGTGGGAGAGTTGGTGGTGGTGGGGCAGAGATTGGGCAGGAGTGTAATCTCTTGATTTGGAGATGGTGGAAATGAAAGTATATTGAGATGTCATGACGTTTCTGTGAAATAGTTGGGACTTGAACCTAGATTTTCTGGTCTGCTCCCATGGTGCAACTTGGAAGATATTTGAAGGAATTTTATTTTTCCAAATTGATCCTTACATACCTAGGAAGGATGAAACGAAAAGTGGTTAAACTGAAAAGTCTTCGTCTTAGTCCAAATGAAGAGGCAGTTTTGATACAAGAAGAGCATGAGAGAAGACGAAGGTTAAGAATAAAGCAGGTATGGTCAGCCTTTATAACAATCCAATTTACAGATTGAAATGCAGTGTAAGAAACATGATAAAGTTTCAATAGGATAGCTTTGTCCCTGGGAGGGCAGCAGGCACATGGCAGCGTAACCTGCAAGCTTCCTCTTGTTGAATGTCTCTGATTTGAAAATTGGATGTTGGTAACTCAGCCCTAAAAATGCTTTGGTTAGTCCTTAATAAGTGGAAGGTAATATGCAAGTTTATTTCTTATTGTTAGCCAGTATATTAAATTCAAATGTTACCATTATTCTAATTTGCAGAAAATTGGAAAACCATGTGAAACATTTGAGGGTGTTTAAAAACTGTACAAAAACATGTACAGTAGTCAAAGTTGCGATTCTAAGATAATAAAATGTGAGTCTGGATGAACACAGCAGGCCCAGCAGCATCTCAGGAGCACAAAAGCTGATGTTTCGGGCCTAGACCCTTCATCAGAGAGGGGGATGGGGTGAGGGTTAGGGTTAGGGTCAGGGTCCCGCAGGCCCGACCAGTCCCCCTCCACCGACACTCTCATCCGCCTAGCCGAATTCGTCCTCACCCTCAACAACTTCTCTTTCGATTCCTCCCACATGGGCCCCAGCTATGCCTGCCTCTTTGTAGGTTACGTGGAACAGTCCCTCTTCCGCACTTACACTGGCCCCAAACCCCACCTCTTCCTCCGTTACATTGACTGTATCGGCGCCGCCTCTTGCTCCCCAGAAGAGCTCGAACAGTTCATCCACTTCACCAACACCTTCCACCCCAACCTTCAGTTCACCTGGGCCATCTCCAGCACATCCCTCACCTTCCTGGATCTCTCAGTCTCCATCTCAGGCAACCAGCTTGTAACTGATGTCCATTTCAAGCCCACCGACTCCCACACCTACCTAGAATACACCTCCTCCCACCCACACTCCTGCCAAAATTCCATCCCCTATTCCCAATTCCTCCGCCTCCGCCGCATCTGCTCCCACGATGAGGCATTCCACTCCCGCACATCCCAGATGTCCAAGTTCTTCAAGGACCGTAACTTTCCCCCCACAGTGGTCGAGAACGCCCTTGACCGCGTCTCCTGCATTTCCCACAACACATCCCTCTCACCCTGCCCCCGCCACAACCGCCCAAAGAGGATCCCCCTCGTTCTCTCACACCACCGCACCAACTTCCGGATACAACGCATCATCCTCCGACACTTCCGCCATCTACAATCCGACCCCACCACCCAAGACATTTCTCCATCCCCACCCCTGTCTACTTTCCGGAGAGACCACACTCTCCGTGACTCCCTTGTTCGCTCCACACTGCCCCCCAACCCCACCACACCTGGCACCTTCCCCTGCAACCACAGGAAATGCTATCTCCCCTTCCCCCACCGCATTCCCAAAACCAGCCCAGTTCGTCCGCTCCCCACACTGCACCACACAACCAGCCCAGCTCTTCCCCTCCACCCACTGCATCCCAAAACCAGTCCAACTTGTCTCTGCCTCCCTTACCTGTTCTTCCTCTCACCCATCCCTTCCTCCCACCCCAAGCCGCACCTCCAACTCCTACCTACTAACCTCATCCCACCTCCTTGACCTGTCCGTCTTCCCTGGACTGACCTATCCCCTCCCTACCTCCCCACCTATACTCTCCTCCCCACCTATCTTCTTTTCTCTCCATCTTCGGTCTGCCTCCCCCTCTCTCCCTATTTATTCCAGAACCCTCACCCCATCCCCCTCTCTGATGAAGGGTCTAGGCCTGAAACGTCAGCTTTTGTGCACCTGAGATGCTGCTGGGCCTGCTGTGTTCATCCAGCCTCACATTTTATTATCTTGGATTCTCCAGCATCTGCAGTTCCCATTATCAAAGTTGAGATTATTACTGTTTAAACATTTTCTTGCTATTTTGCAGGTCAGAGAGCAGGAGCGTTCTATTGCTGTTCAGATCCGAGAGGAGATAAAACATCGTCGTAATCAACAGCTTGAGCAACTAGCAATTGAGTTGAAGGCTGAATGGCAGATGGCACAAATGGAGAAAGCACAGCTTCTAGAGAGGCTTTATGTCTCTAGTTTGAAGGCAGTGGGTGAAGGACATAGACAAGCGAAAGAAAATGTGAGTAAATACTTTCAGTCATTTCATTTGTAAATATTTAATCAAAGGAGCTTGAACACTTCTGCCCTACCCCCTACCTCAATAATATAGGGTCCATCTGGTCCTCGCTGACTACCCCATCAGATGCTGCATTCAAAGGATCATAAACCTGCCATTTGCTGCTGTCTCAAGGGGATAACTTTCTTCCCTCTTGACAGCATTCTGAAGAACTGCTCCCTTAAGGCTACCACTACTCATCATATCCTTATACCCCTGTGGCATTTTCTCCTGTAATCAGAGGCCAACACTTGCGACTTGAGCTTGTTGACGTGTTCTGGCAAAGTTCATTGTAAGCTGGAGGAACAACACTTCACCTACACTGGTAGCTGACAGCCACTGATGCTTAATCAATGATCTAATGCATCATTTTCCATCACCTGCAATCTGACCCCACTACCAAGGACATTTTACTCTCCCCACCCTTATCTGCCTTCCAGAGGGACCAGTCTCACCGTGACTCCCGTGTCTACTCCACATGCCCCACCACTCCTGTCACTTTTCCCTGCGACTGCAGGAAGTGCTACACCTCCCCCTCACCCACATCCCAGGACCCAAGAAAACCTTCCACATTCAGCAGATGTTCACCTGCGCATTTGCTAATGTAGTATGCTGTATCCGCTGTTATTGATGTACAGGAGGCCACATCGGGGGAATCTAGTGGAGGCTTGGAGACTACTTTGTGGAACACCTACGCTCGGTTTGCCACTAATGACTGCCCCTCCCAGTTGTGAACCCCTTCAACTCCTTGGATGACATGTCCATCCTGGGCCGCCTCTAATACCACAACAATGCCACCCAAAGGTTGCAGGAACAGCACCTCATTCTGCTTGGGAACCCTGCAGCCCAATGGTATCAATGTGGACTTGACATGCTTCAAAATCTCCTCACCCCTGACCGTATCCCATAACCAGCCCAGCTCGTTCCTGCCTCCCTAACCTGTCTGTCCTTCCTCCCACCAATCCAGTCCTCCCACCTCAACCCTCACCCCCCCTCTTCCTACCTACCAGCCTCATGCTTGCGTCCTTGACTTCTCCATCTTCCCTTGACTGACCAACCCCCACCCTAACTCCCCATCTACACTTACTTACCTTTACTCGCTCTATCCCTGTCTCCTTGACCTGTCCATCTCCTCTCCACCTACCTGCTTCTTTACCCATCTTCCATCCACCTCCCTCCCTCCCTCCCTCTCTCTCTCTTTATTTCAGAGTCCCCTTCCATTCCTCCATTTCCGAAGAAGGGTCCAGAGCCGAAACGTCAGCTTTTCTACTCCTCTGGTGCTGCTTGGCGTGCTGTGTTTATTCAGTCTACACCTTTGTTATCTCATTGACACTTTAGTGTTGTGTTTAACAATTTCAAAGCATGAGCATCTTCCTTCCATTTTCTTCCAGCACAGCCAACCCATTTTGTACTGTACACCGTTCTACCTCTCTCCTGGTTTAGTCTTAGCAATTCCTCTTTTTTTAAATTTAATTGTTTTCCCCCATTCCTATCCGTTTTCAGGAACTTTTTGGCTCCCACTTTGATTGTTGCTACATTTTTCCATTTTTAGTTTTCAGGTCATTTTCTTGGATCACTTGCTGCTGATCATGTTGCCTTTTTAACGATTCTTATCTGAATGCTGTGACTCCTCTATGCTCAGTCCGTACACCTTTTCCCCATTGGCCCTGCTTAACTACATGTCTTCATATTAATTAACAATGGTATTACCATGATTAGATTAGATTGCCTACACTGTGGGAACAGGCCCTTTGGCCCAATAAGTCCACACTGCCCCATGGAGCATCCCACTCAGACCCATCCCCCTATAACCCACACACCCCTGAACACTACAGGCAATTTAGCATGGCCAATCCACCTAGCTGGCACATCTTTGGACTGTGGGCGGAAACCCACGCAGGCACGGGGAGAATGTGCAAACCCCACACAGACAATCGCCCGAGGCTGGAATTGACCCCGGATCCCTGGCGCTGAGGCTGCAGTGCTAACCACTGAGCCACCATGCCACCCTATATTAGGTAAAACAAGAAACTGCGGATGCTGGAACTCTGAATCAAATGCACGAATTGCTGAAGAAACTACTGGTCTGGCAGCATCTGTGGCAAGAAAGCAGAGTTAGTCTTTCAAGTTCATTGATCCTCCCGCAGGGCTGTTCTTAACTCTAGCTCTGTCATTGTACTAAACACGTCCATTGATTTTTAGCATTGGCCGTGTCGGTAATGTTGGTTGCGCTCTGTTCTGACAAAGCCTGCTCTGTAATCTGACGGTTTCTACATATTAAAAAAAAATTCTCCTATGCCAAGTCTGTATCCATTTGTTGACCTTTTTCTATGACTGCTAGTCTTGTTTTGATTTTGATGTAATTCTGATATAGTTGTCAGATTGATCACCCCTAAATGGATTACCTGGTAGAAAGGGTCAGTGGATCTCCTCTCTCCCCACTAATGTAACCTGTGTACCTTTTCTCCCTTGCATTAACACAACTTCCTGTTGTATGCATCTATGCTACTTGTCTCAACTGCTGGAGATAAATACTTTCGTTCCTAGCAACTATGGACAAAGACAGACACACACAGGAAAGCCACATACATTGACCATGTACTGAATTTCAACCACAACCACCCTAACACCACAAACGAAGTTGCGTGAAAACTCTATTTAAATGGGCAACAACACACTGCAGCAACACAGAACTACACCAAAAAGAAAAGTACCTCTTCCAAGTAATCAAATACACTGGATACCTGAGAAACTGGGTCAGAAGATGCCTATTACACGAAGGACACCAGGAAGATACTGCATGCCCCGACTCGCCCATCATGCTACCTTACATCAGAACGCATCTGAACTGACCACAAGACTCCTACGACCACTGGGTATCAGAGAAGTGCACAAACCCACATCAATCTTTTGCCAACTGCTAACCCGAACCAAAGACCCATTAGCACTATGGACAGGACCAATGTAATATGAGATTCCCCGCTGAGACTGCGACAAAGATTACACTGGACAGACAGGAAGAAAATTAGCCCCAAGAGTACACTAACATCAACTAGCAACAAAAAGACATGGCCAGTACTCGCTCATCTCCATCCATGTGGATCAGGAAAAGGGCCAGTTTGATTGGGATCCTGGGACAGGCCAAGCAGAGGCCAGCACGGGAATTCCGAGAGGCTCGGTTCTCTACTAAGAAGGCCGTCAATATACACGTTGAGCTAGACCCTGTACATACTCTATTGCGAAGGAAAAGTGGATGTGAGGCCATCTATCTCAATGGACACCAGAGTTTAAATACCAGGCAGGAAACCACAACAGCGCTTCATCAGAGGTTGCACAAGGAAATGAAATGTCTGCGGAACATCGAACGAGCTTGGTGACCTAACCAACCACAACGTCCGCAACCTGAGCTACAAATCTACTCTTAAAACTTAAGTTTCTTCCGAATTTCCAACTGAATTTAATGGTAACTATCTAATACTTTAATCCCTAGGTCTGTTCTTCCCTCAAGCCTCTGCTCGTGTAATCCTAAAGATGTTTGTCAGATTGCTCCTCCGCACTTTTCTGGAGTAGACAAATCTAGCCCATCAATATTCTTCAATGGATTGCCATATTCTCAAGTCCATCTTGCTTTAGTAACTGTCCTTTTGTGATGCCTATTACTGTTTAAGGCAGTGGTTTCAAAATGGTTCATGAGTTGTCCTCTTGTACCTGAAATCTTTTTCACTTCCTCCATTTAGATCCCAGTCCCTAACTATTTGCCTAATTTTGATGTCTCTTGCTAAATAACTTTATTTCTGTGCTGTTTAAATTTTGTTTGTTTGCTTGCCGAGCCAGCTGTTCTGTGGCGTGCAGATGTTTTGGTACTATTTGAGGCAACAACAGTGTGACATCTAATCTGTGACATGCAGAATCCCATACAGCAAGCCCAATAAACATTATGTTGGATAACTGGGGAGGAAACTTATGACCAGGATACATGAACACCAGCTGGCAGTAGAAAGATAACCGATATTCATTTGTCTGAACACGCGCAGAGAATGAAGGCTATCAGTGAGACTGGAATAAGCGAACAACAGATCTGCATGGGAATTTCCAGAAGCCTGGTTCTCAACACAGAAATCCATTAACAAACACATGGAAGTGGACCTCAAATACAGACTGCTGCTTTCTTTTTCAGAAAAACGAAGTGATAAGACTCACCGCACCAGAGGATTGTATAAAGTTGGAATGGTACAGAACATCGGTGCATTGATTAGAGTTTGCACTGAGGGTGCCTAGAATGGTAACGAAACAAATGCACACAATGCAACAACTGGTTCAGCAAGCAGCTGAACAACTGCACTCACTACCCAAGCTACAAATTTTCACTAAGACCTGTTTCAATTCTCCCCACTCTCTGTTTTAGGATTTTCTTAGTGTCCATTTTCTTACTTTCATAGGCACAGTAGGTAAGAAAGAAAAAACCCTTTGTGCATTTCTGCAACTTTTTTAACCTCTCTTCTGTGTGACCAGAATTGCAAGTTACTGTTTCCTCATTGTAACTAGTCAGATATTTTAGGAAGTAAACTTGGAATACTAAATTTCATTGTATGCAAATGATGAAATCTTGAACATGAAATTCAAAACTGGCTGCTTGCTTTGAGTTTTAGTCACATAAATAACCAGGATTATAGAAGATACTTTGCAAAAATAAAAGTGCATTACAGTTGAGTACAAACTAACAGATATATTTCTCTATCTCCTAAACTTAGATTACTAAAATCTTGTTGTTAAGCACCATCTTATGTGATCTTCACCATTTTTCCTTCGGATGTTGCTATCTGAACATAGAAAGAACGCCAGCACACTCTAGCATGGTTTCAGGTTATGGCACAAACCATTTTTTATTGGCTTTTATGTTTTGCCTTATTAAAAAAAGGTTTGAATCTTCTCAGATACCGATTCTGGCTATTTCAGACGTCCGTTTTAACACCATACAATTTTGTTGGCTTTGCCTGTAAGCTATATTTGCAGATTTTTAAAAAAATCTAGTTTCAACTGTAGATCTAAAAATGCCATGTGATCCTTTAACATGTAATAGGTTTCTCTTTTTCAAATTACTGTGTTCACCTATTGATCATGACATAATGTTTTCAGATTTTCACTTTTTAATGTGTATGCCTCCTTTTGATTGAAGGAACCAGATTTGAAAGCTTGCTCAAAACTGGCAGCTGTCAACAGAGAAAAAGCTGAGAAAAGGCATAGAGAAGCACTGAGGGAGTTGAATCAGCAAAAGAATAAAGATCATGAAGTTCAAAATAGGTTTGCTGTTGTTCTTTATTTATTTGGCTTGTGGATCTTGCATTTTGAGGCTTATTTCTTTGTTCACGAACCTCTTCCAGTAATCACTGCAACCTTTTTTAAAAACCTGTAAATATTTAATTCATCATTGTATTTCCACAAGCAACATGATGCACCTAGTAGGCTTTCAAATATTATAGATGTTTGGTCACTTGCATCAAATGTTAATTGTCCTGTTTATTTCTAAACACAAAGCATGGGCTGTTGATGTATAAATTTTTTTTAGACAGTTGGAAGGATATTTTGAATGCTTGTAAACTTGGGTTTTCTATTGCACTGTTTTCACCAGACCGATCAGTCTTCAGTGGGGTGAGAAGGCAATACCCCACCCGTACCCTGAGAATGATCACCACTTTGCTTTTTAAAAATCTCTTTTTTTTTTTCTTTGTGAAACTAGATGTAAATTTGCCTCCTAAATCTAGCGATTCCTATATTATCTGTAATCGGTTTATTTACTGACTCCAAATATGGTTAAAATACATGTTTTGTTTTTAATTTAATGATTTCCAGCTATGATCTTAAACTGTTAAAAGCACAGTCTTGCAGTATACTTCTCATGTAATGTTGATTTGATTGTCATGATGATTAATGTGAAATAGATACCAGCTGTTAACTCTGAGCTCCCATTATTCTATCTCTGTCTCAAACTGACAACTAAACCTTTTTTGCTTTCAAAAATAAAAATACTTTATCCTATATTTGCAACTGTTTGAAAACTACTGTAAAATTAAGATTTTTAATCATCGCTCATCGGAACCTAAAACATTGAGAATTGACAACCTTTTAACTACTTCAATTTTTCTAGTCATAGTGCAAATCTATAAATTGCCTATAATTAGCAGTCAACACCTTTTATCAGGAGATTAATCTTAACCTGTGTACAGTATACACAGGTGGAAAAATAATTTCGTAAATCTGAATTTCTGATGTTGTTTTCCTGAGCTCGTAACAAAAGTAGCCACAAAGTATATGGCGGATATCAGCAATGATGAAGCAATTTTGGTGAAAGACTAGAGTGAGACATAACGTTGAATTAGTGTCCACAGTAATCCAAAGGGGAAACAAAGATGCTAAATGACTAACTTATACATGTTGCTGCTGTGGGTGAGATTGAATGCAATTCAGCCTTTTTAAATGAAGGGGACAACAATAGATGTTCAAAAAGTTAACTTGTATTTTGAGCGGTGCATTTTTCCAAGAAGAATGTGCTTTTCCTGTTGAATATTTTCCTCTAGTCACTTCTGGTCACTGCCCCGAATTGATAAGGAAGCTTGTTGCATTGCCAGTAACCCAGTAGCTAGCTGTGTCTTCGTTTGTACTGGCTGATGAATTTCGGGCTTGTACCCAATCTGTTTTTCAGAAAAACGAAGCTAGCTTGTACCTGGGATTATGTTTCTCATTGTGACTAGGGGTATTCCCTCCTTGAAGTGTGCTGTCCATTGGTTTTGATGGAAACAATTGCTTGCCAGTACAGTACTTGACAAAATTAAAAAGTGACACCAAGGTCAACGCTCTTTACCTTGTATTCCACAGGGCAAGCATACAAGAAACCAACTTTAGAAAGGGAATATCAATTTATACATAAGATGCTGATTGGTTGGCATAGTGATACAAAAGAATCTGCTACCTGTCAATCTTAGCTTTTTTTGAAAACTCTTCCACCAGGCAGGTGGACTGGCCAAGGTGTTGCTGTCGGCAATACAAATGGGTTGGTAGGCTTGATATTTGTTTCTTCAATAAAACATGTGAAATGAATGAAAAAATTTCTTTTGTCCACAAAGGCCTCAGTGTGAGCCACTATTGTTTCAAATCTGTGCAAGTTAACCTTCCTCTGAACCCGACTGTCAGACAAGAAAAAGCAAAATATTGTAGATGCTGGAAATATGAAATTAATTAAAAACAAAGGTGCTGCAGAAACTGAGCAGGTCTGACAGCATCCATGGAGGAAAAGAACAAACTATATTCATGTTCTAAGTCTGATATGATTTCTTCTGAATAGTCACATTGATCTGTCCCACTCTCTTGTGTGTGATCGCTTCCTTGTGCATGCCCCAGAGAAACTCGGCTTGTCCAGTATATTATTTTTATGTCACAGCAGTAGACATGAATTATTTTGTTTAACTAAGAATTTTAAGCTTTCTCCCTATTTGTGTTTTGCTTTTTGGTTCTTGTAGATTTGGCTGTTTTTCAGCCAAAATACAAGCTGTGTGCTGGAAAACGGGCCTCAAGATTAGAGACTGCCTTTAGCTATGCCTGAAGCAGCTTTGTCTGAGGAAAAATGATTGAGAGCTCTCCAGTGATGTGGTCATCACTGGCTGGACCAGCATTTAGTGCCCCTCCTAAATTGCTTTCCAGTGCCATTTCAGAGGGCAGTTGAGAGTTAACCATGTTTATGGGCAACACGGTGGCTCAGCGCTTAGCACTGCAGCCTTGCAGCACCAGGGACCCAGGTTCAATTCCAGCCTTGGGTGACTGTCTGTGTGGAGTTTGCACATTCTCCCTGTGTTTGCGTGGGTTTCCTCCCACAGCCCAAAGATGTGCAGGCCTGGTGGATTGTCCATGCTAAATTGCCCATAGTGTTCAGGGGTGTGTGGGTTATAGGGGGTTGGGTGTGGGTGGGATGCTTCAAGGGGCGGTGTGGACTTCTTGGGCCGAAGGGCCTGTTCCCACACTGTAGGGAATCTAATCTAATTACTCTGTTGTCATGTAGACTGGAGCAGATTGAAAACAACAGATTTCCTTCTCTTTCTTCTCCCTCCCCCAAAAAAAGTATTAATTGTAGGTTTATACGGTTGACAATGGAAACACAATTTAGCTCGCTTTTAATACCAAATTTACACTGATTCAAGTTTGAGCATCTACCGTGGACGGGTTCAAACCATGTCTGCAGAACCTGCTCTCTGAATTGCTTAGTCCAATGACAATACCAGCACACATCTGCCTTTGTGTATGTCAGTAGGAATCATGGTGGATCACAATGTAATTTAAATCGGTTAACATTGCACGTAGTTACACAGGCTAATCTCAAAATTAGCACCAAAATTTAATGAGTAGTAGGGAAGCCAAAAGGACTGCTAGCCTTATTTCAAAAGGAATGAAGTATAAGGGACGAGTCAGGCCAAACCAAGAGCAGTGAGCTCTGTCCATTTTCCGAAGGAAAGAAAAACTTGCTTTGCAGGCAGTTCAGTTCAGAGTGTGGAGGTGCCAATGTTTGACTGAAGTGGCCAAAGTCAGAAGTCACATGACACAAGGTCATTGTTAAACAGGTTTATTTGAAATCTCAAGCTTTCAGATCACTGCTTCTTCATCCGTCACCTGACGAAGGACCGGTGCTCTGAAAGCTTGTGATTTCATATAAACTTGTTGGACCATAACCTGGTGGTGTGAGCTCAGAACGTTCGTGAGGTTAATTCAGAGAATGGAAGGACTGTATTGGGGTTGAGTATGTTGTGGTTGTACTTTTTGGAGTTTAGAAGAATGAGAGGAGACAGTTTTATTGAAATGAAATGTACAAGATTCTGAGTGCTTGACAGGTTTGTTCAGAGACTTTGTTTTTTTTTCTTCTCTCCCCTTTTGGGGCCTTGGACCAGAAGGAATAATCTGAGTAAAGGGTCATCTATTTAAGATGGAGATAAGAAGAAATTGTCTTGAAGGTAATCTGTCCGTGGAATTCCTTTTATTGTAGTAGCTAGATCATTTAAGTATATTAAAGGCTGAGAGAGACTAATCCTTAATCAGTAAAGGTATGCAGGGCCATGGAGTTGGGAGGAGGGGAATTGCTGGACAGCAGGGCAGCGAAATTTAGGATTATCTGATCAGCTATGATCTCCTTGGTGAAGTAGACTTGGGCTGAGAGGATGAGAATTCAGCCAATGTCTTGTTGCCATATCCTTATGTTGCCCCCTATCCTACTTGCTTTAATTTGACTAATCAACCTCCTGTGGGGAACTTCATGGAGAGCCTTCTGAAAATCCAAGTGTGTTGCTCCACTAACACACAGTGCTTCTATTAGCAATATCTAAACTCCACCTTTGTCAAACACCGCTCTATATACCCAAACAGATCATTACCTGAATGTCAATATTATTGCCATTTTTATTATCAATTCTAAATTCTGTTATCACGGACAGGGTCACTTAACAGTTTGTTGGATGGCTGATTTATAACGCGCAGTAACTCTAGTGCAAGTTGCATTCCTGTACTGGCTGATAACCTTGAAGGCTCTGCCTACTAAAGCTTGGTGACCCTCCGTTAAACAGACGCTACTTTCAGACAGGAATCGATAGTGCTCTCGGACCTTAGTGAATTTACCTTGCTTGGATAAATAAATCAAAATTCTTTTTTTTTTTCCAAGATTAAAAAGGATCACTTGTGCCTTTGCAGTGAATTTAAACTTTAAGTATTATTTTGTCACCATCACCTATTTCCGGTTGTATATTTTGCAAGGTTTAATACTTTTCCATATCATACAGGTATGTCAAAACACGCAAAAAAGCACTACTCATAGAGAAAAAAAGAGCATTAAAGATTGCACGTCTTCCGCCACCTCCACCAAACCCCTTTGCAGTAAGTGCTTTAAAGACATAGAATGTCTAGTTGTTTTAGTTTGGATTTGGATTCTTATTTGATGCGACTTGTCCATTGATAACCGGATGCACAAAATTCAGAGGATTACAATCAGAGGAGGAAAAACTAATCCAATTTAAGTATATAAAGGGAATTGACATATTAAATGTAGAGAAGGTGTCCCCTTAAGTGGGGACAGTCTCGAGCAAAAGGTCAGTTTTAGGGTGACGAGTAGCAGATTTATCAGATGTAGAGAAATTATTTCTCTTGGAAGGGCCATGAATCTGTGGAATTCATTTCCCCAGAATGCAGTGGATGGTGGGACATTGAGTAAATTTGAGGAGGAGTTAGACAGTTTTTTGATTTGGTGATGGGTTGAATGGTTATGGGGAGCACATAGGAAAGTGGAGTTGAAGCCATGATGATATCAGCCATGATCATATCAAATGGTGGAACTGGCTCAAGTGGCTGAATTGCCTGCTCCTGCTTATGTTCTTTTATATCTGTCAATGAGGAAAGTTGCTCAAGTATGTCCTGTGCACTAGGCCAATTATTTTCCCTTTTGTTGTACACTTGGATCCTTTTGCTATCCAATTTTTATCTTGCACTAGTTTTCTTTAGTAATTTGATCTTTAAAAGTTTCCTGATCTTGCAACCTATCACTGGCTTTTGGAATATGTTATGAGTTAGTTTTGTCTATATCATCTTTGCTTAGCGAGGGAACACGTGTGCTCCCCAAACCCCAACAGATCATTCTTTTGGAATATATTTTAGTTGGGAGCAAATGAATATCTCCTTAAACATTTACCACAGCTCAGCAGAAAGTGTCCTCTCTTTTAATCTTCCTCTCCCAGTTCACTAGGGCCAAATCTGTTCTGTGCCTGTTTAACCCCAGAATGCGAGTGCAGGACTCCAGTATCTTATCCTCCAAGTGAATTTGAAATTATGGCATGCTATGATCACTCTTCCTTGGAAGATGGTTAATTAATACCATTGCTGAGATGCCATCGCACGATACCAAATCTAAAATAGCTTGCTCCCTGATTTGTTCTTGGAGCAACATGTTGTAGAACCAATGAACTGCCCCTGAAGGCGGCCCTTGCCACTTCCTCTAGTCTATTATATTTATTAAAATGACCAATAATTGCAGTTGCACCATTTTCTTACAACACCCCAGTATTTCCTGGTTTATACGCTGTGACACAGCAAGTCTACTGTTTGGGGACCTATAGATTACACTCACTAGGGACTTGTTTCCCTTGTTATTCCTTTAACTTGACCCAGACTGATTCAACATCTTGATCTCCAGTGCTGATATCACTTATCACAACAGCACTGATCTTGCCCTTTACTGACACAGACTTAGCAGCATCTTTTTCCATTCTGCCTATGCTTCTGAAACACTGAATTCCCAAACTTGGTTTTCCTTTACCTTTTAATCAGCACCACATCGTGCCCATTTACCTTTTTATTTGCACTGTTAATGCATTAATTTTCTTCTGATTGCTTCATACATTCAGATACAAAAAGCCTTTAAGTTTCTTCTATTATCATATTTCCCTACTCTTTTATGATTCCTTGGTGTAAGATGTTTTTTAAATTTTCTGATCACAATCAACCTCCTCACTAACGCGCACTCCTACCTCTCCTTTTAACTTTTTAATTTTCTGATCTTGTATGCAATGAGATCCCCATTTCCCCCACCCCAGCAATTTAATTTAAAGACCTATCTCCAGCCCTGGTTCTGTGATTCATGAGGACTCTGGTCCCAGCGTGATTCGGGTCAAATCCTTCTATAGGTATTTTAAGGAATAAAGGAATGACGAAAGTAAGATTAGGGCCAATCAAGGATAGTAGTGCTAAGTTGTGTGTGGAGTCAGAGCAGATAGGGGAAGCACTAAATGAATATTTTTCAACAGTATTCACTCCAGAAAACGACAATGTTGTCGAGGAGAATAGAGATAGAGGCTACTAGACTAGGTGGGATTGAGGTTCACAAGGAAGAGGTATTAGAAATCCATCAGAGGGTGAAGAAAGATAAGTCCCCTGGGCCGGATGGGATTTATTCTAGGATCCTCTGGGAAGCCAGGGAGGAGATTGCCGAGCCCTTGACATTGATCTTTAACTCGTCATTGTCTACAGGAATAGTGCCAGACGACTGGAGGATAGCAAATGTGGTTCCCCTGCTAAAGAAGGCAAGTAGAGACAACTCTGGGAATTATAGACCAGTGAGCCTTACCTCAGTTGTTGATAAAGTGTTGGAAAAGGTTAGAAGGGATAGGATTTATAATCCTCTAGAAAAGAATAAATTGATTAGGGATAGTCAGCACGGTTTTGTGAAGGGAAGGTCGTGCCTCACAAACCTTATTGAGTTCTTTGAGAAGGTGACCAAACGGGTAGATGAGAGTAAACCGGTTGATGTGGTGTATATGGATTTCAACAAGGCGTTCGATAAGGTTTCCCCCACAATAGGCTATTGTACAAAATGCGGAGGAATGGAATTGTGGGAGATATAGCAGTTTGGATCGGAAATTGGCTTGCTGAAAGAAGACAGAGGGTGGTAGTTGATGGGAAATGTTCATCCTGGAGACCAGTTACTAGTGGTGTACCTCAAGGGTCGGTGTTGGGTCCACTGCTGTTTGTCATTTTTATAAATGACCTGGATGAGGGCATAGAAGGATGGGTTAGTAAATCTGCAGACGACACTAAGGGTCTGCAGAGTTGTGGATAGTGACGAAGGATGCTGTAGGTTATAGAGAGACATAGATAAGCTGCAGAGCTAGGCTGAGAGGTGGCAAATGGAGTTTAATGCAGTCAAGTGTGAGGTGATGCACTTTGGTCGGAGTAACCGGAATGTAAAGTACAGGGCTAATGGTAAGATTCTTAGCAGTGTAGATGAGCAGAGATCTCGGTGTCCATGTACACAGATCCTTGAAAGTTGCCGCCCAGATTGACAGGGCTGTTAAGAAAGCATACAGTGTTTTAGCTTTTATTAATAGAGGGATCGAGTTCCGGAACCAAAAGGTTATGGTGAAGCTGTACAAAACTCTGGTGCGGCCGCACTTGGAGTATTGCGACAGTTCTGGTCACCGCATTATAAGAAGGATGTGGAAGCTTTGGAAAGGGTGCAGAGGAGATTTACTAGGATGTTGCCTGGTATGGAGGGAAGGTCTTATGAGGAAAGGCTGAGGGACTTGAGGCTGTTTTCGTTAGAGAGAAGGTTGAGAGGTGACTTAATTGAAAGATAAAATAATCAGAGGGTTAGATAGGGTGGATAAGGAGAGCCTTTTTCCTGGGATGGTGACAGCGAGCACGAGGGGGCATAGCTTTAAATTGAGGGGTGAAAGATATAGGACAGATGTCGGAGGTAGTTTCTTTACTCAGAGTAGTAAGGGAATGGAACGCTTTGCCTGCAACTGTAGTAGATTCGCCAACTTTAAGTACATTTAAGTAGTCATTGGACAAGCATATGGACGTACATGGAATAGTGTAGGTTAGATGGGCTTGAGATCGGTATGACAGGTCGGCACAACATCGAGGGCCGAAGGGCCTGTACTGTGCTGTTATGTTCTATGTTCATTAAGAGCGCTTCTGCCTTCCCATTACTGGTGCCAGTGTCCAGTAAATTCCAGCCCATTCCTCCCATTATCAATCTCTGAACCATGCTTTTACCTCTTCAGTCATGTTGACTCTGCTAATTAGTTCATGTCTCTGGTAGTAATTTGGAGGTTATCTATTTAGTTCTGCTTTTTAATTTAGACCCCACTACTCATATTCCCTCAGCAGAACCTGTTTCTCTTTCTAAGCGTCGAGGCCCAAACGTCAGCTTTTGTGCTCCTGGGATGCAGCTTGGCCTGCTGTGTTCATCCAGCTCTGCACTTTGTTATCTTGGATTCTCCAGCATCTGCAGTTCCCATTATCTCTCCTCTTTCTAACTATGTTGTTTATACCTAAATGGACCATAATAACTGGATCTTTCCCCTCCCATTCTAAGTTCCCTTAGAACTGACATGGGATATCATGAACCCCGGCACCGGGCAGGTAACGCATCCTTTGGGACTTTTCATCCCGGTTGCAGAACGGGGTCTTCACCCTCTCTACAGCCCTCCCAGAACACCACTGGCATGTTTGTTTCCATGTTGCACATCATCATGACTTAGAACTGTGTTACACTTTTGCTGTTGCATCAAAAATCATTGTGTGAATGAATTGAACTAAAACTGCTGTCTCCACCTGTCCTGCTACCTTTAATGACTTATACATATGGGTGCACACATGTGCCTAGGTGTCCCTGTTTCTGTGCACTTCCTTTAAGTACCTTTTTTAGTTTGTTTATACTATGTTTTAGATTTTTTTCCAACAATGTCATCTTGCACATGTGCTTGTTGAACTTTATCTGGAACCCATTGTCCTCATCATCCCCCTTTTTTTTTGTTAAACAACCCCATGTTAGTCAAATGTGATTGTTTTTCCCTTAACAAATCCATAATGGGCTTTCATTTTCGAACCCATGTTTGTCTATGTGACAAATAATTCCATCCTTAATTACTGTTTTTTTTGCGGGTTCCCACAATGTTAAACTGGTCTGTAATCACTGGACTTATGTTGGCAGCCTTTTATTGGATATTATGTTACAATTTTTTAGGCTTCTGGCACCACCCTGAATCAAAGGAGAAATTTATGGCCAGTGCCTCTGCAATTTCCATGGTCATCTCTCCATACCCTCGAATACATCTCATCCAGTTCCACTACCTTGCCAGCTTTTAAATACTGGCAGCTTATCCAGTAACTCCAGTAATTTTGAACTGTTATTGAGACTCAATTAGCTCTTTAATCACCAGGGCATGAGTAGCATTATCTTTGAAGGCAAAGGTGTTAAATTAATACCTTGCTTCTGTCTTTACCGTGTGTAAATCCCCTTTTTTGTATCCCTAATTGGCTCTACTCCTCCTTGCCACTCTCTTATATTCCTACAAAGGATTTTGAGACCACCTTTATGTTGGCTGCCAGTCTCTATTTAATAATCACTCTTTTGCCTCTTTTGTGTTCACATCTATCATTAACACACTTTGCTCAGCTTGTCTCCATTTTCTAATCCAGTGACTCCCAGATTTGTTTGCCCTGCCTTTCCTTTTTGAGGTTATTATTTCCACATTGCATAAACCACTACTACTTTGAAGGTAGCCCATTGTTCAGCTGTAGGTGTTCCTTCCAATATTGTCTTCAGCCTAGCTCACCTCTGTTCTTACCTCATTTGATGTCTCATTTAGTTGTTCTTGTTTTGGATAGTGGATTCTTCTTTTGAAGCGTCATCCTAAACCTTACAATACAATAATCACCTGTCCCCTCAGTATTGAGACCTGATCGATTTGGCCCACTTGCTTTCCAAAAACAAGGTCTAGTAGTGTCTCTTTTTTAGAGAATTCTCCGTGACCTCGATCTAAGAACATTTGTCTCCCTGCACTTAGCACTGTCACAATCCCAGTAGATAGTCGGATACTTAAACTTCCCCTATTATAACTATATTCTTGCCATGTGCAAGGCATGTCTTCTGTATTTTCATTGCAGGTTTCTTCTTTTACTTCTATCTTACTCTGATCTACAGATTGCACCAAGCAATTGCATCCTTCTTGTTTCTTGGCTGCAGCCAAATTTATTCTGTCCTTGAACTGTCTGATATTCTTTCTTCAACACAGCAATGCTCCTCTTATTCAGTACTACCACCCTTTCCTCTCCTGAGTGTCCTGTTTCCAGGAATATTTAACCCCATCCTCTCTGTCTTGAGCTAGGTCTATTATTCCCATATGATAATTCCACATGGCGATCTGTAGCTCACCATCTTATTTTCTATAATGTATGCATTCTCATGCATGTACTCTAACAATGGTTTAAAGGTGAAGTTTCTCTCTTATTCCAACTCCATCCATTAACTTTGTTACTATCTGTCTCCTAGGTTTCTGCATACAGAGGTATTCCTTTCTGGTTGTCTTGGTTCTCTCTCACCTGCCTTATTTTTTAAATCCCTACATGACATTTCTAGCAAATGCAAGGAAATTGGTCCCAACTTGGTTCCAGCTTGTACAAGAGACATCTCTCCCACAGCCTGTCCTATGTCCTGGGAATCTAAAACCCTGCCTTCTGTCCCATCTGGACAACCACACTCTTATCTAGTATCTCCTTCTATTTCTGTACTTAAAGTAATCCAGTGATAACTGCTGATGAAGTGCTGTTTGCTTTTTTGTTTAAACCTAGCTCCCTAAATTAAACCTACAGGACGACATCCTACCCATTATCTATGTTGTTGGCAGTCGTGTGGATTCCAAGTGGTTTGATCACTCTTCCAGAAGAATGTTGTCCAGCTGCTATGCAACATCATTGACCTCGAAGGCAACATATTATCCTGGAGTTGCAACTATGGACACGTGTCTGTTTGTACAGTTAATAACAGGTTGAACCCTGCTGATAATTAAACCAAAGCCCCCAGTGTCTGACAGTGGAAGTAGAGGTTCAACTAGAAAGAAATCCAACTAGAAAGAGAATTGGGATAAGAAAGATAGGTAGTTTCAATTTGGATGTTAAGATTCGTAACTTAAAAATATCCTTGATGTTAGTTTATTACTGTTGCATTTCTTCCCAAACTTTGGCCTGTTTGAACTGAACCTTAAAAGTAGCTGCACTGGAAATATAAATGTTTCTTTGCACTTGGTCAGAAGATTATTTGTTATTAGTGGTATCTGATACCGTTCCTGTTAAAGGTGGCACAAAGCAAATGCATTTTGTGCAAAATTAATTTCTAAAATGTGATGCATGCTTTTAAAAAATCTATTTACAATAATGCCATTCATTTTTCTGGAAACAACTTTTCTTTCAAATCATAGGATCTTGAAGTGCAAAACTATCCAGCAGTGAAGATGTATGATATTGACAGCTTCTCTGTGACACGCTACCATTTGTCTGAACCTTGTGTGGACCGAGAAAGTGATACACAACAGGTATCTGAATTATATGAATACAAATAAATAGCTATTTATTACATAGAATACACAGCGAAGAAGCCAACCCATGCTGGTATTTCCTCCACTTAAGCATGCTGTCATCATTACTCATTTAAATCTATCAATGTAACACTGCATGTCTCTGAAATGCTTATCCAGCCTCCCCTTAAAAGTTAGTTAGAATCTGCTGAACCACCTCACGGTGGAAAGTTGCACGTTATCACTGCAGCTTCTTGTTGGTGTTTCTTTCTGGCTTGCTTTGATTTCTGGATAACTAGCTCAGATTTAGTGACCTCCTCATTTTGCTTTACCCATTATTGAAAACATTTCCAGTGCCCATGCTATCAAAATCTTTTTCAGAATTTAAGATCTGCATTCAGTCATCCCTAAGAATTTTCTCATTGCATAAGAAGAGAAATATTGCATGTCCCATCCTTTCTTGATGTGTACAACTTCTCTCATTCCAGATATCACTCTTTTGAAATTTTTTTATATCATCTCCAATGTTTTTTGTCCTTTTAATCGTGCAGCAAATGTTTTTATTAACTGGCACTTAAGGACCAAGTGTGTGCCAGTTAAACAAATATTCCAGTTGATCAAGAGATCCACATCATCAATGTAAAAACACATACTAAGTAATAGAAATATAATGCAGGGAGTATATACATGACTGTTATTTACAGCAAAAGTCAAATAAGACCTACCGACAGAGAGCTTGCACCCTCAGCTGACTACTTGGGGAGGCAATGGCCTAATGGTTTTTTTTTAGCTAGGCTGTTAATCCAGAGATTTAAATAATGTTCTGGGGACCATGATTTGAATCATGCGACAGCTGATGGGAGAATTTGAATTCAGTAAAAATCTGGAATTAAAAGTCTAATGATAACAGCAATGAATCCATTGTCAATTGTGTAGTTCACTAATGTCCTTTAGGGAGAGAAACTGCCATCCTGACTTAGTTTGGCTGACATGTGAGTCCAGACTCTTAACTGTCCTCTTGGTAATTTAGGGGTGGAGAACACCCTCCTGTGAATTAGTAAAAACTTAGACATGGTGTAGATTGTGATGATCTAGTAAACTTCCGCTATTTGAAGTATATAATTGTTGATTCATAATATGTTAGTTAAAACAAATTTTGCTGTTATTTCAAATTTATTCTAACTTAATTCCCTCTGACTCCCTCTCGTCTCCAGATAAACCCGTGCGTGTTTTTGCTGCACTTGGGCCTTGTTTTGAACTGCAGCACAAATTAAGTGCTTTGTACTTCTAGAAGCTCCTTGTTTTTCATCCACTCTATTTAGATTTGTATTTTCCAAGTTTTGCTATTCATTGGGTGCAGGTGCCGCTGGCTGGGCCAGCATTTATTGCAATCCTGTAATGGATTTGAATGGACTGTCTTGACAGACTACTTTAAAAATCACTTAAGAGTCAACGTCATTGTGACTTTGCGTTTACTTGGGTAGGGAAGGTGGTTTCTTTCCTGGAAGGACATAATGAGCTAAATGTGTTTTTTATGACAGTTGACAATGGTTACACGATCATCCTTAGGCTACCTATGTTCTTGAAATTTTACATTTTTTGTTTTTGAATTTCAAACTTTACCATCTATCATGGCAGGATTCGAATATTAGTCTAGGAATTTGTATTACAAGTCTATTGACCTTACCACAATACCATAGCCTTTGCACAAGTGGACTGTGTGACTTTTTTTTTCTTAAAAGTTGTACCTCACTTATTTGTGCTCAATGTGATCTGCCAGCTGTGTGTCCATTCTGCCTATTAGGTGATGTAGTCTACACTTTCCCAATTGGTTCAGTATTGCAAATTTGGAAATTATTTAGTTTGGTAGTCCAAATCGTTGCTGTAGACTGTGGAAAATATGACATTTTCACCTTTCTCCACTCTGAATTGCCCCTTTTTATGCTTGACTTTTTCTGTCTTAAAACCAACTGGCTGTACATTATGCAACTTGCCATCAGACATTTTTGATCTTATTTGTTTTTCTATTGGGGGCACCTTAACTAGGGTCTTTTGGAAATCTAGATGTAATATATCATCTTTTACTGCTCCCTGGTCTTCCTTCTTGGAGGCTTTCATTGGTTTGCAGTAGCTACAGTGAAGCAGTCCACACATTTTATAAAAGGTCTCTGACTTAAAGTCAGAGAGGTGATGACCCGTTGGTATTACCAAGAGAACCAGCTGTACTTCTGTGGACTCGGGTTCGGAACCTGCCATGGCAGATAGTGGAATTTGAATTCAATAAATATCTAGAATTAAGAGTCTGACGATAACTGTGAAACCATTGCTGATGGTCAGAAAAACCCGTTGGTTCACTAATGTCCTTTTGGAGAGGAAACTGCCATCCTTAACTGCTCTGGCTGACATGTGACCCCAGAGCCACATCAGCATGGGAACTGTTCTGGGACCTCTGCTCCTTGTGACCTTTATAAATGACTTGGATGAGGAAGTGGAAGTGTTGGTTAGTAAGTTTGCCAACGACACGAAGGTTGGTGGAGTTGTGGACAGCATGGAGGGCTGTTGTAGGTTGCAACGAGACATTGACAGGATGCAGAGCTGGGCAAAGAAGTGGCAGATGGAATTCAACCCTGAAAAGTGTGAAGTGATTCATTTTTGGAAGGTCGAATTTGAATGAAGAATACACAGTTAATGGCAGGATTCTCGGCACTGTGGAGGAACAGAGGGATCTTGGGGTCCACGTCCGTAGATCCTTTAAAGTTGCCACCCAAGTTGATTGGGCTGTTAAGAAGGTGTATGATATAGAACAGAGAACAGTACAGCATAGTACAGGCCGGTCAGCCCATGATGTTGTGCCGAACGTTTAACCAAACCTAAAGTCTATCTCACCTCCACCCCCACCTTATGCTGTCGTCCATATGCCTATGTAATAGCTGCTTAAGTGCCCCTAATGAGGCCAACTCCACTACCCTCTCTGGCAATGCATTCCACGCCACGACCACACTGAGTAAAGAACCTACCTCTAACATCTCGGCTATATCTACCTCCCCTCACTTTAAAACTGTCCCCTCGTAATAGATGCCTGTACTCTAGGAAAATGTCTGTGCATTTAGAAAGTAAAGGGTGATTTGGTGACGGAACACTGGCCTCTGCAATAATTTCAGTAACTCTGCTAATTAAAGCTCTCTTCCACCTATGAACTCAGCCTTGCCCCAGACACATGCAACACGAGTTGGCTTTCGTTGGCAGGGAAATTGAGTTTAAGAGCTGTGAGGTTATGCTCCTGCTCTATAAAACTCTGGTGAGACCACACTTGGAATATTGTGTTCAGTTCTGGTCACCTCATTACAGGAAAGATGTGAAAGCTTTAGAGAGTGAGCAGAGGAGATTTACCAGGATGCTGCCTGGTCTGGAGGATAGTTCTTATGAGGAAAAGTTGAGGGAGCTAGGGCTTTTTTTTATTGGAGTGAAGAAGGATGACAGGTAATTTGATAGAGGTGTACAAGATGATGAGAGGCATAGATAGAGTGGATAGCCAGAGACTTTTTCCCAGGGCAGAAATGGCTATTTTGAGGGGGCATAATTTTAAGGTGATTGGAGGAAGGTATTGGGGAGATGTCAGAGGTAGGTTCTTCACACAGAGTGGTAGGTGTGTGGAATGTGTTGCTGGCAGTGGTAGTGGCATCAGATACTTCAGGGACTTTTAAACGACTCTTTGATAGGCACATGGAGGAGAGTAAAATGTAGGATAAGCAAGTTAGATTGGACCTAGGATAATAGGTTGGCACAACATCGTGGGCGGAAGGGCCTGTACTGTTTTAACTGTCCTCTGGGTAATTGGGGATGGGCAATAAATGATGGCCTAGCCAGCAATGCCCACATCCTGTGAATGAAAAAATAAGTTTCGTGTGACTTGAAGTGAGAAATGAGGGTTCTTTGAGTGTAACATTCCTCTTACTGCAGAGAACAGTGACAGAGCTCGTGCTGTTGGTGTTCTGATGAGTCCTCAGTATCTTGTTCAGAGCCCCACGCTGTTTATCTACCTAAGAACCAATAATGTTGATAACTGGTCATGAGTTCACAAATCAATCAATTAGTTGTTGCCAATTGTAGCTCCATCTGAACTGAACCCCTCAGCTCCAGTTTATCTGCAATTCACATTTCAGCTGCTGTAGTTGTATAAATGATGTTTAAAATCCAAATCAGGTTACTTGTTTTTTCAAAACACAGTAATCCTTGGTTTTATAATTGTTCTTTTCCTGATAATTTTGAAAATGAAATTCATTTGATGTTAAAAAGTGTCTTTTTGTTTGATAGTATTTTTCATTATAATGCAACAACAAATTTGGCGAAAGCAAGAGCATTCAACACACTAATTCAAATGCACAAAGTGGCTAAGAATCAAGTAAATTGTTTAGAAGATAGATAATTTTAATCTTGAGAATCTCTGGTCATACAGTAAATAGCATAACATTTACTTGTCTAGGATTCTATCATCCAACCATCTAACCAAAAAGTTGTATGCGTTGCTTTTCTTCAAATAAGGAGTTCTTTCATTGCCTCTACTTGTACATGATCCCAGTCCTAATTGAGCTGTGCATATTACTTCAAATATCACCTCCTGGAAACCATATAACAATTATACAAGTGCTTGAAACTTCACTTACTTATCAGTTACGATCCACTTATAAATCTGTTTGAAAATTACACAAAGGTAGAATCAGATGTTTATGTTTATGACATCACTTCTCCATGAAACGGCTGGTACTTAAACTGGCCCTTTTTTTTAAGGGAGCAATGAGCCTGGTTGGTTCATTTTTCTGTTTCTTGGTAGGTTAAGGGTGAGAAATATAAGTGCCCTTTGAGTCTTTACCAGCTTTGCCAGTTCTGCATTCTCTTTTTAGCCTGGGCCCAAATATCATTCCTGAGACCTTTATTCTTGTCTATGTTGTGACTCCAAAGAGGATAATGAATTCACCAACATGGTTTTGTCTTTGAGAATCTGTGCCCTGACACTGCTCTTGGGAAGCAAAAGAAAATCAAACTGCAAACTTTTTCATATCAGTTCAACTTACTGCATTGTGATGCATAAGAGATTTCAATACAGTAAGTTCAGAAGTGTTGCACTGGGTGGCAGTGCAATGCCTAATCCTAATCTTCCTGCATATCAATTTCTTAAATGTCTGTCAAGAGCCAAACTCTCTCTTGTGGTGGACTAAAGGTTTAATAGAATAAAAGCAATGATAGAAGTAAGTAGGAATTTGGATTGAAGAATCTTTTTTAAAGTCTTATGGACGCTGTGACTACTGGCTATAGCTGCACATTTGACCATTTACTTGACTGTAAACAAAACAAAGTTTGGGATTTCTGTGTATTTCTTCTCATGGAAGTATCACCTATTACAGTTCAAAGTTTCTGAGTGACCTGTTTAATATGTACTGTGCAAACCAATCTGAATTGGTTAGGTGACGTAGCTTATCACGATATTTTGACGTCTGATCTTACGTGGGGTATATTTATGAGTTTACTTCACTTCTTTTCCTTTACTTAAACTCTCTTTCAACAGCTTAGTGCTGAACTGACTGCTCAAGAGGAAGCAGAGCGCTTGGAGGATTTGCAACAAGAAGCTGAGGTGGACCGCCTGGAGCAGTTGGAGAAAGCTAGATTGCGAGGCAACCGTGCTCTCCAACTAGTGCATTTAATACAGGTACTGAGCCACTGTCCATAAACTCTTAAGTATTCAAAAAATAGTACAACCAGTACTAATTTTTGAGTGAGGTCAGGATTGAAATAGGATTGCTATCTAATCCTTACCCTTTTATTGTGAAAGAAGAGAAACAGGTGGCAGTGAAGTAAGTGAGAGCATGGGGTTTGGCAGTATGATTTTGACATTTAGTGTTGATGATGTGTGATCTATTATCAGGGTACAGCATTCATGATGGGTGTTGTTCTGTTTGGGCATTAATCGTGTGGTGTTGTCTGATTATGGAACTAACACAATACTTTATGGGGGAGGCGATAGCCAGTGGTATGGTCACCGGACTGTTAATCCAGAGACCCAGATAATGTTTTGGGGACCCAAGTTCAAATCCTGCCACAGTAGATGGTGGAATTTGAGTTCAATAAACATCTGGAATTAAGTGTTTAATGATGACCATGAATCCATTGTCAATTGTTGGTAAAACCCATCTGGTTCACTAATGTTCTTTTGGGAAGGAAACTGCTACCCTTACCTGGTCTGGCCTACATGCGACTCTTAGCTGCCCTCTGGGCAATTGGGGATGGCCAATAAATGCTGCCTAGCCAGCGAAGCCCTCATCCTGTGAATGAATTTTTAAAAAAATTGTCCATTAGAAATGACCATATGCAAGGCCCTACAGTTGGGGGCTGGTTGGACGGGTGTTGTGCTTAATTGGCTGTTGGGATGGTGTGTGAAGGAGGCTGCCTGGAGGCACGTGAGTAGGGAGCAAGTTGTGTAGTTCTTGGGAGGAAGTTTTGGGATGACCTGAATGTAGGTGACCATTGTTTGTGAATGGATCTAACAGATTTTGGCTGAGGGAGTTTGTCAGGCATTTGAGGCATCTGGCCCACAGTCGTTTGGGCTGGGTTTTGCTGAGCAGAGTGGATTGAGTAGGTAACTCGAGGTGGAAGGAGTCCTTGGGGGTTGGGTGGGGAAGGACAGGAACCTTTTTGAACATAGCCAGTGGGAGGGGTGGGGGTGGTGGGCATGAGTTGTGAATAGTTGGTTGGGATGTTTTGGAGAAATCTTGAGGGTGACATTTCAGTGGTATGCAAGCTTTTACAGCAGGTTTTTGAAGTTTGGCTTGGTGGGGCTGGGGGGGAACCATGAAAGTAAGTAAGTGGGTGGAGGGATAGGCATGAGGGTGGTTAGCTGGCAGCTGAAGGTGGGTGGACCAAGTGTGAATTTTTACTGCGGCAGATGTCATGAGTGTCAGTTTGGTGAGGGCACTGGCGAGCAAAAACAAAGGAGTCAGTTGGGCAGAGGTCAGTGGGTGATAAGAGTAACAGAAGTGTGGTGCTTCAATAAAGTTTGGTAGGGGGTAGTTGGCTCATTGAATAATGGGGGTAGAGTCAGGTATTATATCTTTTGTCAGTGGCGTCTTTTATTGGAACATCTTTGGTGGGCTGGAGGGTGAGTGTTTTGAGGAGCCTGTTCTTTAGTTAGCCAAGAGCTAAGTTGTATTTAGCTCCATTTCCTTTCCTGGCAAACTATAAGACTGATTCCCCAATCACTCATCCTGTACTTACCTTATTAAACCTCTGACTCAAAATCTGTGTTGGGGGCACTTTTTTGGGGGTTGCAGATGCAGTGTAATTGCTTGATGGAAGTGAAATGATTCTAAAACATCTGTCGGGACTCAATTACATATTTGTCATGTCTAGCTCCTGTTTCACCAAGATGTGCTGAATTCTTAGAAGTTTGATAGCTTTTAGATTTGCAGCCCGCACACGCTTTTTTGGTTTTGCCTGTTGAGATTATATTCTCAGCGTTGTCCACCTCTTGTGAAATTGATGTATATTCTGTACTAGCCCATCCTGTTAGCCTATTAGACCAATCCCTCCAAAAATATACCACCACCTACAGTATTCCCACTCTCTCACAATATGCCCATGCCATGAATGTTGTGACACTTCCACTGCTTGTCACATTACTTATTTTTTTGAAATATTGTGGCTTCCTGTCTCCAGTACCCATCCAGACACCACCACTCTTGCTGAAAAGGTCTTTTTCCCCAAATCTCCTCTAAACCTCTTGCCTTTCACTTTAAAATTAAAATTATGCTCCCTTGTGATTGATCTTTCAACTAAGAGTAACAGATGCTTTCTATCCACCCTTTCCATGCCCCTTGTGATCTTGTACCACACTACGAGGTTCCCCCTCAATCTTCTCTGTTCCAAATAAAACTCAAGCTTATCCAGCCTGTCTTCATAGATGAAATAGTCCATCTCGCTGAATCTTCTCTGCACTCCCTCCAGTTCAGTCACATCCTTTTCTGCAGTGTGGTGGCCAGAAATCTGCCTAACCAAAGTTCTTTACAGCTCAAACGTGACCTCTCCTGTTGTTATATCTATGCCACAATTCATTTACCAGTAGTTGCTTTGTGGTCTGTTTGTGTCTAGAACTGTATTTGTTGTTCCCAAACTTACCAAACATCACATTTCTCTTTTAAAGAGGGATCTCCATTTGTAATTGCCTTCCTCCTTATCGTTTGAATTTGTTGGAATGAAACACATGACCTGGCAACTCAGGTACATGTGAAGGTTGTTCATTAGTGCTGGTAGGGATGTTCTGTCTTGAACACTAGAGTGGTACTCTCATATATACCTTAAATCAGATTTGGATACCCTTAAGCCAATTCTATTATTGGCAACTTAAAATTGCACGTCCAACCGATGACCTATATTAGTTTACATAGTTCCTGCAGGACATGTAACAGGCATTGTTCTTTTATCCATTGACCTCTTGTACCTTATTGAGACATACAATCTGGACTACCTCCTGGTCTCTTCAAATATTTCCAACATTTTTTGGCTTTGCTTGTGCTGTTGAGGTTTGTTGATTTTCAATCCTTCTGTCCCTTTATATCTGCTATTCTTTGGCTGTGCTCGTGCTTTATTCCAGTTCTAAAAACACTTGCTAATTGATTTAATGATTAAATGATTTAATTCTTTCAAGTTATTTTCACAAAATGGAACAAAAGTACATTGCTTTGTTGAAAAGAGCAACAATATAGTTCAATGAAGATTTCCTTTAATAGGAGCTGTAAGATCCCTGTGCTATAAATTAATTTGTGGTGTCGTTATTTGTGTTATATAAGACTTCACAATGCATGTTAAATATTTTATCACCTCCACCTCCAGGATAGAGAGAAACTGGTGAAGGAACTTGGAGAAATGCAACAAGCTGATCTGGCCCGTAGAAGGCATACTGTAGCTCAGATGCCACCCCGATTGTTTGAGCCACCGTATAGATATGTGCAAGTAAAAGAGGATCGGCAGAGGGAGATGGAATTTGCTTTTGAGGATATGTATGCTGATGATAAAAGTAAGACCAAGATTAGTGTACTCTTTTTCTTTGCTTGAAAGTTCTTAATTGCAAAGATTTTCAGAAACTCCCATTGCTGGAATTTGTCTTGAAATGTCGTTGTCTAAAGACTACTTGTAGATGTTTGAAACATTTCTCAAAGACACAGGCTTGCAACCAGATGGAGATTGTTGACTTCTACGGGCACAAAGATTGACTACACCAATCCCATTTTCCTGCTCTTGGCCCAAAGCCTTGGAGGTTATGATAATGCAAGCTAATATCTAAATGTTGCTTAAATATAAAGTATTTCTGACTCAACTAGCTTTTTCTCAGACAGTGATTTCCTGACTGTCATCGCCCTCTCAATGGAAAATGCCTCCTTAACTTTCCCCTTAGTCTTCTACCTCTTACTTTAAATCTATGGTCTGGGCATTAACTCCTCAACTTATGAAAAATAGTATCAATAATCCTCAATCATGAGGTATCATCATTTCTCCAAGGAAAACAATATCAGCCATCCAATCTCTCCTCAATCTTTAGATCATCGTTCTTACAATCTTCTTATTTTCCCCTTCTACCCAGAGTTCAGTGTGTGGCAGTGACTTATGAAGCAAGAAGTCCAATGTTCAAATGATATCAATACACTGATGGTCATTGTGACCCCTTCTCTGGCACAGTTTATAGGGAAAACAAAATAAAGAATTGTGGATGCTGGAGAACTGAAATAAAAACGTAAATTGCCGAAGGGCTCCCTTAACCATCTTAATGACCTCTTCTAGCACCTGTGGATATGTTTACCCAAGTCCCTCTGATCTTCAGTAACTTCCAGAATCTAACCGGAGAAAGTGTAGTCCCTTGCCTTGTTAGCTGTCCACAGATGTGTTACCTCATGTTTTTCCAAGTGGAATTCAATTTGCCACTGCTGTGCTCACCTGACCAGTCTGTTGATTATCCTCCTGCAGCTTTATGGCTACCCTCTTCACCATTTACCACCCTACTAATTTCAGTTCGTCCATGAGGATCTTGATTATAACCCCTACATTTAAGTCCAAATCATTAATGTATGCCACAAATGACAAAAACCCTGACATTGAGCCCTGCAAACCCCCACAGGAAACCAACTTTCAGTCACGGAAACATTGCTCGATCAGCAAACTCCACCAGTCTCTTAACTAGATAATAAAATTTGAGGCTGGATGAACACAGCAGGCCAAGCAGCATCTCAGGAGCACAAAAGCCGACGTTTTGGGCCTAGACCCTTCATCAGAGAGGGGGATGGGGAGAGGGAACTGGAATAAATAGGGAGAGAGGGGGAGGCGGACCGAAGATGGAGAGTAAAGAAGATAGGTGGAGAGAGAATAGGTGGGGAGGTAGGGAGGGGATAGGTCAGTCCAGGGAAGACAGACAGATCAAGGAGGTGGGATGAGGTTAGTAGGTAGATGGGGGTGCAGCTTGGGGTGGGAGGAAGGGATGGGTGAGAGGAAGAACCGGTTAGGGAGGCAGAGACAGGTTGGACTGGTTTTGGGATGCAGTGGGTGGTGGGGGGGAAGAGCTGGGCTGGTTGTGTGGTGCAGTGGGGGGAGGGGACGAACTAGGCTGGTTTAGGGATGCAGTAGGGGAAGGGGAGATTTTGAAACTGGTGAAGTCCACATTGATACCATATGGCTGCAGGGTTCCCAGGCGGAATATGAGTTGCTGTTCCTGCAACCTTCGGGTGGCATCATTGTGGCAGTGCAGGAGGCCCATGTCATCTAGGGAATGGGAGGGGGAGTGGAAATGGTTTGTGACTGGGAGGTGCAGTTGTTTGTTGCGAACTGAGCAGAGGTGTTCTGCAAAGCGGTCCCCAAACCTCCGCTTGGTTTCCCCAATGTAGAGGAAGCCGCACCGGGTACAGTGGATGCAGTATACCACATTGCAGATGTGCAGGTGAACCTCTGCTTAATGTGGAATGTCATCTTGGGGCCTGGGATAGGGGTGAGGGAGGAGGTGTGGGGACAAGTGTAGCATTTCCTGCGGTTGCAGGGGAAGGTGCCGCGTGTGGTGGGGTTGGAGGGCAGTGTGGAGCGAACAAGGGAGTCACGGAGCGAGTGGTCTCTCCGGAAAGCAGACAGGGATGGGGATGGAAAAATGTCTTGGGTGGTGGGGTCGGATTGTAAATGGCGGAAGTGTCGGAGGATGATGCGTTGTATCCGGAGGTTGGTAGGGTGGTGTGTGAGAATGAGGGGGATCCTCTTAGGGCGGTTGTGGCGGGGGCGGGGTGTGAGGGATGTGTTGCGGGAAATACGGGAGACGCGGTCAAGGGCGTTCTCGATCACTGTGGGGGGGAAAGTTGCGGTCCTTAAAGAACTTGGACATCTGGGATGTGCGGGAGTGGAATGTCTTATCGTGGGAGCAGATGAGGCGGAGGAATTGGGAATAGGGGATGGAATTTTTGCAGGAGGGTGGGTGGGAGGAGGTGTATTCTAGGTAGCTGTGGGAGTCGGTGGGCTTGAAATGGACATCAGTTACAAGCTGGTTGCCTAAGATGGAGACTGAGAGGTCCAGGAAGGTGAGGGATGTGCTGGAGATGGCCCAGGTGAATTGAAGGTTGGGGTGGAAGGTGTTGGTGAAGTGGATGAACTGTTCGAGCTCCTCTGGGGAGCAAGAGGCGGTGCCGATACAGTCATCAATGTACCGGAGGAAGAGGTGGGGTTTGGGGCCTGTGTAGGTGCGGAAGAGGGACTGTTCCACGTAACCTACAAAGAGGCAGGCATAGCTGGGGCCCATGCGGGTGCCCATGGCCACCCCCTTAGTCTGTAGGAAGTGGAAGGAGTCAAAAGAGAAGTTGTTGAGTGTGAGGACGAGTTCAGCTAGGTGGATGAGAGTGTCGGTGGAGGGGGACTGGTCGGGCCTGCGGGACAGGAAGAAGCGGAGGGCATTGAGGCCATCTGCATGCGGAATGCAGGTGTACAGGGCCTATCTTCTTTACTCTCCTATACTCTCTCCACCTATCTTCTTTACTCTCCTATACTGTCTCCACCTATCTTCTTTACTCTCCATCTTCGGTCCGCCTCCCCCCCTCTCCCTATTTATTCCAGTTCCCTCTCCCCATCCCCCTCTCTGATGAAGGGTCTAGGCCTGAAACGTCGGCTTTTGTGCTCCTGAGATGCTGCTTGGCCTGCTGTGTTCATTCAGCCTCACATTTTATTATCTTGGAATTCTCCAGCATCTGCAGTTCCCATTATCTCCAGTCTCTTAACTAGTTTTGGATCCAATGTGCCACTTTGCCTTGAATTCCATTGGCTCTTTTATTTTCTTGACCAGTGCCATAACAGACCTTATCAAAAATCTTGCAATGTCCATGTGGATGACATCAAATTCATTTCTCTCATTAGCACTGCTGTTTACCTCAAAAAATCAAATTTGTCAATTGTGGCCATTCTTTAACGAATCTGTGCTGATATAGATTGTGTCCCTCAACTCTTTCTGAAAACTTCCCCACTACCAAAATTAGACAGACTGGCATGTAATTTTGTCATACTATGACTGATCCACTTGGGGACAGTGTGCCAATTCTCAAGCCCCACAATCCCCAGGGTCGCCTCGAGTTGACGCGTCAATCAAAGTATGCAGCATCCTCAACGGATTAAATGTTCCTTTTGCTTCCAAAAGTTTTTTGTCTTCGCGTCATCTTCTGAGTTCTTTGCCTTCTTCGCAGGAGGCATAGGGTGATTGCACTAATTGTGAAGTCTTTTGTGACTGGTTAAAGGCAACAGCTGACAGTAACTAGCAAGAGAAAAACTAACTTTATTCAGGCTTTAGTTATTTTTACAGCAGAATGGAATCTTTCTCCAGTAATGTGGAGGTTTCGCCCTTTTAAAGTTAGAGCAAAATAAGGGATAAAGTCGGTCCTCTTGTGCTGCTTTTGTGACTGGAAAGTATTTCAATATGGCCACCATACCCCCAGTATTTCCTGTGTAGCTTACCACAACATGTTGGGGTGTAGCCAATCCAGACCTGTGGATATATCCACTTTTTAACTTGCTATTCTCTCATTTTCTGTTAATTTCTTAATACTTCACACATTTCCATCCTGATGCCTGTATTTGCATTGCCTTCTTCCATAATGAAGATTGCTGTGAAGTATTCGTTGAGGACTGTGCCAACCTCTTCCAGGTCTATGTGCAATTAATGGACCCTACTTTTTCCCTGGTTAGCCTCTTGCTGTAATATATTTTGAAAGAATTCCTTTTGATTTTCCTTTTATTTTATTCACCAGCAGTTTCTCATGCATTCTTGGCTTTCAGAATTTCCTTTTTAATTTTTCCCTCCCTGTTTATACTCTGCTAGGGATTCAGCTATATTGAATCCTAGTATTGACCATAAGCTTTCTTTATTTTTCTAAATTCAAACCAACTAATCTTTTGAGAACTAGGGTTCTCTGGTCTTTGTTCCACCCTTTATGGGAAGAAATTTGCCTTGTGCTGTTGCTATTTCCCACTTGAATGTCTCCTTTTGCTCTCACAATTTTATCTGCAAGATACTATATCAAGTCCACTTGAGTCAAATTGTGTCTTAGCAAAATTACCATTTTTCCCAGTTTGGAACTTCTGTTTATTGCTCATCCTTACCCTGTTTCATAATGAATCTAGGTTATGGCCACTGTCTCCAAAACATTCCCAGGCTGTTTGCTCCTCCATATCTTGCACACTCAAACGATCTCAGTTAATATTTGAGTAGTTAACATACCCTACTATTGCTGCTTTTTAGTTCATGGACTTTGCACTTGCTTTTATGCACTTGTACCTGCCCCGATACCACCCCCCCCCCCGCCACAATTCCAGGCCTTAAGAAGACTTTTCACACCAAACAGAAGTTCACCTGCGCATCTGTAACTGTGATGCACTGTATCCGCTGTTCCCGTTGTTGCCTCCTCTACATCAGGGAAATCAAACGGAGGCTTGGGGACCGCTTTGCGGAACACCTATGCTCAGTTTGCAACAAATAACTACACCTCCGAGTCGTGAACCAATTCAACTGACCCCCGAAACACTCCTCTGACGACATATCCATCCTGGGCCTCCTGCATTGCCACA